>NC_086177.1:114623333-115357500 GCF_023053635.1 Elgaria multicarinata webbii | reverse complement strand
AGGAGGGCCAGGATCTCTTCTCGATCCTCCCAGAGGGCAGGACACGGAATAATGGGCTCAGGTTAAAGGAAGCCAGATTCCAGCTGGACAGCAGGAAAAACTTCCTGACTGTTAGAGCAGTATGACAATGGAATCAGTTACCTAGGGAGATCATGGGCTTTCCCACACTAGAGGCCTTCAAGAGGCAGCTGGACAAGCATCTGTCAGGGATGCTTTAGAGTGGATTCCTCCATTGAGCAGGGGGGTGGACTCGATGGCCTTGTAGGCCCCTTCCAACTCTGCTATTCTATGATTCTATGATTCCTCCCTTGCCCCAAATCCTCCTCTTTTCCCCAGTACTTATGAATGCCTTGCAGCCCTGGCTTGAAGCTCCCCAGGTCCTACAGCAGTGAAGTCTAGGCAATGATCATCCTGAATGAGATGGGGGCGGGGGAGGAAAAGTCAGTGGGAGGAAGGAAATGCTGGAGCCATGGGGGTCCCCCTCCCCTTAACAGCATCCTTGGAAATCTGACACCTAGAACGAAGGGCTTTGTTTGTTCAGGACGCCCTTTCCAAGATGGCCGAGGGTGCTTTAAATGTGATCGACACAAGACCCGGATTCATGGTGGCAGAGAGTGAAGAGAAAGATAGTTTGATAAAGTGGGAAAGGTTCCGATGGGCTGGAAGGATTAAAAAAAATCTGTGGGAGGGAAATCCTTTCATGAAAGAGTCACCAGGGGTGTCTCTATGTGAGCAATTTATTGCACACTGGTGATTGGTCACTCATGGAAGTTTGCGGACCTTTTACATGATGCCGTCAACCTCCAGGACCTCTCCCACACATTCCCCCACTTTATCCCGCTTTCAAAAAGATTGGAGATAAACTAGTAATAAAAAATCAATGGCACCATATTGACAGTGTGAAATGCTGTGAGAGGTAGCAAATGCTGAGCCATGGGGTCTGGCTCCCTCTTAACAGCATGGGTAGAAATCTGGGAATGCCTCCTCCAAAAGGAGAGCCAGCCAGGCTGAAGACCAGAGGAGGCATTCAGGATGAAGAGCTGGGTTTGCTCAAGAGCTGAAGCACATTTCCAATGGGGCCAATGGTGCTTTCAATGTGGTGCTCCAAGGCCTGGCCGCATGGTTGCAAAACGAGTGAAGGGGAAGATATTTTGATCAAAAGGTACGGAGGGCAAATTATGGGGCGAACAGTTAACCGAGCAGAGTGTGTTTGGCTGATGGTAAAAAGATGGTATCTAAGGAAGAGGAGGGGGAAACACAGTTAAAGACGGGAGAGGAAGGCAGTGATTCTAAGCCTCAAGGAGGCAGATTTGGGGAAGACACTGGGCTGAGCTCACTGGCATATCTACACATTTAACTACTTCCAAAGTTCCTCAAGTGCAGTTCTAGAACTAGCTGGAGATTCTGAGCGGCCTTTAAAAAGCACAGTTCCCAGAGGGCTGGCTATACATTTTAAAAGCCCCGCAGTGGCTGCACAGTGGCACTGTGATGATGATACGACACAGCCACTAATTCTCTGCTACCACGGGAATTTCTTGTGAAGCAGCGCGTTTAAAACGTTGGGGATTTACCCTGACTTTTTATGCTGGAGCGAGGTCACCACGGCTCTTTGTCTTTGAATGGCCCAGTCAAAGCCCAGACTTCAATCCAATTGAGATTCCAGCTGGACATCAGGAAAAACTTCCTGACTGTTAGAGCAGTACGACAATGGAATCAGTGACCTAGGGAGGTTGTGGGCTGTCCCACCCTAGAGGCCTTCAAGAGGCAGCTGGACAACCCTCTGTCAGGGATGCTTTAGGGTGGATTCCTGCCTTGAGCAGGGGGTTGGACTCGATGGCCTTGTAGGCCCCTTCCAACTCTGCTATTCTATGATTCTATGATGGTCAATGGTCCCCACGCAACCTGACAGCAATTTTGCCAAGATGAATGGGGAAATATTGCAGGATCCAGACGTGCCAAACTGGCAGAGACTTACCAAAAAAGACTCACCGCTTCCATTGCTGCCAAGTATTGCTTCTACCAAGTATTGACTCGTGTGTGTGTGTGTGTGTGTGTGTGTGTGTGTCTGAATACTTATGCAACCAACAAATGCCAGTTTATTTTTGTATACTTAACTTTTGTGCCACCATAAAACTATGTGTCACCTTCAAAGTGTTAAGTATGTTGTTTAAAACAAATGGTAAATATGCCAGTGAACTCCATTTTAATTCCAGTTTGTAACAACAAAAATGTTGGCAAGTCATCCGGTGTGTGCGTGTGTGAGAATACTTATGCAAGGCACTGTAAAATAAATATTTTATTTATTTAAAGCATTTTTATAGCGCCGCCTCACCATTTCTGGCATTGAGGTGCTTTACAATAACATATAAAACAATTCCATTAAAACACTCAACCCACATTAAGACAATTCCATTCAAACCCTTTTAACATTCAAAAATTTAAAACGGTTTAAAAGTGAATAAAAACAACTACTAGGACCTGATTAAAAATAAAATAAAAAACCACATCCTATTCCGTCAAATACGTCAAACCGGAGGAAGGTCTTTACCTGGCACTAAAGGATGGCCCCAGATGGAACTCAGTGTGGAGACGTTTCCACAGTGGGGGGGCCACCCTCTTTGCCATCATCCAAACCTCTCTTGGAGGAAGGCCTCAGAAGTGGGTCACTTGGACTTACAAAAGGCTTTTGACAATGTCCCTCACCAGGTACTTACTTCTGAGAAAACACATATAGAACTGACTTTCCATAGTGTGGTCACTCAGAAGCTTTTTTTAAAAGTCTAAAACAGTAAACTGGAAAGAGTTTGAACAACTCCAAAGGGATCTCTCCAAGCTGGGAGAGTGGGTGTCCAAATGGCAGATGCAGTTCATAGAATAGCAGAGTTGGAAGGGGCCTACAAGGCCATCAAGTCCAACCTGCTCAATGCAGGAATCCACCCTAAAGCATCCCTGACAGATCGTTGTCCAGCTGCCTCTTGAAGGCCTCTAGTGTGGGAGAGCCCACAACCTCCCTAGGTCACTGGTTCCATTGTCGTACTGCTCTAACAGTCAGGAAGTTTTTCCTGATGTCCAGCTGGAATCTGGCTTCCTTTAACTTGAGCCCATTATTCCATGTCCTGCACTCTGGGAGGATCGAGACGAGATCCTGGCCCTCCTCTGTGTGACAACCTTTTCAGTATTTGAAGAGTGCTATCATGTCTCCCCTCCATCTTCTCTTCTCCAGGCTAAACAGGCCCAGTTCTTTCCGTCTCTCTTCATAGGGCTTTGTTTCCAGACTTCAAGTATAACCTGATGGGATCTGAGCTGGCGGTGACTGAACAAGAAAGAGGTCTTGGGATTGTGGTGGACAGCTCAATGAAAATGTCCACCCAGTGTGTGGCCACTGTAAAGAAGGCAAACTCCATGTTAGGCATTATAAGAAAAGGAATTGAGAATAAAACGGCCAGTATCATGCTGCCTTTATACAAATCGATGGTGCGCCCACATTTAGAGTACTGTGTATAATTCTGGTCACCACACCTAAAAAGATATTATAGAGCTGGAAGAAGTGCAGAAAAGGACAACTCAAATGATCCAGGGGCTGGAGCATCTCCCCAATGAGGGAAGGTTACATCAACTGGGATTGTTTAGCTTGGAAAAGGGGAGGCTGAGGGGAGCCCTGATAGAGGTGTAGAAAATAATGCCTGGTGTGGAGAATGCGGATAGGGAGACATTTTTCTCCCTCTCTCAAAATTTCCACCATGACTTGAAGCTTCTCAGCTCCCGTGTCGGCTCTCGCTGCAATAGCCCTTGAGCCATGGGCAGAGTGCCACCCAGGGGAGACTGGTCATCTCTCGCCTCTTTGAACCATGGGAGGCTACGTCCAGTGCGAGAGACCTGTGAAGCTGCTTGAAAGAAGCGCCTGGTGCTGAAGTGAAGCTTTGCAGCTGGGTGAGGCGAAGGAGCTCTGATGGTCGTGTGCTGCCTCTAGAATCCAAGGCAGTAAGCCTGTGCGCACCAGTTGCTGGGGAACATGGGCGGGAGGGTGCTGTTGCACCATGTCCTGCTGGTTCATCCCTGGCCGAGGGCTGGTTGGGCCCTGTGCGAACAGAGTGCTGGACTAGCTGGACCCTGGGTCTGATCCAGCATCAAGGCTCTTCTGATGTTCTTATGTTGTTATGTGCTACCCGCGGGCCAGAGCTACAGTAACCCAGGTCCACCACTAGGCGGCAGCAAAGAAGCATGTGGGCTTTGGAGTCTTTGCTGCTGCTTCTGGCTGCTGGTCATAGGAGGACCTGGTTGCTGCTGCTGCTGCTGCTGCTGCCGCCGCCGCCGCCGCCCTGCCCAGCAGGCTGGCCGGCGAGTCCTCCCTCCTGGTTGGCAACAGGAAGCCCCAGCTGAGATCCTCCTTGGGGAAAGTCTCATAGAGCAGCTCTCCAGCCACGAGGGTGCCGATGAATGTGGGTCTCCCCCATTGATGTAGTTAACACAGGCCTCGTTCGGGATGCTTGCCCCTCTTCTGCGCCAGATGTTTCAGAATGTCCCCCCTTTGCCACTTTGGAGGCAATCCTGCAGTGTTGGATCTGGGCTTCAGAGGGCCCTCTGGGGAAGGTCCTGTTGCACACATGCCCTGCTTATGGGACAGCTGTTTTGGGCATCACAGAATCATAGAATAGCAGAGCTGGAAGGGGCCTACAAGGCCACCGAGTCCAACCCCCTGCTCAATGCAGGAACCCACCCTAAAGCATCCCGGACAGATGGTTGTCCAGCTGCCTCTTGAAGGCCTCTAGTGTGGGAGAGCCCACAACTTCACCAGGCAACTGATTCCATTGACGTACTGCTCTAACAGTCAGGAAGTTTTTCCTGATGACCAGCTGGAATCTGGCTTCCTTTAACTGGAGCCTGTTATTCCGTGTCCTGCACTCTGGGAGGATGGAGAAGAGATCCTGGCCTTCCTCTGTGTGACAGCCTTTTAAGTATTTGAAGAGTGCTCTCATGTCTCCCCTCAATCTAGATGGACCCTGGGACTGGCCCGGCCTCAGGGCTCATCTGAGGTTCTTCTGCTCTTCCGTAGCCCCCTCCCTTAGCGAGTCTACCCCCTCACCACCCCTCTTACTCCTCCTCTTCCTGGCTTCCATTTGCTTGCTTGACAGGCAGAGCGCCAGGGAGCCCGCGGGCCGCAGCCTCTCCGGCTCCCTCTTCTTACCACCACCATGGTCTGGGCCAGAGTGAAGGGCAGGTGAAAAATCAGGTGGCCGTGGGGAGGAGGAGCAGCAGCAGCACCGGGACCCTTCTCAGTGGGACCCTACTGGGGTACAGGCCCTGTGAAGTGCCCCACTATGCTTCCCTTAGAACCTGCAAACCTTGGTCGCTGGATGCCGTTGAGCGATCCAAAGGAGGAAGACTGGAGTACAGCAGCAGCAGCAGCAGCAGCAAGAGGAGGTGGCAGCGGTGGTGGCCGGACCCCTGGTGTGGTGCGCAGGGCAGGGACCATGAAAGCCCCACATCCCTCCCCCAAGTCCAATGGAGGCATCTGAAGTGCTGTTGCACAACTGTAGTGTTCTGGCATTAAGTCAAACCTCCCCCTCCTCTCTTCACTCAGAACAACAATTAAAAGGTTAGGGTGGGGAGGAGGTGGATAGGAGTGGAGGGGAGTCTCAGCCTCTCTGCCTCCCCCCTCCCCTGCCTAGCAGCAAGACCGCCCTCCCCTCAGCTGGCCACCCTTCGGCCGCCCCACGTGCGCTCCTCCTCTTGCCCGCCCACCCCACCCTCCTCTTTGGCTCTCTGCCTCCACACGGAAGAGCCGCCACCGCTCACGCACGCAAAGGAACGCTGGCTGCATCCAACTGTGACAAAGCAGGCGTAGAACGCGCAAGGCTGACAGCCATTTATTGTATTGCACAAAAGCATTTGACTCATGACACTCTTTGTGTGTGATCCTCAAGGGCAAAAGCTATTCTTGGAACTGAGGCAAGACAGCAATACACAAATATTCTTTTGTGCGGTGAGATGCTTTTGGGACAAACCCCCCCCCCCAAATCATTGTTCTAATTCTTGAAGCCCAGAAAGCATCTGTAACTGCATGGAGACTATCCTGATAGCTGTTATTTCTCCCCTGGCCAGGTGAGCCACAGGTGCACCTGTCTTGGGTGTGGGAAATTAGTCAGCCAGATGAAGTGGGTGTGACTATACACCTCAAGACCCTACGCCTCTTCAGGCCAGCACTGTACTCTCACAGGTGCCCCAAGCGGAAGTCCATAGGCAGGAGGTGACGGCACCCCCAGCCTCCCGGTCACGTTCCCAGACCCTGGCATTCCGAGGGCATCATGGCTCCAAGGGTGCCCTCAGAGGCACAATGCCCTCGGAATGCTAGGGGCTGCGAACACGAGCGGGAACCAGGATGATCAGGGGTCTGGAATCAAAGCCCTATGAAGAGAGACTGAAAGAACTGGGCATGTTTAGCCTGGAGAAGAGAAGATGGAGGGGAGACATGACAGCACTCCTCAAATACTTAAAAGGTTGTCACACAGAGGAGGGCCAGGATCTCTTCTCAATCCTCCCAGAGTGCAGGAAACGGAATAACGGGCTCAAGTTAAAGGAAGCCAGATTCCAGCTGGACATCAGGAAAAACTTCCTGACTGTTAGAGCAGTACAACAATGGAATCAGTTACCTAGGGAGGTTGTGGGCTCTCCAACACTAGAGGCCTTCAAGAGGCAGCTGGCGAACCATCTGTCAGGGATGCTTTAGGGTGGATTCCTGCATTGAGCAGGGGGTTGGACTCAATGGCCTTGTAGGCCCCTTCCAACTCTGCTATTCTATGATTCTATGATTCCGCTTGGGGCACCTGTGAGAGTCGAGGTCCACTCACCAGAAGGCCTGGTGCAGCCTGTCCGTCTTTTCCTCCTTCGCAGATGTGCTTCCATATGAAAAAAAGGGCAGAAGAAGTGGTGGGAAGGCCGGGGAGGGCTGTGAAGGGGCTAAAACCTCATCTGGATGCCCCCATGTTGTGAATGCTGCACTATATTAAGTGCCTTGGAGAAGCACCATTTTAATTCTGCTTCCTTCTACCAGATTGCGGAAAAGCAAAACTATTAGCTTCATCCCACGTACCTGTTTCCCTCGAATTATCCCCTACAGCGCTAAGCTGTAGCGTTGTTGTTGTTGTCTCTAGATAAATCACACCCCGGGCAGCAGCACTCCTAAGATCCTTTGCATACCAGGAAAACGGTTTAAGCAGGGAAATGTAAAAAAAATCATGAAAAAATCAACGGATGACCCAATCCGATTCAAATTTGGTATGCTTAAAGCTCTCCTTAATATCTATTACTGTGCCAATTTTGATGTCTTTATCTTTAAAACTTACGCAGATGTAAGCATTTGTTTAATTTTTCTTTAAACATATCAAATCCTGCTCCTGCGCCCCCAGTGGCCACTTGGAAAACAACAAAAGATTTGCTCCAAAACTAGTAGCAAAATAGGGCGGGCCTTTTGGCTTTATAGCACAATTAAAGCAGGACGCATGGCAGTACTTCACAGTCAAAGCAGACAATAAACTGGAAAACTTCAGAGTCCTTTGCACGCAATTCGCAGTGATTGCACAGTATAACCCTGGTGTGAGAAAGCTCTGTATTGGGAAGGGGAAATTCCCTCCGATGGCAGAGTGCTTGCTTGAAAGACCCTTCCCTGGCTAAGACCCTTGGGAGCAGCTCTCAGCCACAGGAGGCACCCTGGCCTTGATGGAGGCACCCTGGCCTTGATGGACTGACAGCCTGTCCGCATTGAGGCTGTTTCCTAGCTTCTAGTCCTGCTAGAATGTCTTTCCATGACCCAAGTCCCGGGCAAGTTAAGGAAGATCCAAAGCTACCGCATTGCTCACCTGCTTTGACTTGCAAGCCCCTGGTACAAGGCTTTCCCCAGTGGGGGAGCGGGTTTGTGTATTTATTTAGACTATTTTAAGACCACCTGTTGAGGCAAAACTTCCTCAAGGTGATTCACAAGATAAAATACTAGAAGAATAAAATATAGCTTACTACTAGAACTACAGCATAGACTCGTGTGTGTGTGTGTAAAGAAAATTGCACAGGAGCAGAACAGCAATGCTATCGCGCATGGAGAAAAGAACCGGACTTTCCCCGTACAAAAATAAAATGGAAGAGGAAGGGGAGATGGCGAGATCACAGCAGGATGGGTCCGACATCATGTGAGTGCCACGCTGCAAAACCGGACACCAAGCATGTTGAAAGTGCGTTAAAACACTGGTGTGATGGAGGTGTGTGTGTGTGTTGGTTCACGCTGATTCAAAATTCTACACAGGTAGCTCAATTTAATGGCAGATGAAGTTCCAGAGCCACAGGCGGGGGGATTCAGGCTTGGAACCGGGAAAGCCTCTTTCTCTCTGTGGTTGCTCTTCATTGAATTAGTCCTGACTTTAGACTCTGGGACTGGCGGACATCAGGTGTAGCTTAACCAGCCCCGTCTTGTTCCGTGGCACAGGCACAATCAAGGCGCTTCTTGGCTAGCAGGACCTGGCAAAGAGGTGCAGGAGACCAATGAAGCTGGTTGAGGGGACATTTATTGGGAGGCTTTACTCATTGCAGCCCCCCAGCCCTGCAACACACAGCTGAGGTTCACTTGGTGCCATGGACTTCCACCTCACACAGCGATAAGGACTCGAAGCGTCCCGGGATGTTGACAATCACAAAGCGCCCCCTTAGCCCGTTGCAGTAGATGGAGGAGATGGAGCCTGGGATGGTGTTGACGATGGTCCCACAGCTGAGGGAGACAAGGAAGGTCAGTTCATTCAGCGCTCCCTTCCTGGGGTTGATAAGAGAGAACCATCCCCCGCTCCACTGTCACCCCTGCCACACACACACGCGCACACACACACACTGTGGGTGCCCAACATGGCCACAGATCTTATAGGATGCTCCCTTTGTTGCCATGAATTCTTCTGCAGTTTGGAACCATCGCTCACAGATTCCATCTCTGTTCTCACAGCCATTAACATGGCATGGAAATTAAGAAGATAAGAAGAGTCATGTTGGATCAAAGCAAAAGCCTATCTCATTCAGCATACACACACACACACACACACACACACACACACACACACACACACCGCAATGTCCGAACAGATCATAGAATCATAGAATAGCAGTTGGAAGGGGCCTACAAGGCCATCGAGACCAACCCCCTGCTCAATGCAGGAATCCACACTAAAGCACCCCTGAAAGATGGTTGTCCAGCTGCCTCTTGAAGGCCTCTAGTGTGGGAGAGCCCACAACCTCACCAGACAACTGATTCCATTGTCGTACTGCTCTAACAGTAAGGAAGTTTTTCCTGATGTCCAGCCGGAATCTGGCTTCCTTTAACTTGAGCCCGTTATTCCTTGTCCTGCACTCTGGGAGGATCGAGAAGAGATCCTGGCCCTCCTCTGTGTGACAACCTTTGAAGTCTTTGAAGAGTGCTCTCATGTCTCCCCTCCATCTTCTCTTCTCCAGGCTAAACACGCCCAGTTCTTTCAGTCTCTCTTCAGAGGGCTTTGTTTCCAGACCCCTGATCATCCTGGTTGCCTTCCTCTGAACACGCTCCAGCTTGTCTGCGTCCTTCTTGAATTGTGGAGCCTAGAACTGGACGCAATACTCTAGATGAGGCCTAACCAGGGCTGAATAGAGAGGAACCAGGACCTCACGTGATTTGGAAGCTATACGATAGCTTCCAAATCATATGATTCCAAATCATATGATTCTATGATTAAGAATGTCACAGTCTCAAGAAAGATCTCTTTCTTGGCCAGTCAGCACGAGCTGAAACCTCACCAGAGTACACTTGAAGTTTTTAAAAAAGAAAGAAAATAAAAGTGCCTCAATGGGTGTCGCTTTACACGTGCTTACACTGAATCCCACTGGCCAGTTCAATGTCCATTCTCCTGGTCTTTTGGAGCCCTTTGCTGTCTTTTCATGTGTGTTTGTCTTAGACACTCAAAATCAGCCTTCCTCAACCTGGGACGCTCCAGATGTGTTGGACTACAACTCCCAGAATGGGGCATTCTGGGAGATGCAGTCCAACACATCTGGAGCGCCCCAGGTTGAGGAAGGCTGCTCTAAATCATTTGGTGTCACCACCAAACCTACGGGGCAGCTATACAATGCCGCTTTGCTAGCTGTTTTCCCCAAAACCCTGCGGCATCACTGCTGTGAAGCAAAAATGATACCGTGACATGCAGGAATGAGCGCAGGCTTCCAAGGCATGGAAAATCGCAGCGCTGTTGTCAGATGGCAAGAATAGGGCTCAAATATCAAGGGACCGGAAAACTGCACCCCACTTTTTTTCTTCTTCTGGCAACTCTGTTTTTATGCTTTTTGTGGTTTTAAATTTTGTATTTTTGTTTTTAATGTTCACTGATTTTAATCTTTGTAAACCGCTCAGAGAGCTTCAGCTATGGGGTGATATATAAATAATATTTTAACTTGGTGTTTTAAATTTGTAATTTTGCATTGCTGCTGTTTTTATCTGGTTGAGCTTTTATATTGTATTTTATAGTATGGTTTTATACTGTTGTTTTATACTTTGAATGTTTTTAATTTTTGTGAACTGGCCTGAGAGCTCCAGCTATTGGGCGGTATAGAAATGTAATAAATAAATAAATATAAATGATAATAATAATAATAGGACAGAACAATTCATACTGACAAAACAATACCTTGCAACCGATGAGACATAATGGGCATAGACAAAAAAGAAAAACACACATACCTCATCAACATAGCAATACCGAATGACAAAAATGTTGTGGAAGAGAAAAAGAGAGGAAAATATACACCACTGACCATAGAAGTCAAAGAACTATGGCAACAGGAAAAGGTCACTATTATTCCGTTAGTCACATCAGTCACTGGCATCACATTAAAAAGCTATACAGAAAACCTTCAGAAACTGGGCCTACCAAAATACATCCACACCAACATCCAGAAAGCAGCCATACTTAAAACAGGCTCAATTGTCAGGAAATTCCTGAATCTGTAAAAGACAGCATGACCTGGCAAAGCCCGTCATGTCCATCTACAAAAACCGTCATGAGTGTGAAAGCGATGATGATGATGATGATGATGATGATGATAATGATAATAACAACAACAACAACAACAACAACAACTCTGAAAGCCTGTAACAGCGCATTTAATTTCTGAGTTGCACATCGTAACTCTCCTAACTTCTGACTTCAACTTCACAATGTCTTCCATTACTAGGGCTTGCCAGACTTGCCCCCTGCCCAGCATTCCTGCGCCTTACCCTGCACTGGGATCTGGCCCATTCTTAACCCAACCCGAAGCCACCACTGACAGAAGAAGAAACAACTGTGGTGACATTGAAGCAATGGAAGAAGTCACAATAAAATGACATGTTGAAAAAATGCAGCTTCGCGGGGAGAAGCCCGATGCGGCTGCCAGGGGGCCGCTGTGTCACAGAAACAGCGGGGCGCAACGGTGCAGTCCTGACGGGGCATACAGACAAGCCCATAGCTACCTCACCCCTGTTTAACGTTGAAGTTAAAGAGTCGCTGTTCCAGCCTGGAGCACAGCTTGCAATGGTCGGCAAGAGCCTGGTTTTCTTATCTCCCCCCATGATTATGAATACAGAAGAAGGGGGCTAAAAGTTGCACAAAGTGATCTTCTGTCTCGAGAGATACGTTGGCCTGCAGGAAGAGAGGCATGGAACTTACAGCTGGCTGGGTTTGTGCCGGTCGGCCACTGAGTTTCCCACGTGGACCTGGGCTCCCCTGAGTCTTCGGCCGCAGCAGTCCTCGCGGTTTTTTATCACCACGGTGGAGATGGCGTGCTGAGCGCCCAGGTCCACGTACCACCAGGGCTCCTTCTGAAGTTTGGTTTGGGTGCAGGTGCGGCGGCGCCAGAACCCAGAACACTTGCCATCCACGGCTTTGTTTGCGGCTCCAACGATATGAAGCACGTAGGTGGAGGACTGAGCGGCTGGGTGCCGGACAGCCAAGTTCCTGGCTAAAGGCGCTGCATGAGAGAAAGGAGGAGGTGGTCAGAGAGACACGCTCATCACTCTATGGTCCCCGGAACCCTCCTGCACTGGATGAGGACAGGGAGCTCCAGAGCCTTCCTCAAGAAGGGGGAGTGTAAACCCACTTTTTTTTGAAATCAAAGTGGCCACTCCATTTTTTTTTGATGTCCCTAATGACTTTTCATAATAGGCTAGGTAAAAAAGGATGATAAGGGTAGATATCTTATGTTAAAAGGTAAAATTGAGGGAAAGGTCTATACTTTGATTAATGTTTATGCCCCAAATGAGAGGCATAGAGAGTTTTTTATAAAGTTGTTTAAAGAAATAGAAGAATTTAAGGAGGGGTATGTTATATTAGCGGGGGATTTTAATATGGTTATGGATAATAAAAGAGACAGGTCAAATCCCACTAATGTTGAAAAGAGAAACAATATGACTATATTGAATAAATTAATAAAAGAAAATGATTATTTAGATTCGTGGCGCTTACTTAACGGGAATAGGCCTGGATTCTCATATTTTTCCCCAGTTCATCATACATACTCCAGGATAGATCATATATTTGTTTCAAAAGACTTTGCAACGAGGATTTGTAAAATGGAAATGGGGGTAATAAAAGTAACTGATCATGCCTTGTTAAGTTTAGAATTTACAGTTAAGAAAGATTATAAAGAGGCATATAGATGGAAGTTGAACACAAAGATATTGAAATACAATAAAATAGTAGATAAAATTCGGAAGGAACTGTCGGAGTCATGGGAAATTAATGAAAAAGGAGGAACAGCTGGGTCAGTCATTTGGGACACCATGAAGGCTGTAGCAAGAGGAATCTGTATTAGAGAAACATGTAGTTTAAAAAGACAACAACGTGCAGAACAGGAAAAGTTAGAGATAGAAATTAAAAACTTGGAGGAAAGATATTGGCGAAGTAAAGATAAATATAAATTAGTGGAAATACAAGCTAAGAAGAAACAATTAGAAAATTTAAATATAGAAGAGATTCAAAAGAATTTAATGTATATGAAAAGGGAATATTTTGAAAATAGTGATAAGAACTCGAGGTTGCTTGCCAAGCTCACACAAAAAGAAAAAGGGAGGAATGGGATAGAATGGGATAGAATGGGATAGAAACGTTGAAAGATAGCCGAGGGAATTATTGTCATGCAATGAAAGCTAAAATAAAAATTTTTCAGGAATTTTATCAGGAATTGTACAAGGGTAGAGAAATTCAACAAGAAAAGGTGGAGGAGTATATTGGAAGGTTTATAAAGAAGGAAATAAAATCAGAATATAAGGAGTTAATGGAGTCAGTAATAACTCAAAGAGAAGTTGAAGAGGTTATTGATAAGTTAAAAGTGGGTAAATCACCAGGAGCAGATGGTTTGGGTCCAGAATATTATAAGGTCTTCAAAGATTGTCTAGTTCCAAAATTAATGGAACTTTATAATAGGATATTATCAGGAGAGAAGATACCTGAATCATGGGAACATTCAGTGATAATTCTGATCCCAAAACCAGATAAAGATTTGACTAATCCCGATTCTTATAGACCTATTTCTTTAATAAATCAGGATGCTAAAATTTTTACATCTATTATGGCCAAACGATTAAATAAATTCTTGGCAGAATATATAGGAGCAGATCAATGTGGGTTTGTGGTAGGAAGACATATGCATAATTTAGTGGGTAGAGTTTTAAATATAATAAATGTAATAAAAAAAGCAAATATTAAGGCAGGTATTATGGCATTAGATATTTTTAAAGCTTTTGATTGTGTGAGCTGGCAGGCACTAAAGAGTATTATAGATAAATTGGGATTTGGAAATAAATTTAAAAATGTAATAGAACAGCTATATTCCCAAAATACGGCGGTAGTGGTGGTAAATGACGGACTTACTGAAAAGATACGACTAGCCAGAGGAACAAGACAAGGATGTCCGCTCTCGCCGGTCCTTTTTGTAATGGTTATGGAAGTTTTGGCGAAGGCACTAAGGGAGGATAAAGAATTAGAAGGAATTGGAGAGGTAAGGGAAATAAAGCTAAACATGTTTGCGGATGATACTTTATTGACCATTAAGAATCCATTAAGAAAATTAGAAAGAATTAAATATCAGTTGAGGGAATTTGAGGAAATTACAGGGTTAAAAATAAATTGGTCTAAATCAGAGATGATGTTGTTTAACTATACTAAGAGGGAAGAAAAGGATTGGGAAGTTAAGGGAATGGAATTGAAAGTTAAGAACGAGATTAAATATTTGGGAATTAAAATTACAAAAAATCTAGAGAATTTAGAAAGGGAAAATTTAACGAGGTTAAAGAAGGAGGTACTAGAGAAATTGGAAAAATATAAAAGATTAAATTTATCTTGGTTTGGGAGAATAGCTTTGATAAAAATGAAGATATTAGCTAAAATTAATTTTGTATTTAGGATGTTACCTATAAAAATATCAGAAACCGAGATAAAAAGTTGGCAAAATATTATTAATAAATATTGTAATGGAGAAAAGAGAGCAAGAGTGAATAAAAATAATTGGTACCTAAGCCAAAAAAAGGGGGGAATGGGTCTCCCAAACATAAAATTATACTACGTAGCAAATAGATTAAGACATGTTGTAGAAGCAATTATGGGAGTAGGAGATTTATATTGGATGGAAGAAAAAATTATAAGTAAGGTAGAGATGAATCTGGAGAATGTTTTTTTTAAAGATGGAGGAAGAAAGTGGGTTGGAAGTATAGATAATCCACTCCTGAGGACTCAATGGGAAATTTGGAGTAAATTTAAAGGGAAGCTGCTTCCGAGCAACTCTCCCTTAGCACCGATAATAATGTTAAAGAATTTCCCAGAGGATCTAAAGGGTAGATTATGTAAAATATTAAAAGAGAAAAATAAAATAAAATTAAAGGATTGGGTAAGAGATATTAAAACAAGAGAAGATATGGAAAATTTGTTAAAGGAGAAGAAGCTATCTTGGCTAGAATATGGTCAATTAGAGCAATGGAATAAAAAGTGGATTAAAGATAATAGAATGTGCAGAAAGATGACGAGGTTTGAAGAATTAGTAGTAAGTAAGGAGAAAGGAAAAGGAAGTAGTATAGTTTCAAAAGGATTAATGAGTGAAATATATAAAATATTGTTAGAGAAGGAGTTTAGAGAGAATACAGAGAAAATGATTTGGGAATCAGATTTGAAGATACAAATAGGGCGACAGAGCTGGGAGGGACTATGGAAACAAAGAGTGTTGAGAAGTTTATCAGTAAGAATAAAGGAGAATTATTTTAAAATTTTATGGAGGTGGTACCTAACCCCGGTTAGATTGAATAAGATAAGTGATCAACATTCAGCAAATTGTTGGAGAGGATGTGGGGAAAAAGGAACGTATTTACATATGTGGTGGCAATGCAAATATGTACAAAGATTATGGAAGATGGTGTTTTCAGAAATTGAAGAAATAGTGGGAATGAAAATAGAACAAACACCAAAAATAGCATTGCTGTCACTATTTGAAGATATAAAGTGTGGAAAAGGAACTATAGAGCTGATATCGAGTTTGTTGGTTGCAGCACGATTGATGATAGCTAGGAACTGGAAGATCCAAGGGGAATATTCTATTGAGGAATGGTATAAAGTAGTATGGGACATAGCCATTAATGATAAACTGACATGTAATATTAAGTGGAGAAAAGGCGTAACTAAAATAAATGAGTTCGAAGGAATCTGGAAACAGTTCCTAGTGTTCGTGTTTACTAAGGGAAGTGGGAAACCACCAGCAGAAGAAATGATTAGATTTTGGACTCAAGAATGATCCCGAGGTGGGGGGTGCACATTTATGTTAAGAATGAAGATGTTGTAGAGTGATAAGGCATATGTAATAGTTTTTGATATTTGTACTCAACAATTATTCAATATGTATGCAGCAGATATTTGATGTATTTTTTTTCTTATTGTGTTAGTTTCAGTTATATTTTGGAAATGTTTATCTATGTTTATATAGTGTTGAAAATGAATAAAAATTAAAAAAAAAAAAAAAGAAAAAAAAAAAGAAGGGGGAGTGTGTGCAAAGTGATTCGTGGAATCATAGAATAGCAGAGTTGGAAGGGGCCTACAAGGCCATCGAGTCCAACCCCCTGCTCAATGCAGGGATCCACCCTAAAGCATCCCTGGCAGATGGTTGTCCAGCTGCCTCTTGAAGGCCTCTAGGGTGGGAGAGCCCACCACCTCCCTAGGTAACTGATTCCATTGTCGTACTGCTCTAACAGTCAGGAAGTTTTTCCTGATATCCAGCCGGAATCTGGCTTCCTTTAACTTGAGCCTGTTATTCCGTGTCCTGCACCCTGGGAGGATTGAGAAGAGATCCTGGCCCTCCTCTGTGTGACAACCTTTTAAGTATTTGAAGAGTGCTCTCATGTCTCCCCTCCATCTTCTCTTCTCCAGGCTAAACACGCCCAGTTCTTTCAGTCTCTCTTCATAGGGTTTTGTTTCCAGGCCCCTGATCATCCTGGTTGCCCTCCTCTGAACACGCTCCAGCTTGTCTGCATCCTTCTTGAACTGTGGAGCCCAGAACTGGATGCAATACTCTAGATGAGGCCTAACCAGGGCCGAATAGAGAGGAACCAGTACCTCACATGATTTGGAAGCTATACTTCTATTAATGCAGCCCAAAATAGCATTTGCCTTTCTTGCAGCCATATCACACTGTTGGCTCATATTCAGCTTGCGATCTACAACAATTCCAAGAGCCTTCTCATTTGTAGTATTGCTGAGCCAAGTATCCCCCATCTTGTAACTGTGCCTTTGGTTTCTCTTTCCTAAATGTAGAACTTGGCATTTATCCCTCTTAAATTTCATTCTGTTGTTTTCAGAATTAACTGTCCCCACACCACAGCTGTGATGCTGCAGGGTTTTAAGGGGACGCGGGGCTGAGGCAGCACCGTGAAGACACCTCGCATGTCCCTGCCCGTCTATAAAATGCCTTTTAAAATTAGAAGACAGAAAGGATACTGCAGTAAACGGCATCCGCCCCAGCACGCCCACGATGGCGCAGGGGCTGAAGCCAGGAGCGTTTGCTCTCTGGGTGGTCATTTGGGGCTCCCCGTGGTTTGGGGGCCCTGGGCTTTGGCCCCAAGCCCAGCTTTCGTTGCACTGCCGATGAGATCAAATACAGACGACCATTTCTCAAGTGGAAACTCAGCACCCTGTGCGTGCAACCACGGGAGAGCTGGGCCAGATCTACCCCAAGCAGGATATAACACTTTGAAAGTGTTTTGAAAATGGTATAAATGACGTGTCCTGGGCCGGAAGAGTCGTCAATGCCATTATAAACCGTTATAAAGCAGTAGCGTAGATTCTGCCCAGGCTGGCTGCTGCTGACACCTTGCAAACTGGTGAGTTTCGTCACCCTTCAGTGCAATGCCCAGGGAAGCAGGCAGGCGGACGGGAGCCGGTGTGCTTGTAGGGCTGAGGGTGGTGGATGAGGGCCGTGAGGTCTGGATTCAACCCTTGGCTCGTCATGAAGCCCCGTCAGGGGCCTTGGTCGGTCCAAGCCTGATCTCTCTCCCAAATGGGCTTCACAGGGGGCTACGGTGCGGACGAAGCTGGGTTCTGAGTTGCTTGATGGGAAATCAGAATAAAATCTGATGACCAATGCAAGTCATAGAGTCTGAGCATCCCTCTTTCCTCCTGCGTCTGAGCCTGATACCAGAGTTCACCTTCCAGCTGGGACTGTTGGTCAGGCACGGTGCTGGTTCTCTCCAGGAGCCAGCGGAGCCATTTGGCTAGAGGCAGATGGGTTTTTAAAACAGTGGGAAGTTGTGAAGTGAGTGACTGTTGTGTGTGGAAGAGTAATCAAAATACACAAATCTGTGACACCCAAATGCCAAAATGCATGTTGCGGGTTGGAAGGAAAAGGACGAGTTGCAGCACAAGGAGCTTTGTCAATGACCAGGGGCAGCCCAAGGCCTTTTGCCGCCTGAGGTGAAAGGCAAGATGGTGCCTCCTATCATGCCATGTACAGAAGCCGGATGGATTGGCGGAAGGCTCTGTCTACAGCCCCTGAAGGCAGCAGGCTAACTTAGGAGGCCCAGAGCAGGCTGTAGGGCCTTCAGGGGCCCCCTCTGACACTTTGCTGCTGCCTCCCTGCATATGCCGCCTGAGGTGACTGCTTCTCTCTGCCTAATGGTAGGGCTGGCCCTAGCAATAGGCATGCCAATAGTAGGGTGACCATAGGAAAAAGAGGACCGGGCTCCTGTATCTTTAACAGTTGTTGCATAGAAAAGGGAATTTCAGCAGGTGTCATTTGTATATATGGAGATCCTGGTGAAATTCCCTCTTCATCACCACAGTTAAAGCTGCAGGAGCTATACTAGAGTGACCAGATACAAAAGAGGGCAGGGCACCTGCAGCTTTAACTGGTGGGATGAAGAGGGAATTTCACCAGGTTCTCCATATATACAAATGACATCTGCTGAAATTCCCTTTTCTACGCAACTGTTAAAGATACAGGAGCCCAGTCCTCCTTTTCATATGGTCACCCTAGCCAACAGGAATTCTTATTGTTCACCGAAAACAAACCAAGGCTGTCTCCTTTCCTCTGCCAGATGTTGAGAATATTGGCCCTGCAAGAGGAACAGACCGTGGGTTGTTGCCTGCGCAGAGGCAAAGAAGCCACGGTGGACGATCGGATTGTGAGGGGCCGCTGCTGAGGGCTTTGAGGTGGCCCAGAGGCAAACCCTCACCCTGTTGGAATCCTGGAATGGATCCTGTTTTGTATTTTCCACTATTTTTACTGTTACCCGGGGACCTGGCAGAAGTGAGGATTCAGCAGAACACTTAAAGGTCAACGGTGCAGCTGGACACTAATTGTATAATTGAATTATTGCTGGAACTGTATTTGCGTTAATTGGTCAATTAGTGATTGCATCAGTTGTACAGGATTTATTATAAAAGTAGCTGTGTTTTGTAAGGTCCCTTCCCTTCTCTCATGTTCCCCCAACTCGATGTATGCTGTGTAATTTGAATGTCTGTGAGTATATTTGTATATAAGTGCCATTGCTTAATTTATTTATTTCTATCAGTAAAGGGTTACTTTTAAACTATACCAAGAAATCCTTTGTCTCATTGTGTCTAGCTGTTATAGCTGAGCCGCTATTACTACTGCTATAAATTAGTTCAAGCCTGTGCGGCCCAGACAGGTTAATGAGTTTCAGAACTAACACTCTGAACATCCTGAACTAATAATTTTCCAACACCCCCACCCCCACCCCCACCTTTAGCGGTTCTTACCTCCAGGTGGGGGCCTGCACTTCTGGGCCTCCCCACACCCTACCAGGAGTGCGAGGGTCAGCAGCCAAGTCCAGAAGACAAGCATCCTGCAGGAGGGGAGATGAGAGAGCAGAAAGACGGAAGCAATGCAAGAGCTATGGCTAGGGTGACCCTTTGGAAAGGAGGACCGGGCTCCTGTATCTTTAACAGTTGTATTGAAAAGGGAATTTCAGCAGGTGTCCTTTGTATGCATGCAGCACCTGGTGAAATTCCCTCTTCACCACAACAGATAAAGCTGCAGGAGCCTTGCCCTCCTGTATCTTGTCACTCTAGTATAGCTCCTGCACTTTAACTGTGGTGACGAAGAGGAAATTTCCCCAGGTTCATATATACAAATGACACCTGCTGAAATTCCCTTTTCTATGCAACTTTTAAAGATACAGGAGCCCTGTCCTCCTTTATTTATTTATTTATTTATTACATTTCTATACCGTCCAATAGCCGAAGCTCTCTGGGCGGTTCACAAAAATTAAAACCATAATAAAACAACCAACAGGTTAAAAGCACAAATACAAAATACAGTATAAAAAGCACAACCAAAACCACGCAGCAAAATTGATATAAAATTAAAATACAGAGTTAAAACAGTAAAATTTAAATTTAAGTTAAAATTAAGTGTTAAAATACAGAGTGAATAAAAAGGTCTTCAGCTGGTGACGAAAGCAGTACAGTGTAGGCGCCAGGCGGACCTCTCTGGGAAGCTCATTCCACAACCGGGGTGCCACAGCGGAGAAAGCCCTCCTCCTAGTAGCCACCAGCCTCACCTCCTTTGGCAGGGGCTCACGGAGAAGGGCCCCTGTAGATGATCTTAAGGTCCGGGCAGGTACATATGGGAGGAGGCGTTCCTTCAGATAACCTGGCCCCAAACCGTTTAGGGCTTTGAATGTCAATACCAGCACTTTGAATCAGTCCCGGACCTGGACTGGCAGCCAATGAAGTTGTAAAAGGACTGGCATAATGTGATCTCGCCGGCCAGTCCCTGTTAGTAAACGGGCTGCCCTGTTTTGTACCAGCTGAAGCTTCCGGACCGCTTTCAAAGGCAGCCCCACGTATAACGCATTGCAGTAATCCAAACGAGAGGTTACCAGAGCATGGATAACTGTAGCTAGGCTATCTCTGTCCAGATAAGGGCGTAGTTGGTATATCAACCTGAGCTGATAAAAGGTGCTCTTTGCCACTGAGTTTACCTGTGCCTCAAGTGACAGTTCTGGATCCAAGAGCACCCCCAAACTACAGACCCAATCCTTTAGGGGGAGTGCAACCCTGTCCAGAACAGGGCAAACATCACCTCGCCGGACAGATGAACCACCCGCTAACAGTACCTCCGTCTTGTCTGGATTGAGTCTCAGTTTATTAGCCCTCATCCAGTCCATTACCGTGCTCAGGCACTGGTTCAGAACAGCCACTGCCTCACCTGGGTTTGATGAAAAGGAAAGGTAGAGCTGGGTATCATCCGCATATTGATGACACCTCAGTCCACATCTCCGGATAACCAGATCTAGCCATGGCGTCTAGATCCCCTTTAGCAGCCTGTTCCCCCCCACACAAAAGCCAGCAATGTTGACAACCAGCACAGGACGCCGGGGCAGGGGATGGGGGCATCCAGGATCAGTGCTGTGTTTACTCAAGAGCCAGCGCCATTTCTGAAACAGCCAGCAGTGCTTTGATAAGAGTGTTGCGAGATCTGGCACACCAGGTTCAGCTTTTGGCATTAGAGTACCAAAGATGAGGTGAATCGATCTAAGCGGGCTGCACCTAACGAGATGGTTGGCAGACCATTTCGAGAGGAGGGAGGTGAAAGGCACAACAAAAAGCAGTGATTTAAAATGACAGACAGGCAGATTAAGATAGCCACCGGGCATGTCGGCATGTCTGCATCCCTGGTTCTGGGCTGCTCCCACCTGCTTTTCCTCCCTGGGTGTCGCACATGAGACATTTTAATGGACTTCACATCAGAGGTACCAAACTACCTCAACTGTGTGCTGGTCAAATGCATGACTCTTGGGATGCTATTGTAAAAAACTGAGAATTAAGGATACTTCCCTGATCTCTGAAAATTCAAGTAATTAATCAGAATGTGGCGATCCGCAAGAGTTTGGTCATGATATATCAAATTTGCATGGAGCGTTAATGTTGCTGGATGCTTTTTAATACTATTGCTTTAAAATCTGCACTTGCCTCTCATCCAGCAGCTTTTCAAAATTCGGTTTTATTATTATTATTTATTTATTTATTTATTTATATAGCACCATCAATGTACATGGTGCTGTACAGATTACACAGTAAATAGCAAGACCCTGCTGCATAGGCTTACAATCTAATAAAGTTGTAGTAAACAATAAGGAGGGAAAGAGAATGCAAACAGGCACAGGGAAGGGTAAACAGGCACCAGGTAGGGTGAAGCTGACAGTATAGGGTCAGAACAAACTTAATATTTAAAAGCTATAGGGAAAAGAAAAGTTTTTAGCTGAGCTTTAAAAGCTGCGATTGAACTTGTAGTTCTCAAATGTTCTGGAAGAGCGTTCCAGGCGTAAGGGGCAGCAGAAGAAAAAGGACGAAGCCGAGTAAGGGAAGTGGAGGTCCTTGGGCAGGTGAGAAGCATGGCATCAGAGGAGCGGAGAGCACAAGCGGGGCAATAGTGTGAGATTAGAGAGGAGAGATAGGCAGGAGCTAGACCGTGAAAAGCTTTGAAGGTCAGCAGGAGAAGTTTATATTGGATTCTGGAGTGAATTGGAAGCCAATGGAGAGATTTCAGAAGTGGAGTGACATGGTCAGAGCGGTGGGCCAAGAAGATGATCTTGACGGCAGAGTGGTGGACAGAGACCAGCGGACTGATGTGAGACGAAGGAAGGCCAGAGAGAAGAAGGTTGCAGTAGTCCAACCGAGAGATAACCAGTGCGTGAACGAGAGTCTTGGCAGAAGAGACAGACAGAAATGGTCGAATCCTGGCAATATTATACAGGAAGAAACGACAGGATTTAGCTACTGCCTCGATATGAGGAATAAAGGAGAGCGAGGAATCAAATATAAAGCCAAGACTACGAGCTTCCTTGACCGGAGTAAGCGTGACATCGTTGACAGTAAGAGAGAATGAGAGGTGAGGAGAAGGTTTAGGAGGAAAAACAAGCAGTTCAGTCTTAGCCATATTAAGTTTCAAACGACAATGAAGCAGCCAGGCTGAGATTTATAAAATAGTTTAGCTAGTGGAATCTCTGTCTGCTGGAGGAATCCTAGAATCCTAGAATCATAGAATAGCAGAGTTGGAAGGGGCCTACAAGGCCATCGAGTCCAACCCCCTGCTCAATGCAGGAACCCACCCTAAATAGACTTTGTTGTTCTTATATTATGTACTCGAGGCATTTATAAATTAATTTTTGTGAACCACCCAGAGAGCTTCGGCTATTGGGCGGTATAGAAATGAATAAATAAATGCATGCCTTTCAAAACCTCAGCTTCTAGGACAGCCTCAGTAAAAACCCGTCACGCAAACCAGTTTCACTTGCAGGGTCCTGATGCCCTTTAAGTTTCTGGCTTCAGAGGTATCTGGTCCAGCTGGTCTCTGCAACTCACCTTGACTGGAGTTCTTGGGACAAGGATGTGTGCCGTCTATCTCTCCTGGTGGGTTGGGCCCCAGAGCTCCTTTCCCCCAAAATTGGCCTCTGTGCTTCCAGCTGCATCCACGCAATCCTTGTCGTCCGTCTGGCTTTTAGCCCCGTCCGGCTCTGACGTGCTTCAGGAGTTCCAAGCCAATCAGAAGGTAGCTCAGCCCAAGGCTGCCTCTAGTCACCATCAAGATAAACTTGACAGCGTTCTCCTTGTTCCTGGGTGTTGGCAGCTGTGGGTCACGCTAACCTGTTAAATATGACCCCCCCGACCCCCCACATCAATCTGCCCCCTCCTTCTCCAAAGGTTGCAGACAGGAGGAAACAGCCCTGTTCTTTGACAGGTGCAAAAGATCTGAGTATTAGAACATCTCCAGTTTCTCATTTTAACTCATGCTGAGAACAAGCAAACATTAACATCGTTATTGGGTTTGGCTAGTGGCTGCCCACACCCACGCAGCTCCCAAGCGCCCTTTCGTGAGCGCCGTGCGTCTGTGTTGAAATGGCCGCAGGGGAGGAAGAGACCTTGCTGCTCCATGGAAGCATCACCTGCCCTCCTGCCCCAGAGAGGAAGCAATTTAGCATCAGAAAAGCCAGGATTCTGGGGCTCCTATCATGTCCACCACCCATCGTCCTGTGAGAGTTCTCCATGGATGAGGGCAAATGAACGGAAACTCAATCCACACAAGACAGGGGCATTGTCAGTTGGTGGCTCCTACACCTGGGTGGATGGTGTTCAGCCTGTTCAAGAGGAGGCGTCTCACTACACTCTCCCGTAAAGGATCAGGCTCGCAATCTGGGGGGGGGGACTCATTGATGCAACGCTGTCAGTAGAGGCTCAAGTGACCTCTGTGGCTGATACAGCTTTGGCTGACACACCTTACCTGGACGGAGCTCACTTGCCACAGAAAACCACTCTGGTGACCTCCTGTTTAAACTCTTTCAATGCATCACATGTGGGGATGCTTTAAAAGCAGTTCAGGAACTGCAGCTGGTCCAGAATATGACCACAAGATTATTTACTGGGCCTGGCTGTTTTGACCACATTGGGCCTCTGCTTTGTCAGATGCGGGAGGACCCCCCACCCACTGCCACACACACTGGTGTGGCCAATTTAAAGTGCTGGTTTTATTTTTTAAACCCTAAACGGCTTGGGACCGGGTTACCTGGAAGAACGCCTTCTCCAGAGGCTCTGCGTAGGGTACAGCCTAGTTATAGAATGCTTTTATATTTGTTTAGTAGAAGCTGCCTGGGAAACTTTATGTTATGGGGCAGCATACAAACACCGTAAATAAATAAATATGTGGCCCTCTTTACATCACACCTTTAAACTGTTTCCTCACAAGATACCATACAAATTTGAACTCTGTGAGAGCTTGGGGGTGGGGGTGGTGTCCTGGAGGGGATCACAATCCCAGGACGCCCTCAGTTCCTTGGGGGAAGTCACACCAACTGAACTAATTTAGGGTTTCTGTTCTATCAGTTGCTTTCTTCAGTGCAACCAGATTCAAGGCCGCTGCCACCTCACAATGGGATGTTCTTTTGAGGAATAATGAAAGAGCTGAGAATAACAGTGCACACATGCTTGGGGCTATCAAATGCCCTCTTCATCACAATAGGTACAGCTGCAGGAGCCCTGCCCTCTTTTGGATCTATATAGTATATTGCCCCATAACCAAAGCTCTTTCGGTGGTTCGCATAAGATAAAAAAAACTTAAAAACAATATACACAGATTAAAAACCATAAAAACAAGCAAAATACACTTACATTTAAGACCACTGTAACAACTTTAAAAACGATAAGAAAAAAAAAAAAGACACATGATCATTACATATTGTTAAACGCCTGGGAGGAGAGAAAAGTCTTGACCTGGCGCTGAAAAGATGACAATGTTGGTGCCAGGCGGGCCTCGTCAGGGAGATTGTTCCACAGTTGGGGGGCCACCACAGGGAAGGCCCTCTCTCTTGTCGCCACCCTCTGAGCTTCCCTCGGAGTAGGCACCCGGAGGACAGGGCTCCTGCATCTTTAACTGTTGTGATGAAGAGGGAATTTCACCAGGAGATGCATGCATGCAAAGGACACCTGCTGAAATTCCCTCTTTTATACAACTGTTAAAGATGCAGGAGCCCTGTCCTCCTTTTCATAGGATCACCTTATGAATGCTCTCACCTTTTCGGGAATCCATGTGAGCAGTCACGATGAAGGCCACAGGAATGGAGTGGGCTTGATCCAGCCAAGTTTGAATGTCACAGCTCAGCTATCTGGAAGATCTTGCCTAGAGAAAGCAAAACACCTGAAGATGATTGATGAGATCATGGAAAGAGGTTTACTAAGAATGAAGAATGCAATGGTGCCTCATACTGTTTAAGACTTTAAAGGAATGCATTATTATTTTTTTGCAGTGTATAGCACAGCAAAATAATTAAAGAGAAACAATGAGAAAATTTTTCAAAACATATAAGCCACAAACTATGTGCTTTTCTGCAAATTGTTTGCGAAGTACTCCATAGATAAAATTGCTCCCACCTGTTATGTCTTAGATTCCACTTGGTAGGACAAGCACTGGACATTCCCCAGGGCCTGTCTAGTCACATTTCTTGGATGTGAGAAAGTTGAGCGGCATGTGACCTAATGCTTGTTTACGGTCTGTGGCCCGTATTGGCAGCTTGCATCTAGCAAGGAGGGTGGGGGTGTGGATAAACTTGTGACAGGGGGATTTCTGTATTGAGATATTGATTTCTGTATAGAGGCCATCAAGAGGCAGCTGGACAACCCTCTGTCAGGGATACTTCAGGGTGGATTCCTGCATTGAGCAGGGGGTTGGACTCGATGGCCTTGTAGCCCCCTTCCAGCTCTGCTATTCTATGAAATACTTAAAAGGTTGTGGAGGGCCACGATTTCTTCTCAATCCTCCCAGAGTGCAGGACACAGAATAATGGGCTCAAGTTAAAGGAAGCCAGAATCCGGCTGGACATCAGGAAAAACTTCCTGACTGTTAGAGCAGTACAACAACGGAACCAGTGACCTAGGGAGGTTGTGGGCTCTCCCACACTAGAGGCCTTCAAGAGGCAGCTGGACAACCCTCTGTCAGGGATACTTCATGGTGGATTCCTGCATTGAGCAGGGGGTTGGACTCGATGGCCTTGTAGCCCCCTTCCAGCTCTGCTATTCTATGAAATACTTAAAAGGTTGTCCCACAGAGGAGGGCCAGGATTTCTTCTCAATCCTCCCAGAGTGCAGGACAAATCCGGCTGGACATCAGGAAAAACTTCCTGACTCTTAGAGCAGTACAACAACGGAACCAGTGACCTAGGGAGGTTGTGGGCTCTCCCACACTAGAGACCTTCAAGAGGCAGCTAGACAACCATCTGTCAGGGATGCTTTAGGGTGGATTCCTGCATTGAGCAGGGGGTTGGACTCGATGGCCTTGTAGGCCCCTTCCAGCTCTGCTATTCTATGATTCTATGAAATACTTAAAAGGTTGTCCCACAGAGGAGGGCCAGGATTTCTTCTTGATCCTCCCAGAGTGTAGGACACAAAATAATGGGCTCAAGTTAAAGGCAGCCAGAATCCAGCTGGACATCAGGAAAAACGTCCTGACTGTTAGAGCAGTACGACAATGGAATCAGTGACCTAGGGAAGTGGTGGGCTCTCCCACCCTAGAGGCCTTCAAGAGGCAGCTGGACAAGCATCTGTCGGGGATGCTTTAGGGTGGATTCCTGCATTGAGCAGGGGGTTGGACTCGATGGCCTTGTAGGCCCCTTCTAACTCTGCTATTCTATGATTCTATGGATCAGCAGGTGATGTATTCCACGTCATCTCCCAAGAACAAGGTTTTACTGCCTTCTGGTTTTAACTAGACATAATATTTTAAGATATAACATTTCTGAGCTTAAAGCAAAATGAAGTGTAGGAAAACCAAGATGAGAACAGAGTTCTGTTCCAATGGGGGCCAACATGGGGCCCTGAAATTCCTATGCTCTGTCTTTCATATTTATGAACTGCTTACAGGATATCTTTCCAGAGAATGGAACTCAGCTCAGCACTTTTGTCCAAAATTCCCAGCTATGTTTTGGAGTTATATACTTTCTTCAGGTTGGCTGAGACCCATTTTTCTAAATTCCTGAAACAGGATATCTTATGTTTGTCATGTGCAGGTTTATTTACTTCTTAAAATACACTATGTCATCTTTACTCATTTGCATCGTAAGCAGAGCATCTGAAAAATACAACACATAAGAATTGCTTCCTTCTTACTTAATGCACATGCTGCTTTTTCCTAAGTTCAGATGGGAAACTTTGTTTTTCCCCATGTACAAGAGCAAGCTCAAAGGTCAGTGAGAAGTTGGAGCCTGTCAGCATGAATGCTTCGGTTCGAATCAAACTGGTTAGCACTCTTCAAATGCTTGAAAGGTTGTCACACACAGAGTAGGACCAGGATTTCTGCTAGAACATCCCAGAGTGCAGGACACGGAAAACGGGCTCAAGTGCCAGGAAGCCAGATTCCGGCTGGACATCAGGAAAAACTTCCTGACTATTAGAGCAGTACGATAATGGAATCAGTTGCCTAGGGAGGTTGTGGGCTCTCCCACACTAGAGGCATTCAAGAGGAAGCTGGACAGCCATCTGTCAAGTATTCTTTAGGGTGGATTCCTGCATTGAGCAGGGGGGTTGACTCAATGGCCTTAGAGGCCCCTTCCAACTCTACTCTTCTATGATTCTATGGATAAGAACCTCGGAAGAACCTTGATGGATCAGACCAAAGGCTGCTCTACACATCCATTCTGTGTGTACAGCATCCAAACAGCTGCGCACAGGAAACCCACAAGCAGGAATCAAATGCAAAAGCAATCTCCCACCCATGTTCCCCAGCAACTGGTATACAAAGTCATATTGCCTCTGATACTGCAGGTAGCAATTAGCCATTGATAGCCTTTTCTCCAGGAATTTCTCCAATCCCGTTTTAAACAGCCCAGCAAGCTTCGGATATTGGGCAGTATAAAAATATAATAAATAAATAAATAAATAAATAAATAAATAAATAAATAAAAGACATCCAAATTGGTGACCATTGCTACATGTTGTGACAGCAAATTCCATAGTTTAACTATGCATTGTGTGAAGAAGTACTTCCTTTAATCTGTCTTGAATCTCCCACCAATCAGCTTCATGGTATGACCCCATGTGCTAGTATTGTGAGAGTATTCTCCAAACCATGCATAATTCTGTATACCTCTATCATGTCTCCCCTTTCTCAACTTTTTTCCAAGCTAAACAATTTCAGTTGTTGAAATCTTCCTTCTTCATAAGGATGTTGCTTCAGCCCCTTGATCATTTTAGTTCTCCTTTTGTGCTATTTTTTCAACTCTATAGTGTATTTCTTTGTATGTGGTGTCCAGCACTGTACACAATATTCCAAGTATGGACACACCGTCAGTTTGTATAAGGGCAGTCTGATATTGGCAGTCTTGTTTTCAATTCCATTCCTAATGATGCCTAACATGGAGTTTGCCTTTTTCACAGCAGCTGCACACTGGGTGGACATTTTCATTGATCTCTCCACAACCCCAAGATCTCTTTCTTGGTCCACTAGCTCAGATCCCATCAGATTCTACTTGAAGCTGGGATTATTTTTTTGCCCCAACATGCATCACTTTACACTTGTTTACATTGAACTACATTTGCACAAGCTCCTCACGAACCCTTTTTGTTTTAACTTCCCTAAATAATGTTGTATCATTGGCAAATTTTGCTCACTCCTAATTCCAGATCATTTATGAAATGCATTGGACCCTGTGGGACCCCACTACCTACTTCCCTCCATTGGGAGAATTGACCATTTATTCCTACTCTCTGCTTTCTGTACTTAAAGCAGTTACTGATCCATAAGAGGACCTCTCCTCTTATTCTGCTACATTTGCTCAGGAGTCTTTGGTAAGGGACTTTATCAAAAGCCATGGAAACAACTGGATCATCCTGTCAATAAGTTTATTGACACTTTCAGAGAACTCTAAAAGGTTAGTGAGATCGGACTTACCTTTGTGGATGCCATGTTGAGTCTTTTTCAGCCAGGCTTGTCCTTCTATGTGCTTACTAATTTTATCTTTAATAATGCTTTCAACCAATTTACCCTGAACAGACAATAAGCCTGTAATTTCCCAGATCCACACACCCCTCCCCGATCCCTTTTTAAAAAATCATATTTATTTATTGATTGCATTTCTATACTGCCCAATAGCCAGGGCTCTCTGGGAGGTTCATATCATGTAATATCATGCATATCAGCATATCATGTAAGTGCCAGGCGAACCTCCTTAGGGAGCTCATTCCACAGCCAGGGTGCCACAGCAGAGAAGGCCCTGCTCCTGGTAGCCACCTGCCTCACTTCCTTTGGTCCATTGGTCTTTGGTCCAGTCCAGTTCTCTGGTACAGAGGGCTGATCTTAGGGTTATTTGCATATTTTTGTTAGAAGATTTCCTATCTGAGTTCTTCAATAACCCTATAATGGATACCCTCTGGACCCGGTGATTTGTTTGTTTTCAATTTCTCAATAAGGTTGAAGATTTCATTTTTTGTCATGAGTATTTGCCTCCGTTCCTCAGACTTCCTTCCTGAAAACATCAGTTCAGGCACAGATATCTATCCTATATTTTCTTCAGTTTTAGGACAGATGTTCCCTTTTATTTTCCTCACTTGAGCAAGACTTCCGTGTTCTGAAGGAAGCCCTCTTTTCTTTAATAGCTTCCTCGACACTGCTTGTTAACCATGCTCACGGCCCCTTGGGCTTGCTGTTACCTTTCCTAATCTGTTGTATACATTCTATCTGAGTTTCTATTAATGTGGATTTGAGTAACCTCCAAGCATTTTGAAGGGATTTAACCCTAACCAATTTCCTTTTCACCAGTTCCCTCATTTAAGAGGGCCTCTCTCTCTCTCTCTCTCTCTCTCTCTCTCTCTCTCTCTCTCTCTCTCTCTCTCTCTCTCTCTCTCTCTCCACATACTCAAACTTAATTTTTAAAAATGCATTTGTTTCATTATGACGTTGTAAAGTATAAATCCATGAGAAAGATAAGCTTATAAGAGAGCCGTGGAGAGACCAATAATTCTTTTGGATACATATTTGCAACACAACCAACTCTGCAGGTTGGTACAGGAGTCTTGCAAAACTTCTGGGGAAAATACTTTTCACAAGCTGTTGGATTCAGGAGGTAATGAATCAGTGTTTTGTAGAAGGAGGGAGTAGCCTCAGCAACCTTGAAGGAGACCATCATAAAAGCAATTCTGAAGGTGCCCCCCTTGGACTCATACTACTCTTTCAAATTATTGGCCAACTGCAAAGCTGACCTTTTTGGATAAGGCGCTTGAGAGGAGGAAGTGGATCCTGAACTCCAGATCGTGGATGAAACCAATTACAGCCAGGCTTTCAATCTGGGTTATGGATTGTGAAGGGTCAGTTGATAGGGGAGGCAGGGCCCGGTTGATTCTTCTGGACTTCACAGCCATCGGTTGGTACCTTTGGCCATGCTATCCTGCTGGACTGGTTCTCTGAATTGAAAATTGGAGACACAACACTCTGGTGATTCCATTCCTATCCAATGCATTGTTTCCAGAACATGTTGGCTTAGTTCACATGAGGGCAGCATGGTTAAGGATTGTTGTGTTGTTGGATTATTTGAAGATTTTCCACCCTGCTGCCCCCAAACAAGCCATGCTGCCCAGGCTCAGATGATAAAGCAAGGCGTGCCAGCAAGAGTAATTTCGGAAATCTGACCGGCCTGCATAGTGGAGTTAAGAAGCGATGGTGGCTTATTTCTCTCCCTTGATCATGCAAACCAGCCTGTTGCTATGGGTCCCACACTTCTGGGTCCCAGTATATGCCTCATGCTAACAAAATCTACATGAAAAAGCTGGGGTCAGGGGGCTTTTGATTGAGGTGTGATCGATCGGTGGCCACCTAATCCATTTGAGGAAGTGGTCCTTGGGAAAAACAGTTGTCTAGAGTTAATAATGGTCCGGATGGGGACCAGCAAACTAAAGCTCAAGCCAGACAAGATGGTGGTACTCCTATTAGCACAGGGAAGCATGGTTGGATCTACACACTGCTGATGATACACTCATCCCCTGATATGATCCCCGAGGCTTCCACCTCACCCAGTACCAATCCAACTGACTGGCCACAGGGGTTGGCTCATGCATCGGCACGTGAGTCACCCACAATGGATGGCAGAGAGAGACAGAGAGAGAGTCTGTGATGGTCCAACAGCTGGAGAGAGAGAAGAGGAAATGGAGAGGGGTCTGGAAACAAAGCCCTGTTTATTTATTTATTACATTTTTATACCGCCCAATAGCCGAAGCTCTCTGGGCGCTTCACAAAAATTAAAACCATAATAAAACAACCAACAGGTTAAAAGCACAAATACAAAATACAGTATAAAAAGCACAACCAGGATAAAACCACGCAGCAAAATTGATATAAGATTAAAATACAGAGTTAGAACAGTAAAATTTAAATTTGTTAGAATTAAGTGTTAAAATACTGAGAGAATAAAAAGGTCTTCAGCTGGCGACGAAAAGAGTACAGTGTAGGCGGCAGGCGGACCTCTCTGGGGAGCTCATTCCACAGCCGGGGTGCCACAGCGGAGAAAGCCCTTCTCCTAGTAGCCACATGCTTCACTTCCTTTGGCAGGGGCTCACGGAGAAGGGCCCCTGTAGATGATCTTAAGGTCCGGGCAGGTACATATGGGAGGAGGTGTTCCTTCAAATAACCTGGCCCCAAACCGTTTAAGGCTTTGAATGTCAATACCAGCACTTTGAAGAGAGACTGAAAGAACTGGGCATGTTTAGCCTGGAGAAGAGAAGATGGAGGGGAGACATGATAGCACTCTTCAAATACTTCAAAGGTTGTCACACGTAGGAGGGCCAGAATCTCTTCTCCATCCTCCCAGAGTGCAGGACACGGAATAACGGGCTCAAGTTAAAGGAAGCCAGATTCCAGCTGGACATCAGGAAAAACTTCCTGACTGTTAGAGCAGTACGACAATGGAACCAGTTACCTAGGGAGGTTGTGGGCTCTCCCACAGTAGAGGCATTCCAGAGGCAGCTGGACAACCACCTGTCAGGGATGCTTTAGGGTGGATTCCTGCATTGAGCAGGGGGTTGGACTCGATGGCCTTGTAGGCCCTCTTCCAAGTCTGCTATTCTATGATTCTATGATTCTATGAGGAGGCAGAACTGTTCAACTCTTATTTTGACTCCATTTTCTTCCACAAGGACAGTTGTGCTCAGCCTGTGACAGGTAAAACAAATGATATAAAAGAAGGGACTTGCAGCCCAGGGTAGATCAAAAGATCCTCCTGCTAGAAATGCAGGGTGTTCCCCCTAACCCATTACTGATAAGATCAAATGTTCAGCCGTTACTACAGCGACAGGCACACCATTGTCGTCTGGCATGATCATGACGCAGCCGCCGCGGTTGCTACGCTGGTGAACTAGGAATCAACTCCTGCTCAGCAACATCAGTTTGTGAATTGCACATGGACATGGGCAGCGCACATGCACAAAGCCTTTCCCCAGCGAAAGGCATGGGGGAAGACTTCCCAGAGGGCCAGCGCCTGTAAAATCCAAAGGCGTGCTTTGGATTTTTGACTGGAAATCCAAATTGGACTCAGCCCCACTTCTAACCTACAGGGCTAAGTTTGCAGGGCAGTCATACGCCACTCTCTGCCTCAATCTTCCCACAAGCAATATGGGAGGACAATTTGCACATGTTCAAAAACTGGAAACCTAATAATTACGGGTGTGCACGGACCCCCCGCTCCGCCCCGCGGGCCAATCCGAAATTTTCAGATCGGCCCGCTCCGCTCCACGCCGCGCCGCCCATACTCTGCTCCTCTTCGCCACGGAGCTCCGGCTCCGAATCGGAGCTCCGCAGTGGAGGGGAGTGGCGCCGGGTAAGGCCAGGAGAGGAGGGCGGGGGTCGCCGCATGGGCGGCGACGGCGGCAGAACCCAGTAAGGGGCCAAGGGGGAGGGGGGCCTTACCTGCCTCCGTCCGCGGTCCCTCGGCTTCTTCAATTGAGCCCACGGTTCAACCAGGAAGTCTGGGCTGCAAGTGCGGCCCAGACTTCCTGGTTGAACCGCAGGCTCAATTGAAGAAGCCGAGGGACCGAGGACGGAGGCAGATAAGGGAGAGGAGGGGGTGTTTACTGGGCCCTGCCGCTGTTGCCGCATGGGCGACAGTGACAGCGGCAGGGCCCGGTAAACCCACTTACCTTTCTGGCAGAGCTCCGGATTGAGGCGAAGGATCCACCTTCACCTCGATCCTCTTCACCATGCTCCGCCAGCCCCACAATCCTCTTCGCCTCCGCCAAATGGCCCTGAAAAAAACTGCAAATCATCTTAAAACTCCCTAGTTCAAAAGCTAAAATGACAAAACAGATTGTTTTACTGCACATATTGCAAGCAAGCAGATCTACCTCCTAGTGGCTTAGTGAATGTAATGCCTGCAACAACTGATATTTATTTTATTTATTTATTTGTTTATTGCATTTCTGTACCGCCCAATAGCCGAAGCTCTCTGGGCGGTTTACAAAATTAAGACAATTCAAGTATAAACAACAGTATAAACCATAATATAAAATACAATATAAAAGCTCAACCAGATAAAAACAGCAGCAATTTTATCCACACGGAAATGAACACCCCCAGAATTCAGTGTTGGGGGCACCAGGGGGGGAGGGGCAATGTGGAAAATGTGAAACAGCTGCTGCAGATGCCTCCAAACAAATCAACTACCTGTGGTGGGGCAGCCAAGGGTGCTTTCCTAAGAGATTCCTCATATAGCCAGTAAGCCTATAGACAACAGTTGCTGGGGAACATGGGTGGGAGGGTGCTGTTGCACCATGTCCTGCCTTGATGGTCCCTGGCTGATGGCTGCCTGGCCACTGTGTGAACAGAGTGCTGGACTAGATGGACCCTGGGTCTGATCCAGCATCAGGGCTTGTCTGATGCTCTTAAAGGTATAGCCAGATATCATAGAATCATAGAATAGCAGAGTTGGAAGGGGCCTACAAGGCCATCGAGTCCAACCCCCTGCTCAATGCAGGAATCCACCCTAAAGCATCCCTGGCAGATGGTTGTCCAGCTGCCTCTTGAAGGCCTCTAGGGTGGGAGAGCCCACCACCTCCCTAGGTAACTGGTTCCATTGTCGTACTGCTCTAACAGTCAGGAACTTTTTCCTGCTGTCCAGCCGGAATCCGGCTTCCTGTAACTTGAGCCCGTTATTCCGTGTCCTGCACTCTGGGAGGATCGAGAAGAGATCCTGGCCCTCCTCTGTGTGACAACCTTTCAAGTATTTGAAGAGGGCTATCATGTCTCCCCTCCATCTTCTCTTCTCCAGGCTAAACATGCCCAGTTCTTTCAGTCTCTCTTCATAGGGCTTTGTTTCCAGACCCCTGATCATCCTGGTTGCCCTCCTCTGAACATGCTTAGTTCATGTTTAGTCAGTGAAGCTTTTCCTAGGAGAGAGATAAGTGTTGCAGGAAGCATCGCTGGCTGTTGCTGTGCGCCTCCCTAGACAGCATCTCTGCTTCACAGAGGTTCTCATCCTTGCCTGCAGCAGGTGGACAAAGGCTTCCTCCTTCCTCCTTTCTGCAGCCTCCTGTGCCAGGGACTATATGCAAGTGCTACTCAGTTCCCGGAAATGTGCAGGCTGGTGTGGTCAGCAGCGTCCCCAAACGTACCCATCTCTGCTTCAGAAGTAGCAGCTCAAGAGAAGACCTTCTACCGACACCCAGGAACAGCCTCCCTAGCTCGTAGCTGCCATGGGGTGGGGTGGGGGCAAGAGCAGCAGAAGCCCAGCGCCTCCACCAAGCAGCAGTAAAGGAGCCTGAGTGCTTTGGATGGTTGCTTTGTAATTGGGTTCAAATCCCTGGAATCCTGAGCACTGTCCAGGGGTGATGTTCTAACTGATCTGAGTGGAATCGTTCAGTGTGTGGTGGCGGTGGAATCTCTCTGTGCTTAGAAGAAAGCCCCTAATCTCCTACTTTCCAACTCCAATGCTGTCATTCCCACCTCACATGAAGATGATGATTAGAACCCACTGGAATGGAAGTTTTGTACTTTAATTTTGTATTGTGCTAATTAAGTTATTTGGGAGGTTGTCTTGAATTGCTATGTGGGGTAGTCCATTATTGTTTTTGTTTTGAATTACATTGTGAACTGCCCTGGGATGAATAGTTTAAAGGCAGTTCATAAATATCTCAAATTGAGCTTGGGTAACCTGTGCAGGGGAACCCACCTGGTCCACCAGTTTCTTCCCTAGCCATCCCACTCCTCAGGCAGGGAAAGGAGATAAGAGCTTTTAATTGGAGATAAGAACTTTTAATTGGAGACAAGAGCTTTTCTTGTTTGCGCAGTGCCAAAGGCTCTCTTTCTCAGTGCAGCGGGGGAAAGCAATGGATGGCCTAGGGAGGGAGATCCCTTGGTTCTCTCCGTGGGCTGTTCTCTGCCTTCTCACGTGGCGTGTGTGTGAATGGTGTGTGGGTGAATAGAGGGTCTATGGGCACGCATGAGCAGTGGGAGGGGCCCTGCCCACTCTGGGCTGTAGCCACCTCTGCTGCTGGCATATGGCCCTCAAAGTGCTTAGCTGGGTCCAATACAGCCTTCGGGCCAAAAAAGGCTCCCCACCCCTGCCTTGAAAAAATAAGCACATAAATGAAATAGAATCCCATTCCCAAAAGTGACCAGCTGGAAACTGCTGCCCTCTCCCACTGCTCCCTGCCAAGTTCCAGAAGAGCAACCATGTTCTCTTGTGGACCTGTGCTGTGCGGTTTCTCACAGCTTCTCAAATAATCACAGGAGACAACAAGAAACATACCTTAAAAGAATCTCAGGAGGTTTATTTGGGAGCCATTGTCCATTCCAGCACAAACCTAAAGACACACGCACACCAGACACCAGACAGGCACAGCCTCTCTGCTGGTGGCCCCCTAGCACTGGTCCTCCAGCAGGGAGCCGTACACCTCCACCTCGCACAGCGTCAGGTACTCAGCCCGGTCAGGGATAACGACGCTCACGTAGCGGCCTTTGAGTCCGTCGCAACACAGGATGCTGAGGGAGCCGGCGCTGCCGTTTGTGACGGTCCCGCAGCTGCAAAGAGAAGGTTCAGGTCAGCCGAGTGGAGAGCATCTACTTGCTGCAGCCAGCAGGTTCGCATCTACAGATTAAAAAAACACGGCAGGGAGAGGAACGGGGCATCCAGAGCGAGGTCAAAGGGAGGAGCGCCAGCTGCCCTGTTCCTCCCCCCCTCCCCAATGCTTGGTCTGCCAGTGGCAGCGACGGCAACTCTGCATTGGCGCCCCTTCCCATGCAGATGCCAGGAAGGAGTGCCAAGACGGGGGCCCGGTTGTAAAAATTGGTTTGGGGTGGAAAACAGGAAGGAGCATATACGATATCCAAGGCCCTTTGGGTTTAGCAGCAGAGGGGGTCAGAGTCTGTGGGGCAAAAGGAAGAAACCATGAATGGGGCAAAGCTAGAAAAAACGTTAAATGAAGCCCTTTTTTATGGTTTTCTTCAGTAGGCTCTCTCCTCCTATTCTGAACTCTCAAGTTTTTGTTCACACAATGAGGTCTAGACTCGAGGGCTGTGCTCCGCTTCTCTTCGGTTCGGAGAAGCAATAGCGAAGCGGGGGGCTTCGCTTCCGTTATAGGCGGAGGAGAAGCGAAGCATAGTGAAGAGAAGCGGCCACAAGCGAATTGCTCTTTTTGCGAAGCGCTCTGCCTGCCATTTTGGATATTTTCCTCCATAGGATTGCATTGTGGAAAAGATTAGCGTATAACTTTTTTGTTTTGAAACCCACATCCTTGAAACTTGCTGTGTTTAGAGAGTGGTGGTTGGGGATCATTTGTGGAGATGTTCAGACTTTGTCATCCTGCGGTTTGCTTGCTATTAATTTGTTTAGAATCGCTTAAAGCGGGAGGGGGGTAAGGTTTTTTTAAGCCATGACAGGCAGATTCAACTCTCAGTTGTGATGAGAAGTGATCACCTTATGTGAAGCATCCTCCAATCCCAATGTTGGGGGTGGGATAAGCAAAATGGGATAACTTGGGATACTGGGTAACTTTTCTTTCTTTGTCTGAACTGACTTTTTCCAGTGTTTTTTGAAGCAGTAGCCCCACCAAACGCATGAACACATGCTTGCTCCCAGTGCTACAGGGGCATGCTGCCTGTCCTCCTCTGTGCCTGCCTCACAGGGATGGTTTGAAGCAATCCTTGGCTCACATCCTTGGGAGATGTGCCAGAGGATGGGCTTTGTGGTTCAACCCCACAATCTGTCCTCCTCTGTGCCCGCCCCACAGGGATGGTTTGTGCGTGTCTTGCTTTGACTCAGGGTATCCTTCCTTGTGATAAAAGGCAGCTGCATTGTGCGCTCACCCTGTTTAAGATTTCTTGGTGTGTATGTGCATTTTAAGTGTTTCACCTGAGATGAAGATCCTTATTTAGAAAAAATCTTTATTCCCCCAAATCATCTATCCTATTGATTGCTAATATGGGCAAGCGCTTTGAAATGGATCCCTATGGTTTCTCTATGGAGAATTCTGTGCTATTATTGATTGCTATGGGCACGCGCTTTGCAATGGATCCTTATGGGCAGGTATGGAAAGATGTCGGAGTAAATCCCATTTCTGAAAATGGGGGTAGGATTTTCAAAATTCCCCCCATAATCAGTGGAGGCTTGGATTGACTTCCAACTGGGCATGAAGGTGGATACATGGATAAGCTCTCATGGTGCCGATTTTGAGGTTTCTAACATGAAAACTGACAGAGTTCTAAAAAGGGGTGTGAATGGGTTAGGGGGTGATGCTTAAAATGAAAAAAATCGCCAAAAATCAGGGCATGCTCGGATTTGCTTGAAACTTGCCTTGAATGTGGATCTAGGTGGTATCTGTGAGGGTGCCCACTTTCAAGTTTGTATCAGTAAAAATGTCAGAGTAAATCCCATTTCTGAAAATGGGGTGTAGGATTTTCAAAAATTCCCAAAAAATCAGGAGATGCTTGGATTTGCTTCCAACTGGGCAGGAATGTGGATACATGGATAAGCTCTCATGGTGCCGACCATAGGCGGATCGCTGCGGAGAGGAGCAGACCTGATCTGGAAGATGCGGATCTGGATGAGAAGCGGATCGGGGGGGGGGCTTGCACAGCCCTGCTAGACTCTTAGTTTTGTTCTAAATGAGACGTAAGAACCTCAAACTTCAAATATACTCCTCAGCTCTTCCCGTGTCTAGATTAGGGACCTGTTTGTGATTTGTGTTTCCTTCCCACTCAAGGATCTTCCTACATATGAAGACATTTCACGCAACTGATTTTTTCATCATGGTTTCAAAATTTCTGGAAATATTACATCTCTATCCATTTTCTTCCCCATAACTAAACTTCAGCCGATGTGATGTGTGTTGCCTCGCACATAAGAATGAGGGCAGTTTTTGGTCTGGATGGACAAGTTGACCAACTGCCAATTTTTGGTTCTAGCCCTATACACAACTGCTACCGTCCTTGGGGCCATAGGTAGACCTAAGGTTTATCCCTGGATCGTCCAGGGGTCAAACCTGTTCATCTAGGTGACACACAAGGGATCCAGTGCTCAGGCAGAGGCGGACCTGGATGATCCCAGGATAAACCTTAGGTCTAGCTGTGGCCTTAGACTTCCCTGCACTGAAATGGTGAAACAGGTCCACCAGTTTGTTACAATAAGTGCCTGATTGGACCAGAAAGGATGACTAAGAGCTTCTCTACACCAAGCTTTTATTTTGCAATTGAGATTGGTTAACTCATGGAGGTTTTAAAGGTCTTTTGCATGACACTGTCAACCTCCAGGGCCTCTCCCATGCTTTGTGACCATTTCAATAGCTTTATTTGTAAAGGGGGGAAAGCACTGTTTTAAAATGGCAGGCTCAATTGCTCTGTGTGATTATGGAGTTGCACAATAACCACAGCTATACTACAGTGCCATCTAGTGGCTGCATAAGGAAACATACAGAACTTGCAGAGGAAGTAAATCCCGGGGTTGGGGGGAAGCACATGTAAAGAGACGATTTTAATCCTGTAAAGAATCCAGAGGCAGAAGCCCTGGTAAAGTTGCAGGATAAAAAGCCTGGTGTGGAGAAGCCCTAAGTGTTGAGTGAAGCATCCATCCTAGGGTATATTCACACCAAGACGTGGAGAGGCAGTTACAGCTTACACAGAGTTGCATTTGCCATGGCTGCCTATGTAGTCTCCAACATGGATCTGGGCTCCCTTGATTCTCATAGAACAGCAGTCCTGGCGATTCTTCACCACCACGGCGGCAACAGCATGGCGAGTGCCCAAGTCCACGCTCCACCAGGGCTCCATCTCCTGCATGGTGTGGCTGCAAGAGCCGTGGCTCCAGTCTCCATCCCGATTCCCGTCCACAGCACTCCCGGCCGTGCTGTAGACAACACCCCACTGGGGGTATGTCGAGGACTGAGCGGCCTGCTGGCCCTTGGCCCAGTTTTTAGCTGCAGTCAAAGGAGGACATGGGTTTACTCATTTCACATCCGACCTCCTCACATTGAAAGTAGATGCCGATGAAGAAAAATACATAAACCCAAGAGCTAAAACAAACAACGTACCCATTCATGCTCTAAAAACCTTTGATGCACCAGGTAAAACAACCACCAATTTCATTATCTATAATTATCTATTATCTATGATAATTTTATCCTGGTAGTGTTTCTATATTGTATTTTATATCATGTTTTTATACTGTTTGTTTTATATTTTGAATGGTTTTAAGTTGTGTGAACCGCCCAGAGAGCTTTGGCTATTGGGCGGTATAAAAGTGCAATAAATAAATAAATAAATCAGATCCGTGAGGACATGTAAATCCATAAAGATCTTTGCAAACCTTCTTGAGACTTGTCAGTACAGGATCAGGCAGGCGCCATTCTTTGGTGAATTGCTTGCTTACTTAGGGAGCAGTCCTATATATGTCTAGACAGAAAAAAAGAGTCCTACACCTGTCTGCTTACCCAGCCATGCTGGGAGCTGTAAGGTTTTCTTCTGTCTAAATATGGATAGGATTGTGCCCTGACTTACTTACTACATTTCTATGCCACCCAATAGCGAAAGATTTCTTGGAGGTTCACAAAAATTCAACATGATAAAATCGAAAACCCTTAAAAGTTTAAACACAATGAAATCAGAGTAAAAGCCAGAGTAAAAGCCAGCAGCAGGGTAAAGATCTACACAAAAAAACCATAAAAAACCACCCACTCCGCAATTAAACATTTGAAAACAAAACCGAACGTCGACAGACCTTTTGACCATCAACGCTGGTTTGATAAGATTTGGAAACTAGCTTTAAATGATAAGTTGACACAACACAGCAAGTTAGCAAGAGGAGAAATAACATCAGACACATTTGTGGAAAACTGGTTGGACTTTTTCACATTTATTAATATGAATCCTGGCGAACCTAGACCCCCAATGACTCAGGGATCCTTTTGGTTCTAACTTAACCTGCAACTTTTTCTGTACCAAGTGCTTATTGAAGGACGGAACACCCACGCTTTTTTATAGTGGTGCTGTGGGAACATTTATATTGTTGTTGAGTGTTTTCTTTTACTCTGTGTGTTTATTGTCTTTGTCCTTACTTGAAAATCAATAAAATAGTATTAAAAATAAATAAATGCCTGGGAATTCCACAATATTGGCGCTTCGGTTAAATGAGAACCATCCATTATCTGGGATTGCCTTCCAAAGCTTGTGTGAACAGCCAAGTTTGGGCTGCCTCTTTCTAAAAGATAGCGAGGAGGTGGATGCAAATCTTCAAGAGCAGGGCCGTCCATAATGTCAGGACCACCACAGACCACCTCAGTGCAGGCTGCCACTCCTCTCTCACACACACCCCAGGCTGTTAAGCAACCACTTGAGTCAGCAACTGTTGGGACTGTTTTGGACTGATGACGGAAAGCAAAACAAAAAAAGCAGGAACTGGAGGAAGAACATTGATGAGAGATTGAGAAAGAGAGAAGGGGGGTGAGGGAGGGAGGGAGTGATCTGGGTTCCTCAAATGAAACAATTTACCAGAGAATGTGAGCTGGAAAGATGTCTGGATTCTCCAGATCTGTTGTGAGAGAACTGAGGAAACAGCCCTGGAAGACAGAGCCGGAGAGGGGGCTGGCTTGAGCTGCCTCCGGAAGGTCTTCTATGTGCACAAAGGCAATGGGCCTTCCCTCCAGTTGGAGCGTGCGGATTGTCATTGCTAGGGCAAGAGAAACAGGGCAGCTGATGATCAGGGGCCGATCTACACCAAGCAGGATATAACACTTTTAAAAGGATATAAAAACTGTATATGTAGTGTGTCCTGGGCCTGAACAGTTGTCATAACCATTATAAAACGTTATAGCAGTAGTGTAGATTCTGCCCAGGATGTCAAGTGGCAGCCTTGCCGGCCCCCATCCCATCTCCTTGACCAACGAGCTTTTGAAAGCTTCCCAGAGGTAAACAGAGAAAGCTGGAGGCGACCACAATGCTGTGGGCCAGAGGGCGGCCAGTGACACATCCCACCCACCCCCAAAGAGGACTTGCATAGCTAAAACAGAGAACACAAGGGCACACGAAAATAACACGTGCAAATTTATACTTACAGATGCACGTTGAGAAAGAATTACTATAATGTAAGTAGAAATGCAGAACATCTCACCTTAGTGGGGAAGACAGTGACCAGGGGGGATCTACACTACTGCTTTTAAAGAGCTTTAAAGCACTTTGAAAACATTTTGAAAACTGTATATGCAGTGTGTCCTGGGCCCCAACAGTTGTCAAAACTGTTATAAAGTGCTTTAAAGCGCTTTAAAGCAGTAGTGTAGATCCCCCCCAGGTGAACGCCATGCCTTGCTCACTCTGCTGTCCAGGTGCTAACTCTGGATGTGCAACTTCAAGTCCCCCCCCCCCGCCTTTTGGTCTCCCTTCTTATGGGTCTTGACCTTTAAACCAGACTTGAACATAAAAACATCAGAAGTGCCCTGATGCTGGATCAGGCCAAGGGTCCATCTAGTCCAGCACTCTGTTCACACAGTGGCCAACCAGCCATCGGCCAGGGACCCATGCAGGACAAGCAGGATATGGTGCAACAGCACCCTCCCACCCATGTTCCCTAGCAACTGGTATGCACAGGCTTACTGCCAATGCAGGCTGGATTCCTGCATTGAGCAGGGGGTTGGACTCAATGGCTTTGTAGGCCCCTTCCAACTCTGCTATTCCATGATTCTAAGAGGCAGCTGGACAACCATCTGTCAAGGATGCTTTAGGGTGGATTCCTGCATTGAGCAGGGGTTGGACTTGATGGCCTTGTAGGCCCCTTCCAACTCTGCTATTCTATGAATCTATGAATACTGGAGATAGTCCTTCAAAAGACTGGACAGTCCTTCAAAGAGAGGGCTGCCCTCTACAAAGTAGGACACCTGTTCGCCCTAGTTGGCCATCTAATGAAGGAGCTAGCAGAAGAACTCTCAGAACCTTTGTCTATTATCTTTGCAAAATCATGGAAGACGGGTGAAGTGCCGGACGACTGGAGGAGGGCTAACGTTGTCCCTATCTTCAAAAAGGGCAAAAAGGAGGAACCTGGGAACTACAGACCAGTCAGTCTGAAATCCATCCCTGGGAAAATTCTGGAGCAGATTATAAAGAAGTCAGTCTGTAAACACCTTGAAATCAATGCAGTGATTACTAGAAGCCAACATGGATTTGTCAGGAACAAATCCTGTCAGACTAATTTGATCTCATTTTTTGATAGGATAACCTCCCTTGTGGACTGTGGGAATGCTGTGGATGTCAGCAAAGCTTTTGACAAAGTACCACATGACATTCTGATTAACAAACTAGCTAAAAGTGGGCTAGATGGAACAACTATTAGGTGGATTCACAGTTGGCTACAGAATCGGACTCAAAGAGTACTTATCAATGGAACCTTCTCAAACTGGGGAGAGGCAACGAGTGGGGTGACGCAGGGCTCAGTCCTGGGCCCAGAGCTCTTCAACATTTTTATTAATGATTTGGACGAGGAGGTGCAGGGAACGCTGATCAAATTTGCAGATGACACAAAATTGGGTGGGATAGCTAATACCCTGGAAGACAGAAACAAACTTCAAAGTGATCTTGATAGGCTGGAGTGCTGGGCTGAAAACAACAGAATGAAATTGAATAGGGATAAATGCCAAGTTCTACATTTAAGGAATAGAAACCAAATGCACAGTTACAAGATGGGGGACACTTGGCTCAGCAATACTACAAACGAGAAGGATCTTGGAATTGTTGTAGATTGCAAGCTGAACATGAGCCAACAGTGCGATATGGCTGCAAGAAAGGCCAATGCTATTTTGGGCTGCATTAATAGAAGTATAGCTTCCAAATCACGTGAGGTCCTGGTTCCTCTCTATTCGGCCCTGGTTAGGCCTCATCTAGAGTATTGTGTCCAGTTCTGGGCTCCACAATTCAAGAAGGATGCAGACAAGCTGGAGCGTGTTCAAAAGAGGGCAACCAGGATGATCAGAGGTCTAGAAACAAAGCCCTATGAAGAGAGACTGAAAGAACTGGGCATGTTTAGCCTGGAGAAGAGAAGATTGAGGGGAGACATGATAGCACTCTTCAAATCCTTAAAAGGTTGTCACACAGAGGAGGGCCAGGATCTCTTCTCGATCCTCCCATAGTGCAGGACACGGAATAACGGGCTCAAGTTAAAGGAAGCCAGATTCCGGCTGGACATCAGGAAAAACTTCCTGACTGTTAGAGCAGTGCGACAATGGAATCAGCTACCTAGGGAGGTTGTGGGCTCTCCCACACTAGAGGCATTCAAGAGGCAGTTGGACAACCATCTGTCAGGGATGCTTTAGGGTGGATTCCTGCATTGAGCAGGGGGTTGGACTCGATAGCCTTGTAGGCCCCTTCCAACTCTGCTATTCTATGATTCTATGATTGTTTACTCCATGCTTACCTTCTCTCCTCCTCCTCCGTAGCATCTTAGGACGCTGACTGCAGACATCCTGGCCACATCATCCAGTCAGCCTTTCCCTCGCTCCTATTCACCGCCACCCCCCTGGCAACCTGCTTTTTGTAACATCTTTCCTGAAGTAGAGATCTAGATCTCAAAAACATTCACATTTTTTGTGATCTTTGAGTTGGGCTATAAAGTTATTAGACTGTATGGATTCTGGCATTTAACTTAAGTCGAGCATAGCTGCCTTTTCCCTCTTATCTCTAGATCCTTTCATGCAATTTTCCCTTCTGAGTTTGAATCATGGAAAGGAGGGGCGATGAGGTTCCACAGTTCTTTAGTTTACCCTGTGCTGTTCAACATCTGCATGAAACCGCTGGCGGAAGCTATCCAGAGATGTGGGCGGAGGTGTCATCAATATGCGGATGACACCCAGCTCTACTTTCCTTTTCATCAAACCCAGGTGAGGCAGTGGCTGTTCTGAACCAGTGCCTGGGCACGGTAATGGACTGGATGAGGGCTAACAAACTGAGACTCAATCCAGACAAGACGGAGGTACTGTTAGCAGGTGGTTTGTCTGCCCGGCTAAGTGATGTTCATCCTGTTCTGGAGGGCGTTGCACTCCCCCTAAAGGATCGGGTTCATAGTTTGGGGTGCTCTTGGACCCAGAACTGTCACTTGAGGTGCAGGTGGACTCGGTGGCATGGAGCACCTTTTATCAGCTTTGGCTGATATACCAACTACGCCCTTATCTGCACAGAGATAGCTTAGCTACAGTTATCCATGCTCTAATAACCTCGTGTTTGGATTACTGCAACGTGTTATATGCAGGGCTGCCTTTGAAAACAGTCGGGAAACTTCAGCTGGTACAAAACAGGGCAGCCCATTTATTAACAGGGACTGGCAGGCGAGACCACATTACGCCAGTCCTTTTACAACTTCATTGGCTGCCAGTCCATCTCCGGCCCCGATTCAAAGTGCTGCTATTAACATCCAAAGCCTCCTCCCATACATATCTGCCTGGATGCTAAGATCATCTTCAGGGATCCTTCTCCGTGAGCCCCTGCCAAAGGAATTGAAGCAGGCGGCTACCGGGAAGAGGGCCTTTTCTGCTGTGGCACCCCGGCTGTGGAATGAGCTCGCCAGTGAGCTTTGCCTGGCACCTACGTTGCCCCCTTTTGGTGCCAGGTGGAGACCTTTTTATTTTCCCACCATGTTAGCATTTTAGCATCCTAGCCTGCTGTTTTAAATCTGCATTTTAAATCTCTGCACTGCTGCTAGGTTTTATTCTGGATGTACTTTTGTTTGGTAGCTTTAAGCGTTCATGTTTTGTATTGTTTAATGCTGTACCTTGTGGTTTTAATTTTTGTGAACTGCCCAGAGAGCTTCGCTATAGGGGTGGTATAGAAATGAACCAAACCAAGAGCAGAGAGGGAGAGGCCGAGAGGGAGAAAGTAGCCAGGGCTCCGGGTTCCCTGCATTTTGCACACAGTCTGATCCAGACCCTCAGCCTTTCTTGAGGACCCTCCAGGATTCTCCACAGCTGGAGCATTTCCACAGGGCTACTTCTCACACGATGAGCGCAACACATAGCCAGGGGCTTGGAGGGTACACAAGCGAGGTGGTGGGTGGTGCGGAGCTCTGTGCCCAGAGCGAGGCCCTCCTCTGCCCGCTTCTTACCCCCCGGTGGCGGCACGCAGCTCCCTGCCTCCCTCGGCCCTTCCAGGAGTTCAGTGGCCAGCAGCAAAGTCCAGACCAAGGCCATCCTGCAAGAGGAGAGGGGAGATGGCCGTGAGAAGGCGCAAGAGCCGGCTGTGCAGGACCCAGAAGATTCCTTTAAAAATGGATTGGGATTTCGGCAGGAGGAGCCAGGGCCCTTGTGCCCAGCGAGGACTCGGGTTGCTGGGGGATCTCATTGTGCCAGTGCTCAAGCCACAAGGGGCTGCTCCACCTTAAATGCTGAATGAACAATGTGTGTTCTGTTGGCACTCCTGAGGTGGATGATGGTGGTCGGACTCCATAATGCCGTCTCGATGGCGTGGCTTGCCTGCCTTTTGCCTGCCTTGACGATGGGGGAGGGTTGGATGGAAGGGTCCACGGAGGACTTTCGAGTTCTGAAATTCTACAGTGCTCTAAAAGGCTTAGGGCAGCCTTCCTCAACCTGGAGCACTCCAGATGTGTTGGACTACAACTCCCAGAATGCCCCAGCCTGGGACATTCTGGGAGTTGTAGTCCAACATCTGGAGCGCCCCAGGTTGAGGAAGGCTGGCTTGGGGGGAAAAAGAACACCTGCCATAGGTGGGTGCAGCATAAGCACAAGCCCTGCTCACCTTGATGACTGCAAACTTGGAAGGCCTTTCCTTCTCGGCCACTGGACAACTGCGCCTTAAATTCCTCGCCGATGTCTGCAGACCGTCCGCCTTTGGCACATGGAGCAACGAGAACAATGGCAGTGCAGTTTTGTCAACGGAGAAAAACGTCAAACGTGGGTAATTCTTTGTTCCCAGTGGTTGGCTGTTCTTTTGAAAGGAGATTGAGACGTGCCTGTTTTATCCCATCTCCAGTGGGAGGCTCCTGCCTAGTTTAAAACAGCTGAGCCAATCAGAGAGATGCTTCTGTGCTAGGTTTTGAGAATAGAGATCCAACCAAGGTCACACGGTCAGTTGTGGCTTTTCTTCCTTTCTTTCTTTCTTTCTTTCTTTCTTTCTTTCTTTCTTTCTTTCTTTCTTTCCTATGAAGCCCTATGAAGAGAGACTGAAAGAACTGGGCATGTTTAGCCTGGAGAAGAGGAGATTGAGGGGAGACATGAGAGCACTCTTCAAAGACTTCAAAGGTTGTCACACAGAGGAGGGCCAGGATCTCTTCTTGATCCTCCCAGAGTGCAGGACACGGAATAACGGGCTCAAGTTACAGGAAGCCAGATTCCAGCTGGACATCAGGAAAAACTTCCTGACTGTTAGAGCGGTACAGCAATGGAACCAGTTACCTAGGGAGGTGGTGGGCTCTCCCACACTGGAGGCCTTCAAGAGGCAGCTGGACAAGCATCTGTCAAGTATGCGTTAAGGTGGATTCCTGCATTGAGCAGGGGGTTGGACTCGATGGCCTTGTAGGCCCCTTCCAACTCTGCTATTCTGTGATCCTATGATTAGGGGTTTGTCACTGTAATCCCACAACTCAGAAGATAGTTGTGATATATGATTTCTTTACACATGCATACAGGGGGGGATTCAAACTCCTACAGATTTCTCTCCCCACACCAAATCTCTAGGACGAAAAGCAGCATCTCAAACTGCTGTTACAGAGCATAAACTCTGCTCTCTTGATCTTTTCACCCAAATGGTGAATTTGTCCTTTAGTTTGTCCTGCTACACAAAGACCTGGTCCATCCTGACCATCACCTATGGCTTCTTGGGCTATCTTATCTCCCGTTGAGACTCATCAAACTTTTGTCACTTCTTAAGAGATCGTGCCGTGACCCCATGGATTGCTCTACTCATGGAAATCCTATGGTCAAGAATCAGTGAGTTGGAAGAGACTCTGAGAGACCTTCCAGCCAACCCCAAATCTCATTACACCATTTAATCCAGCTCTTCTCAGAAAGACAAGAAGCCAGATTCCAGCTGGACATCAGGAAAAACTTCCTGACTGTTAGAGCAGTACGACAATGGAATCAGTTACCTAGGGAGGTTTTGGGCTCTCCCACACTGGAGGCATTCAAGAGGCACCTGGACAACCATCTGTCAGGTATGCTTTAAGATGGATTCCTGCATTTATTTTATTTATTTATTTGTTTATTTATTACACTTATATACCGCCCCCATAGCCAGAGCTCTCTGGGCGGTTTACAGAAATTCTAAAATTGAGATAAAAACAAGTATACAAAATTTAAAATTTTAAAACACAGAACATACACATATAAAGCATTAAAAACCATTAAAAAACTAAACATGTGGGTGATTAAGATGTGCCGCCATATGCCTGGGCAAAGAGGAAGGTCTTAACCTGGCGCCGAAATGCTAGCAGCGTTGGCGCCAGGCGAACCTCGTCAGGGAGATCGTTCCATAGTCTGGGGGCCACCACCGAAAAGGCCCTGTCCCTCGTTGCCACACTCTGAGCTTCTCTCGGAGTAGGCACCCGGAGGAGGACCTTAGATGTTGAATGTAGTGACTGGGTACATTCATGTCGGGAGAGGCGTTCCGTCAGTTATTGTGGTCCCAAGCTTTGTAAGGCTTTATAGGTCAAAACCAGCACCTTGAGCTAGGGGTTGGACTCCTTGGCCTTGTAGCCCCTTCACAGAATCATAGAATAGCAGAGTTGGAAGGGGCCTCCAAGGCCATCGAGTCCAACCCCCTGCTCAAGGCAGGAATCCACCCTAAAGCATCCCCGACAGGTGGTTGTCCAACCGAACTCTACCATTCTATGTTTCTATGACTTAAATCACAAGAAGAAGGACCATGCTTGATAAAACCAGGAGTCCATCTAGTCTGGCATTCTCTTCACACAGTGGCGATCCCACAAGGGAGACCAACAAACAGGGTACAAGTACAACAGCACCTTCCAACCCATGTTCCCCAGCAACTGGCGTATGTAGGCATACTGCCTCTGATCCTAGAAGTAGGATGTAGCCTTTAGAAGCATGAATTTGTCCAATCCCCTTTTAAAGCCATCCATCTTGTGACAGTGAGTTCCATAGTTTAAATATGCTGTGTGAAGAAGCCTTTCCTTTTATCTGTCCTGAATCTCCCACCAATCAGATTCATGGGATATGATCCCATCGGGTTCTAGTATTATCCCCCTACTTTGTACACTCTATCATGTTTCCCTTACTCACTTTTTCTCTAAGCTAAACAGTCCCAGGTGTAACCTTTCCTCACCGGGGAATTGTTCCAGCTCTTTTCTGCACTTTTCCCAACTGTACAATATCCTTTTTTAGGTGCAGTGACCAGGACTGTACACTCTATTCCAAGTGTGGACACGCCACAGATTTGTATAAGGGCAGTTTGATCTTGGCAGTCCTATTTTCAATTCTTTTCCTAATTATACCTAAACTGGACTTTGCCTTTTTCACAGCAGTTGAACACTGCGTCGACATTTTCATTGCTCTCTCCACCACAACCCCAAGATCTCTTTTTGCGTCAGTCACCACTAACTCAGATCCCATCAGGTTCTACTTCATGTCGTTGTTGTTATTGTTGCTTTGCCTGAATGTGCATCACATTACACCTGCTTACGTTGAACTGCATTTGTCCATTTGATTCCCATCCTCCTGGTTTGGAAAGATCCTTTTACAGCTCCTCACAAATCCTCTTTGTTTTAACTATCCTAAATAATTTGGTGGCAAAGCCGTCCACTTCACTGCTCACTCCTAATTCCAGATCCTTTATGAATAAGTGGGAAACATTGGTCCCAATCCAGATCTTTGTGGGACCCCACTATTTACTTCCCTCCATCAGGAGAATTGACCATTTGTTCCTATTTTCTTCAGCTTACAATAACCGTTGTAATTAAGGTATGCCTGATGAAAATTGATACTTTAAAGTTCTTCATCGCTTCCTCGTGGTGTTCCTTTTCATGTTTCCCTCTCCACACGCACCCACGCACGCACCCACCCTGGTGACTTGACCTTCCACCTTCATTTACGTCTGTTTCCGTGCCTGCTGATTCCAGTTTTGCTAGCATTGTCTGAGCGTCATATTAATCACTCGGACACCAAAATGACCGGGAAAGAGCTAGAGCTGTTTCCATGCGAGGAGTGTTGGAAGGTGGAGCTCAGCCTCCTTGATCCATGGAGTGGAGCCGCGCGGATTCCTTTTGTTTGGTTTTTCCCTTTTGTCTTGCAGCGGAATTCACGTACTCACCAGAGTCAGACCAACCTGTCCCACAGATAATTTTATTTCCTTTGTTCCACGCCCCTGGCAAACAATAAGAACCTGAGAGCAGGAGCCCTGCTGGATTAGACCAAGGAGCCATCTAGGCTACTATCGGTTGTCCTGCAATGGCCAGCCAAGTGGCTCCAGGATGCCTTTCTCTGCATCTGGGCAGTGGTGGCATAGAACCATCATGACTAATAGCCCTGGATCAGCCTCTCCCAGCCTGGGGCCTTCCTGATGTGTTGGACTGCAAGGCCCATAACTCCCAGTCAGCATGGGAGTTATGGGCCTTGCAGCCCAACACATCAGGAAGGCCACAGGCTGGGAGAGGCTGCCTTTGATAAACTCCTCCTTAACCTCTCAGCAGCATTCTACTGAAGTTAGATAAATTTTATAGAATCATAGAATCATAGAATAGCAGAGTTGGAAGGGGCCTACAAGGCCATCGAGTCCAACCCCCTGCTCAATGCAGGGATCCACCCTAAAGCATACCTGACAGATGGTTGTCCAGCTGCCTCTTGAAGGCCTCTAGTGTGGGAGAGCCCACAACCTCCCTAGGGAACTGATTCTATTGCCGTACTGCTCTAACAGTCAGGAAGTTTTTCCTGATGTCCAGCTGGAATCTGGCTTCCTTTAACTTGAGCCCTTTATTCCATGTCCTGCACTCTGGGAGGATTGAGAAGAGATCATGGCTCTCCTCTGTGGGACAACCTTTTAAGTATTTCATAGAATCATAGAATCATAGAATAGCAGAATTGGAAGGCACCTCCAAGGCCATCGAGTCCAACCCCCTGCTCAATGCAGGAATCCACCCTAAAGCATCCCTGACAGACGGTTGTCCAGCTGCCTCTTGAAGGCCTCTAGTGTGGTGTGTGTGTGTGTGTGTGTGTGTGTGTGTGTGTGTGTGTGTGTGTGTGTGTGATTGCAGCCTTCCCTCCTCCTTTCCCTTTTTCCTCTCCCACCCCCCAAATAAACTCCTTCTTAGATTTGGACGTTTCACCATGTTGTTTTCAAAGGGAATTCTTACTATTATCTTCCCCAAGTGAAGGGCTGGATGGTTACAAAATTCACATTTGGCATTTTTGTAAGGTTGTGTTGAGTTCTGCACAGCTGAACTTTAGGTGAGAAAATCCAAGGCACCTTTCTTTTTTCTTAGGGCTGGGCTATGGAGGGGGGGGGGCTGGCAATTGGGCTCAGAAACTCCCCAAGTGGGTGGACAGACTAGAGGGTGTCAGGAGTTTTATCCTGACTGGTAGCAGCCTACCAGTAATGATTTTGCGGGGAACACTTACAAAGAAGGGGTCCACCAGGAAGAAGAGTCATCTTTCATCCCACCTCTGTAACAGCCTCACTAGGGTGGGTGGGTGGATGTAGATTCAGGGTACATAACTGCCCACACAGGCCCGTTTGACACCCTCCAAAAACACTCCTAGGACGACCAGAAAGTGATGAATCCAAGGGACCAGAAGATGCAATGTGCCTCTGGCACAACCGTGCTTCACGTCCCGTAGTTCCATCCCAAGGAAGGATGCAAGAACCAATGAATGGACTCAACTGGGGGCCTACTGATACCTCAGGAAAGGGTGATGCAGCAGATGACCCATCGCTGCCTCTGCTGGACAGCTCCCCTGAGACTTCAGCGGCCTCTTCACAGACCTGCTCCTTGACCTACTTGCATTGCTGATAAGACGCTGAATCCAAGTCACACAGAACAGGCAGGAGCAACAGCAGAGAACATTAGAAGATCAAAACAGCCCTGCTGTGTCACAGCAAGGGTCCATCTAGTCCAGCACTCTGTTCACACAGTGACCAAACAGCTGTTGACCAGGGACCCTCAAGCAATAGTACCCTCCTACTCATGTTCCCCAGCAACTGGGGCACATGGGCTTACTGTGGCACAGGAAGAGGGGAGCAAGCAGGGAAGGAAAATGTTTGGCTTCTTTTTTTGCACACACACTTTCTCCCTGGCTGCTGCTGCTGCTGCCTCCTTCTTCTCCACCTGCTGAAGAAGAAAGAGCCCGTGGAGAAATGTCTGGAATGGCACAACATCCTCCTCTCTCAGCAACAAAGAAGAGGGGGAGGCAGGCATGGCAGAGAGATGAAGCAGCCAGCAGGGAAGAGCGCAGGCCATAAGGACGTCAGGAGAGCCCTGAGGCTGGATCAGACCAAGGGTCCATCTCATCCAGCACTCTGTTCACACAAGGGCCAGGCAGTTGCCCGAATTGGAAGTCCACCAGCAGGACATGAGTGCAACAGCACCCTCTTCCCCATGTTCCCCAGCAACTGGTGTACAGAGGCATACTGGCTCTGATACCGGAGGTAGTATATAGCCCTCAGGGCTAGTAGCCATGGAGAGCCTTCTCCTTGTGGAAGTTGTCGACTCCCCAAAGGGCCCGTCCTCTTTGATGTGCTGATACGATGCAGCCAATTGACATCCACGGGGGTCTGATTAATGCTCCCGGATGGCACAGCTTTGGGCTTATGACATGCTCCAGCTCCCTTTCGAGAGGCAAGTGGAGGCAACATCTCAGCCTGCTGTTTTTGGGTCCCACCTATGGAAGGAAGCATCTGGAACATGATGGTTTTTCCATTTAGCTATCCCTTCTTCCATGAACAGATCCTTTTATGTGTGTCTGGGGGTGGGTGGGTTAACAGGGGTTGTCTGAGTAAAGGAAGCCATTCCGGTGGCCACTAAATGACTTAATGACCCAAAGGCTCTGAAGACATGTGAGTGGAATGCTTCCCCCATCTCAAGAATCCATTCTTTAGACTCTGGTGGTGCAAATGCCCGAGCTAAGACACACCAGAATGGGCAGTGGGGAGTGATTACCACAGCTCAGCTGTTGTGAAAGAGCTCGATTTTGGGCAAGCGATGCGCCCAGGCACCTGGGAAAGAGTTTTATCGGAAGAAAGAACTGGATGGCTCCTTCCACAATCCAATGGGACTCAGTGTCTGTGCGCTGCACGGGAGAAGATTTGCCCTGAGAACATGAGAAGCATTTTGGAATTGGCAACCTATTTAACTGTGCATTTGATTATCAAGTATTCCCACCGGTTCCCCCAGGACATGCTGTGCCTCTAATGGTCCATGTCCCAAAACTGCATCCTGCTATTCGCAGTGACATTCTCCCCTGTAGCTTTGGGGTGTCTCGGACATTGATGTGCGGACAATGATGTGCAGTTTGCTTTTATGCCCACCTGAAACAACACGGAGGTGAAACCTCCTTTGCTTGGCAAAGTGTGTAAAAGATGGCTATGAGCGCTGTCTGCCTCTGCGCGCACACACCCACGCGCACACACACACCCCTGAATTCCACCCCACAATGACCGCATCTCCTCTAGATTTGCAAACCAAGGGTGTGTTCAGAGGAGGGCAGCAAAGCCCTATGAAGAGAGACTGAAAGAACTGGGCATGTTGAGCCTGGAGAAGAGAAGATTGAGGGGAGACATGATAGCACTCTTCAAATACTTAAAAGGTTGTCACACAGAGGAGGGCCAGGATCTCTTCTCGATCCTCCCAGAGTGCAGGACACGGAATAACGGGCTCAAGTTAAAGGAAGCCAGATTCCGGCTGGACATCAGGAAAAACTTCCTGACTGTTAGAGCAGTACGACAATGGAACCAATTACCTAGGGAGGTTGTGGGCTCTCCCACCCTAGAGGCCTTCAAGAGGCACCTGGACAACCCTCTGTCAGGGATGCTTAGGGTGGATTCCTGCATTGAGCAGGGGGTGGGACTTGATGGCCTTGTAGGCCCCTTCCAACTCTGCTATTCTATGATTCTATGAATATTGCGGAAAGACCGTAAGTAGCGTATGCTTGCTCTATGTCCACTTGAAAGAAACCCACCTAACAGAACTTCCACCATTGTTTGGGGATGGGGGAGCATGACACGGGAGGGATTAAGAGTCCTCAACAGCCCCCCTGGAATTCTTTGTTAGCCCATAACTGGAAAGAGCCACAAGCTGCTGGTGACTTTTCTCGTTCTGCTTTTTCTGCGCCCTCCATTTCCTGAGCACACCTGGGGGATCTCATTTAATTCCGCAGTGGGGATCTTCCCTTCCTCTCCGATAACCTGCTGGCTCGCTTTGCACACCTTGTGAGGCACCAGGGCGACCTCTGCTGGCAAAGCAGCCGTGGGGAAGCCCTGGGAGCAACAGGGGCCGGGTGCTGGTTCAGCTGGGACCCTAACAAGAGCATCGAGGCACAGCTCAAGGATGTCAACCTGCTTGGACAGGTTCATGCAACCACTTCTTCAAATACTTGACAGGTTGTCACACAGAGGAGGGCCAGGATCTCTTCTCAATCCTCCCAGAGTGCAGGACACGGAATAACGGGCTCAAGTTAAAGGAAGCCAGATTCCGGCTGGACATCAGGAAAAACTTCCTGACTGTTAGAGCAGTACGACAATGGAAGCAATTACCTAGGGAGGTTGTGGGCTCTCCCACCCTGGAGGCCTTCAAGAGGCAGCTGGACAACCATCTGTCAGGGATGCTTTAGGGCGGATTCCTGCATTGAGCAGGGGGTTGGACTCGATGGCCTTGTCGGCCCCTTCCAACTCTGCGATTCTATGATTCTGTATCCAATCCTTGCCCCCTCTTGGCTTATAAAAACGGGCAGAGAAGGAACAGCTAGCCAGGCCATGGAGGTGACTAATGCCTCTTTGTGAGAGGGAGTGGTCCCGGGCCATCGCAAAGTAGCAGTGGCGAGACCACTTGTGAAGAAACCTCCCTCCCCGGACCTGGACAATCTTAATAATTTTAGGTCAGTGGCAAACGTTCCTTTCCTGGGCAAGGTGATGATCTGGATCCATTTCAGTCGGGATTCAGGATGGGTTTTGGCATGGAAACCGCCTTGGTCGCCCTGTATGCTGACCTATTTCAGGAGAAAGTCAGGGGGAGTGTGACCTTGTTGATTCTCCTTGACCTCTCAGTGATTTTTGATGCCATCGACCATGGTCACCTTCTGGAATGATTGTCTGAGTTGGGAGAGGGAGGGACTGCATTGCCACGGCTTCACTCCTACTCAGAGGGTCAGCTCCAGAAGATGGTGCTTCGGGAACGTTGCTCAGCCCCATGGTTTCTCCAGTATGTGGTTCATCGGGGGGTCATTTTTGTTCCCCATGCTATTCAACATCTACATGAATCCACTGAATGTGGTCATTTGGAGTGAGTTGTCATCAGTATGCTGAGGACACACTGCTTTTTTTAATTTTCATCTCTATTTCTCCTTTTCATCAGGTGAGGCTGTGGAGGGGCTAGATCGTTGCCTGGCTGTGACAAGGGACTGGATGAGGGCTAACAAATGGAAGCTCCATCCAGACAAGACTGAGATGCTCTTAGTGGGTGGTTCTGCTGACCAGATGGAGGGTGCTCAGCCTGTTCTGGATGGGGTTGCCCTCCCCCTGAAGGAGCAGGTCCGTAGCTTGGGGGTTCTCCTAGAACCATCTCTGTCCCTTGAGGCTCAGGTGGCCTCGGTGGCATGGAGTGCCTTCTAACAACTTCAGTTGGTGGCCCAGCTATGCCCTTATCTGGACAGGATAACTTGATCTCAGTTGTTTATGCTCTGGTAACTTCCAAATTAGATGACTGCAATGCACTCTGTGTGGGGCTGCCTTTGAAGACAGTTCAGAAGCTGCAGCTTGTGCAAAATGTGGCAGCTAGATTGATAGCAGGGACAAGGAGGTCCCAACTCATAACACCAATTCTAGCTTACTTTCACCGGCTGCCTGTATGTTTCTGAGCCCGATTCAAAGTGCTGGTTTTGACCTACGAAACTTTACATGGATAGGGACCGCAACACCCTGACATGAAACAACCTATGCACTATACTCAGCATCCAAGAACCTCCTCCAGGTACCTCCTCCAGGGGAGGCTTGGAGGACAGCAAAAAGAGAGAGGGTCTTCTCAGTGGTGGCCCCCAAATTATAGAAGGATCTCCCCAATGAGGCCCGCCTAGCGCCAACACTGTCATCTTTTTGATGCCAGGTAAAAACTGCCCTCTTCTCCCAGGTATTTGGCAACATAGAATGAGTTTTAATTACGGCTTGGACTGTTTTTGTTTAAAAATCAGTTTTAGATATATGTGTGCATGTTATCTGTCTTCATCCAGAGGGCGAGGCAGGAAACAAATTATTATTATCATTTATGCAAATGCGTTGTTGTTGTTGTACCTTGTGTAATTTTTGTGAACCACCCAGAGAGCTTCGGCTATGGAACAGCATTGCGGCTATCAGACGTCCTTCCCCAAAGCTGCTGAGATCCGTTCCCCTCCTTGCCCCCGCCCCCCCGTGGGCCTGCCCTGCCCCTCTCCCTCCCGGAGCAAATGGCTCAGCCCAAGAAGAGCAGCGTCCCCGACTCCCATGAGGCCAAGACTCCACTGCGGGGCCTATTCCGGCTGGCTAAACAAGGGGTCCTTCCTGCTTTGTTACTCTGCACCCACCACCATTCAGTTGACATCCACGTGGCACCGTGGGATGGGAGGCAGGCCGGGTGCAGTGCTTGGGGGCCCACACAGATGAGACCCCTGCTTCCCAAGGCATTCATCAAGTGGCTTTTATTGATCCTTGGCTGCGGCCCACCAGAGTCATAGAAACCAGGGTGGGGGAAGCGCCCGGTCAGCCCTACACCAGGGCACACCAGTCCACGTCAGAAGGAAGACTTTGGGGCAGGCTGAGCCAGGGAGCCTGCCCTGCCGCTCATCCTCTCAGCCCCAGCAGTGTGGGCAGTGATCACCTCCTCTGTGCCCCCATGTCCACCAGGAGAGCAGGGAAGCCAGAAGGGGACCGGAGCAAGCTGGAGGGCGGGGGGCAGAACCTGGAATCGTGGGGCATAAGGCACTGTTGGCATTATGGGCCCAGAGGCCCTGAGCAGGCAGAGGCCAGCATCGGGCAGCACAGTCTTGAGGCTGCCAATGGCCGGAGCACCCAGGCTGGGTTGGGGCAACAGCTGCTGGGTATGTAGGCTCAGCCTGTGGGACTGGCCTGCTGGAGAAGGTCTCTGGAGCATGACTGTGGGGGAGCAGAGCTATCCTGGGCTCCCGGCAGGGCGTTTTGGGGGTAGATCTTGTACAGCCTGCAGGGCGGGAAGGGCCAGGAAGTGAGCCGGGCAGAGCCCCCCACTCCCCACAAGTGCCCACCTTCCCTCTTGCCCTCCCCCATCAGCCCTGAGCTTGGAGTTCGGAGTATTCCTTGGTGAACCTGGCATGGAATTGGCTCAGCTTCTGCAACATCACCTCCAGCTTCTCCAGGGGTGGCAGGATGGTCATCCTGGGGTGGAGAGAGCAAGGAAGGAGACATTTAGGGTCATGGGAGGGCTGTGCTTGGAATGTACCCAAAGAGCATCTAGTCCACCCCTTTTGAGGCCAAAGCCAACGCCCCCTTTCCCAGCCAGAGCAACCCACGGTATCCATACCAGTGTGGAACAGAAGCAGCCCTCAAAGGCCCTGCAGGGACTCCAGGTGCCTTGCAACCCCCAAGCACTGGGGCAAACCCACCTCATAGAACCATAGAATCATAGAATAGCAGAGTTGGAAGGGGCCTACAAGACCATCAAGACCAACCCCCTGCTCAAAGCAGGAATCCACCCTAAAGCATCCCTGACAGATGGTTGTCCAGCTGCCTCTTAAATGCCTCTAGTGTGGGAGAGCCCACAACCTCCCTGGGTAACTGATTCCATCGTCATACTGCTCTAACAGTCAGGAAGTTTTGCCTGACGTCCAGCTAGAATCTGGCTTCCTTTAATCTCCTCTTCCCCCAGAGGCTCAGCAATTCCACCTGCTGCAGTGCAGCCTCCAAGTTACGGCCGCCCATCCCGTGGCCGCCGCCACCTCCCCTCTGCAGTGCGCCTGGTGCTGCACCCAGCAAAGGTTTTCCAGGATTTCTGGATGAATCCGCCCCTCTCAAAGCCAGTCCATACCAGCTCTCCATGAATCTGCCTCCCCCAACCTGGTGCCCTCCAGATCCGTCGGACTGCAGCTCCCATGAACTAGGTTGGAGAAGGTCGCTGTATATGGCGGGGGCATGAGCCAATGCCAACTGGTGGTTTGAGGCTTCATGCAGACACGCCAGTCCGGCCTTCTCCTGCTGCCACCCTGCACTGTGGGGCTGTGCAAACTGAGCCTGGTTTTCCTTGCTTCCTGGCATTCCCAGGACCATGTTCAATTTAATTATTTGTTGGTATGGCAGCGAGGCACAGGGATGGCACCGGTGCCTCCGGCAGGGGCTGGGGTGGTGCCAAGCTCTCCAAGAGTTCTCCATGAGCCCGAGAGGTTCAGGAACCAGAGTCGCCCCACTGTCTGGCCAGGGCAGCTCCGGCAGGGCTGTTCCTGGCAGCCCAAGAGCAGTGAGTCTCGGAAGCACGGCTCCCTTGGGCCCCTTTGGGTGAGGCGGGGCACCCTTCCCAAGGGACGGACAGGGTCTTCACCTGAAGTGGAAGGTGCCTTCCTTCTGGCCAAAGCCGCTCCCCGGAACGACACAGATGCCCGTCTCCTCCAGCAGTTTTAGGCAGAAGAACATGTCTGGAGCCTGGCCTTTTGCCTGGGGGAATTGCGGGGGTTGGGAGGACACACAAGAGGGTTACTCAGGAGTAGGGGGAGTGGAAGGAAGCCAACTCCAAAACTCTGGCAGAACAGGAACTGGTTCTGACTCGCTTTCAGCCCAAACCGAATGGAGCGGAGTAGCTCATCTCAGGTGTGGGCCAGGATCACGCTGCTCCACTCAGACCCCCAAGGAGGCCGGGTGGTCCAGCACCCATTGGGTGCTTCCGGAGGGGGGGGAGGGGGGGCTCCCAGCCCTACCCATCACGAGGCCCTTGGGCAGCTATTGTGTCTTTTCCTGCTTAACAGATTTTCCATGTGAAGGAAAATGATGCAACCAGCATCACTTAGAATTACAAGTGGTTGATGATGTTGTATGAACACACACACACACACACACACACACACACACAGTGTAAAATTCTGTGAATTCTGTGAACTAAAGACTTATCTGGAAGCATCAAGAGAGGAGGAGGAGAAAAATCTAAACTTTTTTCTGTCTAAACATGTGAACCGCCCAGAGAGCTTTGGCTATTGGGCGGTATAAAAATGTAATAAATAAATAAATAAATAAATAAATAAAATAAACATGCATAGGATTGTGCCCATAGAGTGTTTATTCTAATAACTACATTAACTTAATGTATTATCATTATCATTATCATTATCATTATTATTATTAATTTGTAAACCGCCCAGAGAGCTTCGGCTATTGGGCGGTATAAAAAAGTAATAAATAAATAAATTAAATAAAATAAAATATTATTATTGTATTTTTGGCAGTTCTATCATGTTTGTTTTATTTCGCATGCCACTTTAGAGGCCTATCAGTAAAAATTATTACATATTTAAATAAAACTAAGATAAATCATTGGTCTGTTTCCCTGTGATTACACTGAATGTCTTAATCCTTTAAAACCATGGGTTTCCTTTCATTTCTAAGAGTCATAAACTCTTTTGAGTTATACCCAATAAATGTATGTGTCTCTTCTGGTATACAGCTCCATAATTCCCACCACCACCACCACCCCGTACATGCAGACACAGGCCCACTTGCCACAAGGTGGACAGGACCGTTGAGTGGAACTGCGCAGTGGATTTTGCTAACCTAGCAAGGACTGTGAGGGATGTCTGGAGGTAGGAGGCGGCCTTCATATAATCATAGAATCATAGAATAGCAGAGTTGGAAGGGGCCTACAAGGCCATCAAGTCCAACCCCCTGCTCAATGCAGGAATCCACCCTAAAGCATCCCTGACAAATGGTTGTCCAGCTGCCTCCTGAAGGCCTCTAGTGTGGGAGAGCCCACCACCTCCCTAGGCAACTAATTCCATTGTCGTGCTGCTCTAACAGTCAGGAAGTTTTTCCTGATGTCCAGCTGGAATCTGGCTTCTTTTAACTTGAGCCCGTTATTCCGTGTCCTGCACTCTGGGAGGATCAAGAAGAGATCCTGGCCCTCCTCTGTGGGACAACCTTTCAAGTATTTGAAGAGTGCTATCATGTCTCCCCTCAATCTTCTCTTCTCCAGGCTAAACATGCCCAGTTCTTTCAGTCTCTCTTCATAGGCCTTATTCCTGGCAAGGCCCTTGGGCCACCTCTAGCCGTGTTGTCTGCTCCGATGGGGAGCTGGTCTCCAGGGCTCTTTCCCTGCCAGGCTCCAGGAGACCCTCTTAAGTGGAGGCCTCGCCAGGGCCTGAACTTGGGGCCTTCGGCATGCCACGTTGGGTCTCTGCCCCTGAGCTACGGGCACCTCCCAAATCAGGCTGCCAGTCCCCTTTAGGGAAGAGTTCAAGACTCGTCTGGGGCTGGGATACCATACCTTTGCTTCTTGCACAGCCCGAGGTGGCAGGTAAATTCGGGGGAAGGCATACATGGCCCCCTGCACCGGATTGCAGTGGATTCCGGGAGCTTGGTTGAAGGTCTCCTCTGTGAGCCGGGCCTTCTTGGCCAGAGCGCTCAGCACTGCCTGCTTTTCCTGCAAGAAGAGACCCACAGGTCAGAGCAGGGAGGGAGAGCAACGCACCCCCAGGAAAGGACTCTGGCTGGCAGTCCAGCCCTTATCATAAAATCATAGAATCATAGAATAGCAGAGCAGGAAGGGGCCTACAAGGCCATCGAGTCCAACCCCCTGCTCAAGGCAGGAATCCACCCTAAAGCATCCCTGACAGAGGGTTGTCCAGCTGCCTCTTGAAGGCCTCTAGTGTGGGAGAGCCCACAACCTCCCTAGGTAACTGATTCCATTGTCATACTGCTCTAACAGTCAGGAAGTTTTTCCTGATGTCCAGCCGGAATCTGGCTTCCTTTAACTTGAGCCCGTTATTCCGTGTCCTGCACTCTCGGAGGATTGAGAAGAGATCCTGGCCCTCCTCTGTGTGGCAACCTTTCAAGTATTTGAAGAGTGCTCTCCTGTCTCCCCTCCATCTTCTCTTCTCCAGGCTAAACAGGCCCCATTCTTTCAGTCTCTCTTCATAGGGCTTTGTTTCCAGACCCCCGATCATCCTGGTTGCCCTCCTCTGAACACGCTCCAGCTTGTCTGCTTCCTCCTTGAATTGTGGAGCCCAGAACTGGACACAATACTCTAGATGAGGCCTAACCAGGGCCAAATAGAGCCTGCCTGGGATCAGGACCAGATACTCAGAGGCCTCTTCACGCAGCCCAACTGGCATGTTGGGAATCTGCCCTGAATTGACCTGGCCTGAGCTCTGCTGACTAACATGGGATGGCTGTACGATGGCTGCTATTATTATTATTATTATTATTATTATTATTATTATTATTTATTTATTTATTTATTTATTTATTTATATAGCACCATCAGTGTACATGGTGCTGTACAGAGTAAAACAGTAAATAGCAAGACCCTGCCCCATAGGCTTACAATCTAATAAAATCATAGTAAAACAATAAGGAGGGGAAGAGAATGCAAACAGGTACAGGGTAGGGTAAAACTAACAGTAGAAAGTAACAGTAGAAGTCTGCACAACATCTAATTCACCATTAGCACGACTCACGGTCAGTGGCCATTCAGCACGCCACTGCTCAATCCTGGGCCGGTTCCCACAATCCTCCGAACCCAGCATAATATACTACACACAGTATATGTCCTACAAATCAAATCAAGTCAACTAGGACCGACAAGTGGAAATGGCAGGGAAGAAGATTTCAGCTTAACACGAGAAGAAACATCCTAAGAGTGACAGCTGTTCAGCAGTGGAACAGAGATTAGGTTCTACTTCGCTGCAGGTGTTTACGCAGAGGCTGGATGGCCATCTGTCAGAGAGGCTGCGGCTGCACCCTGCACTGGGAAGGGGTTGGACTAGATGACCTCCAAGATCCCTTCCAACTCTACAGTTCCAGGATAAGATGCCCCCAAGCTGCCTCACACCGAGCCACAGACGAAGGGCGGAGTCAGCATGAGAGTGACAGGGGGTGCCAGCTGGGAGCTTGGAATGGCAGTGAGACACACACACACACACACAGCGCGCCTGATCCGTCCTACATCCTCTGTATGCAGCGCTACGCCCTGATTTACTCACCTGGCTGAACTGCTGGTAGGAAGGGTCTCCGGGCTGAGGACGGTTCACGACCACATCGAGGAGCACCTGCCCGGTCACTGGCGGACACAGACGCACCGAGACCAGCTTGGTCAGCTGCTGCTGAACTGCCGGATCCATGTTAATCACCTCCATGTAGCCACCCCGGAAACCACACCTGTCAAGACCAGGAAATGGGAGATGGGCTTTGGGAAACCAGTTTGGAATAGGATACGCCTGAAGGCAAGCCGTAAAATATATCCGCCCCCCACACCCACTTTGCAGCAGGCGGAAGAGGACAGCCGCGGCGGCAGAAGAGGCGTGCTGCTACTCACTCGCCCACGAAGCCCTTGGAGATGGAGTGGAAGGTGGCCAGCTCCACACTCTCCGAGTACTTGGGGCCCATCTCAAAGAGCACCTTCTTGAAGGAGTGGAACTGGGAGCCCTCCGCGTACACGTTTTCCTGGTACACCTGGGATGGGAAGAGCCACGGGGGTTGGCTGGCAGCCAGCAAGGGACCGAGAGCCAAGACGCCTCCCCCAACCTGTTGCCCTCCAGATGCGTTGGACTGCGACTCCCATCATTCCCAGACAGCAGGGCCAGCATCCCTGACTGTTGGTCATGCTGGCTGGGGCTGGGGGTAGTTGCAGTCCAAAACATCAGATGGGCACCACGTTGGTGAAAAGTTTCTCTGAAGTGTTGGCACAATGCAGACTCCCAGCCTTCCCCAACCTGGTGCCCTTGAGACCACAGCCCCCATCATTCTTGTCCATTGACTGGGCTGACTGGGGCTGCTGGTAGTTGTAGTCTGGAGAGCTCCAGGCTGAAGAAGATTGATCCAGACCAAATCAGAGCAGGACGGCATTCAGAAGCTGAGCCTGGCTGAGTTCCGATTGCACCGTTCTGGAAGACCAGGACGCCCTATGCGGCCCCAGAGCCCCCGTTCCCCAGCCGAGGGACCACCTGGGCTGAGCCAAATGGGTAAAGGGAGGTCGGGGAATGTCCAAGAGCTTCACCTCATCAGCCAGGAGGAAGAGGTGCTCTTCCCAAGCAAAGTGGATGACGTCTTCAATGCACTGGCGGCTTTGAACCTGACCTGGGATATATGAGAGAGAGAGAGAGAGAGAGAGAGAGAGAGAGAGAGAGAGAGAGAGAGAGAGAGAGATGTTCACCAAGGAAGCCCTATGATGTCTTCCTCTACATAGAATCATAGAATCATAGAATAGCAGAGCTGGAAGGGGCCTACAAGGCCATCGAGTCCAACCCCCAGCTCAATGCAGGAATCCACCCTAAAGCTTCCCTGACAGAGGGTTGTCCAGCTGCCTCTTGAAGGCCTCTAGTGTGGGAGAGCCCACAGCCTCCCTAGGGAAGTGATTCCATTGTCGTACTGCTCTAACAGTCAGGAGGTTTTTCCTAATGTCCAGCTGGAATCTGGCTTCCTTTAACTTGAGCCCGTTATTCCGTGTCCTGCACTCTGGGAGAATCGAGAAGAGATCCTGGCCCTCCTCTGTGGGACAACCTTTGGAGTATTTGAAGAGGGCTCTCATGTCTCCCCTCAACCTTCTCTCCTCCAGGCTCAACAGGCCCAGTTCTTTCAGTCTCTCTTCATAGGGCTTTGTTTCCAGGCCCCTCATCCTGGTTGCCCTCCTCTGAACACGCTCCAGCTTGTCTGCGTCCTTCTTGAATTGTGGAGCCCAGAACTGGATGCAATACTCTAGATGTGGCCTAACCAGGGCCTAATAGAGAGGAACCAGTACCTTGCGTGATTTGGAAGCTATACTTCTATTAATGCAGCCCAAAATAGCATTGGCCTTTCTTGCAGCCATATCGCACTGTTGGCTCCTATTCAGCTTATGATCTACAACAATTCCAAGATCCTTCTCGTTTGTAGTATTGCTGAGCCAAGTATCCCCCATCTTGTAACTGGGCATTTGGTTTCTATTTCCTAAATGTAGAACTTGGCATTTATCCCTATTCAATTTCATTCTGTTGTTTTCAGCCCAGCACTCCAGCCTATCAAGATCACTTTGAAGTTTGTTTCTGTCTTCCAGGGTATTAGCTATCCCACCCAATTTTGTGTCATCTGCCAATTTGATCAGCGTTCCCTGCACCTCCTCGTCCAAACCATTAATAAAAATGTTGAAGAGCACTGGGCCCAGGACTGAGCCCTGCGGCACCCCACTCGTTGCCTCTCCCCAGTTTGAGACGGTTCCAGTGATAAGTACTCTTTGAGTCCGATTCTGTAGCCAACTGTGAATCCACCTAATAGTTGTTCCATCTAGCCCACTTCTAGCTAGTTTGTTAATCAGAATGTCATGTGGTACTTTGTCAAAAGCTTTGCTGAAGTCAAGATACATGTTAGGGTCATGGCTATTCCAAGGCCCAGGGCTTGCTTACACCGTCAATTATCCTGGATGAGCAACCCCTAAACTCACTCACGCCTCTGGCACCTTTCGCCTGTTCGTGGCGTTAATCCCAAGGCAGAAGTGAGCTGAAAGAAGGCCAGCAACCGCAGTCAAGGCTCAGGGCGCTTCACTCGCTTCCCTTTCATGCCAGGATAAATGACCATGTAAACAACGGCAGAGCTCAGCTGTCCTCTCCGGTGGGCTGGTGGTGGGAGGGAGGCCTGGCCAAACCCCCTGCAGACCCAGAGTGACCTGCGAAGGACCCAAGAGCAGAAGCAAGGGAAGAGGAAACAAGGCCCTATGAAGAGAGACTGGAAGAACTGGGCCTGTTTAGTCTGGAGAAGAGAAGATGGAATCACAGCCTGCGAGAGCTGGACTTGACCGGCCAGTGTTTCAACGAGTCTGACCTGGAGCAGGCGATGGCTGCCTTCACCCAGGGAGAGGGCGCCAGAGGGGAGCCGGTCCTGCGTTCCCTCAACCTCACTGGGACCAAGATTGCCCTCAGTACTGTCAGGTGAGGCAGACGGGGGTCCCTGGAGGTCTTTCCCTTTCTCCCCCCACGCTAGGATTCAACCCCCTTTCTTGCTCTCTTCAGCTTGTAACAAAAAACGAGGGCCGGGCCGGGGGGGGGGGGGGGGAGAGAGAATCCTGTATGCTGTGTTGACCTCACTGGAGGAAAGGCAGGATAGCAATACTACAAACGAGAAAGATCTTGGAATTGTTGTAGATCGCAAGCTGAATATGAGCCAACAGTGCGATGTGGCTGCAAGAAAGGCCAATGCTATTTTGGGCTGCATTCATAGAAGTATAGCTTCCAAATCATGTGAGGTCCTGGTTCCTCTCTATTCGGCCCTGGTTAGGCCTCATCTAGAGTATTGCGTCCAGTTCTGGGCTCCACAATTCAAGAAGGACGCAGACAAGCTGGAGTGTGTTCAGAGGAGGGCAACCAGGATGATCAGGGGTCTAGAAACAAAGCCCTATGAAGAGAGACTGGAAGAACTGGGCATGTTTAGCCTGGAGAAGAAAAGATGGAGGGGAGACATTAGAGCACACTTCAAATACTTGAAAGGTTGTCACACAGAGGAGGGCCAGGATCTCTTCTCGATCCTCCCAGAGTGCAGGACACGGAATAACGGGCTCAAGTTAAAGGAAGCCAGATTCCGTCTGGACATCAGGAAAAACTTCCTGACTGTTAGAGCAGTACGACAATGGAACCAGTTGCATAGGGAGGTAGTGGGCTCTCCCACACTAGAGGCCTTCAAGAGGCGGCTGGACAAGCATCTGTCAGGGATGCTTTAGGGTGGATTCCTGCATTGAGCAGGGGGTTGGGCTCGATGGCCTTGGAGGCCCCTTCCAACTCTGCTATTCTATGATTCTATGTTTCTGTGAGGGCAGAAACATCCTGGCAGCCAGGAGGGCCAACCGGAGACCTGCAGGCCGGGCTTAGACCCAGCTTTATCTGACCCAGTCTAGGGTGCGACGTGAGTTGAATCACTTTGGGTGGGGCCTTTGCTCACAGTTTCACTTTCGCAAGAAGGACATGTCGTAAGAAGGCTGCACTGCGCATAAATGGCTTGGTTTTGCTACCTGTCGTGCATGCTGGAGAAGACGGCAGGCTTCTGTGCTGTCTGCCTCGAGAGGGGACGGACCTTTCGGGAGGCACAATCCCACAGCCCCTCACCCTAAAACTCACCCGCTGCGCGGCTCTGAAGCCCCCCTTGCAAGCTGATGCCAACCCGACTTACGAAGCCCGGCCACAGGGGTGGGGAGGGGAATCGTTCCACACCTGGCCTGGAGGTCTCAGGCAAAGCCTCCGAGGATGCAGAGGCAACGGCATAAAGGCCAGGGCCCGTTCTCTCTGGATCGCAACCTCTGGATTTCAATGGTGGCAACAACCTTTGGGAAAGGGCTTCAGGCTGCCTTCGCCTTTCCCAAAAGCCCTACGGCAGGCTCCCCCAACCTGGGGCCCTCCAGATGTGTTGGAATACAACCCCCATCATCCCCCAGCCAGTCAACCCTTAGGAAGAAGGGCGCGAGCAGAGAGGGGAGGTACGGAAAGAGGAAGAGGAAGGCTGGATGCCGCCCCTCCTTCTTCCTGGGCCCAGCTCGTCTTCGAAGGGGCGCGTCCTGCCTCCCCCCTCCAGGACCAGGGGAGCGACTGGTGCTCTGGGCTTCTTTGCCATCAGTGCCAGTGGGGGTGGTGGTGGGGGTGGGAGGGTGGACACACGGTCTCCTGCCGCCCCGCCTTGGACACATACCGGTTGGGTTGCCCGGGTTGATGATGCACAGGGCCCGGGGGCGGCAGTGTTCCCGTGCCTGGCGCAGCGCCCTCCGCAGCTCCCCGACGTCCAGGGCCCAGCACTTGTCTTCGTCCAGGTAGTAGTTGATCTGGACAGCGTTGAGCTCTGCCAGAGCTGCCGAGTAGAGGGGGTACTGGGGGATAGGGATCATCACGCCAGTGCGGGAGCGGCCCTCCCCGGACACCAGCAGCTTCAGAATGGTCTGGGGGCAGAGCAAGAAGGGGCGCGGGGTCAAGAGCAGCAGCAGCAGCACACACACACACACACACATACACACACATATCCAGGCCTTGAACGTTCATGGCAAATAAACGTTGTAGGCTCCACAATTCAAGAAGGACGCAGACAAGCTGGAGCGTGTTCAGAGGAGGGAAGGGAGGATGATCAGGGGTCTGGAAACAAAGCCCTATGAAGAGAGACTGAAAGAACTGGGCATGTTTAGCCTGGAGAAGAGAAGATGGAGGGGAGACATGATAGCACTCTTCAAAGACTTCAAATACTTGTCACACAGAGGAGGGCCAGGATCTCTTCTCCATCCTCCCAGAGTGCAGGACACGGAATAACGGGCTCAAGTTAAAGGAAGCCAGATTCCGGCTGGACATCAGGAAAAACTTCCTGACTGTTATTTCAGTACGACAATGGAACCAGTGACCTAGGGAGGTGGTGGGCTCCCCCACACTCGAGGCCTTCAAGAGGCAGCTGGACAGCCACCTGCCAGGGATGCTTTAAGGTGGATTCCTGCACTGAGCAGGGAGTTGGACTTGATGGCCTTGTAGGCCCCTTCCACCCCTGCTATTCTATGATTCTATGAAATGGACGGGAATTCTGGGGGGATCCTGGGGCCCAGAACATTGCAGGAAACAAGGGATCCTTCCCCATGAGGATGAGCAGGAGGTGTGGTTGTGTGTGTGTCATTAACAACATGTGCTGAGTTTTTAACTGACCCCCAGAATAGTTGTTTTAAATGGGTATTGTTGTTTTTAGGCTTTTGATGGTTTTAAATTTTTGTATATTTGTTTTTAATGTTCACTGTTTTTAACCTTTGTAAACCGCCCAGAGAGCTTCGGCTATGGGGCGGTATAGAAATGTAACATTAACATTCAAAGCCCTAAACGGCTTGGGGCCAGGCTATCTGAAGGAACGCCTCCTCCCGTATGTACCTGCCCGGACCCTAAGGTCATCCTCTGGGGTCCTTCTCCGCAAGCCCCTGCCAAAGGAAGTGAGGCAGGTGGCTACCAGGAGGAGCAGGGCCTTCTCCGCTGTGGCACCCCGGCTGTGGAATGAGCTCCCTAAGGAGGATCGCTTGGCACCTACATTATATGCCTTTAGACGCCAGGTGAAGACCTCCTTATTCTCCCAGCATTTTAACAGTCTATAAATAAATTTTAACTCGGTGTTTTAAATTTGTAATTTTGCATTGCTGCTGTTTTGATCTGGTTGAGCTTTTATAATGTATTTTATATTATGGTTTTATACTGTTGTTTTATACTTTGAATGTTTTTAATTTTTGTGAACCGCCCAGAGAGCTCCGGCTATTGGGCGGTATAGAAATGTAATAAATAAATAAATAAATAAATAAATAAATAAATAAATAAATAAATAAATAATACACGTGTTTTTGTCATGTAAAGAGCAGCCTGCACAAGCCTGAGCAGCACCTTCATTCTTCAGGACCGTGGGGTTGGAGTGGGGGGCTGAGGAAGGAGAGCGTCCCTCTTTCTCTCCCTGCTGCTCTCTGGACAAGATTGTCCTCCCCAAAGCTGCTGTTTGCATTTCCAGGGAAGCCGACGCAGGCTCCAGTCCCAGGGCAAACAGCAGCTCCGGAGAGAACCACCACGCGTGTTCTCACGCCCTGACCAGCGCATCTAGCTTGGCCAGTAGTGAACGTGGTTATGCCTGGATCCCAGCGGCAAGAGAGAGCAGCAGGATTGCAACCCTGTCAAAAGCTCCCCAAAGGTGAAAGGTCCGGAAGGAAGGGTGCCGGCTCCCGTGTGAGTGTGCACCCTGCAAATAGGATGTCTCTCAGTTGTCTATCGATGTACAAAGACACAAGACGTGCACTTTGGGAGCAAAGGAGCTCCCAAGTCCGACAGCTCAACCACGTTTCCCGAAGCGAGCAACTGCAGCCCAAGGATCCTTCCCGTCAACCGACTCACAGCACTTCTCCCGCTCTCTCTTTCCCAAAAAGAAAACCAAAACCAACCACCCTGGAAGAAGACGACTAAACTAGCGGACAGAAAGCTGTACGGGAGCCTTCCTCCCTGCTGTGCTGTTTTTCTGACTTCAGGGAGGTATTTAACACAGGGGGACAACGTTCAAAAAGTGTGAAACCCACGGATCTGGATTCAAATATCCCATGAAGTGCGGCTCGAAACACGTCAGGTTCTTAGACACTTTCATGGGAGATTGCAGTGGTACTATATTTTACATGGTGTCCCACAAAGTCACACCTGGGGTCATAGAATCATAGAATCATAGAATAGCAGAGCTGGAAGGGACCTACAAGGCCATCGAGTCCAACCCCCTGCTCAATGCAGGAATCCACCCTAAAGCATCCCTGACAGATGGTTGTCCAGCGGCCTCTTGAAGGCCTTGAGGGTGGGAGAGCCCACAACCTCCCTAGGTAACTGATTCCATTGTCGTGCTGCTCTAACAGTCAGGAAGTTTTTCCTGATGTCCAGCTGGAATCTGGCTTCCTTTATCTTGAGCCCATTAGTCCGTGTCCTGCACTCTGGGAGGATCGAGAAGAGATCCTGGCCCTCCTCTGTGTGACAACCTTCTAAGTCTTTGAAGAGTGCTCTCATGTCTCCCCTCCATCTTCTCTTCTCCAGGCTAAACATGCCCAGTTCTGCCCAGTTCTAAACAGGCCCAGTTCTTTCAGTCTCTCTTCATAGGACTTTATTTCCAGACCCCTGATCATCCTGGTCATCATCCCCCCCCCAACATTTGCCTTAAGAGTTCAGGACCCTTCCCAATTCTGCAAGCAGCGATGGCGAGTCAGAGGACTGTCCCGGCCACCCTCCATTTTCAGCACACGTGGAGGAGGGGCGGCCCCGTCTCCAAGGCCCCAGCGGCCACCCTTCCTCCATGGGCACCGTGGGTCCTGCACATGGACATTCTCCGTTCACGCCAGGCCCATCTGCCCCCGCTCCTGCCAGGAGATGGACAGTGCCAGGAACAGCCACAAACGGGCCTTTGTGAAGCCGTCCAAGTGCCCGGAGCCATCCATTGGCAACGGGGGGCCAGGAGCTACTCTGGGAGAACAGGCAAAGCCAGAGAGTGCTGAGTCATCATAGCCTGTAAAAAGCTGCATCCTCACGACTCCCAGCGCTGCCTCTTTGCCCTGAGCCTCACAGAGATTCCTCCAGAACCCCTCCGCCAGCAGCAGCGCCTCCGGCTGAAACAGACGCACGCCCCTGAACGGCTATCCATGCAATCCTCCAGGGTGATAGAACGTGCCTAATGGAGGTGGCACGGAATGGGCACTGGGCAAGCGCTGCTGAACCTCCTCAAATGTCACCTTAAATGCACCCTTCAGGAGCAGCTCGTTGTTTCCGCTGCTGAGGCCTTGTCCGTGGTAGCACCCCATTTCTGGAACCTTCCCCATGATGGTGGTGGTGGTGGTAGGTGGGTGGGTGGGTGGGTTACCCTGATCCTAGCCTTGATGTCTTCTGAGGACCGAGCAAAGAGCTCTTTTACTTCCCCAGGCTTGAAATTGTTGCTGTGATTATTATTTTTGCAACTGCTAGTTTTATTTGCCATTTACCTTCTTTTTTAATCTTACTTGTTGCTGTAGGGTTGTGGTGTGTTTTTTAATGTTTTATGTTGATTTTGCTATGTGAGCTGCCCTGACAATATTTATGTAGAAGAGTGGCAATAGAAATGGCTTTTTAAAAAACTGATTGACTGATGCATTGATTGATTCATTGATCCTGGGGTTCCCCCATCTGAATCCTGCTGCAGGACTCCTCTTTCGTCATGGTAAAGGAGGTTCTCCCCCCGCCTCCCAGTGAGCAACACACACACCCCATCTCCCCCCTAACACCCCTTCCCTTCCACATGCATTGGGGTCCCCCTACCACGATAGCGTCACTGGCCCCTATCGAAAGGAAGATGTTTTCTGGGCTGGAGGGAATGCCCCCGTCCCGACACTCAATGAAGCGAGCTACGTCCTGGCGGATGACTTCAACGCCGGGGCTGGCGCTGTAGGCACCTGGAGGAGAAGAGAGAGCTGCTGAAGAGCCGCATGTCCCGGCCATCACCACCCAAGCGGGTGTCACCAGAGGGGGGGGGGTGGCTCTGCCATGCAGCAGAGATGCCATGCGATGCGTGATGCCGTCTTCCCTGCATGAATTTGCACAAGGGCGGCTCTCTAATCCAGCATCCGCTTCTCACAGCGGCCAGCCAAATGCCCCAGTGGGGCGCCCACAAGTAGGACAAGTGTGCAACAGCACTCTCCCACCCATGTTCCCCAGCAACTAGTGTACAGAGCCACACTGCCTTTTGTCTGTCCCGAATCTCTGGCCGCTCTGCTTCATGGGGTGATGTCATTGGGTTCTAGTCTTATAAGACAGGGAGGGAGGGAGAGAGGAAGGGGTCCCCCATACAATCGGTGCTGGCCCAAAACACTGGGCTGCCTGAAATGGAGCCCACCCCCAGCAGGGCTCACTCTTTAAAAAGCTGCGTTGCACCCTTCGGAGAACAGTGCCAGAGATGGCACAGGTTGCAAAGGTCACGTCCCACAAGGCTGTCGCAAAGGCCTCTGGGGTGCACCGTGCAGCCACGTGGAGAGGGGAAATGGCCAAGGACACGCCCTGCTGCATCCCACGGACGCGCTGGACCTGCCTGAGCTCAACAGCAGCTCACGCTCCGCTGGGAGATGAGCGGATGGAGGGGTCGCTTGGGAAAGATGCCGGAAGAAGGATGGAGGCCACTCACCAACACTCTGCCCTCCACATGCAGCCAGCAGCCTCCGGGCTTTCTGCTTTGCATCCTCGGGAAAGTTGGGGTCGTTCAAGAGGTCGGGGTACATGCAGAGGGCGCTGACCTGCCAGGGGAGGACATGGCTGAGACACCCCGAGTTCAAATCTCAGGGCTCCAAACCTACAGACGCCCCTCTGGTCCCATCTCAGCCTGGGGAGCTGCACGCTCTTGGCTAAACACTGTCCGTGGGGTCTCCGAGAGCAGCCTGCCCCAAGCTGGGGCCTTCCAGGTGTGTTGGACTACAGCTCCCTGCATCCCCCAGCCAGCATCACTGGGAGCTGTAGTCCAACGTATCTGGAAAGCCCCAGCTCGGGGCAGGCTGTCCAGCTGTGTCCAGGCTGATGGTGTCCAGATATGCTCAGAGTTCCTCTCCTTCATTAATACCTCGCAGGTGCCAACTGAGATGGAGTCACCCCAGGGCAACGGACATTTGCCCCAAAGCCGAGCTCTGCTAAGCACCGTCTCAAACTAAGCCCCGCCTAGATGCAAGCAAGCAGCACAGGGTCTCGTTCTCCGTTTTCACTGGCAACCAGTGCGTGCTCGTTAGACTATCAGCATTTCTCTGCTGCCCGTTTGAGACCGGAAGGGAAAATCTTCAGGGCCTCCAGGCCTTGGGCGGGGCAGCCTGAAACAGGAGGCATCATAGAGGAAAGGCCCTGAGTCCTTGTCCCACCCCAGGAGCAAACCTGCCAGAACTTGGCTGCCCGCCCCTCTTTTTTCCTGTCCTTTGACAGCTGTGGGCCGGGCAGAAATTCAAGAGCTGCCCCCTCTCACTCCTTTCATCCCTGCTTGGGTGATCTTTGCACCCTGCCTTCAACCCCTCATACCTTACCTGGCGAAAGAAGGTGATGGGCCTTTGGCCCATTGCTTGGGCATCGCCAATATTGGCTCTAATCACTTCTGTGAAAGGTTTCTTCACCCCCTGTCAAGAGGAGAGAGAGAAAGAGGGAAAGAAGGAGAGAGTGAATCCTTTAGGCACACCTAGGACTTCTCTACATTAAGGGAAAATCCCGCCGCCTTACCATGGCGTGCTGCTTCCGCATTCTTTGCGGGATTGTGATCGGCTCCATTACACGGGCAACCACATGGTTTGAATTGAAACCTTCCATTCCAATTTCCTCCCATTCCCTCATTACACAGTGCCCTCTAGTGGCTGCAATATCACATTACACCATCGTCACACCCTACGGTTTGTGCGCATTTTATTTTTATACATGAAGCAGAATAAACCTGAAAAGGCAGAGGAGGGCTCCTGGATGCTGAGGAGGTCGTGTAATGGACCCGCAAACTTCCATGAGTGTGCAATGAATTGCTGGTGTGGAGAAGCTCCTAGGCGCTGCTCAGCCATGTTCATGCCACAAAGAAAAGAGGGGGAGAGAGACCCCAGCCAACAGCACCTTCCCCACTCCTTCAGCACAATGCATTCCCCCCCCCACAGTCAATCATGGCAGAGGAATGAGCTCTTAGTGCCCTCACGAGAAGTTAACCAAGCAGGAGACGGGGGCTCCCTGGACTGCGGACCAGCCCCCCCAATAGCCCCTGGCTTCTGCTGGAAACAGACGGTGGATCACGGACTGACAGGCCCATTAGCTGCCTGCCCCAACCCGGCGTCCTCCAGCTGGGATGACTACAACTCTCATCTTCCCCAGCACTCTCAACCCAAGGGACCACAATACCTGATGGAACGCCTCTCCCGACGTGAATATACCCGGTCACTACATTCAACATCTAAGGTCCTCCTCCGGGTGCCTACTCCGAGAGAGGCTCGGAGTGTGGCAACGAGGGACAGGGCCTTTTCGGTGGTGGCCCCCAGACTGTGGAACGATCTCCCTGACGAGGCTCGCCTGGCGCCAACGCTGCTATCTTTCCGGCGCCAGGTTAAGACTTTCCTCTTTGCCCAGGCATATGGCGGCACATCTTAATCACCCACATGTTTAGTTTTTTTAAAAAATTATTTATTTATTTATTTATTTAAAGCATTTTTATAGCGCTGCCTCACCATTTCTGGCATCGAGGCGCTTTACAATAACATATAAAACAATTCCATTAAAACCCTCAACCCACATTAAAACAATTCCATTAAAACCCTCACCCTCAAACCATTAAAAGCCCTCGACCCCCAATTTAAACCACCCCCTCCCCAGGCTCTTGTGAAAATAAAAATGCCTTACAAAGGCATTTGAAGCAATTGAAAGTGGGAGCCTGTCGAATCTCCAGTGGCACATTGTTCCATAACCGGGGGCCAGCCACTGAAAAAGCCCTGGCCCCCGCACATTCCAGTTTGTAGCGGGGGACCACCAGGGCACCCTGCTCCTGAGAGCGAGTCTGCCAGTGGTGAGACACAGGAGAAAGGCGAGTGCTCCGATAACCAGGTCCCAAGCAATGCAGGGCTTTATACATGGTCAACAAAACCTCCACGGCAGCCAGTGGAGCTCTTGAAGCACCAAAGTGATAGAAGACCACTTCGGGAGCCCCTTGACCAACCTGGCTGCTGCATTTTGTACAGCCTGTAGGCGTTGGATTTGCTTCAAGGGAAGCCCTGTATACAATAGGTTGCAATAGTCCAGTCTGGAAAGAACCAGGGCCTGGACTGCGGTGGTAAGATCAGCCTCTGACAGAAAGGGGCGAACCTGGTGGAGCACATGGAGTTGATAAAAGCAACTCCGAACCACGGCCCCCACCTGTGATGACATAGTCATCTCAACACACTCCACGCCAACGCATGCAGAACCAGCATGTGGCCCTGGGAAGTTTTAGTTACTTCGTTTGCATGTTGCATTTATATCCTGCCTCCTCTGCATTTTCCCCTCGCAACAACCCTATGAGGTAGGTCAGGCCAAGACTCAGAGCCGGGGTCTGAGTGCTCCACAGCTGGTTTTCTCTGCAAAAATGTAGGAGAAGTCACGGATTCACTTCATTCATGCCCAGATGGTCGGGTTCGTTTTAATAGTTTGTTATCAGTGCACAGCCGTATTTACCTGCGATAGGAGTGCTGTGAATAATCCCTAGCAGCCAACATCCACGCATAGGCACCCATCCCGCTGCAGGTTGAAGCCTGCAGTGGGATGGGTGGCTACATGCGTTTGTTGCCTGCTAGGGATTATTCACATTGCTAAAGTTGCCTTCTGCAACCAGATGTCCGTTGGACTGCAGAGGTTGGGCAACTGAGGAAGATGGGAGCTGAAGTCCAACGGACATCTGGAGGCCACGGGGTTGCAGCAGGCTGCACTAAAGGTTTTCTTCCACCTCCCCACAAAGGGGATTAAAATATTGACGTTAGAACTACAGTTGCCAACATTTGGAGCAGCTCCTGTATCTGTACTGGTTTGAACAACAGCTTCATTTGCAGGCATGAACAGCTGGTGACCATCGTCCCTGCACCATGAAAGTCTTCACTTGCTACTGATTTCTGTTGATCGAGCTACCGCCAAGGGCACAGGAGCAGGCCAGGTATGTTTCCCCAGTAAGCTGGCAACCTTGAGTAAGCAGTAGGGCAACGGTTTCAGTCTGAATGCTCCATAGCCCCACCTTTTCCAACTTTAGCCTGACCCATTAAGCTCCACCCCTCTTGCATTTTGGCCACACCCCCACTGCCACCAAAATAAACACATTTGTTGGCTAGAGTCACATTCGCTACCTGGTCAAAGACGAAGCCAAACCCAGCCAGGGCTGGCCGTGGGGGAATTCTCTCTACCTCTTCTAAAGCAGGCCCTTTCCAGCCTAGGGTTACTACCCGACTCAGGACTCGCCATCATTAATGCAGACTAGAATCCCAACTTCATGCAAAAGCATACAGAAATACTTCCCTTTCCTTTTAGGCTGCTGCTTTATGCAGTCTTAAGATAATAGTTTGCATTGTTTTAAACTGGATTTATACTTGTATTTTTAACCTTTTCATAAACTGTCTCACAGACGTTTCTATTAAAAGACAGTCAAGAAACTGAATAATGTCATTCCTTGAAGTCTGGATTAAATTTAAGAGACGCCTCCGCTTCTCGGAGGCTGGAGGCCATGGTGACGGGCCCGCTGCTCCCTTACCTGCTGAAGCTCCTTCTCCAGCTGGACGGCACGGGTGACGATGGCCCCCCGCACGGCGTACTCCACTTTCTTGACAAAGGGGTTCAGGGAGTCCAGGGTCAGCACCTTGCCCCGCCGTGCCAGACCATTCTCCGCCATCGCGGCCCGGTCCGCCTGCTGCCGCAGGGCCCTGCAAAGCAAGAGCGGGACAGCGCTGAGCAATGGGTGCAGCAGGGACGGCGTCCACCGCGGGCACCCCACTGTCCTGGCATTGGGGAGCCGGGAGCCCAGGGGAGCCCTGGCAAACCCCCGCCGCAGCACCGCCTTCATGGGATCATGGGCTGCAAGAGGCTCGGTGGCTGGGGTTAAAGTCCTGCGGAGGGAGAGATGCAGCGATGGGGGACGGGACGGGACGGGACGGGACTCCCGCAGGTGGCAAAGATCTGCCCGTTCCCAGGCGGCTGAGAAACGTGCGGAGGGCGGCCCTGGCAAGCAGAGGGGACAGCAGAGCCGGTCCCAGCCACCCCCTCCCCTGCGTGGCTTGGCTGCCTTCCCTGCCCCACCGGAGAAGGGCACCTACCCAGCTCCGAGGCAGGGACAGAGGAGGCTGGTTCCCACGGGGACAGGGAAGGGACAGCGCAGCTCCTTTTAATCCAGGGCAGGAGGGAGGAGACTCAGGCTGGAAGAAAGAGCCACATTGTGGAGCGCAGCTGAAAGGGACCTGCCATCGCGCCTTCACGAACAAAGGCAGCAAGCAAACTTGCCTCCCTTCGGGTCCCCCACTGGGCCTTTCACTGGCCCTGGGCAGGCTGCCTCTGTGGGATGGGAGAGCCGAGGGGGGGGGGGGAGAGAAGGCAGGCAGGCTTGGGGTGGGTGCTGGGCACAGAGTGGGTCCCCCTTCCTTGGCACCAGGGCCAGGCACAGAGCCCTTGTGGGGTGGGGGGAGACGGAGCCAGGATACCAGCAATAGAAGAGTGGAAAGACCCCCCCCACACACACACACACGCACAAACACTAACTTGGTGTTTAGGAGATGGCAAGCCGACACCGTCTGGGCGCAGAGACTGCACCCTCCCGTTCTGAACACTCCGCCCCAAGAAGGGTGCGTAAACATTACATAATAGCAGAAGCACACGGGCTGGTTCAACAGGTGACTCCTAATGGGGTTTAGGCAGAGGTTTGGCACGGCCAGTTGCTCAAATACAATCCTGATATTGGAAGTCCATTTCGCCATAGCCGGGATCATAGAATCATAGAATAGAATAGTAGCGCTGGAAGGGGCCTACAAGGCCATCGAGTCCAACCCCCTGCTCAAGGCAGGAATCCACCCTAAAGCATCCCGGACAGATGGTTGTCCAGCTGCCTCTTGAAGGCCTCTAGTGTGGGAGAGCCCACAACCTCCCTAGGTAACTGATTCCATTGTCGTACTGCTCTAACAGTCAGGAAGTTTTTCCTGACGTCCCAGGAATCTGGCTTCCTGGGACACCTTCCAATTTCCCCAGTAACCAAGTGGGCTCCACAGCTCAGTCGTAGTAGAGCTACGCAACCCCATCAAAATCTCCCCTCAACCCAAGACAGCCCACGGCGACGCACCCCATCACCGCATCAACCGCAGCTGTATGACTCTGCCCATCAGGCAAACCATCACTAACGGAATGCCGTTGGTTGCTGGTGACCCGCAGGTGGGTTCTGTCGATGTCACTGTGTCAACACGCATTCACACAGGTTCTGTAGACACGGGCATTTACTTGCGTACACAGATAAAGCTCCACACGTGTAACCAATGCAGTTGATGCACTGGCACAAAGACACTGCGCTGCTGGTCCGTAAGAGGAAAAAATCCCAAATTCCCTAGTCATAGAATCATAGAATCATAGAATAGCAGAGCTGGAAGGGGCCTACAAGGCCATTGAGTCCAACCCCCTGCTCAATGCAGGAATCCACCCTAAAGCTTCCCTGACAGAGGGTTGTCCAGCTGCCTCTTGAAGGCCTCTAGGGTGGGAGAGCCCACAACCTCTCTAGGTAACTGATTCCATTGTCGTGCTACTCTAACAGTCAGGAAGTTTTTCCTGATGTCCAGCTGGAATCTGGCTTCCTTTAACTTGAGCCCGTTATTCCTTGTCCTGCACTCTGGGAGGATCGAGAAGAGATCCTGGCCCTCCTCTGTGGGACAACCTTTCAAGTATTTGAAGAGTGCTATCATGTCTCCCCTCCATCTTCTCTTCTCCAGGCTAAACATGCCCAGTTCTTTCAGTCTCTCTTCATAGGGCTTTGTTTCCAGACCCCTGATCATCCTGGTTGCCCTCCTCTGAACACACTCCAGCTTGTCTGCATCCTTCTTGAATTGTGGAGCCCAGAACTGGACGCAATACTCTAGATGAGGCCTAACCAGGGCCGAATAGAGAGGAACCAGTACCTCACGTGATTTGGAAGCTATACTTCTATTAATGCAGCCCGAAATAGCATTTGCCTTTCTTGCAGCCATATCACACTGTTGGCTCATATTCAGCTTGCCATCTACAACAATTCCAAGTCAAGCAATACTTTTACTAACACACGAAAAATATGCACAAAATTGTGAGCCAGTGATGGAAACCTTCAGAGCCTTTTCTCAGGCTGGATTAGCCTTCCCCAAACATGGCTCCCTCCAGATATCTCCCAGCATCCCCAGATATTAGCCATTCCTGACCATTGGCCATGCAGGGGCTGATTGGAGTTGTAGTCTACAACAGGGACGACACTGTTGATGTTCTCTGTTTTAATCTTTGTAAACTGCCCAGAGAGCTTCGGCTATGGGGCGGTGTATAAACGTAATAAATAAATAAAAATCTAGAGGGCACCAAGTTGAAGAAGGTTGGACTAGATCTTTAAAAACAGGGGGGTGGGGAAGCAAAGAAAGGAAAGGCTGCCTGGATGTGGAAGCCCTGAAGCCTCCATGGTCAGAGTCCTAAAATGGAATCAAGGAGGAGTCACAGGCTTAAAGGGATTATTAGGCCAGCCTTCCCCAATCTGGTGTTTTCCAGATGTGTTGGACTATAATACCCATCATCCCCAACCATCCTGGCCAATCCTACCTGGGACTCTGGCTAAAAAACACATAATGGCTGGTCTCCTTCCCGTCCCTCATTTTTGAAAAGATATGCAATAGCTACCCAGATTTGCCTTCAACCTTAGTGGAAACACCTGGGTTCCTTGGTAGGCAGAGAACAGAAGTGAACAGTTACATTCAGGCACAGGTGAAATAATAAGACCGTGACTGCGTTCACACAACGCAACAGAACAACCCATACTCAAGGTTGGGGTGGGCTGGCGTGCTGTTGAACTATGGGTTGTTGTGTTGTGTGAATCCAGTCACACTAACAAACCATGGTTTGTTAATCATGAACCCACAGCTCACAACCCAACATTAAACCATAGGTTCTCTTTGTGGGTTGTTTGGGGTTAACAACCATGGTTTGTTAGTACAGCTCAGTTCACACAACACAATGGCCAGGTTTATACAATCAGCAGGGACACCATACACATGGCCACATTTCCTTTAACTCCCTGTGCCGCGTCATACGTTGCCACGTCATCCAAACCCTCCGCAGTACACAGCAGGGCTAGTTTCTAACTCACCCCACCACACAACTCATGGTTCATAGAATCATGGAATCATAGAATAGCAGAGTTGGAAGGGGCCTACAAGGCCATCGAGTCCAATCCCCTGATGTCCAGCTGGAATCTGGCTTCCTTTAACTTGAGCATGTTATTCCTCTGGGAGGATCGAGAAGAGATCCTGGCATGTCAACGACATGACATGACATGTCGGTTGACTGTGGGTTATTGTGTTGTGTGAACCCAGCCAGATGCAGAGAGAGCTAACAGACTCATTAAAGAGGGGAGGGGCTACTCAAGACAACCCTAAAAGAGTTGGAGGGGAGGCCTTTGGAAACAGTCCTCCCTAGAAATGGGCACCCAGAGCCACCCTGTCAAACTGGGGGAAAGGAGGAAGAGTTGGGTGACCCAGCACCTCTTGGGTCACGGCAGGATGAGACACAAGTTGCCCAGGGCCAGGGATGAGACAATCCCAGGAAATGTATACGGAGCTGGTTCCGGCTGGAAGGAACAGAGGGGGAATCCCCCTTGTCAACAAGAGAAGCCGGATTACTGGCAAACCTGAGAAACAGGTTCTCCCAACACCACCTGCTGTGGTTATGACTATGAATGGATCCAGGCAAAGGGCAAGAAGAGATGGAGGCCCCCAGCACGCATGTGCAGGCCTGGAAGGGTCTGGGTTTCTCTGACCAGGCCAGGAGGCAGGAGAGCACCTGGGGGACCGGCCCAGTCAAGAGTCCCTCAGGCATGAGAGCCACCCGCCTCCCCCCTTCCTTCAACCAGGCAGTCTTCCTTCCAGGTGACCAAAACAGTGAGCCTGGTGAATAGGCCCAACCTATCATGGCCAGTCTCCAAGCAGGCCATTCATTGGCACCCCACATCAGCCTCCCCACAACCTGGAGGTGTCCTCCAGACGTGTTGGATGCAACGGCCATCATTCCCAGACAGGATAGCCAGGTTGGGGGACGCTGCCCTGCTCTAACATTCAGACACGGTTCAGAGACCATGAAAGCAAACGTGCATCACGGGTGCTCTTGTAGGTCATGTGCGAAAACACGAGGGGATTCCACCACGTCTGCATTTGCCCAACCACCGTGGGATTTTGATGGGAGAAACCCAGTTCATTCCTGTGTTACATCCTGAGCTCAGGTAGAAAAAGCAGCCGTGGTTAAGCACACAGTCCCAGCACTGCTGGCTGTGGCATGTCGGGAGTTGCAGGGCTTTTTTCCTATCCAAACACGTATAGGATTGCACCTTAAATGACCAAATATAGCTGCATGACACTGTCAGCTGTCTAATCAGTTTTATATATTTTATAGTATTTTTTATATTTGATGTTGTTCCCCGCCTCGATCCAGAGGGAGAGGCAGGTAAGAAATAAATTATTATTATTATTATTATTATTATTATTATTATTATTATTATTATTATTATTATCTTTGTTGGGAAAGAAGTGATGTTGCTTGTTAGTTATCCCATAACGAAAAAGCACCCTTGTTTGCGTGACCACACGGGTCAAGATCAGCCCTGGACATGGAGCACAGGGGCCCCATCACCCCTGGCTGCGTTTCAAGCCGAACCTTTCCGAAATGGTTCCGGCCACGGGCGCAATTCCCCTCACCTGCTGCTCCATGCTCAGGTGGTCCCCAGCCCCACCCTCATCCTGCTTCAGTGCTCAGCACACTCATCCCCCACCGGAGACTGAAACTGGGTCCCGGCAGACTGAAGCGGTTCTTTGGCCTTGTGAGGAACAAAGCGGAACGCTCCAAAGCAGAACTCCTTGGAGATTCTTGGGACAATACAAGCAGCAGGCAGAGAGGCCAAGATGGCCCCCTCCTGCCTTCATGCTCACTACCAGGACAGAGGCCTGCATCTCTTATCTGATCCATTGTGAAAGCACCTGCTTCATTTTTAGAAACGATACAGATAAGCAAACGACCATCAAACACCGATTCTGGCCCACTTGCATTGGCTGCCTATATGTTTCCGAGCCCAATTCAAGGTGCTGGTCTTAACCTATAAAGCCCTACATGGCTTGGGACCGCAATACCTGATGGAACGCCTCTCCCGACATGAACCTACCCGTACACTGCGCTCAACATCTAAGGTCCTCCTCTGAGTGCCTACTCCGAGGGGAGCTCGGAGGATGGCAACAAGGGAGAGGGCCTTCTCAGTGGTGGCCCCCCGACTGTGGAATGATCTCCCCAATGAGGCTCGCCTGGCGCCAACATTGTTATCTTTTCAGCGCCAGGTCAACACTTTTCTCTTCTCCCAGGCATTTTAACAGCATTTAACAACGTTAAGTTTGTTTTTAATGGACCCCAGATTTGTTGTTTTTAAATGGATACTGTTGTTTTTATATTGTTTTTATGTTTTTAAAATTTTTGTATACTTTTAATGTTTACTATTTTTAATTGTTGTAAACCGCCCAGAGAGCTTCGGCTGTGGGGCGGTATATAAATGTAATTAAATAAATAAATAAATAAATAACCTAGCATGACCGTTATGCTAAACCCCAGCTAATCGTTTTCATCGGACCCTTTGGACTCATCCCTATCTAAGGGCTCCATCACACCAGCGTTTTATCGCACTCTTGCCATGCCTGGTTTGCCGTTTCGCAGCGCGGTACTCACATGACGTCGTGCCTGTCCTGCAGTCACCCTGCCTCTTCCCCTCCATTTTCTGTGTTTTCCTAGAGCGGGGAAAGTCCGGTTTATTTCCTTCATGCGGGACTAAAACGCCCTTCCGCCCCCGTGTATTGCGGATCTCACACTATGTCCTTTGTTGGAGGCGTGTGCTTTGAAGGGAGGCCTTGCTGGTGAAAGAGGAGGGCGAGGCAGTTCTCCTCCACACCGCATCGAACGAACAGGCTTGTGCTGCTCCAACCCCACCCTCATTGCCCGCAGAAATGACACCCAGTCAATGAAACATTAAATCAGTAAAATGCTAGATAACAAAGCCGGAGTGGGGGGAGGCGCCCGTCCATCACAATGTCCATCAACAAGAGCCAATGAACTGAAGGGGGAAGGAGAAGGGGCAGGGTGGGAGAGCAAACAAGCAAAAGGACGTTTCACCACAAACACACGAGAAAGGGTCCATTAGCTTGACGCGCTAATGAAACGAAGGTGGAAATTGCAAAGGCAAACAAGGAAAAAAAGTAGGTGTGATGGAGCCCTAAGGCACCCATGCTATACAAAGTGGGTGAGACAGCCCCCCACCCCACGACACACACAGGTCTTGGGGCCCTGGCAAATGCCCAGCCACTGCACCCTCGGGCACCATGCCTACACCTGGACCTAGGCCCAGTTTCAGCAATGCATTTGGGCCTGCAGCTGCTCCTGAAAGACCACCTCCCCCGGAAAGATGCACTTCTATCTCAGGTCCTGTTGTGCTTCTCGCTTTCTAGAGAGGCAAGGCTGGCAGGCACTCATAGCAGGGCCTTATGCGTAGCAGCACCCCAGTTTTGGCGCACCCCTCCCCGGGGAGGTTATGCCAACCTCCACCTTCGGGTCCTTTAGATGGCTGGTGAAGATTATATTATTGATCCACTGAGCTTTCCTCTCTCGCCTTGTGTCATTCATTCCTGGTTTTAAAATATGCTTTAAGCGTTGGTATTGTCATGCATCATGATGGTTGCATTTGCTATTGCATGTTGCCTTGAGCGTTTCCCCACCTGCTAACTGGCCCAATTCCAGTGGCTCTAACAGCAGCCCGATCGACCCATATTCCCCTCAGGAATAGATCCAGGGAGGGCGGATGAGACTCAACGGCTTCATTTTTGGGGATGAGCTTCCATTAGAGGAGCAGCAGTGGGGCCCATAAAAATACAATGCTGGCAACCCTATATGCTATAGACTGGTGATGCCTTAAAGCCGGGAGGGGCAGGCAATATCCCCCAAGGCCAGACAGGGACCCCATCGCAGGGCTGGCGTTTGAAGGCCTGTTTATGGGAGCATGGGGAGCTGCCTTTATCTTGAGCCAGAGCCTTGGTCCATCTGGCCCAGTACTGTCAACACGGACTAGCAGCAGCAGGGTTTCAGGCAGGGATTTTTCCAGCCCTGCCTGGAGATGCTGCCGGGGGCCGAATCCGGGACCTTCGGCAGGCCAAGCAGGGGCCCTTCTGCCGCTGGGCCACGGCCCCTCCCCTAAGAGAAGGAGGAAGAGACAGCTCCTTCTCCTTCTCTTTCCGGGGCTCAACCTGGTTCTCATTTAGAACCTGCTCAGGTCTGGTCTGCTGCACCCTGACTCAGCTGGACAGATGTCCCATCATGGCCCACAGCCAGGAGAAGGAGAAGACGAGGCTCCTGCCTTCCTTGCCAGGGAGGACCCCTCCACCGCCACGTCCGAGTGTTTCTCCGGTGCCGTGGCTCCAAACCTCCATTTCCCCCGAGAAAGGTGAGTCAAGGTAGGCCTGTCCAGGCGCGGCAAAACAGATTACAACAGCTTCCCCCAACCTGGCACTCTCCAGAAGGGTCAGACTACAACTCCTAGCATCCCCAAGTCAGGATGCTAGACATTGTAGTCCGACCCATCTGGAGGGCACCAGGGAAGGCTGCATTAGAACCTCTGGGTTGAGTTAGCCAGGGGGCAGCTGCCCTCCCTCGCCCCCTACAATTCTGCTAGGAACCAGGCTGTGTCGTCACATCATAACATTGCTGGCAAGGTTCTTGAAGGTGTCAGTGATCAGCTGCTACGTGGGAGGGCCTTTGCTCCACTTCTCCCACCCAAGAGGCCTTCAAGAGGCAGCTGGACAACCATCTGTCGGGGATGCTTTAGGGTGGATTCCTGCCTTGAGCAGGGGGTTGGACTCGATGGCCTTAGGGGCCCCTTCCAACTCTGCTGTTCTATGATTCTACAATTCTAAGAATGGCAAAAAGACAAAAAGAACCACCTGTTCCCTTTGCCAAATAGCAATGGTCCCTCCACCTCACCCAATAGTTCTTACACACACACCCCAAACATCCGCTTCCCCTCCTGGTTTCCAGGAGGGCTTTTATCACAGACAACCTACTGAACACCTCTGAACCAGTGGAGGCTGGTGTCTCCAACGTCTGTGGGGCTGTGAATGCATTCTGGGTTTTTTGGGGATAGCGGTAAGCACCTTGGGCAGCTCCTTTAGAGCTCGGCGCAGTTCTGACTAAAACCCAGAAGCTTCACCACCACAGACAGCCCCTTTAAAGTTCTGTCTCTCCGTAAGAAGGACTCTTCATTTCTTTTCTTTTTCATTTCCACCTGCTCTCTTACCTCCGTCTCAAACAGCTACCTGGTTGTCCCCGACCAAGGTTTTATTTGCATTACAGGCCTTTTCCCCAAACTGATAAGATTCGTCCCTAGTCTATAAGGTTCCTGTTGTGCTTACGTGTGTTTATTTACTGCTGGTTTCCCCCTCCTCAGCCTTCCTATCTGACCCCTGTGCTATCCGGCATCTTCGTGTGCTATCCTAATTCTCTTGATCTTGCCTGTCTCTTTGCTTCTCCAGCGATTTAACCAAACAATTGCTGCTCCCATTTGAATGCTCTCCATGTGCTTATTCTATCTAGTTTTATAATAAAGTACACAACCCAGAGTGCAGGACACGGAATAATGGGCTCAAGTGACAGGAAGCCAGATTCCGGCTGGACGTCAGGAAAAACTTCTTGACTGTTAGAGCAGTGTGACAGTGGAACCTTTCTTGACCTAATTCGAGTAGAGTGCTGGGTTTCAGAGCATGTGCAAAGTGCATTGCAGAGAGGATGATTTGAGAGAGCATCTAGGCCTGCACTTAGATGTCATTAGGAAGACCACAAAGAGGAAGCAAACTCTTACATTTATGGGAACCTGAGTTCAGTCAAAGCTGAGTTCAGTCAGAGCATGGCCATTGCCTTGACCAATCCCACAATGCCCTGCATTTCTGATGCCAGTGGTCCAGTTAGCAAATCAGAAAAAATACTTAGTGGCTGGACCCACCTTCCTGACGGCCACCAACCTGGATGGCCTTAAACGGGGATTAGATAAATTCACGGAAGGGAAAGGCTATCCATGGCTATAGCGCAGGGTGGCTATACACTACCTCCGATATCAGAGGCCGTATGCCCAGGTACGCCAGACCGGAAGGGGGCTACAGCCCTCCTGTCCTGCTTGGGTATTTCCTGCAGGCAGTTTGCAGGCTGCTGTGTGAACAGAATCCCGGACTGGATGGAGCCCTTCCGTCTGACCCATCACTGCTCTTCTTCTCCCACACTAGAGGCCTTCAAGAGGCAGCTGGACAACCACCTGTCAGGGATGCTTTAGGGTGGATTCCTGCACTGAGCAGGGGGTTGGACTCGATGGCCTTGTAGGCCCCTTCCAACTCTGCTATTCTATGATTCTATGATTCTGTTCTTTCTACGTTTGACCCACATGGTATCTGCTTACTCTCACCAAAGGGCAGGCGGCTGTAGTGAGTGAGGGCATGTTTGCAATGAGCTTCTTTTTCCTTTTTGAAATGCCGGATTGCTCTGGAAAGGGCACCGTCAGCACAACCTGGCCTCTGTGCTGGTACCACCTGTGCTGAGCAAACAGTGATAAGACAAACAGGTGAGGCGGAAATGCCCTTGGTGAAGCAGCCAGTCAGGTGTGGCCCAGGCACCCCTCCTCTCGTTCCCGTGCTTCAGCTTGCTAGGAAGAGGGCAAAGGCATCGAGCCCTCTGGATAACACTCCTAATAGCTCCCTATAGACCCCCTACATCAGCCTTCCTCAACCTGGGGCGCTCCAGATGTGTTGGACTACAACTCCCAGAATGCCCCAGCCAGCTCTGCTGGCTGGGGCATTCTGGGAGATGCAGTCCAACACATCTGGAGCGCCCCAGGTTGAGGAAGGCTGCCCTAGATGGTTGGGGCCCACCTGGTGGATCATGTGCCATCCTACACGGGTTTGGACTGGCAGCGCTCATTATGCGGCAGGGTCTTGCTATTTACTGTTTTACTCTGTACAGCACCATGTACATTGATGGTGCTATATAAATAAATAAATAAATAAATAAATAATAATAATAATAATAATAATAATAATAATAATAATAGGAGAGGGTGAGAAGTCGAGAGGAGAAAACCAGCAGCAGGGGAGAAAGAAAGCAAAGAGGACCCCACATGGCTGGCAGGGTCTAGAGCAGCGGTTCTCAACCTTTTGTGCTCCATTCCCCCCTTTCACCATTATTCAGAATATAATTCCCCCTTTCCCAAGGTAGCCTAACTCAAAAGGTGCATTCCAAATAATATGCATAGAATATTGAAAATCTTTTATTATTTACTATATTAGCCCCATTTAAAGGGGCCATGCAAAGCATGGCCCCTTTTACATCCTCAGCTCCCATGCTTTGCGTTGCCCTTTTAAATGGGAAGCTTTTATTGCGAGGGAGGGAGGGAAAAGAGAGCAAAGGCCTGGCTTTTGCAGACAACATGACACTTTTCTGGGACATTTTTAATAACATGTGTAGGAAGACATAATCTACAGGACATCATACTTTGCTGAATAGTGGTCCCAATTCCCCCCCTAGAACCCTAAAATTCCCCCCTTGTTGAGAATCCATGGTCTAGAGGGGAGTTGGAGGGCACCAGGTTGGGGAAGGCTGAATGAGAACATAAAAACAGCCCTGCTGGATTAGGTCAAGAAAGGTTTGTCTTGTCAGAGCCAGCTGCCTTATACTGAGTCAGGCCATGGGTCCAGTATAATCCTCGCTCAGTATTGTCCGCATTTCTGGCAGCCGTCTTTCCCAGCCTTACCTGGAGTTGGCCCAGCATTGTGTTTCCAGCGGTGGACAGCCACACGATCCCCTGGGCAGCTCACAAGTGGGGCAGGAAAGCGGCAGCCCTCCCTGCTGCTTGCCCCACCAGCAGCTGGCTTTCTAGGATAAGATAACAGCAAGCAGATGGTCTCTTATTCCTTGTGCCTTCCTGATCCAGAGCCACCCAATGAAAGCACTTGTGGGGCAGCTAGAAGCACTCAGCCTGCTCACACAATGCTTAAAGGACGGCACTTTAGGTCAGGGCTGCAATGCTAGGGAATAACTGCCACTGAAAACAGCGAGATTTACTCCTGAGTAAACACACGCAGGGCAGGGCTTTGGGAACCCAGGAACAATGGATCTGTCATCTTTGGAGGTCAGAGATTCTGAGGCCTGTAAGAAACAAGAAGCAGTGTGGCTGTTCCATCAAGAACTTGTTCATAACTTGGGTCCCACAACTAGAACTTTGGGAAAGCGTGAGGCCTGAGAGAGTCACCACATTTGTTTTCCTGGCCCTGCTCCTTTGCTTTTGACACCAGCTCTTTAGGTCTTAAAAGGTGGCAACCTCAAGTCTAACCAGGGTGCCATGGGCTCCGCCGAACTGCCCCACCCCCATGCACGTTGGGAGCCTGTGCAAGGAGGCAGAAGCAGGATCCCCCAAAAAGGGCGAGACCTGAGCCTCTGATGGGGGGATGGGGGCGCTGGAGGGCAGAGGAGGGCCAGGATCTCTTCTCGATCCTCCCAGAGTGCAGGACACGGAATAACGGGCTCAAGTTAAAGGAAGCCAGATTCCAGCTGGACATCAGGAAAAACTTCCTGACTGTTAGAGCAGTACGACAATGGAATCAGTTACCTGGGGAGGTTTTGGGCTCTCCCACACTAGAGGCCTTCAAGAGGCAGCTGGACAACCATCTGTCAGGGATGCTTTAGGGTGGATTCCTGCATTGAGCAGGGGTTGGACTCAGTGGCCTTGTAGGCCCCTTCCAGCTCTACTATTCTATCACTCTATGAGGGCACTGTGGACCAATGGCCCTTGGAGGCCCTGCTGAGGCAGCAAGTGTGCTTGGATTCCTGCACGCTCACCCTTTTCCCCTGTTCCTGGACTTCGGCTCTTCTCTTCTCTTCCTTTACTGCTGCAAAATCTGCTTTCTAAGCACGCTCTGACTCATCTTAGTCTCTGTTCAAACTCCAGAGTGTCAGAGCTCAAGTTGCTGCCCTTTTTACCTGGTGCCTCAAACAGCTGTGTGACAGGCAGAACTTCAACTGAAGCAGCATTCCCCCTAACACACAGGCTGGAGAAGGCTGCCCGGAGTGTTCCCACCACTGTGACCTCCCAGGAAAAATAGCTCTGCTCCCCTCTCCAGGAGAGCACCAGAGGCAGCCCTGCTACGAAGCCAGGAGACACTCCGGCTTTGGGGCACCATCAAACGAGGGAGGCGGCAGAGGGGGAGGCAGACAGATCTGGTCCAGGGAGCCCAATCCAGCAGGGTAAGCCTAGGTGAATCAGTTGCTGGGGAACATGGGCAGGAGGGTGCTGTTGTACCCATGTTCTGCTTGTGGGTTCCTGGTCCACAGCTGGTTGGCCACTTCATGAGCAGAATGACATTTTTATTAATGATTTGGACGAGGAGGTGCAGGGAACGCTTATCAAATTTGCAGATGACACAAAATTGGGTGGGATAGCTAATACCCTGGAATACAGAAACAAACTTCAAAGGGATCTTGATAGGCTGGAGTGCTGGGCTGAAAACAACAGAATGAAGTTTAAGAGGGATAAATGCCAAGTTCTACATCTAGGAAATAGAAACCAAAGGCACAGTTACAAGATGGGGGATACTTGGCTCAGCAATACTACAAACGAGAAGGATCTTGGAATTGTTGTAGATTGCAAGCTGAATATGAGCCAACTGTGCGATATGGCTGCAAGAAAGGCAAATGCTATTTTGGGCTGCATTAATAGAAGTATAGCTTCCAAATCGCGTGAGGTACTGGTTCCTCTCTATTCGGCCCTGGTTAGGCCACATCTAGAGTATTGCATCCAGTTCTGGGCTCCACAATTCAAGAAGGACGCAGACAAGCTGGCGCGTGTTCAGAGGAGGGCAACCAGGATGATCAGGGGTCTGGAAACAAAGCCCTATGAAGAGAGACTGAAAGAACTGGGCATGTTTAGGCTGGAGAAGAGAAGGAAGCCACATTCCAGCTGGACGTCAGGAAAATCTTCCTGACTGTTAGAGCAGTACGACAATGGAATCGGTTACCGAGGGAGGTTGTGGGCTCTCCCACACTAGAGGCCTTCAAGAGGCAGCTGGACAACCATCTGTCAGGGATGCTGTAGGGTGGATTCCTGCCTTGAGCAGGGGGTTGGACTCGATGGCCCTGTAGGCCCCTTCCAACTCTGCTATTCTATGATTCTATGGTGGACTAGATGGACCCTTGGTCTGATCCAGCTTTAGGGCTCTTCTTATGTTCTTAGCCTACATAAGCCCCAGTGAAGTGAGCAGGAGCTGTGCGAGAAGGCACTCTGCATACGCCCAGAGGTATGTATTTCCTGGTGCTCCCAGAAGGGTTCTAGGGTTGAACTCTAATGAACCCTGGACAGCACACACACATTTTTATCAGTGCAGTCTGCGTGTGTATGTGTTGGTGAAAAAGACAGCAGTAATTTCCCCCCACGAATTCAGTTTGTACTGCTCACTAGACCAATTAAGCTAATTCATTAAGACAGCTTACAAAGGTTCCATATTCAGTGCAGCTGATGAATCATCTAGCAGTCCTCCTTGCCAGACCCAGGACCCTCTGGAGGTCTGTCTCCACTCTGCGCTGTCTTTAAAAATGGCGCAAATACCACTTCCTGAGCTATGGCAATCCTTACTTGAAGGACAGTGTTTACCGCTTCCCTTAATAACTAGCTTGCTACAATCAGAAAAGGGAGACAGGACACAACACAGTCATTACATCCAATTAACATCGAGAAATTTCCATGAGGCGCTACCAAGGCCTTCCAGTTAGATGTACGCACGGCGTTCCATGCTAACGGATCTACTAATCAGGAAACAGAGGCAACCCAGTGAGCTTATGTGGCTTAGCCACACTCCTTCTCCACAACCCCCACTCCCAAAGGGCTAAGAACACTCAAACGCCCCATGCACAGTCCACGGACACCACATTCCTCCATGGCCGCATTCTGCCTTCATTCGGGTAACGTACACCCCACCACGCCCTGTCGATACTCAACTTCCTTGAGATTTTCCAGCTCCCTCACTCCTCTCATGCCTCGAAAGAGACCCCCCCCCCCGCAACACACACACACTTAAGACCAATGGTGCAGCCAGGTAATTTTAGACTTAAGTCTGGCGGGTGTGTGTGTGTGTGCGCTTTACACAGTCACACATATGACTTCAGTTGTGAAGCGCATAACTCAGATTTTTCTTCTCTTTCACACCCAAACTGCCATTCCATGCTTTGCAACTGCTTCAACATTCCTAATAAGTTCGAATGTTTACCAACCCAGGATAGACAGGTAGATTTTCTGAGCATGTGCAATTTTGCATTTTAAGCTCGCTTAAAGAATCACCGCACTGTCGGGACTACAGGAAGAAAATGGCATTTGCGTCTGCTGTTCGGATGCCCTCATCGCCAGCTGCCCTCTGGCTGGTCATTATTGACACACACACACACACACCCCGCCCGACTGGGGCTGCAGGGCCCTCTGGACTTTGGCCCCGAGGTCCAGCCCCAGCTGCATTGGATGGGGCACGGACAGGTCAAGGGAAGAAGGAACAGAGCCTGGGTGTGGCTTGGCCGGGAGGTGGCACACCTGCTCAGAGAGGGTGGTGCCACCCAGAAAGCTCTGGATAGGCTCCTTGCTGGGGGTGCGGGCTGGCAGAGACTCATCCAGCCTCCCAAGCTGTGTGCCAGGCCGGAGCGTGGCCTCTCTGCCAGTGGCCTGAGATTCATACGTCCCTTTTGTGGTTCCGGTGTACCTGGTACGGCTAGCCAAATTGGCCCTGAGAGTCCCTTTGGTGGGACAGGGTTGGTGTCCCGTGCCCAAGGGGCCCACAGCAAGGGCGGTGGGCTGAGCTCTGGGCCCCTCCTCAGAGTACACCTGTTGGATGGGGACCTTGTGCACTGCGGCACAGAAAGACAAAGCGGGCGGGGATAAAGCCCCTTGCCAAAGCATGCCCGTTCCCCGGTGACAATGCAGCAGGAACGGCAGCCCGCTTTAAAGGACAGGGAAATAGTTTGCTGTTGTTCATTCGTTCAGTCGCTTCCGACACTTCGTGACTTCATGGACCAGCCCACGCCAGAGCTTTCTGTCGGCCATCGCCACCCCTAGCTCCCCCAAGGTCGAGTCTGTCACCTCCAGAATATCATCCATCCGTCTTGCCCTTGGTCGGCCCCTCTTCCTTTTGCCTTCCACTTTCCCTAGCATCAGCCTCTTCTCCAGGGTATCCTGTCTTCTCATTATGTGGCCAAAGTACTTCAGTTTTGCCTTTAATACCATTCCCTCAAGTGAGCAGTCTGGCTTTATTTCCTGGAGTATGGACTGGTTGGATCTTCTTGCAGTCCACAGCACTCTCAGGATTTTCCTCCAACAAACCTTAAACTCTCTTCCCTCCCTGCAGACCAGCCCAAGGTTTAGATGTGGGGCAGTCGGCCTTCTTCGCACATGCGTTTAAGTCATCTGAAGGACCAGGGAGGATCCACCCCCCAGAGGAGAGAGAGGCAAGGCAGGGGAAACCCAGAGGGTGATGAAGTTGGCACAGCCGGACCCTGACGGATTCTTGGGGCAGGGAAAGCGTCTCTCTATGAGGCCACAAGCCTGCGATAAGGGGTGAGCAGCTCCTGGGACAGGAGGTGTGGGGGGAGCAAGGCGAGGCCACCTTACAGCAGCCCTCCAAGGCAAGGCGGGGAGAGCCTTCCTTCAGCTGCTTCTGAGATTTCTGGCCATCTGGGCCAAAGCCCCCCCCCCCCCCACACACACACCCCACTGCCACCTCCAGCCCCATAGAATGCCAAAGGGCCACATGCAAACATTGCCGCACAGCTCCGTGGAACAAGGGCCGGCCTGGCCCCAAAGAGCTCTGGGACCCCCTCCCCCAGACTAGCACGGAGCCCCATGGAAAGAGGATTGACCCGTGGGGAGGGGGACCCTCCTCCCTCACCAGCTGTGGCAGGGCTTGGCGGAGGTCAAGCCACCCTCTCCCCGCACCCTGCGTCCCTTCGGCAATGCCAGTTTCGGAGGAGCCCTGCCCTCAGGGCCCTGGGGCATTTTGTAAGAAGGGCAGGTGAAGGTCCCCCCCCACCAAGGCCACTGTGAGGGTTGGGGAGCGGCTTCACGTCCGAATCTGAGCTTTCTGGTTCAGCCTGGGGCATTAAGGTGGATTCCTGCCTGGAGCGGGGGGGGGGGGTTGGACTCGATGGCCTTGCGGGCCCCTTCCAATCTCTGCTATTCTAGGATTCTAGGATTTGGAAGCCTTCGCCAAGGGACGAGCAGCCCCTAGGGCGCCCGGAGCCCGCGAGAGCCGCGCCCGCCGCGTCCCCTGCGCGCGCTCCCTGCCCAGCGGCTGCCCTACCTGTGCCAGGCTGCAGAGGGGGCTGTCGGGCGCTGCCCCTGCTCGCCTCCTCCGGGGCCGCCGGCCTCTGCCTGTGCGCGGGGCCAGCGGGCGCCCTGGCCGGTCCAGGCGGCAGCAGCGGCAGCAGCAGCAGCCCTCCTGCTCGCAGGCAGCCGCTCTCCTCCTCCTCCTCCTCCGGCTAATAATAAGGCCGGCCGTGACCCCGGGAGGGCTCGGGCGGCAGCAGGGCGGGGGGCGTCGCCTCCTCTTGCGTGGGGCCTGGCAGGCCGGCCGGGTTGACCTTTGCTGGAGCAGCTGCCTCCCGGGGCAAGCCCCGGGCAGGCGGCTCCGGCGACGATCCCGCCTGCGCCCTCCCTCCAGGGCCTCCCTCCAGGGGCCCCTGGCAGCCTCAGGGTGAGCGCGGCTCCTCAAACCCAGGGACACCCCCTCCCCCTGCATAGAGCCCCCCCCCCCCGGAGCAAGCACCCAGGTCTCCCTCTCTCCCTCTCTCTCTCTCACCCTCCCCCCCAAATTCCTCCACCCCAGAAGCAGGACTTAAACGTCTCCACCTCACGCTCGGATCTTTATTCCCATGCCTGGGCTCATCCCTGGAAGACTCGTCAAGGATTCGTGAAGGGAGGTGTGTTTCTGTGCATACGCAAAGTGCGTTTGCCTTTCAACCCATCCATCTGGAATTCTGGGACGTGCGCACGGTTATGGAACAATGTGCCCCTGGAGATTCGACAGGCTCCCACTTCCAATTGCTTCAAGCGCCTTTGTAAGGCTTTTTTATTTTCATGAGAGCCTGGGGAGGGGGTGGTTTAAATTGGGGTTGAGGGCTTTTAATGGTTTGAGGGTGAGGGTTTTAATGGAATTGTCTTAATGTAGGTTGAGGGTTTTAATGGAATTGTTTTATATGCTATTGTAAAGCGCCTCGATGCCAGAAATGGTGAGGCGGCGCTATAAAAATGCTTTAAATAAAATATTTTTTTTTGAAAAGTTATTATTATTTATTTATATAACACCGTCCAGGTACATGATGCTGTGCAGAGGAAAACAATAAAATAGCAAGACCCTGCATTGAGCGGGGGTTGGACTTGATGGCCTTGTAGGCCCCTTCCAACGCTGCTATTCTCTGATTCTCTGATTCTATGACCCTGCCGCATAGGCTTACATTCCAATAAAGTCGTAATAAAACAATAAGAAAGGGAAGGGAACGCACCAAACAGGCACAGGGGAGAGTAAAACTAACAGTGTAGAAGTAAGAACAAAGTCAAGTTCTAAAAGCTTTAGAAAAAAGAAAAGTTCAGGCAGGTCTCAGCCTCATTTATCACGTGCGTTATTTACATGCTGCATCAACAAAAAAAAATCTCTCCGAGTGGCTCACAGGATAAAAATAACACGTTAAAGATATAACAGTGGAATACAATAAGAACACCAAAAAAATAATAAAACACAGGGTTAAAACAGCACTCGATAAGATAAAAGAAAAATTAAAGAACACAAAGTGAAGAGCATGGTAGCCCTCGGAGTGGGCACCCAGGGGAGGACCTCAAAGGCCTGGCTCAGAGGGGGTCTTTCCTTAGAGCCAGGCGTTGTGGGAGGGGGTCCCCCTGGAGTCACCCTCAGGAGCCCTCAGAGGAACCTCACGGACAAAAGAGCCACCAGCCTCCATTGGCCCGTACTGCTGTGATGCTTCCTTTCCATCCATTGGACCTGCAGGAACCACAGCTGGTGCAACGGGGAATTGATGCTTCCTAAAAGCAATCCCAGAAATGAGCAGAAATGCTCATTTCCAGATTGGAACAGGTCAATGAAGGTCCCTTCTGTGATTTGTACTGACCTGCAATGTTCTTTCCCATCTGCCCCAAGGGTTTGGGGTGTGTTTTTCTGTCAGTTTGTATATCATAGAATCATAGAATAGCAGAGTTGGAAGGGGCCTATAAGGCCATCAAGTCCAACCCCCTGCTCAATGCAGGAATCCACCCTAAAGCATCCCTGACAGAGGGTTGTCCAGCTGCCTCTTGAAGGCCTCGAGTGTGGGAGAGCCCACAACCTCCCTAGGTCACTGATTCCATTGTCGTACTGCTCTAACAGTCAGGACGTTTTTCCTGATGTCCAGCTGGAATCTGGCTTCCTTTAACTTGAGCCCGTTATTCTGTATCCTGCACTCTGGGAGGATCGAGAAGAGATCCTGGCCCTCCTCTGTGTGACAACCTTTGAAGTATTTGAAGAATGCTATCCTGTCTCCCCTCAATCTTCTCTTCTCCAGGCTAAACATGGCCAGTTCTTTCAGTCTCTCTGAAACACACAGTAGAACTCTCTGTGTGATCAGAAGCCAGGCATTTGGGACCTGCAGAGCAGCATGGACGCTTTTTACAGCAGACAGCTCTTCAGAGAGCAACAGAAAAGACCAGGGGATAGGAGATGGGTGGGGTGAAGACACAGTGCAGGGGGGGGAGTGTGCATGTGTGTTCCCCATGTCAAGCGGCAGGAGAGCCAGCACCAGCCCTCTACTGCCCTGACAACAATCACTTTCCAATGCACCATTTATTGAATGGGCACTGATGTGGTGAAGTTTCCCCCAAATATCTCTCTCTCTCTCTCTCTCTCTCTCTCTCTCTCTCTCTCTCACACACACACACACACACACACACACACACACACACACACACCAATGGACAGTGACACTGGCCACACAGGTCAGTGTTGTGTTGCCTGTTTTACAAGATGAACTGTTTTTGTTCCAGCTGTTAAGAGGAATTTTGCATCGACAGTCCATGACTCACCTCCACCCCCAAGCAGTTGCCTGGGTCACCTGCCCCAAAGTCAAGCCCCAACTCCAGCCTCTGTCACTCCAGCTACACAGAGACCAGGGCCAGATCTACGGTCCCACTATGTCCCTCTTATACATTTACACCTTGTGGGACACAGAAGGGACTGAAAGAACTGGGCATGTTTAGCCTGGAGAAGAGAAGATGGAGGGGAGACATGAGAGCACTCTTCAAATACTTGAAAGGTTGTCACACAGAGGAGGGCCAGGATCTCTTCTCGATCCTCCCAGAGTGCAGGACACGGAATAATGGGCTCAAGTTACAGGAAGCCAGATTCCAGCTGGACATCAGGAAAAACTTCCTGACTGTTAGAGCAGTACGACAATGGAATCAGTTGCCTAGGGAGGTTGTGGGCTCTCCCACACTAGAGGCCTTCAAGAGGCAGCTGGACACCCATCTGTCAGGGATGCTTTAGGGTGGATTCCTGCATTGAGCAGGGGGTTGGACTCGATGGCCTTGTAGGCCCCTTCCAACTCTTTACTATGATTCTATGATACAATGACATTAGTTGCGGTCTTTTGGATAATGTGAAATAAAAATGAGGAAGTAACGCTACGAAGCCATATATGGCATGTATAATGTGCTCCAACTGTTATCAGTGTACTTCAATACGACTATAAAGCAGGAGTGTAGATCTAGCTCTGGTTGTCTGCAAGAATGTGTCACATTTATAGAGCGTTTTATTTGAGTGTGCATTATTTTGGCACTCTTCACAACACCCCTGCAAGGCATGCCAGAATTATTATCCTCCTATTGCGGATGGCAGTGGCAGGGAGGGACAGAGACGTGAGGGGTCTGCCTGTTCCTTCATTCTTGACCTTCTAGAAGCAGGAAAAGACCTTACTGTTTGGGTAGGCTTGGGTGGTCTGTGATTTTAATTTGCGGATTTTAATTTGTGTCTGCTCTTTGGATATTTTGAATATTTGCTGATGTACTGTAAATTTCTGCTGGCGTTTTTGTGTTTTAATGTTTGTAAAAGTGAGAGGTTTTCAGTTTGTAAACTGAGAGGTGTAAATAAAATATTGGGCTGGGGGATGATTCTCTGAACCCTCCCACCCCTCTGATCATGATTCATAACTTCCCATAAACTAGGGTGACCCTATGGAAAGGAGGACCGGGCTCTTGTATCTTTAACAGTTGCATAGAAAAGGGGATTTCAGCAGGTGTCATTTGTATATATGGAGAACCTGGTGAAATTCCCTCTTCATCCCACCAGTTAAAGCTGCAGGTGCCCTGTCCTCTTTTAAATCTGGTCACTCTAGTATAGCTACTGCAGCTTTAACTGTGGTAATGAAGAGGGAATTTCACCAGGTTCTCCATATATACAAATGACACCTGCTGAAATTCCCTTTTCTATGCAACTGTTAAAGATACAGGAGCCCTGTCCTCCTTTTCATATGGTCACCCTGCGTAAACATCTGCACTCTTTCAGATGACAAGGCCATCAATGGCTACTAGCCGTGGTGGCTATAGATTGCCTTCGGCATCAGAGGATGTGTGCTTCCAAATACCAGTTCCCAGAGAATTTGAGTCTAAGGTTGCTGTTCCCATGGGGGCATCTGGTTGGCTACTGTGGGAACAGAGTTCAGGACAAGGAGATAAACAACAGGATGAAATTTAATAGGGATAAATGCCAAGTTCTACATTTAGGAAATAGAAACCAAAGGCACAGTTACAAGAGGGGGGATATTTGGCTCAGCAATACTACAAACGAAAAGGATCTTGGAATTGTTGTAGATCACAAGCTGAATAGGAGCCAACAGTGCGATATGGTTGCAAGAAAGGCAAATGCTATTTTGGGCTGCATTAATAGAAGTATAGCTTCCAAATCACGTGAGGTACTGGTTCCTCTCTATTCGGCCCTGGTTAGGCCTCATCTAGAGTATTGTGTCCAGTTCTGGGCTCCACAATTCAAGAAGGACGCAGACAAGCTGGAGCGTGTTCAGAGGAGGGCAACCAGGATGATCAGAGGTCTAGAAACAAAGCCCTATGAAGAGAGACTGAAAGAACTGGGCATGTTTAGCTTGGAGAAGAGAAGATTGAGGGGAGACATGAGAGCACTCTTCAAATACTTAAAAGGTTGTCCCATGTAGGAGGGCCAGGATCTCTTCTCGATCCTCCCAGAGTGCAGGACACGGAATAACGGGCTCACGTTAAAGGAAGCCAGATTCCAGCTGGACATCAGGAAAAACTTCCTGACTGTTAGAGCAGTACGTCAATGGAACCCCTTACCTTGGGAGGTGGTGGGCTCTCCCACACTAGAGGCCTTCAAGAGCCAGCTGGACAGCCATCTGTCAGGGATGCTTTAGGGTGGATTCCTGCCTTGAGCAGGGGGTTGGACTCGATGGCCTTGGAGGCCCCTTCCAACTCTGCTATTCTATGATTCTATGAAATCTTTGGCCCCATCCAGCAGGGCTCTTTGATGTTGTTAATGGTGGGTGACAACTTGGCCAGTGAGGGCCTTCCAGTTGTCTCCTGACACACTGTCTCTGGCAATGTGGGCCGCCATTGTAGGGCTTGCCAGGCAGACGGGATCCTTGCTATTCTCCCCTCCCAGGATCATCTGCAGGTCACAAGCAGGAGGGGGGGGAGATCTGGATGAGACACACACGGGACCGTCAGCCGCTGGTGTGAAGGAGAAAATGTCCTTCAAGACAGCTCAGATGTCAGCAGCTGGTCAAGACATTCCTCCCGTATGGCAAAAGCTTCTTTTCAGTCTTCCAAGAAGAACCGGAGAGAGGAGCAGTTGCTCCCCTCCCTCAAAATGTAAGTTCCTTCGTGAACAAAGGTCTGGCCAGTCAGACCCATCACCTTGGGGTCTGACCTTCTCACATTTAAATCATAAGCATACTGGATAGGTTTGGAAGGAAGGAAGGAAGGAAGGAAGGAAGGAAGGAAGGAAGGAAGGAAGGAAGGAAGGAAGGCAGGCAGGCAGGCAGGCAGGCAGGCAGGCAGGCAGGCAGGCAGGCAGGCAGGCAGGCGGGCAGGCAGCTGTTTTCATCTGCACTTGTGTTCTTAAATGCAGGACCAGGGTGCAGAAGGTATTTGGAATGAACTAAGGCAGGATTCAATGGTGTGTGAACATGTGTTGGTGATGCTACTGCTGATGGCACAGGGGAGGTTTCCACTGAAAGCCAATGGGGGGAAGTGGGTGGGCTAAACCAGAGCAGATGACCTCTCTGCTTTGATCACAGCGGGACTCCTGGTCAAGGGGCCGCACCAGTCCAGATGACCTCTGAGGACTTTCAATTCTGAGCTGCCGTCGCAGTTGATCTTGAACTCCCGTGCAGAGAGCTTTTCCAGCACTGTTCATACTGAAGTCATCACGCTAGAGAGAACAGCAGTTGTGTGTGTCAGTGTGTTTGTTTAGAAATGTATACACTGCTCTTTTATAAAATAAATTCAAGGCAGCTTATTAAAAAAGGACATAAAATATATAAACCACAGTAAAAACAATCCAAAGAATGATGTTCTTATGACTATACACTGCGATTCTGGTTGATATACACTGGGATTTTAGTAATTTGAGGGGGGGTGTTTCTTCTTATGTTCTTATGGTGGGTGCCTGTTTGGGCAGACTGAGCATTGTGTGGGAATGCGGCTGTGCGAATGTCAGCAGGGCTGTGCCACCCATAACATCATCTAAGCGATAATGATGCCATGACCCCACACTCCACCCCTGTTTCTTTTCCAGCTAAGAGAGTTCAGTTCAGTGAAGGCTAGTGGCTAAAGCTGCAGGAGCTATACTAGAGTGACCAGATACAAAAGAGGGCAGGGCTCCTGCAGCTTTTACTGTGGTGATGAAGAGGGGATTTCACCAGGTGCTGCATGCATAACAATGACACCTGCTGAAATTCCCTTTTCTATGCAACTGTTAAAGATACAGGAGCCCGGTCCTCCTTTCCATAGGGTCACCCTAGTTCTTGTTAGTGGAGGAACTGGGGGGACATGGGGGAGGGGAGGAAAAATTACTTGTGCACGGTGATATCAAATCATCAACCTGGATGGATATTTGACTGCAGTTCGAGGAGCCATTTCTAGGCTCTGCGTCCTCCATGCAGCAACGACCCAACGGCTGAACCTGGGGAGCCAAGAGGTGTGATGCAGGATCACAGAGGAAGACGCTGCTGCTGCCGCCCATCTTCTCCAGTCACCTTTTCCCAATAGTAGCCAATTCGAATTCCACAGGAAGACCACAAGCAGGGCCTGAACCTGAAAGCTCCATAGAGCCATAAGAGCCCTTGACAGACTCGTTCACCCACCCACCTGCCCCGGAATGGGTCTACAGGCCTTGGAAGGAGGATTGGTTGACCCACATGCTGCTTGGTTGACCACCCACCTGGGTTGTGAATGCAACTGGGCCGGTCCCGTCTCCCTGGGCTCATTCCACACCCTGTCAATGATGTCTGGCCCTCCTCGGCACCCAGGTCTTTACACCAATCAGACCCCCCACTTCCCAGCCGATGAGAATGAGCTGATCCGCATGAGTCCTTTCTGGAATCCAAAAGCCTGCAAGCCCTCCGCTTCCTCCTCCTCCCAGTGTGAACTCACTTATCACCGGACCAGGATGTCGCAAACTCGCACAACTGGCCCCTTGTCCAGCAGGCAGGTTGAACAGCCTGGGGAACCAAGTGCAGCAATCCGCCTGTTTGTTTGGCCAGGTCAGCAGGGATTGCCCAAGCAAAGGTCTCCGGGGCCAAGGCCGGCCGTGTTTTGCTCCAGCATGGCTTGTCCTGATTTCCTCTCTGATCTCCACCATCAAGAGAGATCGCTGGAGATGGGGAAAGGAGCAGCGTGAAGGGTGGGCCCGCCTTCCTCAAAGCCCCCCCCCATGTCCTTCCTCAAAGCATGGGTGCCATCCACAGCCCCCCTCTGAGAGACCAGACTGCTCTTTCCTGACACCCATTTGCATGTGGGTGTCAGGAAAGAGAGAGACTGAAAAAACTGGGCATGTTTAGCCTGGAGAAGAGAAGATTGAGGGGAGACATGAGAGCACTCTTCAAACACTTGAAAGGTTGTCCCACAGAGGAGGGCCAGGATCTCTTCTCGATCCTCCCAGAGTGCAGGACACGGAATAACGGGCTCAAGTTAAAGGAAGCCAGATTCCAGCTGGACATCAGGAAAAACTTCCTGACTGTTAGAGCAGTACGACAGAACCAGTTCCCTAGGGAGGTTGTGGGCTCTCCCACACTAGAGGCCTTCAGGAGGCAGCTGGACAGCCATCTTGTCAGGTATGCTTTAAGGTAGATTCCTGCAATGAGCAGGAGGTTGGGCTCGATAGCCTTATGGGCCCCTTCCAACTCTGCTATTCTATGATTCTATGATTCTATGTTACTATTTATCCAATTGCTTTTCTGTTGGCATCCAACCCCTCTCCTGGAGTGCTGGCGATGCCCACCCAACAGAAACAAAAACAAGGGTGATCCTCCTTCATCTGCAAGCATCCAGTGCTGGCATGGCTCCAGCAGTTCCTGAATGAAATTGATTATCTGGATCATTTTCAGTCTGGTTCTTGGGACTGAGACTGCCTTGGTCACCCTCATGCAGGGATGAAGAACATCAGAGGTTCCACATCCGGCCCACGTAGCCTCCTTGGATTCCTCCAGGGGGCGGGGCGTTGCCTCCAAGCCCCACTCCTAGAAGAATCCACCGTGGAGGAATCCGTAATCTCTGGTGAGCAATGTCCCTTTCTCCTTGTCTCTCTCAGCACAGAGGGAGAGACGAAATGGGCAGGTGCGGGGTGGTGCCAATGGGTGTGGCCACACCCCAGATATCATCTGGCCCATGGAGAACAATTGGGCCTCTCGCCATGCAACTGTTTCACACTCCTGCCCTAGTGGACGACTTTCACTGGGAGATGGACAAGGGATCCAGTGGGTTCTCCTGAACCTCTCAGCACCATTCAGCACCATCAACCACAGTGTCCTCCACTGGGATGGGTGTAGGCTGGTCTGTGTTGAGCTGGTGGTGCTCTTCCTTGGGAGGCCAGACCCAGAAGATGATGGTGGGGACGACTGCTCTCCCCCTCGGCTGGTGGTCTATGGGGTTCCATGGGGCTTGCTCTTGTCCTCCATGCTATTCAGTGTCTGCGTCAAACCACTAGGTGAATTCATCTGGAGTTCAGGGTTGTGGAGTCATCCATAGGCAGGTGACACCCAGCACTATTTCTTATTTACACCTGAACCTAGAGAAGTGGTCGAAATCTTCAGTCAGCAGGAAAGGGTTAGATGGGGCAGAAGAAGCTGAAGTTTACTGCAGGCAAGACGGAGGTACTGCTGGTGGGTGGACTATCTGACCAGGGCTAGGCCCACAGCCGGTCTCGGATGGAGTGGCACTTCCCCGCAAAGATCAGGCTTGTGGCTTGAGGGCCCTCCCGTTACGTGTGCAGGTGGCATCAATGCCAGGGCACCTTTTTCCAGCCTTGGATGATACGGCTGCTACAACCTCTCCTGATGGAATTGGATCTTGCTATGCTCATTCCTGCCTGGCAACCTCCAGATTAGACTACTGTAGCATGCTTTATGTGGGGCTGCCCTTAAAAAGCGTGTGGAAACTTCTGCTGGCGCAAAATGCCACCAGGTTCATGAAGGGGCCGGGCATCAAGAAGACGTCACACCTCTTTTCTTTTAGTTACACAGGTTACCGGTTTGTTTCCAGGCTCAAGTCAAGTGCTGGTTTTGACCGTTCAAGCTCTGAATGGCTTAAAGGCCAGCTTCTTCCATATATTCCTCCCCAGACACTTGTCACAGCACCTGAGACTTTGCTCTGCATTCCTTGGTCATATGAGGTGCCACCCTTGGGAGCAGGGCAGCAGGGCTTTTTCTGTGGTGGCTTCCACTTCGTGGAATCTTCTCCCCGGTGAGATCAATCAGGCGTCAACACTGTGCCCCTTTAAGCATTTGGTTTAAACTTGGCTGTTCAAGAAAGCATTTGGCTTCCTTTATGGCTGCATTTCATGGGCTGTTTATATTTGATGATTTTTATATAAGGCTTTTTTGTAGTTCTGCAGACTGTTTGTTATCAGTTTTGTAGGCTGCCTTAAGTTCACCTTGTGCAAACAACAGTGTGTGTGTGTGTGTGTGTGTGTGTGTGTGTGTGTGTATTTATAGAGAGAGACCATCACAAGCCTTGAGGCCACCCAGACTGGTCCCAGAATCTCACACAGGGAAGGGAAGGTCCTTTATTGGGACTTCACTAGACAAACTGCATCCACTACTTTGGAGTCACCCAGCTGGCATTTCCAAACTCTGGCCATGATCCAATCAAAGCGAAGACCTTTGACTTCCCATTGATTTCTGTGGCAGGGTTACACACATGTCCAAGCTCTCCTTGAAACGGTCAGGACTTCAGCGTGCTTCTCCTCGGCTGGATCAGGCCCCTGCATCCCCAGGCTCAAGGTCACTGCACACAGACTGGTTTCCAGGTCAACCTTTGCCTGCTCTCTCTGTTGAAAAGCAAGTGGACCCTTCCTACCACTCCTGGGCAGCTTCAAACATTTCTTGGAGAAACTCTACCAGCTGCAGCTTGAAACGCCCCCGCATGCCCTCCTCCAGCTGGTAGAGAAAGCTTCTTACACTTGAAGAGAAATGTGGACCCTCTCACGGACAGCCTGCACATGAAGTCCTTCAACTCTTATAAGAAGCGTCTGGATGCAGACAGGACCACGGGGGTGGGGGTGGGGGTGGCAACATCTCAGTGTCTGCTTCATGCAATTTGAATCCCAATTCGTAAAGGAGATTCTAGGGCCTGGTGCTGGTGGCGAACAAGCTCATTTAATTCATCCACAGCCAAAGGGCACCGCTTTGCATGCCCAGACTTTCCTTGGAGATCTGCACATTTCACAGACACGATCTTAGCCATTTTTATCACACACACCCCTTGTAGGTTTCACCCAGGTCATTATGTCCACATTGCAAATGCGGATTCAGGCATCTGCTTCCAGGCGAAGTGCAAAGAGAAGGTGACAATGAAAGGTGATTCTTCCCAGCTAGGGGTACTGAAGAAATCCGCAAGGGAATCAAAGGAGTTCAGATTTTTATGAATTCAACCTGCAGATTCTGCAGGGATGCAGAGGCCTGAACCCAGAGGCCCGCCCTTGCTCTCTGCAGGCTCCTCTGGAGACATTGAATCATAGAATCATAGAATCGCAGAATTGGAAGGGGCCTAAAAGGCCATTGAGTCCAACCCCCTGCTCAATGCAGGAATCCACCCTAAAGTAGGGTGACCAACTGTCAGGATTTCCCTGGATTTGTCCTGTTTTTTGTTCTTTCCATGGTGTCAGGGGGGATTTTCTATAATTTTCAATAATGTCCTGGAATGATACACCTTCCCCTTTAAGGCTGCCATTAGCATGGCAGGAGGGAGTGACATGCTTTCTTGAGGCACATCATTCCCCCACCCCGAGCTCCAATTGAGGTCTTAAAGGGGAAAGTGGGTCATTCGTGGACATTATTGAAAAGGCCCCAATTGGAGTGGATGGTGGTGGTGCAGAATGAAATCCTTTCCCCTCCTCCACTCCAATCGGGTTCTTTAAGGTGGCAGGGAAATAACGTACTTTCTGCAGGACTCAGAAAGCTGCTTGCCCACACACACACTAGGTGTCCTCTTTTTTGGTTTCCCAAATATGGTCACCCTACCCTAAAGCATCCCTGACAGATGGCTGTCCAGCTGCCTCTTGAATGCCTCTAGTGTGGGAGAGCCCACAACCTCCCTAGGTAACTGGTTCCATTGGCCTTTGGCTGCTGGAGAACAGGGGCCCTGAAGGGCAGGGAGGAGATATGGCAGGAGAAATTGAGGCAGGGGGCTGTAAAGGCTTTCCCGGATCATGGTGTTCCAAAGGACCATTAAGGGAATCAGGAAGTCACCCCTTTAGCAATGACTGTAGGTGAATGACAGTGAAAGACACCACTGAGGAGAGTTGGGTGGAGGCTCGCAGTCTGGGAAAAGCAAAAGAAATGTGTGGTGTGAGAACCCTTGGGGCAAATAACTTTGTAAAGAAATATATTTATTTACCAAGTTCCCTAGGGAGGTTGTGGGCTCTCCCACACTAGAGGCTTTCAAGAGGCAGCTGGACAACCCTCTGTCAGGGATGCTTTAGGGTGGATTACTGCACTGAGCAGGGGTGTGTGTGTGGACTCGATGGCCTTGTAGGCCCCTTCCAACTCTGCTATTCTATGATTCTATGATATATAAATGACAACAAAAAATGCCAAACCCTTGGAGGATGGAAGACTTGTAGCGCTTGGTCCTCGGTGACGTTCTGGTGGCCCACCCACGCAGACATTCGCACAACCACATTCCCACACAACGCTCAGCCTTCCCCCGAACCGGTGCCCTCCAGATGTGTTGGACTGCAATTCCCATCATTCCTAGGAAGCCCTTGGGTGGAGAGAGGAGATCACAGCCACCAAAGCTTCATACCTTCTGTGTCCTACAATAATAACTGAGAGGCCCCATAGGAGTACATTGCTTCAGCCAGCAGAGCCTGTAACTTGCAGCCCATCTCTAGAAAGCACAGCGTGGCCAACTGGCACCCAGGGAGAGCTCGCCACAGGCCCTCATCACCCTCCATGGCCACCTCCTGCCTCCTTAGCACGCCAAGAACGAGCTAGGGTGGAGCGGGTTCTTCTGTTGGGTATTAAACTCACGGCCTTGTGTCTCCTCTACAGTTGGATATACCCTTTAGAAAGAGAAAAACCCATCCAAGTATTTCTGTACCCAACCACCACAGGTATTGCTCAGTGTGTCATTTGGGGAGAATGCCCAGGGGAGAAAACCAAACCTGGAGATAGAGGACTTAGAATCATAGAATCATAGAATAACAGAGTTGGAAGGGGCCCACAAGGCCATCGAGTCCAACCCCCTCATTTCCTTACCTAGGCCAGGTAAGGAAATGAGCCTCCCCCAGGGCCGTTCCCCCCCCCCCTCGCTGGTCTCCTCCTTCAGCAACAGGAGTGACCCAAGCAACATGGCCAATGGCCCCCCTTCCCAGGTGCTGCTAAAGATCAGAGCCCAGTATTTCACAGGCTGAGGATCTGGGCAGCTGGGTCTTCCTCAGTAAGTCAAGGAAAGGGTCACCAACTACTGAGATCAAACTTTCCAACAGGTGGGCAGGGCCTCAGGGTTCAGCTAGAACTAGGATCATAGAATCACAGAATAGCAGAGTTGGAAGGGGTCTACAAGGCCATCGAGTCCAACCCCCTGCTCAATGCAGGAATCCACCCTAAAGCATCCCTAACAGATGGTTATCCAGCTGCCTCTTGAAGGCCTCTAGTGCGGGAGAGCCCACAACCTCCCTAGGGAACTAATTCCATTGTCGTACTGCTCTAACAGACAAGAAGTTTTTCCTGATGTCCAGCTGGAATCTGGCTTCCTTTAACTTGAGCCCGTTATTCCGTGTCCTGCACTCTGGGAAGATCGAGAAGAGATCCTGGCCCTCCTCTGGGTGACAACCAGAGGAGACAGAGCCCAGCAGATTCCAGTGGATCTAGGGCAGGGATGTAGAGTCTGCATGTGCTCTCATGTATCCCCCCGCCCCCAGCCACCACCAAATCCCCTCTCCTGGCCAATTTCCCTGCTGGCTGTACTCTCCACTCCTTCCCCCAGAGATCCTGAGACAGAATGCTCTTTCCGCAACACTGCTAGCAGCAAGGAAAGAATGTATTGGGCTCACTGGATGTGTGTGTGTGTGTGTGTTCTGTGCATGCAGGCACGGCTTCCAGTCCCTTGGGGCTCAAAAGATTGTGCACCTCTGGTCTACTGGCAGAAACCAGAGTAAAACTGATCTATTCACCTAAGACTGTATCACTTTCAAAAAGGACGGCATGCAAGGGAAAACTGGGTGGGTGTTTGGCAAACATGCTTCAGTTCCCCCTTTAAGGAGCAGCTCCTCTCCTTGACTTAGAATCATAGAATCGCAGAGTTGGAAGGGACCTACAAGGCCATCAAGTCCAACCCCCTGCTCAATGCAGGAATCCACCCTAAAGCATCCCTGACAGATGCTTGTCCAGCTGCCTCTTGAAGGCCTCCGGTGTGGGAGAGCCCACCACCTCCCTGGGTAACTGGTTCCAAGCAGACTTATACTGTCTGCTACTTAAAGACCCTCCATCCGGACCCTTACCCATATATATCATACTCAATGGCTGGACCCTTAATCATATGTGCAATACTTGAGTGCACGTTTAATGGCTGGACCCTTACCCCCTGCACAATACTTGCATTTTTCTACAACTCCTACTACAGTATAAAGGTACTCTAGGCTTTGTGACCGTGGAAAAATAGGTGGCAAAACTCAAATTGTGTTGGGTTTTTCTTGCTGGCACACCACGCCTGTCAAGACCCACAAGGCCACAGCACAGTGGCACAAAGAGCTTCTTTAAATGAGCCATTTATTGCACGCTTATCATCGGCCACTCAGGGAAGTTTGCAAGTTCGTTACATGGCATCATACGGCATCCAGGCTCCCTCCTGCGCTATCCCCTGGAAAGCGGGGGTTCAGAAACCCCAGAGATAATGTGGGAATGTCCAGGAAATGGCTACGATTACACCATTAGGTGGCGCTGTCTCATTGAAGTGAATTGGGCACATGGAGCAAGCAGACAGGAAGTATTCATTTTCAAACACGTGGCTGTCCACATAAAGGCACCGATCACATCCCAGAAGCAAAGCGGATGCAGAAAGCCATGGTAAGGCAGCCCGGGGTTTTCTTCAAATGTAGAGAAGCTCAAAAACTCATCTCCCCCACCCAGATCTCACTGAGCAGAACAAGTAGCACAGGGTGAGAAGGATGAAGAAAGAAGACTGGGGATGAATCATAGAGTTGGAAGGGGCCCACAAGGCCATCGAGTCCACCCCCGCTGCTCAATGCTCAATTCAGCACCAGAGAAGACTTCCATAAACACAACCACACATCTTTTTTCCTTTTTTACAAGAAACACTTTTAATGGTAGAAAAGAGTCAATCAAAAGCTACCCTAACACCCCCTAGTAGCCACCCTGGAAGGAGAAAGCCCCCATACTGGGGAAGGCGGGGTGGAGGGTTCTGTAGTCAGCCAATCACAGGACCGGCCCAAGGCAGACAAGATCCAAAAGATCCCCCTCTCGCCAAGGATTACGCGCTGCAACCCAGCAGGATGTTCCGCCGTGCAAAACCTCCGCCCAAGGAACAGGAGAGACGCAAAAGCGTAACTGGTGCGATTCCCATTCATTTCGCGGAAGCCTGAAATTCCTGGGGAATTGTGTCCCATCGTGTAGTCAGTCTTCCCACCAGCCAAAACCTACTGCTGAAGGTGGGCTGACTCAGCTGGAGGCCTCTGCTTAAGAAAACCGTAAAAAAAAAAAAAGGGGGGGGGGGAGGGTCTGTCAACCCTGTTTGCTACCGGAGAGCAAAGCTCCTCCACAGCCACTGGGTTCCTGTCACCAGCTGGGCACGTGCTCACTGCTCCACCCTAAGGAAGAAGCAGCCCCTTGTGTGCACAAGACCCTGCAAGGGAAAATTTGCGGGAGAGGGGAAGTGAGTGCAAGAATTTGTAGGGTTTACCTGATTCTGGAGGCAAAAACGGGCACACACTTTGCTCCAGAAAAAGAGCAAGAGAAGAACGCTGCAATACGAAATCGAGGGAGGCGGGCAGGGAGGGAGAGGGCGGGTGGGCGGACATGCAAACAATGCAGGCCGGTGGCCCTTCTGCCAAATGTTTCCCCTCTCTGCCAAATGTTCAGAATTTATTCTAGAGCAGCCTTCCTCAACCTGGGGCGCTCCAGATGTGTTGGACTGCATCTCCCAGAATGCCCCAGCTGGGGCATTCTGGGAGTTGCAGTCCAACACATCTGGAGCGCCCCAGGTTGAGGAAGGCTGTTCTAGAGAGTCTTCTTCAGCAGACTCTCCACAGCGTGGGTCACTACACTTCCCCTCAAAGCAGCATTAGACCCAGCCATGCAAAGTGTCACAGTCACAGAAAAGCCACGCTTCCGGCCAAGTAGCAAACTCTGGAATGGTTGCACGGCATGTAGTGGGACCTTAAAAGACCGGCAGGCGTCTTGCGGCCATGTGCCTGAAAAACCAGCCACTGCCCAGCAATGACATTGGGGGGGGGGAGGGAGAAGGGGTGTGTGCACATGTGGCGGAAGGGGTGGGGGTGGCGCACCACAGCCCTCTACTAGAGGGAGGGAAAGGGCGAGTGGCCACAGCTCACTTGCTGCGCATGCAGGAGGACCCCCGGTTTGATGCATCTCCAGTGGAAAGGGCCTCTCTCTGACCAGGGCTCTGGCGAGCCACTACCAGTCACAGCGGACAGCGCTGGGCGAGGCCCACCCCTGGCCTGACCCTGGAAGGAGGGCGTTCCATCTGCTGGAACTTGGGGATGGAGGTTGTGTGAGTGGGGCACGTGTCAAGCAGCAGGTCTTCAGGACACAGAGCCTGCCCAGGCCTCGGAAGGCTCAGCTGCCTCCTGAACCAAAGGGGCCAAGTTTAAACCTTCCCCCATTAGCAGAAAGGGCAGCCAGCGAGGGAGCAGCTCCAGGTTGGGGCGGGGTGCACAGGTGTCTCCGTGGGCTCCCGCCCGGGCCAGTCGCACCAAGGGCACCAAGGGCCCTCCTACTTGAAAAGGGTTAGGGTACGACAGGCAGGTGGAGGGAGGGAGGGAGGCCTGCAGGGGCGCCGAGATGTCCTCCACCCTTTGGCTTGGAGTGATCAACCCGAGAGATGCTTCCCCCAACTCCAAGGACTCGCGGCAACAGCACAGGCTGCCCAGCCCCACTTCCAGTGCAAAGGGGAGGCTAGAAAAAGAGCGGCAGTGGCAGGACCTCCGCTTGTGGGGAGGAGGGAGGGAGGGAAGGAGGGAGGGAAGGTCTTGCCTTTGGCCCGGCTTTCTCAGCCCATGTGCAGTGCCCTTCTTTGCCTCCTCCGGGGGCCGTGGGGAGCTGGACACCAGGGGCTGAGGAAGCAGGGCCGGCCTTCGCCCCACAGACCCTGGGCTGGAGAGAGGGAGATGGTGCAAAGGACCCTCTTGCGTTCGGAGGAATGTGCAAAGAGAAAAAGATGGGGGAGGCGCACGAAAGCAGACCCCAGAGGGATTCTTTTGCCTTCTTGGAAGGTGCATTGGGGAGGGGGGGGGAGAGAGGCAGAGGACACTTAATGTGGTCCTTGGTGGGTGGGGTGTATTCCTGGCACCCACCCCTGCTGGGGGCCTCCCTGACGGGTTCGACGAGGATGCTCAGAGGGCCACGGATTTATTGCTTTATCAATGAGAAGAAAAACATCAGGATTAAAAATAAAAAGTAGTAGTTGGGGGGCGGGGGAAACACTGTCAAATTTTTAAGAAAAGGAATTATGCAAAAGAGAATAGAAAACTCAGGGCCTGCAAAGCCACTGGAGAAAACAAGGGGGGGGGGGGGGAATCATTGATTGTGTTAGGAAAGCCACGGCGACACGGCTGCCTTTCAAAGACAGCCGGACATGATCAAAACCGGAGTGCTTTATATATAAAAAAGTGTCCGCTCCCACGGTGGCCACTTCCACGGAGGCAGTCCTGCCAATTCACCCGTAAGGGAACCAACGAGCAGCTCCAGAGCCAAATCCTCCCAGGAGCCCCGAAGGACGCCACGCTCTGTTTTCAACATCCACAGATGAGCCACGTCCGTGGAAGTCAGGATCGATGGCAGCTCAGCCAGGAATGGCTCCTCTCCCTGTCGCTGGGGCCTCTGGCACTGCAGGCAGCCTGGAACGTTTCTCACACTGTCCTTTTGCCCGGGGGGCGGTGGTGGTGGTGGGGAGTTCCGACTGCTGCATCACGGCCAGTGGCAGGAACAGATGCCCATCGCTCCCACTCCCTGAAAGCCACCCCAGAAACCGCCGGGTTGTTCCATCGCTGAGCCCCGTGGAAGCTCCCCTCTCCCTGGCTCAGCTTTCCAGCAGGCCCTTCTCTGATCAGCCTGTCGGCTCGGGGAAGACGCGCCCTATTTTGCAAGAACTCCAAGCAGTCGGCCATTTCAGGCTTGGAGAGGAGCCACCTCTGCGCCACGTCCGCGGCCTCCAGCTCTGCCCCGAACCATTCCGATGGCAGGCTGTGCTCCCCTACCTGGTTCTGCAGACCCAGAACGCCCCATGGAAAGCACTCAGGGTGAATGATCCCCCGCAGCGCACTGGGAGGCACACATGCCCCTCCCCCGTGTCCCTGTCCCCACGTCTGGACAGCATCAATGACCGGCGACTCCCCTTTGCAAAGGCACAGCGGCCACCGTCAACACCTTGTGGACTAGGACCTTGGCTGCACCAGCGCCCTCCAGAGCCCCTGGTGCTGCCTTGTCCTTCCCTGAGATCTTTGGAGCTCGCAAGGGGAGCAGAACGGCGACAGGGAACCCCCACCCCCTCGGGACCAACAGCCTGGTCTCCTAACACATGGGAATGACCTCTCAAGACTACAGTTCCCAGAATGCACTGCAGAGTTACAGGAAACGGCACGCAGGGAATTGTAATTTGGCAGGCCACGTACTCGGAAGGAGCACGGCGGTGGTGAGCTCATGGTGTGCATCGTCCACTTGCTGCCTCCCCGCCGGACGAGGCCCTGAAGAGGAGGAGGAGGAGGAGGAGGCCGGGGGGCCCAACCTCAGGAGGCGCGTGGCCCGGGCTCTCGCGGGACGTGGCCCCGCTTCAGTGGGCCCCAAGGGGGGCGGGCGAGGTCTCCCTGCGCTCACATCATCTTGCAGCAGCGCTGCTTCTCCGCCGGCGTCTCTTCCGCCGGAGCAGTCAACTTGAGGAGGGGGGGCTCCCCGCTGGCTGCCGTGAAATACACAGAGTTGTGTTCCGCGTCCGGGAGCGGGGCCTCGCCGGGGCCGAGGGGGAAGTCCTCCGGGTGGGGCCTCTGCAGCTTGGCTGCTGCTCGCTGGCGCTTCAGGTCCGCGAGCGTGTGGCGGGCCTTCTCCTTGCTGAGGTGGGTGGAGAGTTCGTCCTGTGTGGCCAGCTGGTAGGAGACGCTGCGGTCCAGCCGCTTGGAGTACAAGTGCTTGGCGTGGGCCATGCCGTTGCGCTCGGACAGCTGCTCCCCTGGCCCCGGCCCCGGCCCCGGCCCTGCCGTCACCGCCTCTGCCGCCTCGGGATCCTGCTGGAAGACAGAGAGGAGGGATGAAGGCAGGCGCAGAAGCGCAGAACTGCCGCCTCCGCCTCCCAGCCAAGCCCCGTGCCCCAGCCACCCACTCACCCCTGCCTGCCTCACGTCAGCCCTGGCCAGGCCAACCGGGGGGTGGGGGAGGGGGCTGTGGCGTTACACCCCACAAGTCAGTTCCCAAATGTATGTCTGCAGTTTGTAAGTCTGTGGTGAGTTTAGAATGTTGGCCTGAGTGGGGGGAGATTGAATATCTTAGGAGTGGGGAGGAGGGATATATAAGGGGAGGACGGAGGGGATTGTGGGGGACTTTTGGGGTACTCTTAGAGTCTTTAGTGCTCTCCGTGTTTAGAGTGCTTAAGTTCTGGGAAATTGGAGGTTCAGGGTAGAGAGTGGTGTCTTTGGAGTGTGGTGTGCACGTAGTGGACGTATATTAATCAATACAGATAATAAAGAAAGCTCAAGAGTGATTGTGTGGGAGGAAGGAAAGCGTGTATGTGAATGAGTGAAAGGATTAGATGAAAGGTTTCTGAAAGGTTTCAAAAAGGTTTTATTTGAAACAAAGCCTGTGAACTTTTAAAAATAAATTTAAATTATTTTGTTTTTAACTACCACAAAAATCCCACGTGTCTGGCATTTATCATCTGAGGTTTACACATTTAGCACCCGCTCTGACAATAATTCACCTCAGCACATATAATTCACAGCGCTTTATTATTGAAATCCTTCTCCAATTTTAACCCCTTTCTCCACATAGTTTGGAGGAAGGTGGTTTTTATCCCTTGCCTCAGGCGTTTCGAGCGGTGGTGCTGGGCTTGAGCAGGGAGCAGCCGTGGCCGGGCCTGGTGTTCAGAGCCGGTGTCGTGGCAGGGCCCTCCCCATGAATCCGGCTCTGCATAAGCTCAGACAGCCACGGGCAAAGAGAAAGAGCGTGGGAGCAGGCAAGCGGCCAGGGGGCTGATGACAGGACCGGGAAGAGCCCTCCTGCCCATCTTTACTTATTTATATAAAGGAAACATCCCCCCACAGTGCTCAAGGCGGCTTTCAGAGTGGATCCATTTGGGCTGCTTTCTCACTTCTCCAGAATGAGATTCTGAGCATTCTGCCCTTTTTACTTTGATCTTAAAGATAAAAAAAATGGAGGCTCAAACCTACCTGCCTCTCCTCAGCTGCAGGTGAACCCCAACGTTTTTGGCCCCGAGGTCTGCACACACACATCCATGCGCACCTACGGGCTCTCTTGCTGGTGCTAGCAAGGGAATGCCTTCCTTACCTCCCCCTCTCTGTTGAGGAACGGATTCCCTTGCTAGCACTAGCAAGTAAAACTCCAGCCGAGGCTGCTGCTGTGGCAGATGGAAGTGTGTGTGTGTGGGGGGGTGTCTGGCAGGCCACCAGAAAAGGCTTGGTGAGCCGCACTTTTGCACACCTGTGCTAGAGCCGTATTTGAATGTCTGCAGGACTTTCCTCTCCCATTCTGCCTCAATATGCAGACTCCATGACTTCAACATTGTTGGGTTATTTCTCTCCCTGCTCCACGCACAAACACACATGCACACACCAGCTTTTTGTAATATCTCGCCTGATGAAGAGATCTGGAGGTCTCAAAGGCTTACATGTCTTTTGGTGGTCTTTTGGCTCTAATAAACGCATTTCACTAATATGGATTTCGTGAACTGGCTTATGGCCAACATGGCTACCTTTGCCTTTTTTGTGAAGCCTTTAATCGGCAGATTTAATTGGTAGATTACCGTATTTCCTCGATTCTAAGACGCATTTTTCCCCCATATAAACATCTCTAAAAACACAGGTGCGTCTTAGAATTGCGGGTGCGATTATTCTTAGAATCAGTTTTTTTTTCTGTTGGTGGTACTGAAATTAGTGTGCATCTTACAATCGATGGCGTCTTACAATCGAAGAAATACGGTAACTCAAGAAGGACGCAGACAAGCTGGAGCGAGTTCAGAGGAGGGCAACCAGGATGATCAGGGGTCTGGAAACAAAGCCCTATGAAGAGAGACTGAAAGAACTGGGCCTGTTTAGCCTGGAGAAGAGAAGGCTGAGGGGAGACATGATAGCACTCTTCAAATACTTAAAAGGTTGTCCCACCGAGGAGGGCCAGGATCTCTTTTCGATCCTCCCAGAGTGCAGGACACGGAATAATGGGCTCAAGTTAAAGGAAGCCAGATTCCAGCTGGACATCAGGAAAAACTTCCTGACTGTTAGAGCAGTGCGACGGTGAAATCAGTGACCTAGGGAGGTTGTGGGCTCTCCCACCCTAGAGGCCTTCAAGAGGCAGCTGGGCAACCACCTGTCAGGGATGCTTCAGGGTGGATTCCTGCATTGAGCAGGGGGTTGGACTCGATGGCCTTGTAGGCCCCTTCCAACTCTGCTATTCTATGATTCTATGATTCTTGAGCCCCACCAATTAACTGGAAAAGGGAGCTCTAGTGAACAAAAGGCAGCCGTGCTTTGATTACTGAGGTTATTTGGGTGCCGGTGTGGTGCAAAAGGAAAAGGAGCAAATTTATTAAGGAGGTGTCCCGCCAGGGCTCGGCTCGCTCTCACACCTTCCGGTCAAACTGCAGAGCCTCCAGGTGGGCCACAACTCACCGGTACGCGGGGCCGGAGCTCTGCGTCCGTCTGCTTGTCCTCGTCCTCCACCTCTCCCTCGCTCTCCCGCTGCTCTGCCTGCTGCCAGACAATGGCCTCCTTCTCGTGCTCCTTGCGATACAGGTTGGTGCGCTCCGTCACGCTGACCCGCCTCACCACTTTCCTGAAAGGGTGGGGAGGGAGGGGGGGAGGGAGGGAGAACGTCAGAAGAGCAGACCGCCTTCCTTTATATACACCCAGGCGACGTTTACGATCTTCAGAGGAGGCCCTGCTGCTGGTCATCCCAACACGAAGAGAATGTCGCCGTGAAGAACCTCGACGGCGGGGCCTTCTCTGCAGCGGCCCCCACCCCTTGGAAAACCCTCCCTCCTGCGGTTCGGGAGGCGGAAAATGTAATAACTTTTAAACGCCTCCTAAAAAACGTATATTTTTAAACACGCCTTCCCCGGACTGTCATTTATTCTCGTTTTATGTGATTTTAAAGTTTTAACCTGGATTGTATGGTTTTAGAGATCTTAGGTTGTTGGGAAGTATAAATACGTAATAAATAAAATAAATAAAACAAAATAAGAGCCCCGAGGCTGGATGAGGCCAAGGGTCCATCTAATCCGGCACTCTGCTCACACACGGGGGCCGACCACACGCCCCAAGCCCACGAGCAAGGCGCGGGTGCAACAGCTCACATCTCCTGCTCACACCTACACAGGCAGAGTTCCTCTGATACTGCAGATAGCGTAGAGCCGTCAGTAGCCAACCTCCCGTGCTGCATCTCCGGGCCAAAATCCCCCAGGAGCGTCTGTGGCGCAAGCCCCTTGGAGCAAACGCCCAAAGAGGCTTCGACCTAAAACCCATCCCACCCCCCCACTCCCACTCCAGTTATCCTGGCTCGAGCCAACAGGCAATCCATCGCCCACCCCCACCCCCGCCCCCAGTCTTACCCTCGGCTGCCAGCACTGGAGGTGCGGCGCTGTAGCCTCGACTTGTGCTTGTCGTGTGACTTCATGATGGCGTCGTGCTTGTGCTTCAGCTCCAGGAGCTTGGCGCGCACCTCCTCATCCACACACACATCTGGCGGGAAGAGGGGAGGGGAGAGAAGGGAGCATCAGTGGTCACCCAGCGCCTCCCGTCCGCCACTGGGCGTGTGGGGGTCTTTCCCTTGCACGCCTTCCCTTCCTTTGTTACCTATCCCCCTGCCTCTGTTGCCTCCCCAACTATTCACACTTAAAGAGTGTAAGAGCCTTGGGGCAGAGTGTTTTGCATGGTTGCAAATCCATTTATCATAGAATCATAGAATAGCAGAGTTGGAACGGGCCTACAAGGCCATCGAGTCCAACCCCCTGCTCAAGGCAGGAATCCACCTTAAAACATCTCTGACAAATGCTTGTCCAGCTGCCTCTTGAAGGCCTCTAGTGTGGGAGAGCCCACAACCTCCCTAGGTCACTGGTTCCATTGTTGTACTGCTCTAACAGCCAGGAAGTTTTTCCTGATGTCCAGCTGAAATCTGGCTTCCTTTAACTTGAGCCCGTTATTCCGTGTCCTGCACTCTGGGAGGATCGAGAAGAGATCCTGGCCCTCCTCTGTGGGACAACCTTTTAAGTATTTGACGAGTGCTCTCATGTCTCCCCTCCATCTTCTCTTCTCCAGGCTAAACCTGCCCATTTCTTGCAGTCTCTCTTCATAGGGCTTTGTTTCCAGACCCCTGATCATCCTGGTTGCCCTCCTCTGAACACGCTCCAGTTGGCAATCTCTTCTGCTTTGGGGTTAATGGGTATTCTCGGACTTATATCCCTCCCATCCACCCCAAAAATATATCTTCCCCAGGCTTTTCTTCTCAAACATAGTGTGCAAATTATGCTCATTTCCGTGGACTTCCTGAGTTGCACTACTCATTTTACTTCTGATGTGAACACTCTCAAGCAATCTGGACTTTTCTAGCAACGAATGAGGAGACGGAAGGTGGAAAGATGAGGGGGTTTGGGATGGGTGGGCAGAAGGGACGCCGGAGGCACAGCCCAGCAGAGGAGGCCACGGGGACACAGCAGCGGGGGGCCCGCAAACAGTGGAAGGCCCCTGTTCCATCCTCTGAGATTTAGCCAGCGACCGTCACACTGCCTCATATCTCTCTCCACCATCAAAAGGCCTGGGTATTCGCTTCGAATGTTGAGTTTTTCATCGATCCCAGATCTGTTTTTAGGTTTGGCTCACAGCTCAAAGTTGTTTTTAGATGTATGTTGTCTGTGTGCATAGTCTGCCTGTTTTATGTCTTTTAAATTCTGCATATCGCTTTTAATATTTTAATCTTTTGTAAACCGTCCAGAGAGCTTTGGCTATGGGGGTGGTATAGAAATAACAATAATAAAGCAGAGATCTTGAGTGCCAAATTGTGCCCTTGGATATGTGGGCATCTGGGCAGCCCCGGCCTCGTTGCAGGATTCTTCTGAGAAAGATCTCCCCACAGAGCTGCAGAGAAGGTCGTGGCAGCTGGAAAGAGCCACGGCCACCCCAGAACAAGCCCCGCGTGGCTCCCTGTGCCCTCGGAAGCCAAGCGCCATGAACACCCCAGGTGCGGCCTGCTTTGGTGGCACCGGAGCACTGACACGCAACTGGCCAGGAGCCAGGAAGCCCAAGCAGCTGGCCAGGTTCTACCCGGGTCCCTTCTGCTCACCAAGTGGGGTCTCATCCAGCACCGACTTCCCGTTGAGATCTGCTCCGTGAGCCACCAGCAGTTCCACCAGATGAATCTGCCAGCAACAAGGAAGAAGTTTTGGCAAAGGAAGGAGGGCAGCCCGTTCTTCTTGCCAGGGCCATGGAGCTCCGACATCCGGGGAGGAGGAACGGTAAAGGGGGGACTTCCCAAGGAAGAACTGTGGCCCCACAAGGATCCCCGCCGAGCCCCAGGACGCCCCGTCCTGTGCCCGAGACAGACTTAATAGATGTCTGCCCATCCTCTCTGCTCCATCAGCTCCACTGAAGGAAGGTCCACCACCAGCGCTCTCTCTAATCACACGCACACTTATCAACGAAGACCGGAGTGAGTGGGAACCGTGCAGAAGCACACTTTCTGAGCTGCGCCCACCCCCACTCCTCACCCCCCAGCCGCAGGCCAAGCTGGCCTTTAAGAGCACTCAGAACCGGCCATCTCCAAGGGGGTTCCTTTCCTCCCCACCCCCCACCCACGGCCTAGGATGTCAGCACTGCCTCTGCTTGTATCCATGCTCAAATATCCTCAGAACTAAGAAGCCTTGCCTAACCTGGAACCCAGATTTCCTCCTCGCAGTTCCAACCCTCCTCTTTCAGAAGCAGCACCTGTGAACCACGGGGCCTTGGGGCAGGCCGGCCGCTTCCCAACGTGCTCACTCCCTTCCCATTTCCTTTCTACTCCAAGAACTGGCCTTCCAGAACCCAAAGCCGTCGCCCCCCACAACACCCACGCACATACACACACACCCTGGCCCAGAGTTGGGGCGGCTCCCGCCGGAACGAGGCCCCAGAACCGTCTCCCGGCCTTCCCACCGGCAGCCCTGCGCCTGGAGCAGCTGGCTCATAATTGCCTGCATCGCTGTCAGCTGCCTTTGGAATCCCGGGCTTATCACAAGGGCCATCTGGACTCCCAGACGCAGGTTAATGAGATGACGGCTGCCCTGCGTCCCACGAAGCAGGTGCTGGAGTTGGCTCGGCCACCAGGGGGCAGCACCCCACCCCGGCCGAGACGCTGCCAGCCTGCCCTCCCTCCGCCAAGGCTCCCGCGGCCCCATGGCCCCTCTCCGCCCCGGCACCCGCAGCGCTCACCTGGCCCCAGCAAGCGGCGGCGTGGAGGGGCTGCCAGCCATCCTTGTCCTTGGCGCTCATGCTGGCCTTGTGCTCCAGCAGCAACTCGGCAGCCTCCAGGTAGCCGTTGGCCGAGGCGATGTGCAGCTACGGGGAAGAGCAGTGGGGCAGTGAGTGTTAAGTATATGAAAAGAAATACTTGCTTAGTCATTAAAATTGTGTGTGTATGGCTATCTCAGGGTTAAACAGAGAAAGACTATCTGTGGGCAATTACCTTGAGATAGAGGCTGTCCTGGGAACCTTGCCAAGATTCTAAGTTAGCCTCATCACAGCTGTATGTAATGTAGATAAGAATTGTGTAGATGTGCATATAGTTTCTCACTTGTGTAAAATGGAACTGATCACTGCTCTATGATCACTGCTCTCTGTGTATGCCTCAGTGTGCTGATCTGAACTGATCTGAATTGGACTGCACAGAAGCCTGAAGGAAATAAACCAGCTCTGCTGTGTAAGACCTGCGTGATGTGTGTTTGTTTCTGAGCACAAACAGAGTTCCAGAAGGAGAAAAGTTCTGGCAATAACCCAACAGTGAGGGAGGGGCAGCCAGGGAGGGAGGAAGGGAGGGAGGGGAGAGAGAGCCATGGGGGCAGGCGCGCCGGTCTGACGGCCCAACAGTTCATCTGGGCCGGGCCAGACTCGAGATGGATGGATGGATTGCATCGATACCCTGCCTTTTGCCCTCCAAGGAACTCAAGGTGGCATACATAACCCCCTTCCTCTCCATTTCTATCCTCACAACAACAAGCCTGTGAGGCGGGTTGGGCAGAGGGTCTGTGACTGGCCACTACGCCACACTGACTGGGGAGAGCCCGGCTCCATGGGCCAGGGCAAGGAGGCCCCCTCCCCCCTCCCCAGCTGGATCCAAATCGTGTAAGAGCACGAATCCGTTTGAACTGGATGCTTCAGTGCGTGAAACGCCCCTCCTGACTCTCGGAGGACGGGGCAGTCGACTCGGAGAGGAGGTTTACGCCCCAGCTCTGGACGAGCTGTTCCCCTCTCCTTGGAAATGGGAGGCCAGCCCCCCGCCCCCCATGCTGAGAAGGAATCAGGGAGCCTCGGTTGACTGGATAACGAGGATGAGGCTGGACTAGGTGGCCTTCAGGTCACAGGAGCGTCCGACACAGCCGGACTCTGAGCCAGACCGGCCTCGGTCCCTCTAGCCCAGGACGGCCAACACAGGCGGGCAGCAGCCATGGCACTCAGGGGTTCCAAGCATGAGCTTTTCCATCCCTATCTGCAGGAGGTGCCGGGAACTGAAACGGGGACCTTAGAATCATAGAATCATAGAACAGCAGAGTCGGAAGGGGCCCACAAGGCCATCCAGTCCAACCCCCTGCTCAAGGCAGGAATCCACCCTAAAGCATCCCTGACAGGTGGTTCTCCAGCTGCCTCTTGGAGACCTCTAGGGTGGGAGAGCCCACCACCTCCCTAGGTAACTAATTCCATTGTCGTACTGCTCTAACAGTCAGGAAGCTTTTCCTGCTGTCCAGCTGGAATCTGGCTTCCTGTAACTTGAGCCCGTTCTTCTGTGTCCTGCACTCTGGGAGGATCGAGAAGAGATCCTGGCCCTCCTCTGGGTGACAACCTTTGAAGTCTTTGAAGAGTGCTCTCCTGTCTCCCCTCAATCTTCTCTTCTCCAGGCTAAACCTGCCCAGTTCTTCCAGTTCTTTCCTTCTGCATGCAAAGCCGGGGCTGCAGCCCTGAGCCCTGGTCTCTCCCTCGGAGCCCTTCCCAGTCTCTCGGCCCACGTTGGACGGAGCCCAGGCGCCATTCCGGAGCCTCAGCTGAAGAGAGGGAGAGGCCCAGCGCCAGAGGCGCGTCCCCCATCCCACCCCACCCCGCCCCGCCACCGGAGCTCCAGGCGCCCATCTCACCAGGGTGGCCCTGTGGTCCAGCGGCGTGTTCAGGTCGACGCCTTCCTTCACCAGCCGGCGGATGTCGTCCACCATGGCCCGCTCCACAGCGGAACGCGCCTCCTCAATGGACTCCTGAGTTATACCTGGGGGGAGGAAGGAGGGAAGACGCTAACAGGGAAACGCCTTGGCACAACGGAGGGGCTCGGGAAATCCCGCAGAGACACTTCAGACCTACACTCTCTCAAGCACGGCTGGCCGAGGGCAGCAATTCCACCAGGGCTTCGGCTGCTCCCTCTCTGCCTTTCCCTTCCACACCACTGCTGCTCCCCGGGCTTCTGCCTCCGATGCTGCCGTCACAATGACGGGCCCTTGGGGCAACAGTCAGCCCGGACGCCAGGGCCCAAGGCCAGCAGCAACGCCTCCCCAGCTGCAAAGAAGAAATGGGCCTTTTGGGGGCTGCTACAAGCTAACCGGGTTCCTCATGCATCCGTTAACTACTTCTAAACGACAGAACCAACCACTGCAGCAGGCCCTGCTCCTGTTCAGAGGTCCAGCCAGCCAGCTGTGACCCCTTCTGGGACGCGCAGTATACTTTTCCCCAGGTTTCAGTCATTTCCACCCCCTGCCCCATCCTCAAAAGAAACAGACTGATCCTCCTAGGAGGTGGATGGGGCCCTTTTCGCCACATAAGGACCAGCACTCAACAAACTGAGTCCACTACTAGCATGTATCAAGGCACGGCAAACCTCCGGTCTGCGGACCAGACATGGCTCACCGAGTTCCCCCATCTGATCCACCTCCTCTGGCCAGGCAAGGGAAGTCTCGGCCAACGGAGCTTTTTAAAATCCCGACTGCCATGTCGGGAGGCATTTCTGGGGGGCATCACTCTCCTCTCCCCTAATGCTGCAGGGCCTACACACACACACACCTCGCAATTAAGCATTTAAAAGCCTAATCGCCCTGCCAGCCTGGGGTGCACGTGGGGGAAGGAGGAGAACGTGCCCTATGTGCATTCTATATGAAAGTGCATTCTGTGTGTGAGAGAGAATCATAGTTCGCATGTACGGAGAGGGAGAGAGGGGTGAGTGAACAGTGAATAGCGATGGCCACCAATCTGGATGGCTTTAGAGGGGGTTGGATAAATTCCTGGAGGCGAAGGCTATCAAGGGCTACTAGCCCTGATGGTTGTGTGCTACCTTCAGTATCCGAGGCAGTAAGCCTGTGCGCACCAGCTGCTGGGGAACATGGGTAAGAGAGTGCTGTTGCACCATGTCCTGCTTTGTTGGTCCCTGGTTGGCCACTGTGTGAACAGAGTACTGGACTAGATGGACCCTGGGTCTGATCCAGCCTCAGGGCTATTCTTGTGTTCTTCGGTCTGGGCAACCACGTTAGGCAGGCCACAAGCCAGCAACAGGGTGGCCTGCTCTCTTTGAGATGTGGCCCTGCCCACTGCAGGCTTAAGGCCCCTAGAGGTGGCTGCCTGGAGCTGAAAGTGATGCCCCCCTCCCCTGCCCTCATAGAATCATAGAATAGCAGAGTTGGAAGGGGCCTACAAGGCCATCGAGCCCAACCCCCTGCTCAATGCAGGAATCCACCCTAAAGCATCCCCGACAGATGGTATCTATGGCAAGGACGGGGGCGGCACTCTCAGCCTCCACAGCACGAGTATAGCAGGAAGGGGGAGCAGGATCTGCAGTTTGCTTCTAAAACCAGGTATGGCAGGGATGAACGGGCACCATCCTTGATCCAATGCCCCTGGCACCCGACGTGTGCATCACCTGTGCTCTGTTGCTGCAGCGCTCTGTAGATAGCAGAAGACGCATGAGTGCTATTTTAACACATACGCAGGAATGAAAGGCAGTCCCACTTCAGGTCCATGCCTCTTTGCAGCCAAATTTGATACAGAATCAATCATAGAATAGCAGAGTTGGAAGGGGCCTACAAGGCCATCGAGTCCAACCCCCTGCTCATTGCAGGGATCCACCTTACAGCATCCCTGACAGGTGGTTATCCAGCTGCCTCTTGAAAGCCTCTAGTGCGGGAGAGCCCACAACCTCCCTAGGTCATGGGTTCCACTGTCGTGGTTGCCCCGCGACTCCATAATTTAGCACATGTTTCTTCACTCAACCAACCAGGTATTAATACAGCAGGGCGGGCGAGCGGAAGTTATAACATCAGAAGTGCCCTGATGCTGGATCAGACCAAGGGTCCACCTAGTCCAGCACTCTGTTCACACAGGGGCCAACCAGCCCTCGGCCAGGGACCCACAAGCAGGACATGGTGCAACAGCACCCTCCCACCCATGTTCCCCAGCAACTGGTGCACACAGGCTTATTGCCTAGAATACTGGAGGTAGCACATAACCATCAGGGCTAGTAGCCAATGATAGCCTTCGCCTCCAGGAATTGATCCAACCCCCTTTTAAAGCCATCCAAATGGGTGGCCATCACTACATCTTGTGATAGTGAGTTCCATAATTTAACTTTGCGCTTTGTGAAGAAGTCCTTCCTCTTATTTGTCCTGGATCTCCCACCAATCAGTTTCATGGGATGACACCGGGTTCTAGTATTTTGAGAGAGGAAGAAAAATGTCTCCCTGCCCACATTCTCCACACCAGGCATAATTTTGTACACCTCTCTCAGGTCTCCCGGCGGCCTCCTTTTCTCTAAGCTAAACAATCCCAGTTGATGTAACCTTCCTTTGTAGGGGAGATGTTCCAGCCCCTTCATCATTTGAGTTGCCCTTTTCCCAGCTCCATAATATCCCTTTTTTAGGTGTGGCGACCAGAACTGTACACAGTATTCTAAGAGTGGTCGCACCATAGATCTGTATAAAGGCAGTACGATACTGGCAGTTTTATTCTCAGTTCCTTTTCTTATAATGCCTAACATGGAGTTTGCCTTCTTTACAGCAGTTCTGACTTCTCCCTGAGAGCAGCACAGCCAGGCTGAGGCGGTAGGATGCGCTACCGTTGCTGTTATTTGTACATTACCTTCTAAAACAGCCTTCCTCAACCTGGGGCGCTCCAGATGTGTTGGACTGCAACTCCCAGAATGCCCCAGCCAGCTATGCTGGCTGGGGTATTCTGGGAGATGCAGTCCAACACATCTGGAGCGCCCCAGGTTGAGGAACGCTGTTCTAAAACTTTCTATGATCTTTATGTAAAGCACCCTGAGAGGGCTTTCTTTGCCTGGAAAGGTGGCATAACATACATATGCACAGATGTGGAAAGGCTAGGCAGACAGGGGCTGGGGGGACGGGGAGGGGGGAGGAGAGATAAAGCTGAAGACCCTACAGATCCAAGGAGGGGTCAGGGCGGGTGAGCCCCTGGCTCCTGTGCAACTGACAGATTCTAAACCGCCCAGAGAGCTTCAACTATGGAGCAGTATATAAATGTAATAAATAAATAAATAAATAAAATTCTACAAAATCATGAGGAGAACAGGAGGATAAGGAACTATCTGTGAATAGCAGCAAACTGAAAACTTTCTGAGAAAACTCTTGGGCAGAAACCTCATTAGACGCTGAAGCAGAGGTGGATTCAAAGCATAAAGACGCCTCCGCCTGCTTTAGCTGATACTTCAGAGTAAGCAAAACATTTCCCTGACTCCAGAAGACACAGGGAAAACGCACTCAGCATTTTAACTCAACCCCTCCTTATTGTTTTACTATGATTTTATTAGATTGTAAGCCTATGCGGCAGGGTCTTGCTATTTACTGTTTTACTCTGTACAGCACCATGTACATTGATGGTGCTATATAAATAAATAATAATAATAATAATAATAAGAGTTTTCCTCTTTTCTAGTCACTGATTCCCGCCCAGAGGCAGGGAGGGAGGCAGGGACGGAGGGTGCCACCGAACAGCCATTGCTGGGGAGAACAGCTGCCTCCTAGCCCACTCGTGGGCTCCTCAGACACACCCAGGAGGCCACTGCTGAACTAGATGGGCCCTTGGACTCCTCTTACGTTCTGTTACCCCTCGACACAAGGCGCAGTTGTCACTGCAGCTGGGATGAGATTAGGCAGAATTGCAGTAGGGAGAGGAGAGAGGCATCATGACTTTGGGTGCCTCCCTGAAGCCTGCCAGTCCTCTCATTCTGACTGCTGAAAGAGCCCAGGCAGAAGGCTGTGGTGCCTGGTGATGACTGCGGCTTGTAGCGCCAGATCCATCACGGCAAGACAGGAGGGGCAGCCAATGCGGACGAGGAGGACCCGCGTCCGAGAAAGCGGGAGACTCACCCTGGTCGGCCATGGCGGTTTCGATGTAGTCCAGAGTCGCCTCGTCCTCACAGAGGTCGTACGGCATGTTCCCATCCGAGTTGACGGCCAGCAGGTGGGCGCCTCTGGAGAGGGAAGGCGGAGAGGAGCCGTGAGCGGGTGGGCGACCCGTCCCGCCGCCGCGCCCAACCAACCCAACGGCTGCACACGGCATCCAACTCTCGCTGCTGGGTGCCGAGTGAAACAGATACAAGGAGTTATTTTTGTTCCAGAGCGGCCAACGGCGCTTGGAAAACATGCTTCATGGGCACTCTCCTGAGAGAGCCCAGCAGATTGGGTTTCATCCTCCCCCATCCTCTCACTCAGCAGGGGACGGTGGCTGAAACAGGACCCGGCTCCCCCACAGCACCGCACCCACGGGCCCAGCAGCTTTGGCAACGGGTGCCACGCTCAGCACCAGGCCACCGTGGAGTCAGGAGGAAGTGGCAGGGGGAGAGATGGACAGGCCCCGTGGCCCTGCTTCATCCAACCCAGCAGTAGAACGCCATCGAGATGCTCCTCCCGAGGAGACCCATGAGAGGCCTTGCGCCAGAGTGGTTGCGTGCAGCAGCCATGAGCTGCAAGCGCCTGGTGCAAATCTCAGCCCAGCCATGGACTCACCGGGTGGAACTTCAGGCCAGGATCTCCTGGGCTCCCTCGGCCCCCATCCCCCAAGTGCAAGGTGAAGGAACAACAAGGCCGGACAATCGTAAGGGTTTGCCAAGGCCTTTTTAAAAATCCTTTAACAGTATTTCTAGGCTGCCCTACAACGAAGCTCTCAGGCCGTCTCCCGATAAGAAATAAGACCATTCATAGAATCACAGAATAACAGAGCTGGAAGGGGCCTACAAGGCCATTGAGTCCAACCCCCTGCTCAATGCAGGAATCCACCTTAAAGCATCCCTGACAGGTGGTTGTTCAGCTGCATCTTCAATGTCTCTAGTGTGGGAGAGCCCACAACCTCCCTAGGTCACTGGTTCCATTGTCGTACTGCTCTAACAGTCAGGAAGTTTTTCCTGATGTCCAGCTGGAATCTGGCTTCCTGTAACTTGAGCCCGTTATTCCGTGTCCTGCATTCTGGGAGGATCGAGAAGAGATCCTGGCCCTCCTCTGTGGGACAACCTTTTAAGTATTTGAAGAGTGCTCTCATGTCTCCCCTCCATCTTCTCTTCTCCAGGCTAAACATGCCCAGTTCTTTCAGTCTCTCTTCATAGGGCTTTGTTTCCAGACCCCTGATCACCCTGGTTGCCCTCCTCTGAACACGCTCCAGCTTGTCTGCGTCCTTCTTGAATTGTGGAGCCCAGAACTGGATGCAATACTCTAGATGAGGCCTAACCAGGGCCGAATAGAGAGGAACCAGGACCTCACGTGATTTGGAAGCTATACTTCTATTCATGCAGCTCAAAATTCAATTAACAATAAAAACAAGACCACAGAAAAACACACATTGCAGAGAGCGGAACAGCGCAAAGCAAACCTCACCTTAAGGCGAGGAGTGGGAACCCTCTTGGCTCCTGGGCCCGAATTCACCCCCTCAGGGGATCACCAGGCCCCTGGCTGAAGCGCCCGCTGGCCAAGGCCTCTCTATCCCCACACAGGGCAGTCGGGGGACGAGCAGAGGGCCCTCGGATGGAACCCCGTTATCTTGGATGACCCTACGGGTAGGGGGAGCTGGGCACAGGGGAATCTGCTTGTTGTCTTCCGTCACAGGCCGGAGATACCAAGGGGGCTCCTCGCCACGCCTCTCCCCCAAGCCCCTGCCGGGCTCCAGGCCAGGGGGCTGGGGGTTGGGGAGGGGAGGGGTGGGGTGTGCAGACGGAGACCAAGCATCTTCCCTGGCTGAGGTTTCCCATCCCTGCCCTAAGATCACGTATGAAACATGCCTGATCACTGCCCATCTTCTCCATGTTCACTCTTGGAGAAGAGGAGCATAACCCAGGGCCAAATAGCCCACCCAGCCCCCAGCGAGACCAGTGCCCCGTCCGTAAGACCGCAGTTCCTTCTCAGCAATTGCCCAGAACATGCCACGAACCTAGTCTTCAAGCAGGAACTGACCCATAAAGTACTGCTCTCCCTGCCAGGTCCAGACAATGGCCTTCTGCCTCCCAATACACCCACAGCCCAATGCCCCCGGGGCAGCAGACGAGCACAGCCTGGGGACAAGATCCACCTGGCCCTCATAGGTTGACCATCCCTGGGAATGGAGGCTGCTCTTCGGGGAGAGAGCTCTTTCGCTGGCCGCCGAGATCACATTACGCCAGTCCTTTTACAACGTCACTGGCTGCCAGTCCAGGTCCGGGCCTGATTCAAAGTGCTGATATTGACATTCAAAGCCCTAAACGATTTGGGGCCAGGTTATTTGAAGGAACGCATCCTCCCATATGTACCTGCCTGGACCTTAAGATCATCCACAGGGGTCCTTCTCCGTGAGCCCCTGCCAAAGGAAGTGAGGCAGGTGGCTACTAGGAGGAGGGCTTTCTCCGCTGTGGCACCCCGGTTGTGGAATGAGCTCCCCAGAGAGGTCCGCCTGGCGCCTACACTGCACTCTTTTCGTCGCCAGCTGAAGACCTTTTTATTCTCTCAGTATTTTAACACTTAATTTTAACTTAAATTTAAATTTTACTGTTCTAACTCTGTATTTTAATCTTATATCAGTTTTGCTGTGTGGTTTTATCCTGGTTGTGCTTTTGATACTGTATTTTGTATTTGTGTTTTTAACCTGTTGGGTTGTTTTATTATGGTTTTAATTTTTGTGAACCGCCCAGAGAGCTTCGGCTATTGGGCAGTATAGAAGTGTCACAAATAAATCAGCGGCCGCCCAGAGCACCGTCAGCGTCCACACGTTTAGCGCCGTTCCGTCTACAAGCCACTTATGCTCGCAGCCATCGCGAGATCCTGCGGCCGCCGTGACGCCCGGAGGTTACAGGCCGGTTGTGCAGAGCAGAACTTCCATCGGTTTCAGTGAACAGCTCCAAAGCCCTTTCCCCCGATTTGAAACTTAATATGGCAAAGACTGAATTGCTTGTTTTTCCTCCTAAACCTTCTCCTCATCTCTCATTCTCTCTTATTGTCAATGATGTTACACTTACTCCAATCAAGGAAGCTCATAGCCTTGGCTTTATCTTCGACTCCTCGCTCTCCTTTATTCCTCAGATTGAGGCAGTAGCTAAATCCTGTCGTTTTTTCCTGTATAATATTGCCAGGATTCGATCATTTTTGTCTGTCTCTTCTGGCAAGACTCTTGTTCATGCACTGGTTATTTCTCGGTTGGACTACTGCAACCTTCTTCTCACTGGCCTTCCTTCTTCTCACATCAGTCCGTTGGTTTCTGTTCACCACTCTGCTGCTAAGATCATCTTCTTGGCTCGCCGCTCTGACCATGTTACTCCACTTCTGAAATCTCTTCATTGGCTTCCAATTCACTTCAGAATCCAATATAAACTTCTCCTGTTGACCTACAAAGCTTTTCACTGTCTAGCTCCTTCCTATCTCTCCTCTCTCATCTCACACTATTGCCCCACTCGTGCTCTTCGGTCCTCTGATGTCATGTTTCTCGCCTGCCCAAGGGTCTCTACTTCCCTTGCTTGGCTTCGTCCATTTTCTTCTGCTGCCCCTTACGCCTGGAACGCTCTTCCAGAACATTTGAGAACTACAAGTTCAACCACAGCTTTTAAAGCTCAGCTAAAAACTTTTCTTTTTCCTAAAGCTTTTAAAACTTGATGTTGTTCGGACTTTATACTGTTAGTTTTACCCTACCCTGTGCCTGCTTACCCTACCCTGTGCCTGTTTGCATTCTCTTCCCCTCCTTATTGTTCTACTATGATTTTATTAGAATGTAAGCCTATGCGGCAGGGTCTTGCTATTTACTGTTTTACTCTGTACAGCACCATGTACATTGATGGTGCTATATAAATAAATAAATAAATAAATAAATAAATAAATAATAATAATAATAATAATAATTCACCAAACTTCATCATGTCCCCACCCCCGCCCTCTACCGTTTCAACCAGGGGGTGGGCAACTTGTGCCCCCCGCAGATGTTTTGTCTGACAAGTCACATCATCGCTCACCATTGGCTATGCTGGCCAGGTCCAACGGGAGTTGTAGGCCAAAACATCCGGAGGGCCATAAGCCGCCCTCCCCTGATTTAAACCTCCCTCCCTCCCACAGCCATGGTGAGTGACGCACGGCTAGACTAGGGCCACAGAGAACAGGGAGCCACAGCCCAGGCAAAATCCCTCGGGAGCTCAGTGCCACCGGGCAAAGCCTTTTCCCAGCAGGATCAGGCCCCTGCAGAGCAATCCTGAGCCCCTTCCCAAAAGCAATCCTGAGCCCTGTCCCCCTGGCAGGGCTGAAGTCTTACTTACAGGGGATCCCTGCGGGCAGCTAAGAGCGACAACGATAGAGTTACTCCGTCAACAATACAACCCCGTTAAATATTTACAAGCCTTCAAGCTGGATCCCAGGCAATTACACTGGAACCTACGAGCGCGACCTCAATTCCAGGTGAGGCGAGGAGACTGCTAATGATGCCACCGAGGAGGAGGAGGAGGAGGAGGAGGAGGAGGAGGGCGGGGGCACCCCATCTCCCGTGGAGCAAAAAAGGGACCATTCAAGCAGCTTGTAAATAAGGGTGCCCTCTTCCTGGAACAGTGCAGAGACAGGGAGGCATCCCAGGGATGCCGCTGGAGGAAAGAGTCATAGGCTGAACTTCTGCCTGACACGTGGAAGGTTAAAGGTGCAAGAACCATTGACCAGGACACAACCTGGAGTTGATGAAATCCGCGAGGCAGAGGGCGAGTCTTGCAGGGTCCCCGTCAAGGCACCTGGCTACTGGTTGGCAGTCATACGAACACATGAGCTGCCTTATCCCAAGTCAGAACATCACCTAACTCAGGCCGTTGAGCGCAGGCGCTTGAACCAGGGACCTTGCCATGAAAAGGCACAGGCTCTGTCATTAAGCCAGGAGCCCTCCAAAGACGGCTCATAAGCCATTGCTTCAGCCTGAGCCGGATCTTTCATCCATCTTCCTCCCAAGGGCTGCCTACTCCAGCCCGGCCCCCTGAGAGCCTTCTAAGTGGAAGCGCCAGACACTGAACCTTCTGCACAAAGGGCAAGATGTTCTACCACGAGACCAGGGGCCCTCCAGGCTCAGGGCCTGCCTTGATGACCAAGAACCACTGGCAACCCTTTCTGCCTTCACTGACCGTACCGGCTCTTCCAGAGGAATCAGTTGGTGGAATTACGCCTGGCATGTGCTGCGAAGACTACCTCCCAGGGAACAGCAGAGGCACAGACTCTCTAATGACGGCAGTGCTGTAGGGGCAATTGCAGCTCTCCTGACAGCAGTTACCGCCATCAGGGCTTAAAGAGGAGTTCTGCATCAGAAGCCCTCGTCAAGAGCAGCCAGGGGTCGTGGCGCCCTGGTTCCTCTCTGCAGAGGCGCTCCAGATGGTCTAAGGCTCCCAGGCAGGTGCTGCAGCTCAAGCAAGGCCTACTGCACTCCCCTATGGGTGTGCACATGCGCGCACCGGCCCCATCCCTCTATGCTCCGAGGGGCCCCTACTTCTATCCCTGCCCTCACTCAAGGACTGCACTCCGGTCAGGGCTGCGTCTGCTCCCTGCATGAGCGAGACACACCGCAAATGCTGAATGCTAGATCTCAGGGATTTGAAGGATCTCAGGGATGGGGTGGGGGGACACATCTCCCTCCCACCCCCACCCACCCCGGTGCAGTAGATGTGGTGGTACAGGACCTCCGCTAGTCAGGGCTGGGTGGGGAGGGAAGGATTCAGCCTTAGAGTCTCGTCTCTCCCTATGGCAGGCACAAGCGGAATTATGCACAATAAGCAAACTTGATGCCTGCCTAAATTGATCTGCATAATGTGTTCACAGGCTCAGTCCTGGGCCCAGTGCTCTTCAACATTTTTATTAATGATTTGGACGAGGAGGTGCAGGGAACGCTGATCAAATTGGCAGATGACACAAAATTGGGTGGGATAGCTAATACCCTGGAAGACAGAAACAAACTTCAAAGGGATCTTGATAGGCTGGAGTGCTGGGCTGAAAACAACAGGATGAAATTTAAGAGGAATAAATGCCAAGTTCTACATTTAGGAAATAGAAACCAAAGGCACAGTTACAAGATGGGGGATAGTTGGCTCAGCAACACTACAAATGAGAAGGATCTTGGAATTGTTGTAGATCACAAGCTGAATAGGAGCCAACAGTGCGATGTGGCTGCAAGAAAGGCAAATGCTATTTTGGGCTGCATTAATAGAAGTATAGCTTCCAAATCACGTGAGGTCCTGGTTCCTCTTTATTCGGCCCCGGTTAGGCCTCATCTAGAGTATTGCGTCCAGTTCTGGGCTCCACAATTCAAGAAGGACGCAGACAAGCTGGAGTGTGTCCAGAGGAGGGCAGCCAGGATGATCAGGGGTCTGGAAACAAAGCCCTATGAAGGGAGACTGAAAGAACTGGGTATGTTTAGCCAGGAGAAGAGAAGATTGAGGGGAGACATGAGAGCACTCTTCAAATACTTAAAAGCTTGTCACACAGAGGAGGGCCAGGGTCTCTTCTCGGTCCTCCCAGAGTGCAGGACACGGAATTATGGGCTCAAGTTAAAGGAAGCCAGATTCCAGCTGGACATCAGGAAAAACTTCCTGACTGTTAGAGCAGTATGACAATGGAATCAGTTACCTAGGGAGGTTGTGGGCTCTCCCACACTAGTGGCCTTCAAGAGGCAGCTGAAGAACCACCTGTCCGGGATGCTTTAGGGTGGATTCCTGCATTGAGCAGGGGGTTGGACTCGATGGCCTTGTAGGCCCCTTCCAACTCTGCTATTCTATGATTCCATGAGTTATCTTCTTCTGGCCACAGAATGCTATTGCAGCCAACCCGTTACGCACGGCCCTGAGACTACGGCCAGCCCTCCCCTCGCAGCTGTTGCCCCCCAAGGGCACGCCGAGTGTGGCAGTCTGGATTCCAGCAGCGGGCAGCTGGGGCCCCTGTGCAAACTCAGAAGCTGGGGCTCATCCCCAGCCTCTGGCAGGGAGGCGGCAGAGCCGGCTGCCCACGCAGCTGCCCCCTTACTTGTCAATGAGCAGCTCCACCAAGTGCAGGTGGCCGCAGGTGGCGGCGGCATGCAGGGGGGTCCACAGCTCGCTGTCGCAGGCGTTGACGTCGGCCCCGGCTTCCAGCAGCAGCTCAACAATGTCCGCGTAGTCATCGATGCAGCACTGGGAGGAAGACGGAACGGTAGAAACATGAATGCAAGGGTTGCCGATGGAGCCCTGAAGAAGGAAGGGAGAAGGGCGATGGAGCTCCCCCACCTGAGTTCCAGGGACCAGAATGCAACCTGAGCGAGGAACACAAGCCATTTTCTTGCACAGGCAGCTTTTGAACTGCAAACCCCTCCAGTGGCCAGGAGATCACCGTCTGCTCTCCACCCCAAAGAGAAGAAGACTTCAGACACCCTCTCGCTTCCCACCCAACCTGTACATCGATTTTCGATAGCGAGGACCTGCTGGCTTCCCCATGAATGCCAGACTGTCCCAGGAGACTCACAACAGGCTGAGCCTGGATGGCCTATCAGAAGTGGAATTGTTGTAGATCACAAGCTGAATGTGAGCCAACAGTGCAATATGGCTGCAAGAGGGGCAAATGCTATTTGGGGCTGCATTAATAGAAGTGTAGCTTCCAAATCGCGTGAGGTCCTGGTTCCTCTCTATTTGGCCCTGGCACAAATGACTCCAGTTGTCTCTCTAAAGGGCTCACAGAGCGATGGCTGTGATCCACCAGGGCTCGGACGCTCTACGGCTGCAGTGCAGGTGGTGGAGAAAGGACAGTGGCAGCTTGCTAAGGGAGCTTCGGCTATTGGGTGTGATAAAAATGCAATAAATAAATAAATAAATTTACGGAAGACCCTGTTTCCAGCCTCGGATGCAGAGGACTGCAGACGCCCAACTGGTAGAAATGAAGAGACCTTCTTCCCTACTCTCTCTTGGCTTATCAGAAAGGAGTTACGACGCCTCTCTTCAATTTGGCCTTTTAAATTGCGGGTTGTTGTTTTAATGTTTTGTAGTGCAATCCTTAAAGGTGGCCTGTGGCCTGGAAAACATTTTAAAATAAATAAAATGAAATAAATCCGATGCATGGCTACTCAGGAGAAAGTCCCACTGAATTCAATGGGGCTTGGAACCGCAGCCTTCATGTTTTAATGTGGTTGTGTTGCCTCTTAGGTCTTTCTGTCTTACTGTTTTTGTATTGCTGTGCACTGCCATGGTGACATTTGTGGAAAGGCAGTACGATAATAATACCGCCACCGCCACAGCAACCCAGCAAGGTTGTCAGGTAGAGAACCCTAACAGCCCAAGGATAAAGTCAGCCCCCTTCTTTCTCCTTCAACATTGACAAGAAGGAGGTACTTCCTAAATGCAGATGGATTACAATGTGAATCCCTGGTAGAAATGTCTTTGCCCAGGGAAAAGAGAGTCCATTTTAGGGTGGGAGGGGGTGTCAGGGGCTGTCAGCCGGCCAGGCTGGCCTGAACAAGGCAAACCACCACCCTGCCTGGTTGGTTTCTGCAAAAGGGGAAGCAGCCAGGATTAGAGGCTCAGCAGGGCACATGTCCAACAAGTATTCACAGCAGGCTGTGGATCAGCAGAAAGAAATATTTCAGCCCTTTGGCATGGAGGCTGATGCATTCCCCAAACTGCAAGGGGAGGGCCAGAAAGAAGTGGGGTAAACAGAGCAGGAAGGGCAGAGAAGAACAGGGCATGTTTAGCCTGCAGAAGAGAAGATGGAGGGGAGACATGAGAGCACTCTTCAAATACTTCAAAGGCTGTCACACAAAGGAGGGCAAGGATCTCTTCTCCATCCTCCCAGAGCGCAGGACATGGAATAACGGGCTCAAGTTAAAGGAAGCCAGATTCCAGCTGGACATCAGGAAAAACTTCCCGACTGTTAGAGCAGTACGACAGTGGAACCAGTTACCTAGGGAGGTGGTGGGCTCTCCCACACTAGAGTCATTCAAGAGGCAGCTGGACAACCATCTGTCAGGGATACTTTAGGGTGGATTCCTGCCTTGAGCAGGGGGTTGGACTCGATGGCCTTGTAGGCCCTTTGCAACTCTACTATTCTATGATTCTATGAACGACTAAGCACTCGGACACTCTTTGCTCTGTCACTGAACCATTCTCGTTCTGTTGCCAAGAGGGCCTCATCTCCATAGAGGGCAGCACTCGCCATTCCCGCTCTGGCCTGCTGCGAGCACTGCCAAGCACCGGGCTGTCCCCCCACCCAAGACCACAGTTTAACAACTGGTTATTCAGCTTTTCTCTGGCTTAAGCCTTTGCAAAGATTGCGGCAAGCTCCACAGAATGACCCAACGGGCCAGGCCAGCAGCTGCTTCACAGGAAAACACAGCAGGCCCAGCCCTCAGAGCGATTCCAATCCCCCGCCCCTTCCTACGTGCTGCTCTGGCTGCTTGAGAAGCTGGCAGGAGCAGAACTAAGCGCAGGAGGGCAGGAGAAGAGGCCAGGGCAGGACTGGTTGGGCAGGGACCCTGGAGATGCTGAAGGAGGAGCTGGCTACACTCAGCCTGGGAAAGAGACGGTGTGTCAGGCACGGTCACCTTTTTGAAGGGCTGTTACACAGGAGATGCTCCAGGCTGGAGTACAGATCCCAAACCCAGGGGTTCAGGTTATATACAAGGGGACGTTGACAGAACAGGCTGTTTTAACTGTGAAACAGACCGGCTCAGGGGGACTCTTCGGCACTAAGGGGTTTTAAGCAGAGGCTGAAGGGCCGCTTATCAGGGATGTGGTAGCAGTGGATTTCCTGCATGGCTGGGGGAGTTGGACTAGATGACCTTTGAGGTCCCTTTCTAGCTCTCCGATTCTACTTCTCTGGTTGCTATAAGAAGCAGCGGTGCTGTCAAGATGGAAAATGGGAGGGAGGCGGACTGGAGACAGACAAGGACTGGGCATGTTTAGCCTGGAGAAGAGAAGATGGAGGGGAGACATGAGAGCACTCTTCAAATACTTAAAAGGTTGTCACACAGAGGAGGGCCAGGATCTCTTCTCCATCCTCCCAGAGTGCAGGACACGGAATAACGGGCTCAAGTTACAAGAAGCCAGATTCCAGCTGGACATCAGGAAAAACTTCCTAACTGTTAGAGCGGTACGACAATGGAACCAGTTCCCTAGGGAGGTTGTGGGCTCTCCCACACTAGAGGCCTTCAAGAGGCAGCTGGACAACCCTCTGTCAGGGATGCTTTCGGGTGGATTCCTGCACTGAGCAGGGGGTTGGACTCGATGGCCTTGTAGGCCCCTTCCAACTCTGCTATTCTATGATTCTAAGGCAGGGCCTGAGTCTGGCACAGGTGACAGAAGACTCAGAAAGCAGAGGCATCGGACTCACCTGGTGCAATGCAGTGAGTCCGTCTTCATTGTACAAATTGGGGCTGAGGCCATTCTGGAGGAACTGGCGAACTGTAAGAAGAAGCAGAAGAGCTTTTAGACAAAGGGCTTGTGAATCTCAGCACGGGCAACCGGGTCAGGGAATCAAGAGACCGGGGTGGGGGGAGGGTGCAATGATGAGAGAGGGGCAAGTTCAGGGCCGCAGAGGTTCAACATACCCACCCACCCTCCCACCTGCCTTCTGCTCAAACTGTCCCACCGCGGCCACTGCAGAAATAAGTCCCAATCATGAGCTTTCTCAGACTTATGGATTCTGCTCATTATAGGGAAAGGTTTCAAGTTCCATATCAATCTTTTCTAGAAGCCTTTTTTTCGGGGCGGGGCGGGGCTTGTTGAGTGACATGACAGGCTCAAGTTAAAGGAAGCCAGATTCTAGCTGGATATCAGGAAAAACTTCCCATTATTATTATTTATTTATTTATTTATTTATTTATATAGCACCATCAATGTACATGGTGCTGTACAGAGTAAAACAGTAAATAGCGAGACCCTGCCGCATAGGCTTACATTCTAATAAAACCATAATAAAACAATAAGGAGGGAAAGAGAAAGCAAACAGGCACAGGGTGGGGTAAACAGGCACAGGGTAGGGTAAAACTAACAGTATAAAGTCAGAGCAGTATGACAATGGAGTCAGTTACCCAGGGAGGTTGTGGGCTCTCCCACACTGGACAAATACTTCAAAGGTTGTCACACAGAGGAGGGCGAGGATCTCTTCTCAATCCTCCCAGAGTGCAGGACACAGAATAACGGGCTCAAGTTAAAGGAAGCCAGATTCCGGCTGGACATCAGGAAAAACTTCCTGACTGTTAGAGCAGTACGACAATGGAACCAGTGACCTAGGGAGGTTGTGGGCTCTCCCACACTCGAGGCCTTCAAGAGGCAGCTGGACAACCATCTGTCAGGGATGCTTTAGGGTGGATTCCTGCATTGAGCAGGGGGTTTGTCTTGATGGTCTTGTAGGCCCCTTCCAACTCTGCTACTCTATGATTCTATGACCCTGACACGGATTCCACTCCGCTCCTGGTCTTTCGCGACACACTCGCTGCGGAGCACACTTTGGTGTCTCAGAGTCCAGGCCACTTTATATATGACGATTCCCTGTGTGGCTCCGTGGCGCACTCTGGAAGAAAGGTCTCCCTAACCACCATCACGCCACTGAGAGGCAGCACAGCCCCCACACCACCGATGCGCAGGATCTGACCCTCTCCCAACCTAGTGCCCACCAGATCTATCGGACTGCAACTCCCAACAGATATGCTGGCTGAGGAAGATGGGAACTGTAGTCTAATACATCTGGAGGGCACCAGATTAGGGACGGCTGCCTCATGCAGAAGTCAACGTCTGCGTAGGAAGCTGCAGGGCGCAGTTTTATGGGCTGCATCCAATGGAAGTCCTACTCTGAGTAGGGTAAATAAATAATAATTAGTGATGATGATGTTCCAAGTGCTGGGAGCTGGGTGCTCTGACGCGGCCAGTAGCCCTTTCTCCAAGTTGGCCACTGAGCACCTGCCCCCTTGCTGCCCCCAAATCAGCGCTGGGCAAGGGCACTGGGGATTCCTGGAATTAACTCGGCCTCGATCCCACCCTGAGCAACATAATGAAATGCCCTGAAGTGAACACATCGAAAGGTGTGACACTCTCTCTCTCTCTCTCTGTACATGACAATAGGACATGAGCAGCGCACATCAATGTGACAATCCAGATGATTTCCAGCTAGAGAAAGTGAACGCCACACATTCCTGGGTCATCAGCTCACTGTGGTTTCGAGCAACACCAAACTGCAAACTCCTTGAGGCTGTTTTTGGGTGTGGAGGAAGGAATCTCTTTCCCACACTGTTCCCACATGACTTAACAAAGAGTGTGGTAGTGACAGGAAACACCTCTGGTGCGAGAGCCCATCCACACTCATGGTGCAGTCAAGGGTAAACAGCTCGGTGGAGTTAAGGAAGTAGGTTAAACCCCTGGCATGGCCTGCCCCATGCTCGAACCCAGGTGCGGGGAAACCGTTCCGGCCCCTCCTGACCCAACAGACGTCACCTACTTAGAGTTGCCAGATCTTCTGACCCGGCAGGGACTGGAGCCCCAGGATAGGGTGGAGCAAGGGCCTGGAGAGGCTTTCCATGCAAACGCCAGCAATGACCAGAGAAAGAAGCCAACAACTTAATGCGCATTTAACTAAGACACTGGATAAACACACATCATAACCAACCAACACCCTCTCCCTGCACAACCGTCAGTTGTAGTTCAAACAAAACCAGGGCAGTTTGCCAGGACTTAGGGAGCTATGGGGACAGACAGCGCACTGGAGGAGGAGGAGGAGGGAACATGTTCTTCCTTGGAGTGTGCAAGCACGTGCGCCTATGCGCAGGGCACCATGAGTGCTAGGGCTGTTGACTTAAGGATTACATTCCAGCACTAGCAAGGCACTTCAGCAGCCCAGACATCCTGGAAGAGGCTTAGGGCGTTGCTAGACGTACCGGGTGTTCCGTCGTTGAGGAGCGGTGAAAGCAGCTTTTCCCGTTCAGCCGTGACGCCTCATCATCCACACCTGCCTTCGATTTGTGGCGGAAGTTTGCGCCGGTTGTGCTGCTGCCGCCGCGAGAACGGTTGCGCAGCCACACCGGCCTGATTGCCGCGGCTTTTTTTTTCGCTCGCTGCACGGTTTGCGCACGTCCGAAAGACCGCAAACTTGCGCAGCCGTCAGCGATGCCGCCGCCGGCCCTGGCGGCGGCAGCGGCGGCAGTGCCAGTGCCAGCCGAAGTGCTGCTGGTGCTGTTGAGGGTCAACATTGATGCGCTCACTTCCTGATGGGGGTCGTGGCGGGTGTCATATGACCCGAGGTCAATCGTCTGCATGGGCACTCTGTGCCTACATCTCCCATCATGCCTCTGAGGTGTCGGCGGCGATGACCGCCTCTGTGCCCTGTGCCCCATCCCAAGGAGCCAACCCACATCTGGCCGTAGCCATGGCAGCAGCCCACAAACAGCTCTGCCCTCTGCCAGCCTGGTACCCACACTAACAGGCAGCGTACAGCACCGCCATTATGCGGCCACGGTAGCTGCCCACCGCAAGGAGTCACCAGCCACTTTTCCGGTCCTCCGTTCCTGCGCAAACTGTCACTGGGGAAATAAAAAAAAAAAGCCGCTCCGCCGCGCTGCCCCAGCTGCCGGACTGCGCGCAAATGGCGGAGGCGGCTTGACCGAAGCCGCTGACCACTCCCCCTTAGCACGCCTTTTCCTGCCCAGTGCGAACCGCAGTGACCTCACATCCTCCCACACGTACTCCGAATTACCGCGGGACAGCAGGAAAAGGCGTCCTAAAACTCACTTTTTTAAAGTCGGGAGAAAGAGGCTTCACCGCGGGATAACGGCGGATCCTCGTGAACGTCATCTGGAAGCCTCGACGTGACTGCGGAAGGTAACGCGCGCTAGAGCCTCGTCTAGTAACGCCCTTAGAGAGGTGCAAGGAGCCCGGAGAATCATCCAGCCAGAACTGGATCTATTCTGCCTGTCCACCGTTGACGGTGCCATTGAGAGATCTGATGAGAGGTGCAGGATCCGGCACCCTGGAAATGACAGCTATTCTTTCCCCACTTTTCAAAGCAAGTTTCTGTCCTTGTGGCTGACAAGCAGAGCTCAGTAACATGCAGGCAGCATTTGGTGAAAAATGCTCAGGGTCCGGAAAGATCCACCCACTCCAACATCTGCGGCCTTTTGCGCCTCAGCCCCGTCAGCTGGCACAGCCCTTGACAGAAGAAATCCACATTCCTTGGGAAACTGATTCTCACAGTCGGAAATTGTACTAAGGCGAGAAGCTTGCAGAATTTATTCCGAGCAGAGAATCATAGAATAGCAGAGTTGGAAGGGGCCTACAAGGCCATCGAGTCCAACCCCCTGCTCAAGGCAGGAATCCACCCTAAAGCATACCTGACAGATGGTTGTCCAGCTGCCTCTTGAAGGCCTCTAGTGTGGGAGAGCCCACAACCTCCCTAGGTAACTGATTCCATTGCCGTACTGCTCTAACAGTCAGGAAGTTTTTCCTGATGTCCAGCTGGAATCTGGCTTCCTTTAACTTGAGCCCGTTATTCCATGTCCTGCACTCTGGGAGGATTGAGAAGAGATCATGGCTCTCCTCTGTGGGACAACCTTTTAAGTATTTCATAGAATCATAGAATCATAGAATAGCAGAGTTGGAAGGGGCCTCTAAGGCCATCGAGTCCAACCCCCTGCTCAATGCAGGAATCCACCCTAAAGCATCCCTGACAGATGGTTGTCCAGCTGCCTCTTGAAGGCCTCTAGAGTGGGAGAGCCCACAACCTCCCCAGTTGTACAACCCTGCCTCCTCTCCCTGCCAATTCAACTGGCCCTGTCCTGATGCTGGTGCAAGGTGAGATACCCACACTGGGCAGGGATGTTTGCCGGGCATCACTGACTGCATCACTACTACTCCTGGTCCAGGTAAACGCTCCCAGATGCTTTCCTGCCATTCTGCACATGAAAGCAAAGGACAACAGAAATAGGTCTATTATGAAGTCTGCTTCCCTGTGCCCAGATTTTACAGCTGAAACGGACAATGCAATCTCGCAGCCAGGATCAGGGCTAGAAAAAGAATTCCCAAGGCCCTCACACCTGAGAGTGCCAGCACTCCACATGACTGAAGCAAGACTCAGATTCCCAGACAACCCAACAATTCAAGAAGGACGCAGACAAGCTGGATCGTGTGTTCAGAGGAGGGCAACCAGGATGATCAGGGGTCTGGAAACAAACCCCTATGAAGAGAGACTGAAAGAACTGGGCAGGTTTAGCCTGGAGAAGAGAAGATGGAGGGGAGACATGAGAGCACTCTTCAAATACTTCAAAGGTTGTCACACAGAGGAGGGCCAGGATCTCTTCTCCATCCTCCCAGAGTGCAGGACACGGAATAACGGGCTCAAGTTAAAGGAAGCCAGATTCCAGCTGGACATCAGGAAAAACTTCCTGACTGTTAGAGCAGTACGACAATGGAATCAGTTACCTAGGGAGGTGGTGGGCTCTCCCACACTAGAGGCCTTCAAGAGGCAGCTGGACAACCCTCTGTCAGGGATGCTTTAGGGTGGATTCCTGCCTTGAGCAGGGGGTTGGACTCGATGGCCTTGGAGGCCCCTTCCAATTCTGCTATTCTGTGATTCTATGATTCATGCAACCCAAGCGCCTTGGATTTTTCCAACTGTGCGCCTGTGGGCTCTTACGTGGGATGCCCATCTCCCTCCCTCCCGCTTTCTTGCAGGAGGTAGAAGAGAAGGAAACAGAATGAACAAGACAGCTATTCAAGCAAGGTTGTTGTTAACTTTGGGGAGCCCGTGACACCCAAAAGGGAGGCTCGGCACACGCGGGCAGGATGCAGAGTGCAGCAGCAGGGTGCCCTGACGACTTGCCACTGGGAGTGAGACACAGTGCCAGCGTGACGCCAGGCAGGCCCTCCCCACCAGGAGGGCAAAGGCACAGCCAAGAATCACACCCACACCCCAGCACTGGCTGTTATTGAAAGATTAACGATTTCATCTTTGTTGCCCTGCAGGATGGAACATAATCTGCGCTCTGTGACCTCAGCGCAGGACCTGTAGGGTGGACACTTAAATTTAGCAGCCAGACAGAACAGAAATGAGACCCATGTTCAAAGAGGACCTTCTAAAAACACACACACACAGCAATGTCTAACGTCCTCTCCAACTGCTCATCCCACTCCCTGCTGCACGTTCTGGCAAACTTCACCCTGGAGCACACAGGCTAAACACATCACACTTCTACACACCTTTAGGAGAGGGCACTTCCAAGGGCTCTTAAGCACAGCCTGTCCCAAACAGGTTGTAGCCCAACACACTGTGCCTGAGCTGAGGGCCTTGCGCTGGCTGCCCAGCTCCAACTGAGCTGACCGGTGGGAGATCCAGGACAAATAGAAGGAAGGACTTCTTCACACAGCGCATCGTTAAATGATGGAACTCACTACCACAGGATGTAGTGATGGCCACCCATTTGGATGGCTCCAAAAGGGGGTTGGATCAATTCCTGGAGGCGAAGGCTGTCAGTGGCTACTAGCCCTAAAGGTTGTGTGCTACCTCCAGTATTGGAGGCAGTAAGCCTGTGTGCACCAGTTGCTGGGGAACATGGGTGGGAGGGTGCTGTTGGACCACGTCCTGCTTTGTTGGTCCCTGGCTGACAGCTGGTTGGCCACTGTGTGAACACAGTGCTGGACTAGATGGACCCGTGGTCTGATCCAGTCTCAGGGCTCTTCTCATGTTCTTATGTTCATCTGTTCTTTCTTTCTGATAGGAAACTTTATAGAATCATAGAATCATAGAATAGCAGAGTTGGAAGGGGCCTATAAGGCCATCGAGTCCAACCCCGTGCTCAATGCAGGAATCCACCCTAAAGCATCCCCGACAGATGCTTGTCCAGCTGCCTCTTGAAGGCCTCTAGTGTGGGAGAGCCTACAACCTCCCTAGGAAACTGGTCCCGTTGTTGTACTGCTCTAACAATCAGGAAGTTTTTCCTGATGTAGGGAGGTTGAAGAGAAGGAACTGGCATGAACAAGACATATATATATTCAAGTAAGGTTGTCATGAATGTTGGGGAGTCTGTGACACCCAAAGTGGGGGAATTTTCTCCAGGTTGGGGAAGGCTGGTGAAGAGCCGAAGGAAATCCACCCAAGCTGTCTTCCCCAAGACACCTCCGTTAATTCCAGGCCTAGAAGCACAGGACCAGCACAGGACCCTGGGAAACTGGGTGTGCAGTGAAATACCTAGCAAAAGCCACAACGCAACCTCCTATACTTCCACATCACTGCTCTATGGAAAAAGGGAAAAGGGGGGGGGGTACTCTTCACAAACCAGGAACTGCTCCCTGCCAACAGAAACTCACCTGAAACCAGAGGGATTGCTGCCACCATAGAATCATAAAATAGCAGAGTTGGAAGGGGCCTACAAGGCCATCGAGTCCAACCCCCTGCTCAATGCAGGAATTTATCTTAAAGCATCCCTGACAGATGGCTGTCCAGCTGCCTCTTGAAGGCCTCAAGTGTGAGAGAGCCCACAACCTCCGTAGGTCACTGGTTCCAGTGTCGTACTGCTCTAACAGTCAGGAAGTTTTTCCTGATGTCCAGCTGGAATCTGGCTTCCTTTATCTTGAGCCCGTTATTCCGTGTCCTGCACTCTGGGAGGATGGAGAAGAGATCCTGGCCCTCCTCTGTGGGACAACCTTTTAAGTATTTGAAGAGTGCTATCATGTCTCCCCTCAATCACCCAGGGAAAACACCAGCAGCAATTGGCAGTGCCAATGCACCCGAGTGATCCAGTCAATATTGAAACAGCCTCTTTCCCAGGCTGAAAAATGCTCGAGGGCATTCAATGGGCGGCCAGGATTGGCCACAATGGGTCAAAGCAGCATGGTGTAGTGGCTAAAGTATCCGACTGGGAGTCGGGAGATCCAGGTTCTAGTCCCCACTCAGCCATGGAAACCCACTGGGTGACTTTGGGCCAGGCACAAAGTCTCAGCCAAGCCTACCTCACAGGGTTGTTGTGAGGACAGAAATGGAGAGGAGGCGGCTTATGTTTGATGGCTTGGGTTCCTTGGCGGGGGAAATGCAGGATATAACTGCATTAAATAAAACACTGGACTGCAGAGGCCTTCAAGCAGTAATGAGAAGGTGAGAGAGGGCGTTAGGGAGGGAATGAACGCAGCAGTAAGGCAGCATGAAACCTCTGCTGGTTCACTTCCTTTATTGGTCTCATTTCGTTCCTCCGGGGAGCTCAAATGGCAGACTCCCCTCCATGCACTGATAAAAACCAGATCTGCTTCTTCAGCAAGGCTGCTGTCTCAGCTGCCCTCAGGCTACACCCTCTGGTTGCCTGGCTTCTAGGGAGGTTGTAGGCTCTCTCACACTAGAGGCCTTCAAGAGGCAGCTGGACACAGCCAACTCTCAGGTATGCTTGAAGGTGGATTCCTGCACTGAGAAGGGGTTGGACTCGATGGCCTTATAGGCCCCTTCCAACTCTGCTATTCTATGATTCTGGAACCCAGCAATGCCACAGTTGCGTGCGAGACCAGACTGTGGCCAGGGTGGGCGGGGGGCAACATTTGAACATGAGACCCTCATGGGCAAGGCACAAGGTCCCACAGCCAGCTGCCGCGGAATTTTAATCCAAGGAAATGATGCCCAGAGGATGGCAGCCCTACCAAGAGGCAAAAGGGGGCAGCCCATTCTGAGCGCTATAGAGCGGGGGCAGATGAGAGTCCAACCGCCAGGCACAATCCAGCGGGAAGATCTCTTGCGCAAACCTCATTCAAACAAACAGGAGCTGTGCAAGAACACTGCACAGCACCTGCTCTTTTGGATGAGGCTTGCGCAGGACAAGGTCCTGCAGAACTACAGCCCGGATGAATTACTGGGTGGGTGGCGGAGAGACAGATCCAACTCACAGGGCATAATCCAACAGGACATTCTCCTGCACAAGCCCCATTGAACTGAACAACAACCCTTCAGTTAAGTTGACCTTGTAATGGAAACATTCCAGCTCCGTCAGGAAGGAATTTTACAAATTTAAACTGAATACTGCAAGCTTGGGATATCAAGGGGACAAAGCATCCCAGCATTTCAGTGAGCCTGCCAGAATATCGAATCATAGAATAGCAGAGTTGGAAGGATCCTACAAGGCCATCGAGTCCAACCCCCTGCTCAATGCAGGAATCCACCCTAAAGCATCCCTGACAGATGGTTGTCCAGCTGCCTCTTGAAGGCCTCTAGTGTGGGAGAGCCCACAACCTCCCTAGGTCACTGGTTCCATTGTCGTACTGCTCTAACAGTCAGGAAGTTTTTCCTGATATCCAGCTAGAATCTGGCTTCCTTTAACTTGAGCCCGTTATTCCATGTCCTGCACTCTGGGAGGATTGAGAAGAGATCCTGGCCCTCCTCTGTGTGACAACCTTTTATGTATTTGAAAAGTGCTACCATTTCTCCCCTCCATCTTCTCTTCTCCAGGCTAAACCTGCCCAGTTCTTTCAGTCTCTCTTCATAGGGCTTTGTTTCCAGACCCCTGATCATCCTGGCTGCCCTCCTCTGAACACGCACCAGCTTGTCTGCATCCTTCTTGAATTGTGGAGCCCAGAACTGGATGCAATACTCTAGATGAGGCCTAACCAGGGCCAAATAGAGAAGAACCAGGACCTCACGTCATTTGGAAGCTATACTTCTATTAATGCAGCCCAAAATAGCATTTGCCTTTCTTGCAGCCATATCGTACTGTTGCCTCATATTCAGCTTGTGATCTACAACCATTCCAAGATCCTTCTCGTTTGTAGTATTGCTGAACCATGTATCCCCCACCTTGTAACTGTGCATTTGGTTTCTATTTCCTAGATGTAGAACTTGGCATTTATCCCTCTTAAATTTCATTCTGTTGTTTTCAGCCCAGCACTGAAGTTTGAAGTTTGTTTCTGTCTTCCAGGGTATAGCTATCCCACCCAATTTTGTGTCATCTGCAAATTTGATAAGCGCTTCCCGCACCTCCTTGTCCAAATCATTAATAAAAAAGTTGAAGAGTACTGGGCCCAGGACACCACCACCACTAGAACTCCCGGCACAACTAGGCGACCAGGAAGCCTGCACTCTTTGTGGACACAACATTGCGCACAGGAAATATTCCATCACGTGTCTCCAGGTTTATTTTTAAATCACTTTTAAAGGCACTGTTTTATTGACTGTGGTTTGCATATTGACTGCTGCTGTCATTTAATTATTCGTACTGTAAACAGCAGTAAGGCAAGAGAGAAAATTAGGAAACAGTAAAGGCCACCCGGAGAGTCAGGGTGTTCATGAAAAGGCTTTGCGTAAGCAACTGGTGAGGTCACCACCCTCCAGCTGCTTTCTGACAGTTCTGCAGTACAATGGCAAGGTAAGATCTCAGTTGTGCGCGCGCCTGCCGTTCATGTTCGCTGCCGTACCAGCCTATGCTACGCTGGCTGGGGGATTATGGGAGTTGTAGTCCAACACAGCTGGAAAGCACCAGGGTGGGAAAGGCTGCCCCATACTGTCTGTCTGTGATTCAAGGCTGTGACCTGGTGAAGGTGCTCCCCTGTCAAGACACCCTCAGTTGAGGTTGTAGGAGTTCTCGTTCTGTGGTCATTTAACAACGACAAGCTTGATCAAAAGACACGCCAGAGCTGAAAAGACCCCCGCATCCAGCAGGCAGAGGCAAACCTCCAGGTGACTCCAGGGACCAGGGACCTCTCTGGGAGACCCAAGGACCACCCCACTTGCTCCAGGACTACAAGGGCATGTCCCCAGCTCCACAGAAGGTCACGTCTGCAGGATCTCCTGTGTGCCGCAGCCTTCCAAGGGCAGCTAATACAGCTCAGCCGGAACAGCTTGTTCCTGCCACGGCTGTGTGTCCACTGTAAACTAACACAACACACCCACATGACACACCCTGGCCCCCTGCTCAGACAGCCCTGTTTTGCTTTGTGTTAAGCGGCCCGCCATTAACCTTGCAATGCCCAGTTTTCATCCTACGCTTCTCTTTTCTTGGATTTGATAGCACCTCTGAGGACTGCTAGAGGCCAGCACCGTACCTGGCAAGCGAAGACAAGACACACGGCAACCTCTCCTCACCTTTCCTAGAAGAGGCGCCAGCCCAGCTGTGACAGGAAGCCAGTGCCTGGAAGGGAGAGTTCCCAGCTGCCCCAATTGCCTTGGCCGGTAGAAGGAATCAATGGCTAAAGGCCGCCTGCTGTAGCCCTGGGCTCTGCTCCCCCTCATCTCCCTCCCTGCAGGGAGGAGGAAGCACGGGCGGGGGGGGGGGAGCTCCTTCAGTCCGCTGTGTCATCCCCCGCTACCCAATGGGTTAAGACTGCAGCATTTGCCTCAACATTGAGCAGGGGGTTGGACTTGATGGCCTTAGAGGCTCCTTCCAACTCTACTCTTCTATGATTTCATCACCCTGATAGCACCCATCATCCCAATGGCCGTGCCAATTGGGGATGACAGGAGGTGTAGTCCAAAACACCTGGAGAGCATTGGGTAGGAGAAGGCTGGCAGTAGAAGGCTCCCCCTCTCTTGGCAGGCCACCAGAAGCAGGGAGCCATGGCCCACAGCGCCAGCGGCCCGCATGGGTGGGCACTCAGCATGACCGGCTTTTCATTGTGCAGGACGACCAGCCAATGTATCCCAAGGTTGGCACTCGCCTATGCAGCCCATCCTCACACGCAGGGCTCACAGAGGGCAGCAGGTAATTGGCTCCACCCCCTGACCCACCCTTCTGCTTTGGGCTGTGTTCCCGCCACCCCTTCCTGCCCCTCTTGCAAGCTGCTCTTTTGCAGCTTGTTCTGGTTGGTGGATCTTGCAAGAAGTAAAAAGTACGAGCCAGTAAACCTGCCCACAAGGCAGCTTAGTTAAGACCCGCTGTGCCCACCGTGGGAGTTAGAGTGCTCTTGCCCAGCCTGGTGCCCTCCAGTTGTGTTGAGACTACAACTCCCACCATCTCCAGATAGCACTGCCAATCCTTCCCCAACCCTGGCATGATGGGAGCTGATTTAGAGGCAAATGAGGGGTTCAGACCTGCGGTTGTGCTTGCAATACAGAACCAAAGGATGGTAGCTGCACTGGAAGGATCCACTGAGGTCATTTTGGCATAATGTGATGTCTGCAGCATCAGTGACTCTCTGCTAGCTAAATTCATCTACAACAGGCATCCCTTATGCTCTCCAGAACGTCCCTCTTGTCACAGAGACTTCCAGCTTGTTCTGAATAGCACTTTTGTTTCCTGATACAAAAGACTTGCCCATCACAGCCTCCCCAATTCTCCCCACCCCATCCCCATAGAGCTGGATTCTTCTCCTAACCCGGACATCCAGGGATTGAGGTGAGAAGCACCACACACCACCTCCTGCATCTTGGGACGGTTTTTTTGCAGGTATGCTGTCGGCAGCCTGGGAATACAATCTACAGCGGTAGATAGCAGAAGACGCATGGGTGCTATTTTAACACAGACGCAGGAATGAAAGGCAGTCCCACTTCAGTCCATGCCTCTTTGCAGCCAAATTTGATATAGAATCAATCATAGAATAGCAGAGTTGGAAGGGGGCCTACAAGGCCATCGAGTCCAACCCCCTGCTCATTACAGGGATCCACCTTAAAGCATCCCTGACAGATGGTTGTCCAGCTGCCTCTTGAAAGCCTATAGTGTGGGAGAGCCTACAACCTCCCTAGGTAACTGATTCCATTGTCGTACTGCTCTAACAGTCAGGAAGTTTTTCCTGATGTCCAGCCGGAATCTGGCTTCCTTTAACTTGAGCCCGTTATTCCGTGTCCTGCACTCTGGGAGGATCGAGAAGAGATCCTGGCCCTCCTCTTTGTGACAACCTTTTAAGTATTTGAAGAGTGCTATCATGTCTCCCCTCAGTCTTCTCTTCTCCAGGCTGAACATGCCCAGTTCTTTCAGTCTCTCCTCATAGGGCTTTCTTTCCAGACCCCTGATCATCCTCGTTGCCCTCCTCTGAACCCCCTCCAGCTTGTCTGCATCCTTCTTGAAGTCTGGTGCCCAGAACTGGACACAATACTCTAGATGAGGCCTAACCAGGGCCGAATAGAGAGGAACCAGTACCTCACGTCATTTGGAAGCTCAACTTCTATTAATGCAGCCCAAAATAGCATTTGCCTTTCTTGCAGCCATATCGCACTGTTGGCTCATATTCAGCTTGTGATCTACAACAATTCCAAGGTCCTTCTCGTTTGTAGTATTGCTGAGCCAAGTATCCCCCTTCTTGTAACTGTGCATTTAGTTTCTATTTCCTAAGTGTAGAACTTGGCTTTTATCCCTATTAAATTTCATTCTGTTGTTTTCAGCCCAGCACTCCAGCTTATTAACATCACTTTGAAGTTTGCTTCTGTCTTCCGGGGTATTAGCTATCCCACCCAATTTGTCTCAGCCAAACTAAGTGTGGGCCCAAAGTAGCCACCACCCAGAGCAGATGTAACACAAGCTTGCAAATAACATCTGCATTTTAGGCAGATGATCTAGACTGGTTGGAGCAGCAGAGCTGGCTCTGCCATTAGTCAGAGATGAACTGCCTCAGGTTTTAAGGCACCAATGGGTAGCAAACTGACAGTTGTTTAAATGTATTGTTCAACTGAAGAAAAGCCTTTTGTTGAATGAATGGACTATTTTGACTGTCACTTGTCAGTTTATAACACAAGAGGTGCTTCCAGAAGACGCTTTTATCGTGCAATCACCCCGCTTCATTGACAGAATTTCACAGAAGATCCAAATATGGCTGACTTTGATTTCCAACACCCCCATGTTTTCATAGAATCATAGAATAGCAGAGTTGGAAGGGGCCTACAAGGCCATCGAGTCCAACCCCCTGCACAATGCAGGAATCCACCCTAAAGCATCCCTGACAGATGGTTGTCCAGCTGCCTCTTGAAGGCCTCTAGTGTGGGAGAGGCCACAACCTCCCTAGGTCACTGGTTCCATTGTCGTACTGCTCTAACAGTCAGGAAGGTTTTCCTGATGTCCAGCCGGAATCTGGCTTCCTTTAACTTGAGCCCGTTATTCCGTGTCCTGCACTCTGGGAGGATCGAGAAGAGATCCTGGCCCTCCTCTGTGGGACAACCTCCTGCTTCCTCCTGCTTCTCCTATTTGTCTTAACACAAAAACTCGTAACATACTACACAAGTTGTAGTGATGGCCACCTGTTTGGATGGCTTTAAAAGGGGGTTGCATAAATTCCTGGAGGCAACGGCTATCCGTGGCTACTAGCCCTGATGGTTGTGTGCTATCTCCAGTATTCGAGGCAGTAAGCCTGTGTGAACCAGTTGCTGGGGAACATGGGTGGGAGGGTGCTGTTCCACTATGTCCTCCTGCTCATTCATCCCTGGCCGATGGCTGGTTGGCCACTGTGTGAACAGAGCTCTGGACTAGATAGACCCTTGGTCTGATCCAGCAGGGAATGTCTTATGTTCTTATGTTCTTAGAAGTCCAGTAAAGAGTGAAAGATGGAATAGCTGTGCAAAGCCTTTTGATTGGCACTGCAAGGAGCCCTCCGTCTGGAAGCACCCCAGAACTCAGCTGAATGTCGAGACAACAGAATGGAAGGGGTACACATGTTCAGAGCATAAGTCGATGCTACAAGGTTGAACAGCCCCACTCAACGCCATCAACCCCTGCTTATAAATGGGGAGTAACGCAAAATCCAAGGAACTGTGACGTTCCCCTGGAAGAGCACAATCCAAAGTGGCCGGGTCCCTTGAAAGACCAAGACACTGGGGTGACCTGCAGGACAGCACACTACGCATCATGTACAACCCCTAGCTTGACCCACAAACCTGCTTTGGGAGGGAGGATTCAGAATAGAACATAATGGAACATCTGTCAGGGATGCTTTAGGGTAGATCCCTGAATTGAGCAGGGGGTTGGACTTGATGGCCTTAGAGGCCCCTTCCGACTCTACTATTCTATGATTCTATGAGACCTCCCTAACACCAATTGTTTCAGTTGTATTTTTATGGCCAGAAGAAGGGCTTGTTATTTGCATTTTCTGCCTCATGTATCCTTGGGAACCTGGCTTACCTCAATGGAGAGAAAAGGCTTGCAATGAGAGTAGTGAGCAACCAAGCCTGTGAGAAGGACCTGGGAAAAGCACCCGGTCCAAATTTCAGTGCAGCTCTTAACTGTGCACTACGGCGGGGGCCTTAGACAAGTCGTGCTTCTCACATCCTCCCCCACTGCCCCATCAGAAGGATGGGGATAATAATCTTGACCTGTTGCTGTAAAGATTCCTGAGATCACGCCTGTGAAGCACATACTTCAGATATACACCGACGATTAATTATGAAATTATTCACAAGACACGGTTTGCTTCCTGACTGTTAAGAGCAGTAGGACAATGGAACCGATGACCCAGGGAGGCGGTGGGCTCTCCCACACTAGAGTCATTCAAGAGGCAGCTGGACAACCCTCTGTCAGGGATGCTTTAGGGTGGATTCCTGCCTTGAGCAGGGGGTTGGACTTGATGGCCTTGTAGGCCCCTTCCAACTCTGCTATTCTATGATTCTATGATTCTGTGCTTTCTAGAGCCACCTGCCTTTGCGCCTGAACATCGGTCTGGGGCCAAACAGCAACCCAAGTATTATTTATTTATTTATTTAGAATATTTATATACTGCTCCCCATTGAAAAATTTCGGAGCGGCGTACAAGATAAAATGAAAATAAAAATAGAATAAAACAGTTAAAACAAAATTTAAAAGAAGCAAAAAAAAAGAAAAGAAATCCAAGGCTGCATGTTAAAGAAAGGCTTCTTGGAATAAAGATGTTTTCAGGAGGCACCGAAAGGAGTACAAGGTTGGCGCCTGCCTGACCTGCAGAGGCAGGGAATTCCACAGGAGGGGGGCCACCACGCTGAAGGCTCTTCCCCTGGTGGATTCCAATCGGAGGATGGATCTATGTGGAACCACCAGGAGCAGGCCCTCGGATGACCTCAGTGACTGGGCAGATTTTTGGCGCTCTCTCAGGTATCCAACTAGGAGCAAGTTGGACAATGTGTTGCTCAGCAAATGACACTTTGCTATGGGAAGGGCCTACGAATTCAAAACGGGACTATTAAGCACTGAATGGGGGGAACCAACCCTCCAGCGTCCATGATGAGATCCAGCCCAGCCCAGTGGGTGCATTTCTCTTCTCCTACATCTCCTGCACAAGGAAACACACGTTTTCAGAGCCAGGAGGTCTTCATGCGCCGCTGACGCTTCGAAGACAGAGAGAAACAGCCTTTGGGGTCCGGAGACGCAGCACGCCTCACAAAGCAAAGGCGTTTAATGGCCATGTTGCATTCTAAACAAGAGGCGCTTGCCCCGGGGACAGCAGCAGCAAGCTGGGCCCAGTGGCCACTCTGGCATTCCCCACAATCCCCCAGCCGTAAGCTCAGCCACTTGACCGGAGCTCCTGCTGGCAAGAGACAACGCCACAGCCTCTTCTGCAAGAGTGCCAGGGTGGGTGGGTTGCCAAGAACAGGGGGAGGGGGCTGTTTGAAATACGCTGTGAAAAAAAGAACCGGGTTTGCTACTGTGCCTTTGACGGCCATCCCCGATCCTAGGTTAATGCCTCCTCCTCAGCATTTCAAACCAGGGCAGTACCACAGTTGCGCACATCAAAACTTTTTAAAAAAGGGCAGACTATTACGCAAAGATGCAGCCAGCCCAGTGACGGCCGGTGCCGGAGGGAGAGGGGCCCAAAGCACGTGGAGGCGGGAGGCACAATCTAGCGGCACATTCTCCTGCGGAAGCCCCGTTGCGCAGCCCCCACGGACGTTTTGAAACGAAGAGGAGCGCTGAAAGAGCACAACAGCACACCTTGTGCAGCTCCCATTCAGTTCTGTTAGGTTTGGGCAAGGCGGGAGAAAGCCCCGCTCGATCGGGCCCACACATTTATTTTGCATGTTTTATTCTACCCTTCCTCCGAGGAGATTAGGATGGCATGCGTGAGTTCGCACCCTCACCCTTTTTATTCTCGCAACCACCCCTGCGAGGTAGGCCAGACGGACAGGAGTCACTGGGCCCAGGTCTGCTTCCCATTGCCCACAGCAGCTCTCAGCTCCCAGCGTGCGATCCAAAAGGGCAGCGCTGCCATGCGGAAGACTCGGGGGGGGGGGCTTTCTTAGGCTAGGGCCGCCCAAAGAGGGGGCGGCTCCCGATCCCTCCCCCTGCAAAGCTATTTGCTCCGGTGCACGGAGAAGCAGCACATCAGCACTACCTACCCACCCCCAGGAATGTGGAGTGCCGGAGAGGAAGCTTCCCTCCACTCCATAGGGGCGACCCACATGGCAAGCAGCTCTTGCACAGCAGCACGGGTAAAGTCAGGACTGGCTCTGGAAGTCAAGCCTGAAGGGGGGAGACCCAGACTCATAGAATCATAGAATAGCAGAATTGGAAGGGGCCTACAAGGCCATTGAGTCCAACCCCCTGCTCAAGGCAGGAATCCACCCTAAAGCATCCCTGACAGATGGTTGTCCAGCTGCCTCTTGAAGGCCTCTCGTGTGGGAGAGCCCACAACCTCCCTAGGTAACTGATTCCATTGTCGTACTGCTCTAACAGTCAGGAAGTTTTTCCTGATGTCCAGCTGGAATCTGGCTTCCCGTAACTTGAGCCCGTTACTCCCAGCCATGACTGCAGCAGCACCCAACCGCTCTTTCCTTTTCTAAAAAGCAGCTCTCTGTGTGTGTGGTGGGGGTGGATTTGCATCAGGGCCATGCTGCCGGAAAGGGTTCACCTCTCAACACACCCCAGTGCCGATCACATGATGCAAATCCCGCCTCCACCCCCTTCAGCTGTTGTCAACTGTGTGACAGGAAAATATATCACAACCCCTTAACTGCATTGGGGAATTGGAGGGGGGGGCTGTGTTAAGCCTCCCCCTCCCCTGCATAAGCCCCTGTCCAGCCACATGCAGTTTGGCCTATAGACGCCCTCTGGTCTGTTAAAACAGGGGCTGCAGGGAGAGTCGTCCAGCGTTCCAGCTGCAGCTCCAACCGCTGAGGGTCAGGGCCAGCAAAGGCCTCAGCTCCAGAGACCTCCTGCCCTCCCGGACTGCAAAGCTGTCAGCTTCCCCCAAAGCCACGCACCATCATCTTCACCATCATCACCATCCTCCTCCTCCTCTCCATCCTTCCACTAGAAGCCACAGCTGGCTCTGACCAGATCCAGCTGTTTAAAATTATTTCCATTTTTAGCTCATCGCCTTTTCATTCAAGGGTCACGTCTTGCCTGGACAGAGGCAGCGAAGCTCCTCAGCCTGCCCTCCGCTGTGGCAGGAATTCAACGGAGAGCCACTAAACACAGATGGGGGAGTGAGCAGCTGAGATGGAATCTCAGCGCCACAAGTCGAAGCAGGACACAAAGCCAAAAGCCACCGACGGCCTGACGCTTGGCCTGCATTTTCTGGCTTCTGCAAACCTGATTGTGGGTGGAGAGAAGTGATCTGTAGAGCAAGTTTAACTCCTATGAAAACAAAGCTGTCAGCAACGTTAATATCGTACCATCAGTAAACACGACGCCTTACACATTCAACACAAGAAAAAGCCCCAAGGACCTTACAATATAAATTTGGGCCGGGGGGCGAGGAAAGTCACTCACCCCTCCACAAACTGGCCAAAACTAGAATATGCAACACTACTATTTTTACGAGCGAGGACCCAAGATCCATCCAGTCAAGTGTTCTGTTTCCAACAGCACCCAGAAAGTAAAGCTTCCTGTGCCATATTTAACATGCAAACTGTTTTATTCCATCACCCTTGCAACCAGCCTGCATACAAGGGCTCCGTCCTTTGCATTTTAGAAATATGGATCCCGAGAGAAAGGCATGCCCAAAGCCAACATTTCATGGTGAGCAGGGTTTTGGACCCGGTGTCCAGGCAGACCCAAGCCTATGACACTCTTTTGCGACTACGTCCAGACATGTACCTGAGCCCAACAGTGCGCTAGCAGCAGTCCACATCAGAAGAGTGTCACCTTCTTTGCCCTGGGAGCCTACAGTTCACATGAGCTGGACTGGGCAAGACTGGGATTAAGGGCGGAGCCCTGTTGGGTGCTGCCGCAGTCATGGCTGGGAGTCAGGGTCTCCCCCCTTCAGGGGTCCAGGTATATCTGACTCATAGAATCATAGAATAGCAGAGTTGGAAGGGGCCTACAAGGCCATCAAGTCCAACCCCCTGCTCAAGGCAGGAATCCACCCTAAAGCATCCCTGACAGATGGTTGTCCAGCTGCCTCTTGAAGGCCTCTAGTGTGGGAGAGCCCACAACCTCACCAGGCAACTGGTTCCATTGTCGTACTGCTCTAACAGTCAGGAAGGTTTTCCTGATGTCCAGCTGGAATCTGGCTTCCTGTAACTTGAGCCCATTATTCCATGTCCTGCACTCTGGGAGGATCGAGAAGAGATCCTGGCCCTCCTCGGTGGGACAACCTTTCAAGTATTTGAAGAGTGCTCTCATGTCTCCCCTCAATCTTCTCTTTTCCAGGCTAAACATGCCCAGTTCTTTCAGTCTCTCTTCATAGGGCTTTGTTTCCAGACCCCTGATCATCCTGGTTGCCCTCCTCTGAACACGCTCCAGCTTGTCTGCATCCTTCTTGAATTGTGGAGCCCAGAACTGGCTCAGAATTGTGGGCTCAGAGCCCAAAATTGGGGAGCCCAGAACTCGAGGTTGTTTGTCTGTTTGTTTGGGAAGCTCTACTTGCTGGAGAACTGAGTCAACGACAATGCATCCTACAAGGGCCAAAGGGGCCTATTACACAGCAGCAAACACATTCGCCTTAGCCAGTTTCATCTTGCTGGTGTGCGCACCTGTCTTGTATACAGGGTTTCAAGCCTGTGTCCACTGCATGCACACATCATACGTTTACATGTACACATAAAACATTTCTTGTAGAAATGCAAAAACAAAAGGTGTGTAAAGCAGCCCCAGGCGATAGTCGGGGTGCAGCTCAGTGGCAGAGCTCCAGGTTTGCATGCAGAAGGTCGCAGGTTTCAGTCCCCAGCAGCTAAAGCTAGAAAGTTAAAGCTAGAAAGACTCCTGCCTGAAACCCTGGGGAGCCAGGGTCAACAATACTGGGCTGGAGGGACCCATCGTTTGGCTCAGCCAGTATAAGGCCGCTTCCTTTCTTCCATTCCAAAGAGGGCATCTATCAGTCTGAGATCGCCCTTTCGATTTGAGGTGAGGGAGAAGGCCCTGGGCCCCAGTGCAAAGGAGGACAAGACAGGAGAATGGAAGAGGCTGGGAGGAGGAGGAGGAGGAGGAGCAAACTGCCAAAGGCGTAAGCCAGTCAAAGGGCCTGAGACTTAAGGGGAAATCACCCTTCCTACGTTTCAGGCCCACCAAACTCTGCGCTACCTGGGCTGCATTAATAGAAGTATAGCTTCCAAATCACGTGAGGTCCTGGTTCCTCTCTATTCGGCCTGGTTAGGCCTCATCTAGAGTATTGTGTCCAGTTCTGGGCTCCACACTTCAAGAAGGACGCAGACAAGGTGGAGCGTGTTCAGAGGAGGGCAGCCAGGATGATCAGGGGTCTGGAAACAAAGCCCTATGAAGAGAGACTGTAGGAACTGGGCATGTTTAGCCTGGAGAAGAGGAGATTGAGGGGAGACAGGATAGCACTCTTCAAATACCTGAAAGATTGTCACACACAGGAGGGCCAGGATCTCTTCTCGATCCTCCCAGAGTGCAGGACACGGAATAACGGGCTCAAGTGACAGGAAGCCAGATTCCAGCTGGACATCAGGAAAAACTTCCTGACTGTTAGAGCAGTACGACAATGGAATCAGTTACCTAGGGAGGTTGTGGGCTCTCCCACACTAGAGGCCTTCAAGAGGTAGCTGGACAAACACCTGTCAGGGATACTTTAGGGTGGATTCCTGCATTGAGCAGGGGGTTGGACTCGATGGCACTGTTGGCTCCTATTCAGCTTGTGATCTACAACAATTCCAAGATCCTTCTCGTTTGTAGTATTGCTGAGCCAAGTGTCCCCCATCTTGTAATTGTGCATTTGGTTTCTATTCCCTAAATGTAGAACTTGGCATTTATCCCTATTAAATTTCATTCTGTTTTCAGCCCAGCACTCCAGCCTATCAAGATCACTTTGAGGTTTGTTTCTGTCTTCCAGGGTATTAGCTATCCCATCCAATTTTGTGTCATCTGCAAATTTGATCAGCGTTCCCTGCACCTCCTCGTCCAAATCAGTAATAAAAATGTTGATGAGCTCTGAATAAGGAAAACCCACACGTTCTTTGGACAATTGAAAGGCCACCACAATCCCTGCTGCCTAGAGACTCACTGAGCGTTTTCAAGAACCGAGGAGAGGTTTTCTGTGGGCTGGGTTTTGATAGACAGGCCAAGAGGAAGGGCAGAGTTCTAATGCTTTCTAAACACTCCTTGCTTACATGCCTCAAAGATTTATACCTGTCTTGATCCCCTGGAATGGGGAAGGTGACAAATAGTTGTTTTTTTAATGCCTCTTGTTTGTGACTGCAAAGGAACTGCTCTCTTGCTTCCTGGTGAAAGCCTTTCAAATATGCGAAAACTGTAATTATGTCTCTGCTTGATTCTCTTTTTGCTTGGCTCGATTTGTCCCACTTCTCTAAACCTCCCTCAAATGTTAAGAACATAAGAACATGAGAAGAGCCCTGAGGCTGGATCAGACCCAGGGTCCATCTAGTCCAGCACTCTGTTCATACAGTGGCCAACCAGCCATCGGCCAGGGACCAACAAAGCCGGACATGGTGCAACAGCACCCTCCCACCCATGTTCCCCAGCAACTGGTGCACACAGGCTTACTGCCTCGAATACTGGAGATAGCACACAACCATCAGGGCTAGTAGCCATGGAGAGCCTTCGCCTCCAGGAATTTATCCAACCCCCTTTTAAAGCCATCCAGATTGGTGGCCATCACTACATCTTGTGGTAGTGAGTTCCATAATTTAACAATGCGCTGTGTGAAAAGGGGTGAATGTTAGCAGTGGCAACCCTGACAGTTTGGCTACCAGTTTTAGTGCCTCACCAACAGAGAAGTCTTGTGATGGCTCTGAAGGCGTGTTGGCAAATGCATGGGGTGTATGGGAGGGCGGGGGGGGGGGGAGGGGGAGTCCCAAGTAATTTGGTTGGCTAGAGAAGCCAATGAGGAAATCTTCTCACCAACTGCAAGAAGATGGATCATCCAGGAGGACTGAGCAGCGAGGGAGCTACACTCCCAACCATAAGGCTACCACAGTCGTCTTCCCCATTTCAGCCAAACGTTATGCTTTTCAATACAAAGCCAACTTTAACCGGGGGGGGGGGGGGGGAACCACTTCAAAATCCACAGTTGTGCAATACGTACCTTTATTAGGACCGAACAATATGTCACAACATTGAACGCTTGCCTGCTACTTTGTGACATTTCATTTGGTGTTAATAAAGGTATTTGGGCATCTTTTGCACTCTGGATATGTGGTCTGCTTTTCTTGAAACCTATGCATAACTTTGTCTCCCCCTTTTTTTTTATGACAAGAACCTACCCGTACACTGCACTCAACATCTAAGGTCCTCTTCCGAGTGCCGACTCCGAAGGAAGCTCGGAGGATGGCAACAAGGGAGAGGGCCTTTTCGGTGGTGGCTCCCCGACTGTGGCATGATCTCCCCAATGAGGCTCGTCTGGCATCAACACTGTTATCTTTCAGGCGCCAGGTCAAGACTTTTCTTTTCTCCCAGGCATTTAACAGCATTTAACAACACTAAGTTTGTTTTCTAACAGCACCCAGAACTGTTGTTTTTAAATGGATACTGTCGTTTTTATGTTTCTGATGGTTTTTAAATTTTGTATACTTTTTTAATGTTTACTGTTTTTAACTTTTGTAAACTGCACAGAGAGCTTCGGCTATGGGGCGGTATATAAATGTAATAAATAAATGAATGGTATATCTGATGGGGGAAAATGATATTCCTACGTACGTAATGTTTCTTCGTTCTTCTTTATTCACGATTTAGTTTTATTCTGTTTTGTTAAATTCACAATAAAAAAGAGAAAAGGGGTGGGGGAATCTTTCACACTCTCCTCCAAGGTCACACCAGTGTCACAATTCTCTTAAGATGGGATGACAAGAACCGGCCCAGAGAGAGATGAAAAGCTGTCAGCTTACTGACAAAGCAGGAGACTTCCACCAGCAAAAGCTGATCCAGTACAAAAAAACACAGGCATTCTGAGTGACACGAAACGTTTCCATCAGAAGGACAGAAAAGTAGCCGATTCACCCCGAGTGCACCTTGAGAAGCTCCAAACGATCCATTTTAGTTTATTTCATGGTGCTTCTGACCAGGTGTGCTCTGTGTGAGACGAGAAGTCCGTGCTAAGCACCATCAAATACCTGTAAATACATGGAAGGTTCAAGCACAAACTGCTTCAAGGCTGAAGCAGCCTCCCCACGAAGGCCTCTGGGACAAACGCGGAGAACAAAGCGTAGGACGGTGTGGGAGTTTCCGAGGCTTTTCACTTCCTTGTGGAATGATCTTGGCGGCTGGGATCTTTACAGCTCCTAGGGACGCTGGCTACAGCTTGCACTCCCACGGCACCAGGTGTTGGGGGTAGCCCACCGCGGCACTTTAAAGCCAAGAGGCAGGCAGCCTTAGGCTGTAGCACAGACGTCCCCAACCAGGCGCCCTCCGTATGTGCTGGGCGACAACTCCCATGATCCCCAGCCAGCACACCCAATGGTTGAGATGGCTGAGGATGATAGGAGTTGCAGCCCAGCACTTTTGGAGGGCGTCGGGTCGGGGAAAGCTGCGGTAGCAAGACCCCCTGGGTTTACGGTGCTCCTGTTTGTTCGTTTGTTTTTAAAACACCTGAAGCCTCGAAGGTTTCATCTTGCAGGTGCTTTTCCCACTGTTGTTTCCCTTCAAAGCCAGCCTGAGAGCACAAGCAGGAATGTTTTCAGAAGAGCCTGCAAAGCAAACGATTTAGGACACAGAGAACATTCCCACCATATGCAGGGGGCCTACATCCCAGTCAGCACGTTTGGGACCACAGACAGCGTTTTTCCTTCACCTTTTTAATTACTGGGATTTAAAATGGATTTCATAGAATCATAGAATAGCAGAGTTGGAAGGGGTCTCCAAGGCCATCGAGTCCAACCGCCTGCTCAATGCAGGAATCCACCCTACAGCATCCCTGACAGATGGCTGTCCAGCTGCCTCTTGAAGGCCTCTAGTGTGGGAGAGCCCACAACCTCCCTAGGTAACTGGTTCCATTATCATACTGCTCTAACAGTCAGGAAGATTTTCCTGATGTCCAGCTGGAATCTGGCTTCCTGTAACTTGAGCCCGTTATTCCGTGTCCTGCACTCTGGGAGGATCAAGAAGAGATCCTGGCCCTCCTCTGTGTGACAACCTTGTAAGTTATTGAAGAGGGCTCTCATGTCTCCCCTCCATCTTCTCTTCTCCAGGCTCAACATGCCCAGTTCTTTCAGTCTCTCTTCATAGGGCTTTGTTTCCAGACCCCTGATCATCCTGGTTGCCCTCCTCTGAACACGCTCCAGCTTGTCTGCGTCCTTCTTGAATTGTGGAGCCCAGAACTGGACGCAATACTCTAGATGAGGCCTAACCAGGGCCGAATAGAGAGGAACCAGGACCTCACGTGAGGTACTGGTTCCTCACGTGGTTTTAGCGTGGTTCATTTGTTTTTCTTACATTTCTATCCTGCTTCAGGACGACACTGTGGGCCCGCAACCGTCCCATGTGGGGTACCAGGCTGAAAGAGGAGAATCTGCCACGCCCATCCATCACTCAGAGAGCTTCAGCGCCAAGCACAGGTTCCAATGCAGGCATTAGTAACCTTTCAGTTTTAACAGATGAACAGCGCAAACCTAAGACTGTTTACTTGAAAGTAAGTTCCACTCGATCTCAGCGAGGCTTACTCCCAAGCAAGCATATTTAGGATACTGAAAGCTATGCACACTTACCTAGATGTAAGCCCCACTGAATTCAGTAAACAGGCAGAGAACTGTGCTCTGAGGGCCCTGTGCAGTTGAAAAGGGCAACGATCCTTCTCCCAACATCCAACACCAGCCCCACCCTTCGCGCATTCTCCATTAGCCCTTGGCCAGAGAACCTTGATTCAAACATTGGCTTCTTCTCACCTCCTGGGTGGGCGGGTGGAAACAGAAGGCCAAGGACTGCAGGCTGCTGTAGGTGAACTGAAGAAGTAAAGACCCAAGGATTGCAGTAAAGGATGAGGTGGGGGGTGGGGGGGTGGAAACACCAGGGTGGGGCTTTAGGGGCTGCCCCAAAGGCGTTGGCATCATCAACGTCAACCAATATAGCATTTTCAAAGTGTTCCACATGCATTACCTAGTTGTAACCCTGTAAAGCAGTTACCCTGTAAGGCAGCCTTCCTCAACCTGGGGTGCTCCAGATGTGTTGGACTGCATCTCCCAGAATGGGGCATTCTGGGAGTTGTAGTCCAACACATCTGGAGCGCCCCAGGTTGAGGAAGGCTGCAAGGCAATTATCCCGCATTATTATTATTATTATTATTATTATTATTTATTTATATAGCACCATCAATGTACATGGTGCTGTACAGATAACACAGTACATAGCAAGACCCTGCCGCATAGGCTTACAATCTAATAGGTTGTAGTTAACAATAAAGAGGGAAGGAGAATGCAAACAGGCACAGGGAAGTGTAAACAGGCACCGGGTAGGGTAAAGCTAACAGTATAGAGTCAGAACAAACTCAATATTTGAAGGCTATAGGGAAAAGAAAAGTTTTTAGCTGAGTTTTAAAAGCAGTGATTGAGTTTGTAGTTCTCAAGTGTTCTGGAAGAGCGTTCCAGGCGTAAGGGGCAGCAGAAGAAAAAGGACGAAGCCGAGTAAGGGAAGTGGAGGTCCTTGGGCAGGCGAGAAGCATGGCATCAGAGGAGCGGAGAGCCCGAGCGGGGCGGTAGTGTGAGATGAGAGAGGAGAGATAGGGAGGAGCTAGACCGTGAAGAGCATTGAAGGTCAGCAGGAGAAGTTTATATTGGATTCTGGAGTGAATTGGAAGCCAATGAAGAGATTTCAGAAGTGGAGTGACATGGTCAGAGCGGCGGGCCAGGAAGATGATCTTAGCGGCAGAGTGGTGGACAGAGACCACTAACGATGTTGGGATGGAGGCTGAGGGCGAGTGGCTTCCCTAAAGCCACCAAGTGAGTTCATGGCAGAGGTGGGATTCCAACCAGGGACTTCCTAATTCATAGCTTTGTTTCTAAGCCGCTACCCAACACCAGCTCCTAAAGACCTGACTGGTATGCCCAAGGGCACATGGACAATGGCTACTAGCCCTGATGGCTTATATGCTATCTCGTACGTACACCAGTTGCTGGGGCACATGGGCGGGAGGGTGCTGCTGCATTCATGTCCACCTTGTGAGTTTCTCACAGCCACCTGGTTGACCACTGTATGAACAGGATGCTAGACTAGATGGACCTTTGGTCTGATCCAGCAGGGCTCTTCTGATGTTCTTTTGACAGGTGGCCCAAAAAGTTTCAGAACCATCACAGAAAGGAAAGGAAAGTTAACCCTCCAAATTAGATTACTGCAACACGCTCTACGTGGAGCTGCCTTTGAAGACGGTTCGGAAGCTTCAGCTTGTGCAAAACGCAGCGGCCAGATTGATAACTGGAACCAGAAGGTTCAAACATATAAGACCCACTTTGGCCCGCTTGCGTTGGCTGCCTATACATTTCCGAGCCCAATTCAAGGTGCTGGTTTTGACCTAGAAAACCTTACACGGCTTGGACCACAATACCTGATGGAACGCCTCTCCCAACATGAACCTCCCCATACACTACTCTCAACATCTAAGGTCCTTCTCCGAGTGGCAACAAGGGAGAGGGCCTTCTCAGTGGTGGCCCCCCAATTATGGAATGATCTCCCCAACGACGCTCGCCTGGCACCAACACTGTTATCTTTTTGGCGCCAGGTTAAGACTTTTCTCTTCTCTCAGGCAGTTCACAACATATGCTGAATTTTTAATTGACCCCAAAATAGTTGTTTTAAATCTATATTGTTTTTATGCTTTTGATGGTTTTACATTTTTGTATATCTGTTTTTAATGTTCATTGTTTTAAACTTTTGTAAACCGCCCAGAGAGCTTCGGCTATGGGGCGGTATATAAATGTAATAAAATAAATAAATAAATAATCCATTTTGTAGCCCTGTGACTATATCCAGCCACAAAGTGGTCCTAACCAGTGCTGAAGAAGGAAGTGCTTTCAGCAGGCTCAGAGTTCGATCCTGTGTTTGCACATCACTCTAGCACAGTTCATCTCTATAGACTCCCTAGGGCACATCTGCATGGTGTACAGGCCCATGTTCGAACCACAAGGATCTTGCCAGTGGTTTTTAAGTTTCTAGAGCTCATGATTTGAGAGCTGAGGGCATGGCATGCTACCCAATTCATTATGATGTATGGGTGTGTTTCAATCTCCATGATTTCCAGGCTAAAATTATCAAGACTTTCCCAGGCCAGACACCTTGCTCGCATAAGGGCCTCAAAGCATGGCTTCACGGCCAAGGCACGGGACGGAGAAATGGCAAAGGCCAAAAGGGGCGGAGCGGCCGTGGTAGAGCTGGGAGGAGCACAAATACCCACTCCCTAGTCCTCGGCCAGGGCTCTATGCTCTGGACAAGATTTCCACCATTCTGGTTTGATCCTATGTACAGCACCATCCATGTACACTGATGGTGCTATATAAATAAATAAATAAATCCATCCATTCTAAATAAGGCGATTTCCTGCCATGCAATTCAAGGATGAACCAACGAAGCTGGCAGATACAGAGTTGGGCCGTTGGTCCACCTATCCCAGCTGCTTTCCGTTTGCCTGGGAAAGCAGGACAGAGACAAATCAAAGACTTGTCTACTCTGACAGGCAGCAACTAGAGCAGGGCAGCAGCACAACCGCTTTCCGCCCTGAGGGCTGGACGCCATTTCAGAGAGGCTCTCGGAGGGCCACATTCCAGCGGTGGGGGACGACAACCAAGAACAGCAGCCTATTCTAACATAAAGCTCTTCCTGGCAGTCATAGAATCATAGAATCAAAGAATAGCAGAGTTGGAAGGGGCCAACAAGGCCATTGAGTCCAACCCCCTGCTCAAGGCAGGAACCCACCCTAAAGCATCCCTGACAGAGGGTTGTCCAGCTGCCTCTTGAGGGCCTCTAGTGTGGGAGAGCCCACAACCTCCCTAGGTAACTGATTCCATTGTCGTACTGCTCTAACAGTCAGGAAGTTTTTCCTGATGTCCAGCTGGAATCTGGCTTCCTTTAACTTGAGCCCGTTATTCCGTGTCCTGCACTCTGGGAGGATCGAGAAGAGATCCTGGCCCTGCTCTGAGTTGCAACCTTTTAAGTATTGGAAGAGTGCTATCATGTCTCCCCTCCATCTTCTCTTCTCCAGGCTAAACGTGCCCAGTTCTTTCAGTCTCTCTTCATAGGGCTTTGTTTCCAGACCCCAGTCATTCAGCCTTAGAAGAGGCATTTCAATCTTTCAGAATTGGGGCGGGGGGGGGGGGGAGAGCTGGCACAAAAGCCGAGAAAACACCAAAGGATTAGCATTCAGGGGGAAGCGGAGGGGGTCATCTGGGGAATCCAGGAGGGCCCGTTTGGGCCTCCAGATTTGGCCCGCGGGCCTGAGATTCCCCACTGCTGAGCACGGGCCTGACAAGGCTCTCCTGCTATCTGACATCCTTTGATCTGGAAATGCCCGGCATTGACCTTGGACCCTCGGCCATGCACGCAAGCAAGCCGCGGCCCCTCCCTGCCCTGGCTGGCAAAATCCCCCCCTGCCCTACCTTCTTCCACGTCGTTGCGGCAGGCAGCCTCCAGCAGCCGGATATTCCCAGGAAACACCACGTGCCGCTCCTTGCTGCTCCCCTTCCTCCTCTTCTCCGCTTTGGCCTTCTTGCCTTGCGCATCCTTCTCAAACTGCGCCCACTTCTTCAGCTGCTGCGTGCGGCGCTTCTGGGCATGCTTCAGCCGCTCCTGCGTGCCCATCCTGCCCACGGCAGACATCTCGGCCAGCAGCTCCAGGTGCTCCGCCATGGCTGGGCTATATCGGACAGTCACCTACACTTCACAGCCAGGGGGATCCCAGAAGCATTTGGAAAAGACGGAGGGGGGGGAGGCGTTAAAGATCCTGGGTCCCCATTCTGGGCCCCCAGAGTTTGGCGGAAAGGCAATGACTTATTGCTGCCCTATGACTGCTTGCTGAAACGGCAACTTCCCCTCTGCCGAAGGAGAGGCATCCTCCATGGCCACCCCTGAGTGGACGACGAAACTGGCTCTTCAACATCTGAAAGTCTCAAGAGCCGTGAGCCTCTCCCCACTTAGCAACCATGCCAGCTAGCCAACAACAAACCCTGGGTTCCCTCCAACTTTTGCCTCCCTTGTCAAACCAGGAAGAAACTGGGAGAAGAAGCAACGGTATAAGTGACAGAAGACCTTGGCAAATGCCCTCCAAAGGGGTCTTAGTCACACTCAGGAGACATTTCCATCACTAAGAAGAGAGCAGAGGCCAAGCCTGGAGCCGGGGGATGGGGTGGGGGCTTTGCCACCCCGTTTTCCTCCATAGCACAGCCTGTCCAGAACACCCTAAAGCGACGTCCTATTAAGAATAAGACTGAAGCATAAATCCAAGCCCTTCGGTCCTTGCTAGCTGCTTTAATCTTCGTCCTCGCTTCCCAAGCAGCAAGTTGAGCCCATGTGTCTCAGCCTCTGCATGGTCTCCCCCATGCAGGGTGCAGCAGGTGGGTCTCCAGGTGCCCTCTGGAGGGGAATTACTGCCGTTCAAGCTGTGCAATAAATCCTGTTGCCCAGATAACACCCGGCCCCTTGCCTCCTGGGCTCATGAAGCAAGATCTCAGGATCTGACAGCTACTGAGGGCAGGGCTCCTCCTCAGGCTGCCGACCCATCCCAAGCTGCGACTGCTGAACAGAGGCACCCTTGCCAGGACAAGGAGCCTGCAGAGAAGCTGAGAGAGCTGCTCATGGCTGCACCTCCTTCCGGGGCACAGCTCAGAACTGCCCCCGAGTCTTTGCCACGATCCCTCCACGAAGCAAACGGCCCTCCGTCGTCTCGAGGCTGTTCAGATCCGGCGGCTGCTTTGGAACAAAATCCTAGGAGGGGATGTTTCCCTGGGGCTGTGGTCTTGGCAGCTCCCACGCCTTCGTGTGTTGTTGCACAAACCTCCTCAAAACGGCAGCCGTGTGTGTGTGTGTGTGCGTCCCTTCTTCCTCTGCTCTTCACCACCGGAACAGTCCCGAAGCCTTCAACCAGTACAAGGTCCACCTGCCTGCCTGCCTGCCGGCTCCCCCCTCTCTCTCCCTCCCTCCCTCTCCTCCGGAGCACAGCCGGGCTGGCCGGTCTCGCTGTAGACTCCTCCCTCCAGCCGCTTTCGCTAGTCACGGTGCCACTTGGGCGCTGGGCTGAGCTTCCAGCCACCCACAGCCGAGCAGATCCCGGGACTCCTGCAACAGAAGAGGAAGGACGAAGCCAATCAGAGCAGGGCAGGCAGGGTACGAAGAAGTGCCAGCGGCAGCAGCAAGAAACTAAACCCTCTTTCCACCTCACACGTGGCTGGTTCTGCCCTGCCTTAATCTAGGATTAACCTACAATCGAAATTTAAGCAAATTACTTGGGAGCTTTGGCAGTGGCAACTCAAAGCCCCTTTCTCTTCCCTTCCCCCCCCCCCCCCCGAATGCCTCTCAGTCTCACCAACTTCACAGAGTCACCTTCCTTGCATGAATACCCAGAAAAAAGCCCAACCGAACCGTCCTGCAATACACACCAACCGCCCTGGCACCATGCAAACAAAGGAGCAGAAGATGCTCATGACCTCTGCCCCCGCCCCCACCCCATTCGGACAGGTCTGGAGTAGAAAACCTGCCCTCCCCCATCGCCAAGCCCTCAAGGAACAAAGGCCACTCGCTGTGAACCAGCAGACAGATTAGCTGCTTACCTGGGGAAATGCAACTGCACCCAGTGCCTGGGGGCGCTCACCATTTATATCAGGTTTGGGGAGAAATGGGGCAGGGGGAAGAGGGAAAAAGCACAGAGGGAGGGGAGTGGCTACCAGTCCTGCACTTTGCACCCTGGGGTTAAAGCAGCAGTGGTCCCCTCCTATAGATAACGAACAGGAAGAGCGTCATCACACAGGGGGAAATCGCGTTTGCTTGCCTTCGCTTTTCCACCCGCGCGTTTGTCCCTCATTACTTCCTCTTTTGAAAGAGGAAGTAAACAATGTGCACATGGCCCATTCAGTGGGCTGTTTTGATCCCACTGCTTCTCCGGCACACAGCAGCAGATAGTGGCAACTTCTGCCATTTTGAAAGACGGAAGTTGCCGCTGACTTACTGGGGTGGTTTTTTTGTCGCACGGAGAAGTCTAGAAGGGGCGGGAGGCGCACAGGAGGGAGAATCATAGAATAGCAGAGTTGGAAGGGGCCTACAAGGCCATCGAGTCCAACCCCCTGCTCAAGGCAGTAATCCACCCCAAAGCATCCCTGACAGATGGTGGTCCAGCTGCCTCTTGAGGGTCTCGAGTGTGGGAGAGCCCACCACCTCCCAAGGTAACTGGTTCCATTGTCGTACTGCTCTAACAGTCAGGAAGTTTTTCCTGATGTCCAGCTGGAATCTGGTTTCCTTTAACTTGAGCCCGTTATTCTGTGTCCTGCACTCTGGGAGGATTGAGAAGAGATCCTGGCCCTCCTCTGTGTGACAACCTTTCAAGTATTTGAAGAGTGCTCTCATGTCTCCCCTCTTCTCCAGGCTAAACATGCCCAGTTCTTTCAGTCTCTCTTCATAGGGCTTTGTTTCCAGACCCCCTGATCATCCTGGTTGCCCTCCTCTTAACACGCTCCAGCTTGTCTGCGCCCTTCTTGAATTGTGGAGCCCAGAACTGGACGCAATTGTGGATCCCAGAACTGGACCCCTCTACGCTCATGATGGCCACTGACCCAGCTTTCAAATAGGTAGCAAAGTCTTTCTAGGCATAAATGGCTGGATGCACAGTGCTGCATCTAGGGAATTAATTTTAGTTCCTGGAGTTAATGGAATTACACCCCCATCTGCCACTTTCAGATGGCCCTTCAGAGGTGGATCACACAATTAACATTCCTCTTCTCCCCACAACCTCTCTGCCAGTCCATCTCCTGCTTTCTGGGTGGTCACTGGGGAGCCCTGGACTTCAGCCCCGCGGTCTAACCCTAGTTGAACCACTGGGTTTAGCAATGCCCAGGCACCCTTTGGGCTACATAACAAGACTGCCACCAGTAAGTAAGAAACACTAGCTCATTTCTGCCCCACCTCTCCGGTCAGGCAAGTCAGGCAATGCTTCTCCTTCCCATCTGGCATCGTTCCAGCCCCATTCCATACCGGGGCGCCCACGAAACCTGCCTGGGGTGAAATATGCAGGAACTCCCTGAGTCTCCTTGGAATAAAGAATGCAAACAAGCGTGCCAAGAATGGGAGAAACTAATCAAGCAACTCCCATGCAACTCATACTCAAAAGGCAGACAAACAAAATTTGAAAGTCCCAAGAATCTATATTAAATGTCCACCAAAAACATGGCGGAAAAATGTGCACGCGTTTGAGATCACCAGATCTCTTCATCAGGCAAGATGTTCCAAAAAGCAGGCTTGGCAGGGGTGGTGGGGGGAGGAGTGGGAGAATAGGGGGGGGGAACCTGACTTGATAATGAAGTCACTGTCCAAATGTTCAGAATCCCAAGATGCATTGGGACTCTGAACATGATAGCACTCTTCAAATACTCAAAAGGTTGTCACACAGAGGAGGGCCAGGATCTCTTCTCGATCCTCCCAGAGTGCAGGACACAGAATAACGGGCTCAAGTTACAGGAAGCCAGATTCCAGCTGGACATCAGGAAAAACTTCCTGACTGTTAGAGCGTACGACAATGGAATCAGTTACCTAGGGAGGTTGTGGGCTCTCCCACACTCGAGACCTTCAAGAGGCAGCTGGACAACCATCTGTCAGGGATGCTTTAGGGTGGATTCCTGCATTGAGCAGGGGGTTGGACTTGATGGCCTTGTAGGCTCTTTCCAACTCTGCTATTCTGTGATTCTATGTCACGTGGCACAAGGGGTCTGCAGTCCTTCCAATTAGGATCTGCGGGTCATGTTAGGGTTACAAGGCTGCCCTTGGGGTTACAAAAAAAGGGGGAATATTGGATTCCCCCCCCTTTTGGTACCATAAAATCCAGCTGTTACTCAGACATGTTTCCTTCCTGGGCAAAGCACGCAGGCCCATCTTACGAGTGGACCTCAGAGAGGAACTAGGCAGACATTGTGATTTCACCATCGTCATTTCTGATCCCCCCTTCTGATCCTCCCCTCTCCCACCAAACCAGCTGTTTGTAACATCTTGCCCAATGAGGAGATCTAGAAATCTCAAACGCTTGCACATCTTTGTGATCTTCTGGGGTTGATCTAATAAAGGTATTACAATAATATGGATTTGGGATCTTTTTTCTTTTGGTCAACATGTCTACCTTTGTTTGTTTTTTAAACTTAATGTATGATTCAACTAACATGAGTCCAATTATTATTATTCCACGTGGGTGGGTGGGGAACATGCCCATAGTGAATGATTGAAAGTACTTCAAAGGTTGTCACACAGAGGAGGGCCAGCATCTTTTTTTGATCTGGTAACCTGATCCTCCCACAGCTCAAGTTACAGGTAGCCAGATTCCGGCTGGACATTAGGAAAAACGTCCAGACTTTTAGAGCAGTACCACAATTCCCTAGGGAGGTCAGGGGCTCCCCCACATGACAGGCCTTCAAGAGGCAGCTGGACAGCCATCTGTTAGGGATGCTTTAAGGCGGATTCCTGCACTGAGCAGGGGGTTGGACTTGATGGCCTTAGAGGACCCTTCCAACTCTACTATTCCAGGATTCTATGAATGCACTGGGGCGGGGGACTGCTACAAGTTCTGAATCTTCCAGGTCAAAGTGCCTATGGCAAAGCTGAGAGGTGCCCACCACTGCACCCCCTTCCAGGGCACAGATCAAAAGTGCCCCACAGTTTTTGCTATGATTCCCCACTCCCCCATCAAGCAAACAGCCACCAGTAGTTTCCAGACCTTTTTAATCTTGCTGCTTCTTTGGAACAAAATCCGAAGAGGAGCCGTTTATCCCTCCAAGGATCAGCTCCCATCACACACTGGTTCCCAGCCCTCATTTTGTTCAGCGGGACTAATTTGCAGCTCAGGCACCTATGGGCTCCTTTGCACCGAGAAGTACTGACCGGATTTGTCCCCGCCAACCTGGTCTCCTTCCAAAGCTACCCAACAGCCCTCAGGCACCCTCCACAGATAGCACACGGCTCGCCACCACTTCTTCCTCCACGCAGTAATTTACACATCAGCGCTAACTGCCTGAAGCGGAGAACACTCTCAGTGCCAGAACTACTCAAACTAGTTACCTTGTAAAAACCTGATTGGTTTAAACAGCAAATACTTGACTTGACTGAATGAAACCGGCAGCCCCGCACACGGCTCGCATGTGCCTCGCGCAAAGAGCCACATGGCAGAGCCACCTTTGGGGCCGCCAGCTGTCAAACGGGCAAGCCCTTGTGGATGTTCACTTACCTGAACAGACGTATTCCCACCGGGCCGGCCGGTTCGAGACAAGGGCACCCGGAGGTGAGAAGCAACCATGAAATGCAGCACGAGAGCGAAATTTGCCCAGGAGCAGCCGCTGCTAAGCTCCTCCGGGCTGAATTCTGGGCCGAGACAGTTAGTACAGCCTTCCCCAACCTGGTGCCCTCCGGATGTGTTGGAGTGCAACTTCCATCAACCCCAGCCAGGCTGGGGATGATGGAAGTTGCACTCCAACACATCCGGAGGGCGCCAGGTCAGGGAAGCCTTGTGAAGAGATTAGAGTGCCAAACTAGAACTGGGTCCAAATTCCCTCCCACCCCAAAATAAAGCCCTTTGGCTGGCCTCCCTTTCTTTCATCTTAACCACCCTTGCAGAGCAGTTGGGGGACATAATGAGAGGAGAACCGGGCACACTGTTCCGAACTCTTTAGAAGGCAACTTTAAAAAACACTACAAGACCAGTAATACATAAACGGTATCAATAGCGTGGACTCAAATCCAACCCCAGCCATGGAAAAATGCTCCGTCTCCTGCCTCACCACGCGCACAAACCAGGGGTAAAGTAAAAACTGTCTTAGATGAGGAGGGTCCGTTTTCACACTGGTTGCTTGTAGATTACTGGTGATCCTCCCGACCCCTTGAAGGATGCTGCTGCTGGGCTCTTAGTCGGCATGAGGTCGTGGCAGTCAAGGCTGTGGCAGCCAGAAAGGCCACGCTCCTTCCTCACCGACAGAGGACCAGTAGGTGTTTTACTATAATGTCATAAAGAAATCAGGCATGAAGCAAACTCAGAGGACCAGGCTAAGCCGGCAAGATTGAATTGAGAGGACAAGGTGGATCAGCAAGAGGGAGATTATGGGAGTTACTTGACACAGCAGCTGCGCTGACTGCAGTAAACGTACAATGAGCAAGGGAAGCACATATCTTGAGCATGGAGGGCCCAGGACTGGCACATGCTCCTTTGGAGATGCCTGTCTCCCTTTTGCACCTTTGAGCATTGACCGCAAGACGACACTGGTATAGGGACAGGGAATACACTTGCCACCAGGAGGCCGAGGAAGCAGGATGATGCTTGTTCTGTCCTGCAAGCATGGGACCTTCTCCCAATGCATCTGGCAATCTGAAACTTCATGACATACAAGACACATCCTGGCTATTCTTGGCACACACACGGCAATGCCAAAAAGCTCGAGGCCTCCAGACAGCATCACATTCCCACCCACCGACCCACCCCCAGAAGCATATTGTTCAGTTACTTCCTCCTCTGGCCTCCAAGGGCTCCATCTTATTGCTTCCATTACCACAGAGTCCCAGAATACCTCATAGAATCATAGAATAGCAGAGTTGGAAGGGACCTACAGGGCCATCGAGTCCATCCCCCTGCTCAATGATGGAATCCACCCTAAAGCATCCCTGACAGAGGGTTGTCCAGCTGCCTCTTGAAGACCTCTTGGGTGGGAGAGCCCACAACCTCCCTAGGTAACCGGTTCCATTGTCGTACTGCTCTAACAGTCAGGAAGTTTTTCCTGATGTCCAGCTGGAATCTGGCTTTCTTTAACTTGAGCCATTTATTCCGTGTCCTGCACCCTGGGAGGATCGAGAAGCAATTCCGCCCTCTTATCTTTCCTCTCTCATTTCACTCTACCATCCCCCTCGTACCCTCCGTTCTTCAAACGCTATGTTGCTCTCCCGCCCAAGAGCTTCTATCTCTCTTGCCCTGCTTGGCCCATTCTCTCTGGCTGCCCCGTTTGCTTGGAATGCTCTTCCAGAGCATCTACGTACCACGAGTTCCATCGTAGATTTTAAAACGCGCTTGAAAACTCATTTGTTTTCAATAGCTTTTGGTATTTTGGCTTGATTTACTGTTCTTATTACTATGATTATTCTCTTATTTCTGTTTTGTGAACCCCTTCCCCCCTTCATATGTTTTAATGTGATTTTAGATTGCAAGCCTTTAGGCAGGGTGTTGCTGTTTTATTTGTATATTTTGTACAGCACCAAGTACATTGTTGGTGCTATATAAATAAATAAATAAATAAATAAATAAATAAATAATCCTGGCCCTCCTCTGTGTGACAACCTTTTAAGTATTTGAAGAGTGCTCTCATGTCTCCCCTCCATCTTCTCTTCTCCAGGCTAAACATGCCCAGTTCTTTCAGTCTCTCTTCATAGGGCTCCTCTGCCCCTGAGAAGCAACCATCTCCAAACTTCTATTATGCCACTCCAAGGACTATCTCTGCTTGAAGTCCAATAAGACCCAAGCAGGTAAGGCAGTTTCAATACACCTGCCCAGAGAAAACCGGACACATCACAAGATGCTTTTCTAGATAGCGAGGAGTGCCTATTATTTATTACTATTATTTATTAATGACACAAGTATGCTGCCCGTATCATAAAGTTATAGGGCACCATACAAATGTTGTTAATAAATAACAAATAGTAATAATGTGCACTATGTTCTGCTCTATCAGGCATTTTGTTCTGTAAGGAAGCCAGATTCCAGCTGAACATCAGGAAAAACTTCCTGACTGTTAGAGCAATACGACAATGGAACCAGTGACCTAGGGAGGTGGTGGGCTCTCCCACACTAGAGGCCTTCAAGAGGCAGCTGGACAACCATCTGTCAGGGATGCCTTAGGTTGGATTTCTGCATCAAGCAGGGGGTTTATTTATTTATTTATTTATTACACTTATATACCGCTCCCATAGCCAGGGCTCTCTGGGCGGTTTACAGAAATTTTAAAATTAAGATAAAAACGAGTATACAAAATTTAAAATTCTAAAACACAGAACATACACACATAAAGCATTAAAAACTGTTTAAAAAACTAAACATGTGGGTGATTAAATGTGCCGCCATATGCCTGAGCAAAGAGGAAAATCTTAACCTGGCGTCGGAAAGATAGCAGTGTTGGACTCGATGGCCTTGTAGGTCCCTTCCAACTCTGCTATTCTATGATTCTATGATTTCACGGTTACATTTTGAGCACAGTGACCCAATCAAGCCCTTGAAAAGGGACACGGCAAGTGATTCCGAACTACCACAGGAGAGCGTCAAAGGTGTTCAAATGACTTCTTGTAACACAAGGGGGTTACAGGGAACACTTAGCTGCCTTATAGCAAAAAAAGATTGTGGGAGGAAAAGGGGCAGGAGGATGGTACACATTAACTAGAAAACTGCTGTTGCTTTTGTTTTTAAAGGAGTTGAACAGTTTCATAGAGTCCCTGAGGGAAGTCTCAACAGACTGGATGTACAAAAAAGCTTCTGAACACAAGACCCATTCAGGAAAAGACCACAATAGCCAGTCGTGCTGCCCCCTGGGACAAGCATCACTCTGAGCATGGGCTCAATAATCCATGGGATGAATTCCAGCCTTACAAAAATATACTTTCAACTCAGAAAATTAGGCGCAATTCAAATCTCTGAAGCCAACAACACTTGGAATTGCAACTGAAGGTCTGATGGTTCAGGAAATCTCTTGCAAGACACCTGTTGTTGAGTAGTACAGCTAATCTGGGGCTTGCAAGGCCTGGGAGTAGGAAACTGGATTTGAGGAGATGTTGGGAAGGCATCAGAGGAAACACGGAGCACACGTGTAGCCCAGGCAGAGCTACAAGGCTCGAAGCTGATTGTCCCCATCTCTCATTTCAGCATTTTACAAAACAGTGTGGCGAGAGAGAAAGAGGGACTCTGGGAGGATCGAGAAGAGATCCTGGCCCTCCTCACACAGAGGAGGGCCAGGATCTCTTCTCGATCCTCCCAGAGTACAGGACACGGAATAACGGGCTCAAGTTAAAGGAAGCCAGATTCCAGCTGGACATCAGGAAAAACTTCCTGAATGTTAGAGCAGTACGACAATGGAATCAGTTGCCTGGTGAGGTTGTGGCCTCTCCCACACTAGAGGTCTTCAAGAGGCAGCTGGACAACCATCTGTCAGGGATGCTTTAAGGTGGATTCCTGCATTGAGCAGGGGGTTGGACTCGATGGCCTTGTAGGCCCCTTCCAACTCTGCTATTCTATGATTCTATGATAGGGCTAAGGAAGCATCCATCTTCCTTAGAAGCCAACATGGATTTGTCAGGAACAAATCCTGTCAGACTAATTTGATCTCATTTTTTGATAGGATAACCTCCCTTGTGGACTGTGGAAATGCTGTGGACGTCATATATCGTGACTTCAGCAAAGCTTTTGACAAAGTACCACATGACATTCTGATTAACAAACTAGCTAAAAGTGGGCTAGATGGAACAACTATTAGGTGGATTCACAGTTGGCTACAGAATCGGACTCAAAGAGTACTTATCAATGGAACCTTCTCAAACTGGGGAGAGGCAACGAGTGGGGTGCCGCAGGGCTCAGTCCTGGGCCCAGTGCTCGTCAACATTTTTATTAATGATTTGGACGAGGAGGTGCAGGGAACGCTGATCAAATTTGCAGATGACACAAAATTGGGTGGGATAGGTAATACCCTGGAAGACAGAAACAAACTTCAAAGTGATCTTGATAGGCTGGAGTGCTGGGCTGAAAACAACAGAATGAAATTTAATAGGGATAAATGCCAAGTTCTACATTTAGGGAATAGAAACCAAATGCACAGTTACAAGATGGGGGACACTTGGCTCAGCAATACTACAAATGAGAAAGATCTTGGAATTGTTGTAGATCGCAAGCTGAATATGAGCCAACAGTGCAATATGGCTGCAAGAAAGGCAAATGCTATTTTGGGCTGCATTAATAGAAGTATAGCTTCCAAATCACGTGAGGTACTGGTTCCTCTCTATTTGGCCCTGGTTAGGCCTCATCTAGAGTATTGTGTCCAGTTCTGGGCTCCACAATTCAAGAAGGATGCAGACAAGCTGGAGCGTGTTCAGAGGAGGGCAACCAGGATGATCAGGGGTCCGGAAACAAAGCCCTTTGAAGAGAGACTGAAAGAACTGGGCATGTTTAGCCTGGAGAAGAGAAGATTGAGGGGAGACATAATAGCACTCTTCAAATACTTAAAAGGTTGTCACACAGAGGAGGGCCAGGATCTCTTCTCGATTCTCCCAGAGTGCAGGACACGGAATAACAGGCTCAAGTTAAAGGAAGCCAGATTCCAGCTGGACATCAAGAAAAACTTCCTGACTGTTAGAGCAGTGCGACGGTGGAATCAGTTACCTAGGGAGGTTGTGGGCTCTCCCACACTAGAGGCCTCCAAGAGGCAGCTGGACAACCATCTGCCAGGGATGCTTTAGGGTGGATTCCTGCATTGAGCAGGGGGTTGGACTCGATGGCCTTGTAGGCCCCTTCCAACTCTACTATTCTATGATTCTATGATCTTTAGACAGAGTCTAGAAGGCAGCAGGGCTCTCCCTCAAGACACAGCCGGACAGAGGGAAAACGTCGTGAGATTTCACTGCTATTGAACCACTTCTCAATACCTAAAAATTACGAGATCCAAAACGAGAGAGGCAATTCTGTTACTTTTATGGGTCCGGCCAGCTTCTCATGATAAAGGAAGTTACACAGAAGTCTTACAGAGAGGTAACAGTTCTTCAAAGAAATAATGTGTTTCCCTCGAAAGCACACGCAGTGCTATGCAGCAAAGAAGCCTCCTGACTTATTTTCTCTATCTGATTCTCCAGGACGAACACACCAAGAACTGCCTATAAATGCACCCCATCAATATTTTATCTGCCCTGAGGAGGTGGAGGAGGGGGCTACTCCAACAGATCAGCTTTCCATCATACCTTTACCCCCAGAAGATGCTGCTCAGGCGGAGGGGATTCTCTCAGACAAACAGTCACAGTTCCTGGGGCCTCACAGCACTGGCACAGCAGCGAGGGGCGGACGGCTCCCTCCCGGCTCAGGGCAGCAAACTGGGGGAAGAGGTCCCCCAGGCTAACAGCAGCCTCAGAACCGGGAATTCCAAGCGTACCTGGAAACAGGAGGCAGTCAACCAAAAACTAGGCCAGGGTAGAAGGGCCGCTGACAATATGAAATATTTACGGAGAGCAAGGAAGGCAGAGCAGGAAGCCACGGCACACAACACCCAGCAATTTCTGTTATGCTTACAAGGAGGCCGGGGGAGGCCGAGACACCCATTGAAGCCAAGGATTTCAAGGGACTCTCTAATCAGTCAGTTCAGAACTGCTTCAAGTAGGAGCAAAAGGCATTCCGCAGCAATAGTTTGTGGTATAATTTAAGGAAGCATCTAAAAGCCTGAATCCTCCCGAGTTTAAATTAGGGGCCTAAAGTCTTCGTGGGGTTTGCCCTGACTTAAGAATTGCCAACGGCTCAAGGTCCAATTCTGCATGGTGCTGTGCTGAGGCAGCGGCTGACAGGATCAAGCCTACGGGTCTTCCGATCAATCGGATGAGCCCTCAGTTCAGGAATGGGGTGGGGAGCACAGCTCTGCCTCATTCTTCAGGTGGAAGGGAGGGAGCAACTCTGTAATCAGAACAAGACACGTCAGCTGCCCCACAAGCAGGACCTCTCTTTTGTGCCAGAGCAAGTACTGGGATTGAGGCCAGCTTGCAAATTCCTAGCTTGGCTTCCATCACAGGCTGTTTGTATGAGTTAGGAAGGGGCAACAGTCTACTGGGAGATGAATGAAAATAGCAGTTTAAAGCACCATGGACCCTGGATCAGCATCCTGCTTCCACTCAGATGCTTCCAAGAACAATTCAAGAAGGATGCAGACAAGCTGGAGCGAGTTCAGAGGAGGGCAACCAGGATGATCAGGGGGTCTGGAAACAAAGCCCTATGAAGAGAGACTGAAAGAACTGGGCAGGTTTAGCCTGGAGAAGAGAAGATGGAGGGGAGACATGAGAGTACTCTTCAAATACTTCAAAGGTTGTCACACAGAGGAGGGCCAGGATCTCCTCTCGATCCTCCCAGAGTGCAGGATACGGAATAACAAGCTCAAGATAAAGGAAGCCAGATTCCAGCTGGAGATCAGCAAAAACTTCCTGACTGTTAGAGCAGTATGACAATGGAATCAGTTGCCTAGGGAGGTTGTGGGCTCTCCCACACTAGATGCCTTCAAGAGGCAGCTGGACAAGCATCTGTCAGGGATGCTTTAGGGTGGATTCCTGCATTGAGCAGGGGGTTGGACTCGATGGCCTTGTAGGCCCCTTCCAACTCTGCTATTCTATGATTCTATGTACCAGGAGATTAAAGCACCCCGGCAATTGTGGCCCCTGCAACCGGTAGAGGTACACTATCATTTCACCAGGCCTGCTGACTTTTTTTTTTCACCTCTTCCCTGCCCATTCCTTTTTCCTTGAGCGTTGTGTCTTTTTAGACTGTAAGCCTGCAGGCAGGGACTGTCTTCTTTTAGTGATTTTATGTAAGTGGCTCCGGGACACTTTTTTGACTAAGGATCAGGATAACAATAACTTCAAAATAAATAAATGCAGAGGTTCCTTTGGCTATCATGGCTAATAACAGGGGCCCTTCTCCGTGAGCCGCTGCCAAAGGAAGTGAGGCAGGTGGCTACTAGGAGGAGGGCCTTCTCCGCTGTGGCACCCCGGCTGTGGAATGAGCTCCCCAGAGAGGTCCGCCTGGTGCCTACACTGTACTCCTTTCATCGCCAGCTGAAGACCTTTTTATTCTCTCAGTATTTTAACACTTAATTTTAACTTAAATTTAAATTTTACTCTTCTAATTCTGTATTTTAATCTTATATGAATTTCTGCTGCGTGGTTTTATCCTGGTTGTGCTTTTTATACTGTATTTTGCATTTGTGGTTTTAGACTGTGGTTTGTTTTATTATGGTTTTTAATTTTTTGTGAACCGCCCAGAGAGCTTCGGCTGTTGGGCGGTATAAAAATGTAATAAATAAAACAAATAAATAAAATAAATAAATAGCTGTTGATAGCCCTATCCTTCATCAGTGCACTTAATAATCTTTTCAAGACATATAGATTAGTAGTCACCACCACATCCTGTGGCAGGGAATTCCATCAATGAATTATGCATTGTGTTAAGAAGTACATTTTTTTGTCTTGAATCTACTGCCAATTTCACTGTGTGACCCTGAGTTCCAGTGTTCAGAGAGAGAGAGAGAGAGAGAGAGAGAGAGAGAGAGAGAGAGAGAGAGAGAGAGGAAAGAATTTGTTTTACTAACTTCCTCCTCACCATCCATGCCATTGCCAAAAGATCTTCCACAGAGGGGAAGTTCTCCAAGGCAGGAGGAAAGTCAAGCTATACATTCCTCCTGAAAATCACTGCGACATTTAACACAGAGGTAACCAATTTACTTAAATTAATACAGCCCGCCCCAGACCGAAAGCATGAAGGGGATACCAGCAAACACGCTCCAGTGGAAAAGCTAGAAGGAAGCATTCATCAGAAAACTGAGCACAAAGCTGAAACCAGAAAATTTACCAGCTATGGAGATGCATGTGCCATGGAGAGTTGGGATTATAAACTGCATATATAACCCTGTCAGCGGTCTGAATCAGAAACAAAAGAGTGAACTCCGTCCTTCCTTTCCCCGTTCCTTTCATGCACATAGGGAGAAGATTTAAAACTTTAGGTTCAGCCGTATTTCATTCCACAATTTTTTTTGTTTTGTCCAAGGACAGGAAACTGTTTTGCACAAACCAAAGTTACTTAACCACCCAGGATACCAAATCACAGTTGATAATATCAAATAATACAGGAAATTGTGGTTTATTACAAATCACTATCAGACACTTTAATTTTTTTCCCTTTGCATGCGAAGGAGCGACGGAAAGGAAACGGAGCACATGAGCTCAAGGTTCACTGTAGCACATTCTCACCACAACCAGCTATGATATCTGAATGAGGTCTAGATCTGAATGGTCAAACTGCCTCCGTTTCTGAGGGGTAAGGTTGCATGTAGCTGGTTAATCTTTGTTTCAACCCGGACTGTCTTGCCACATGCCCTGTACCATGGAACCATTATTAGAAATATAATTAATAATAATAATAATGAAGGTGGTAAAAATATTTATAAGAGGCGTCCTTGGGAAGGCTTTATAATGTGAATATATAAGCAGCCATGCTGTTAACATTGGATCAGAGCATCCATTTCAGAAAACTGGCCTTTTCAGCACTCTCTCTTAACAGTCACTCCGCAAACTACAATTTCATGAATTCAGACTATTAAGTACTCAGCGTTCCTAGCCTGGAATGAGACACAGATACTGCCATTTCTCCTGGTGCCATGAGCAAAACAGAGACTGCTGTACATGGTCCTATGTTTCCTTAACTCATTGTACCTTTATCATGCATTTTAATTGTTGTAATCGATAATGAGAGCAGATCTCGGCTGAAAAGCATATCATATCATCATCATCATCATCATCATCATCATCATCATCATAATGAAAAACTATAAATAGAAGACACCTTCTTTCTTTAAGGGTACAAAATAGCCATGGCGGTACCCTCAAACTTCTGTTTGCTGAAAGAGTATGCATCCTTTGGAGCTTCAGAGCTTCTCTTTAAGCCAGGGATAGGTAACCTGGGCCGCTCCAGATGTTTGGACTAAAACACCCATATTCCGTGGCTGGAGCTAATGGAAATTGTAGTCCAAAATTTCTAGAGGGCCCCAGGTCGCCTGCCCTTTCTTTAAGTCCAGAGTTCTGTGTAAAACAGCCTTCCTCAACCTGGGGCGCCCCAGATGTGTTGGACTGCATCTCCCAGAATGCCCCTCCCAGCCATTCTGGGAGTTGTAGTCCAACTCATCTGGAGCGCCCCAGGTTGAGGAAGTCTGGTGTAAAACAAGAAACCTAGGCACTGTGTCGCCAACAGAATACAAACAACAACAATCACCCACGCTATGTTTAAATCTCTCATTCTGTGAGAACAATACACCCAAGTTACCCACGTCTGACAAGGCAAGGGGCAATGAATATTTGCTTTTATTTCCTCCAACACCAACATGGCAACAAAGTGATGCCTCTTCTTTGCCCGACATTTGTGGCAACGTGTGCAATCGACCACCGCTCAGAGGGGCTCCACACATCCTTCCCCCGCACTGCTTTTGCAATCTTTCCCTCTCCCCTCGTGCAACATAACCGTGCCTTCTCCCATTAGCAGGAGAAAACTCCACCCCGTCACCAGATTATCATCCCAAGCAATTGCACAAGGTAATCCATGAGCTGCAGGCCCAGTATCCTCTGCAATGGATCCTCAGGCATTCTGCTTAGAGCGCAGGTGGCTGTTGCTTTGACACCTTTTACCTTTTTACAACTGGAGGAATCAGCCGTTATCTGCCTGTTGGTCTCAATAGGCCCACGTGCGACCTGCAGGACCCCTAGCACAGCCCAACCCATTTGAGCCTGCATCTCCTCCTCTTCCTCTTCCTCCCTCCATCTTAAGACTCAAACCCTGCAGCCTTCTCCGCTTCAACATCAAGTCAGCCTCTTTTCCCTTAGCGTTCCTCTGCCGCCCCCCCCCCCTTTTTTTTCTTTTAAACATCTTGTCGGGTGAAGCGATCTGGAGATCTCTAAATCTCACCCACAGTTTTGTACACATTTGGTGGCTCTTAATAAAGGAATTGCCTGAAGATGATTTCAGAATTTTAAAATTATTATTATTTATTACATTTATATCACGCCGCATAGCCGAAGCTCTCTGGGCAGTTTACAAAGATTAAAACATTGTTGCTGCTGTGTGGGGTCAGTGGTGCTGGCCTTGATGTCGAAGTGGAAGGCAACACGGGTGCCATTCATTATCACAAGGCCCCTAAAATAAACCCTGCTGGGGCCCATCTACTCCAGCACCCTGTTCCCCACTGTGACCAGCTGGAAGCCCACAAGCAGTGAATTTAATGTTCGCTGTTTTAAACTTTTGTAAACAGCACAGAGAGCTTCGGCTATGGGGCTGTATATTAGGGTGACCCTATGAAAAGGAGGACAGGGCTCCTGTATCTTTAACAGTTGTATTGAAAAGGGAATTTCAGCAGGTGTCATTTGTATAGATAGAGAACCTGGTGAAATTCCGTCTTCATCACAACAGTTAAAGCTGCAGGAGCTATACTAGAGTGACCAGGTTTAAAAGAGGGCAGGGCACCTGCAGCTTTAACTGGTGTGATGAAGAGGGAATTTCACCACGTTCCCCATATATACAAATGACACCTGCTGAAATTCCCTTTTCAATACAACTGTTAAAGATACAGGAGCCCGGTCCTCCTTTTCATAGGGTCACCCTATGCATGCAGCACCTGGTGAAATTCCCTCTTCGCCCTCTTTTTGTATCTGGTGACTCTAGTATAGCTCCTGCAGCTTTAACTGTTGTGATGGAGATGGCATTTCACCAAGTGCTGCATGCATACAAATGACACTTACTGAAATTCCCTTTTCTATACAACTGTTAAAGGTGCAGGAGCCCTGTCCTGCTTTTCCATATGGTCACTCTATGTATATAAATTAATTAATTAAATAAATAAATAATAAGCAGGGCAGGAGGCAGCTCCAGCCCCCCACCCACCTCTGCCACAACTGATACGCCAGCCTTCCCCAACCCAGATCCCTCCAGATGTGTTGGACTACACCTCCCATCATTCCCCAGTCAGGTCAGGGAAGGATGAAGCTACTCAGAGACAGACTGCAGGTGTCATGAGGGAAGGAGAAGACCTTGTTTTCCCTGCTGTCTTCCCACCACCACATGCCTGACCGACCAGCTAGCTCCCCACTTACTCGCCCCACAAGGGCTTCCCAGCCTTCTCCAACCTGGTGCCCGCCAGAGAGGCTGGGCTACAGCTCCCATCATTGGCCACGTTGGGGTTGTGGTCCAACACAGCTGGAGGGCGCCAGGTTGGGGAAGGGTCCCTTTAGCCTCTCCTGATAGGGACTGTCCCCTGCCCCTAAATGGATAATTCTAAGCCTCCCCCTCCTCATCAGGAAGGACACACACAGGACCCCCCACCCATCTCTTGGCCGGGTCACATGACCCACTTCACACAGCCCCCCCCTCTCTATGGGGGGGGAAGGAGCCCGAGTCACGTGAACACCCCTCCACCCAGGTGACCCCTGACCCCCACCCCACCCGGTCACGACCCCCGGACGGAGCTCGCTCGCTCGCTCGGCCCCTCACTCACTCTCATTCCCCCCACCGCGTTTCCAAGCTGGGCCTTCCCGCGGGGCTCGCGTTTCCCACTCGGCCCAGCGTCGCTGCCATGGCAACGAACCACACTTCCGCCCCAGGCAGGAAGTGAGGGGCTCCCCGCAGCCGCCATCTTGAGAAGGGCCAAGGCGCGGAGACGGCTGCTGCGGCCCTCAAAGGGAACCGCAGCGCGCCTGGCTGGGCCCCGAAATCTATTTTAATGCCCAGCTTCAACTCGGGGCATTGTATTTCTTTAACTTTTTTATTTTTAGGAATGCCTCTGGGCATATGCAGAGTGCCGTTAAAAGTTACATTCAGCCTGCTGACCAGGGTGAAAAGCTGTGGCTTCCCAGGAGAGGAAAAGGCACATGCTGACTTTTCTTTGGAGGCTTCCTTCTCCTCGAGGATGGGAGGGGGGTGTTGGAGTCAGGCGGGCATTTGCCTTTGCCCCCCACCCCTTAGGGAAGGCAGCTGGACTCTGCCCCCGCACAGAAAGCCTGGGCTGGTTGGGAATGCCTCTGGGCATATGCAGAGTGCCGTTAAAAGTTACATTCAGCCTGCTGACCTGGTCATTCAACCTGGTCCACATTCAACCTGGTCCACCAAGCATTCACTTCTACGAGCTGCGGGGGCTGCTTGTCTGCCTGGGGGGCTGGGCTGGGCTGGGCTTCCCCCAACTCCATCCCTGGGGCTATGCATGCAGAGTGGGTAGGGTGACCATATGAAAAGGAGGACAGGGCTCCTGTATCTTTAACAGTTGTATTGAAAAGGAAATTTCAGCAGGTGTCATTTGTATAGATAGAGAACCTGGTGAAATTTCCTCTTCATCACACCAGTTAAAGCTGCAGGTGCCCTGCCCTCTTTTAAATCTGGTCACTCTAGTATAGCTCCTGCAGCTTTAACTGCTGTGATGAAGAGGGAATTTCACCAGGTTCTCCATATATACAAATGACACCTGCTGAAATTCCCTTTTCTATGCAACTGTTAAAGATACAGGAGCCCTGTCCTCCTTTTCATAGGGTCACCTGAAGAGTGGGGCTAGCCTGGTCATGCTCCAGGGTCTCTCCTTTCCCAACCTGGCCCTGTAGCCTGCTTTCCACTCCTGGGTTTCGTTGTCTCGTCTGAACGGAGTTCTAAGCAGCTTCTTCCTAAGAGTTCCGACTTTGCATATAAAGCTCACAAATAAATACCAAATACAAGAAGCCCACCCCCACCCCCATTTAAAGTGTCAAAGGCCACAACTTGGATTTGGAGGTATGTCAACCGGTTCTGGAAGGGGTTACACTCCCCCTGAAAGGCTGTGTTGGCAGCTTGGGGGTGCTTCTGGATCCGTCACTTCAAATTATTAATTCAGGAAGCTCGCAGACAAGCTGGAGCGTGTTCAGAGGAGGCCAGCCAGGATGGTTAGGGGTCTGGAAACAAAGCCCTAGGAAGAGAGGCTTCCCACCCTCGATGACCTTGTAGGCCCCTTCCAACTCTGCTATTCTATGATTCTATGAAATGACAGCCCAGATAGATGCGACGGCCAGGAGTGCCTACTATCAGCTTCGGCTGATATGCCAGTTGCGCCCCTTCCTAGAGTCGGAAGACCTAAAGATGGTCGTGCACGCGCTGGTAACTTTGAGGCTCGACTTCTGCAATGCGCTCTACATAGGGCTACCTTTGTGCCTAGTCCGGAAACTTCAACTAGTTCAAAATATGGCAGCCAGGCTGGTCACCGGTACATGTAGGGGTGATCACACTACACCAATTTTAAAATCTCTTCACTGGCTGCCAATTAGTTTCCGGGCGAAGTATAAAGTGTTGGTTATTTTTTATTTATTTATTTTTTATTGCACATATCACGCCTTTTTTCCTCCAAGGAACCCAAGGCAGCGTACATAATCCTCCTCTTCCTCTCCATTTTATCTTCACAACAATGACCTTGTGAGGTGGGTTGGGCTGAGAGTCTGTGACTGGCCCAAAGTCACCCAGTGGGTTTCCATGGCTGAGTGGGGACTAGAACCTGGATCTCCCAACTCCCAGTCCAAAATTTTAGCCCAGTGGTTCCCAAAGTGGGCGGTACCACCCCCTTGGGGCGGTAGGATTACATAGGGGGGCGTTAAGAGGCAAGGGGGCAGCAGGGGGCGCTCGAGGTGGTCTTTTCCGAGAAGCGCCTCTCCAGAAGGTCTTAAAACCCAGGGACATTTTTATGGGAGAAGTTAGTTTGATCCCAAGCCATATAGGGGAAGAATCCACACATGTATTAATACCGTTTAAGAAGAGTCCTTTTAATAGTGAATTGAAATGTTTCAAAAGCACCAAAACGCTAATGAAGAGACATACCCTACTTGGTGTGCCCTGCCACGCTGGCTGCAAAACAGTTCACTCTCTTTTCCCTCCCTCCCTCCCTTGGCAAGCCTGTTGCGGGTGCTTCGGATTTTGAATAAATATTCAATTAATTGTTACTGTTTTGAATGTTATTATTATCTTCCTTAGTGGCTCGTTGAAAACCGCTATTCTGAATAATGATTTTTATAGTGTAGGGTAGGGGGCACTGAGCATAGAATAATAGAATATCAAGTTGGAAGGGGCCCACAAGGCCATCGAGTCCACCCCCTGCTCAATGCAGGAATCCACCCTAAAGTATGAGTTTGAAGAACCAAGGGGGCGGTTACCTGAAAAAGTTTGGGAACCACTGCTTTAGCCACTACACCACACTGGCTCTGTCACCTTTAAAGCCCTACATGGTTTGGGTCCAGGCTACCTGCGGGATCGCCTTCTCCATTACAATCTGCCCCACACACTCAGGTCCTCTGGGAAGAATCTACTTCAGTATGTCAAAGTTAGGCTGACAACTATTACCTAGAGGACCTTCTCTTCTGCTGCTCCCAGGCTGTGGAATGGCCTGCTGGAGGAGATTCGTCAATTTGACAGTCTTTTAGAATTTAAAAAAGCTATAAAGACTGATCTCTTCCAGCAAGCCTATCCAGTGGAATTTTAAGATTTTTTTGGGATGTTTTAATAACGTATACTATGTTTTTAATTCAGTTTTATGTATTTTGTACTTCTTGTTGTTCTCCACCTCGATCCAAACGGAGAGGCGGGTAAGAAATAAAATTATTATTATTATTATTATTATTATTATTATTATTATTATTATTATTATTATTTAAACTTGTCTAAAACCACCTTCATCAACCACTGCAGAAACGCTTTGCAGTACTTCATAAGATGTTCAATCAGTGTGAGGAGGCACAAATCCCCCTATATTTAAATGCATGGCACTTTGCAGAGGACAGGAGGATCAATCCCTGCCCCAAGGAACTTACAATTAAAAATAAACGAGATCCAGAGCATGAGGAATGCCACGCTAGGGGCCTGTCTACACTACGAGCTATTATGGGTTTGATGCCTGCAAAGGGAATTTCTTACCTGTAACTTGCAGAAGTGCTCTCTCTCTCCCCCCCCCCCCCTCTGTCTTCGCTTGCTACGTGCGAGGAAGAAACGTTTTCAGACAGGTCGTTCAACAAACAGCTTGTGCAAGCATTACTTGCTTAAGTCACATTGATGCCTGCAAAAGGAAATCCCTTACCTGTAACCTGCAGAAATGCCCCCTCCCCACCTTCCTCTCTCCCCTTGCTATGTTCCCTCTCCTTATTTATTTATTTATTTATTTATTTATTTATTTATTTATTTATTACATTTCTATACCGCCCAATAGCCGGAGCTCTCTGGGAGGTTCACAAAAATTAAAAACATTCAAAGTATAAAACAACAGTAAAAAACCATAATATAAAATAAAATATAAAAGCTCAACCAGATAAAAACAGCACCAATGCAAAATTACAAATTGAAAACACCAAGTTAAAATTTATTTATAGACTGTTAAAATGCTGGGAGAATAAAAAGGTCTTCACCTGGCATCTAAAAGCATATAATGTAGGTGCCAAGCGAACCTCCTTAGGGAGCTCATTCCACAGCCGGGGTGCCACAGCAGAGAAGGCCCTCCTCCTGGTAGCCACCTGCCACACTTCCTGTTTCCACTGCCTATGCCTTCTACGTGCAAAATGCAGATTCCTCGATAGAGAAAGAGTAAAGGTTTGAATAGGCCACATCTGCGAGTCATGACCAATGAAATGTGACTCCGTAGGTCTTCAGTGACTCTGACCAATGGAAATAGTAGGCAGACAAGGAGAAAAATTATTTTAGAAATACTTGAAATAAGAGGTCTGTGGATCTTTAAAGTCAAATTATTTTTTAATCAGCTTATTTATTACTTTGTTAATCTGTTTCCATCTTCAAAATTGTGACAACATAATGTGTATATTCCATTGCTGAAGCTAGTGGAGCACTCTTTCTCTGGCCATAGGATTCTGCCAGCCTATGTTGCTTTATTAGACCCAACTGGCCCATAAAGAAGCAATCAGAATGCAGTGTGGCTCAGTGGATAGAAATATGGACTTGGGTTTCCAGAATTTAGGCTTAAGTCCTTCCCTTGTTTTTAAATTGTTGGTTGTTTTTATGATCTTCATGGTTTTAATTTTTGTAAACCGCCCAGTGAGCTTCGGCTATTGGGCGGTATAAAAATGTAATTAATAAATAAATAATAGCTCACATTTTGAAACCAAGGGGTATATACATGTGTGTAACAGATAGGAAGTATTATTATTATTATTATTATTATTATTATTATTATTTATTTATTTATATAGCACCATCAATGTACATGGTGCTGTACAGACAACACAGTAAATAGCAAGACCCTGCCGCATAGGCTTACAATCTAATAAGTTGTAGTAAACAATAAAGAGGGAAGGAGAATGCAAACAGGCACAGGGAAGTGTAAACAGGCACCGGGTAGGGAGAAGCTAACAGTATAAAGCTTTTAAATCTTGATGTTGTGCAGACTTCTACTGTTACTTTCTACTGTTAGTTTTTCCCTACCCTGTGCCTGCTTACCCTACCCTGTACCTGTTTGCATTCTCTTCCCCTCCTTATTGTTTTACTATGATTTTATTAGATTGTAAGCCTATGCGGCAGGGTCTTGCTATTTACTGTTTTACTCTGTACAGCACCATGTACACTGATGGTGCTATATAAATAAATAATAATAATAATAATAATAATAATAATAATAACAACAACAAACTCAATATTTGAAGGCTATAGGGAAAAGAAAAGTTTTTAGCTGAGTTTTAAAAGCAGTGATTGAGTTTGTAGTTCTCAAGTGTTCTGGAAGAGCGTTCCAGGCGTAAGGGGCAGCAGAAGAAAAAGGACGAAGCCGAGTAAGGGAAGTGGAGGTCCTAGGGCAGGCGAGAAGCATGGCATCAGAGGAGCGGAGAGCACGAGTGGGGCGATAGTGTGAGATGAGAGAGGAGAGATAGGCAGGAGCTAGACCGTGAAGAGCTTTGAAGGTCAGCAGGAGAAGTTTATATTGGATTCTGGAGTGAATTGGAAGCCAATGAAGAGATTGACATGGTCAGAGCGGCGGGCCAAGAAGATGATCTTAGCGGCAGAGTGGTGGACAGAGACCAGCGGACTGATGTGAGACGAAGGAAGGCCAGAGAGAAGAAGGTTACAGTAGTCCAACCGAGAGATAACCAGTGCGTGAACGAGAGTCTTGGCAGAAGAGACAGACAGAAATGGTCGAATCCTGGCAATATTATACAGGAAGAAACGACAGGATTTAGCTACTGCCTCGATGTGAGGAGTAAAGGAGAGCGAGGAGTCAAATATAAAGCCAAGACTACGAGCTTCCTTGACCGGAGTAAGCGTGACATCGTTGACAGTAAGAGAGAATGAGAGGTGAGGAGAGGGTTTAGGAGGAAAAACAAGCAATTCAGTCTTTGCCATGTTAAGTTTCAAACGACGATGAAGCAGCCAGGCTGAGATATCTGAAAGACATGCCGAGATACGATCGTGAACATCAGGAGAAAGTTCCGGAGATGAGATAATTGTGTATCGTCGGCATACAGGTGATATTGGAGGCCGTGAGATTGAATAAGCTTACCCAAGGGCAGCATGTATAGAGAGAACAACAACGGGCCAAGCACCGAGCCTTGCGGAACCCCAACTGAAAGGGGAAAAGAGGAGGACGAGCTGTCGTTAGCCGACACGCTGAAAGAGCGACCCTCTAGATAGGAGGCGAACCAGTTATAGACAGAGCCACAGGGTCCAAGGTCATGGAGGGAATCTAAGAGAAGATCGTGATCAACCGTGTCAAAGGCTGTGGTTAGATCGAGGAGAATAAGAATGGAATAATGGCCTTTAGACTTGGCAGTAAGAAGATCATTGGTGATCTTGGTAAAGGCTGTTTCAGTGGAATGCGACTTGTCACCACACCAGCACCCCCTTTGCTGCAGCTCAGTCCTGGGCCCAGTGCTCTTCAACATTTTGATTAATGATTTGGACGAGGAGGTGCAGGGAACGCTTATCACATTTGCAGATGACACAGAATTGCTTGGGATAGCTAATGCCCTGGAAGACAGAAACAAACTTCAAAGTGATGTTGATAGGCTGGAGTGCTGGGCTAAAAACAACAGAATGAAATTTAATAGGGATAAATGCCAAGTTCTACATTTAGGAATAGAAACCAAATGCACAGTTACAAGATGGGGGATACTTGGCTCAGCAATACTACAAACGAGAAGGATCTTGGAATTGTTGTAGGTCGCAAGCTGAATATGAGCCAACAGTGCGATATGGCGGCAAGAAAGGCAAATGCTATTTTGGGCTGCATTCATAGAAGTAGAGCTTCCAAATCACGTGAGGTCCTGGTTCCTCTCTATTCGGCCCTGGTTAGGCCTTATCTAGAGTATTGCATCCAGTTCTGAGCTCCACTATTCAAGAAGGACGCAGACAAGCTGGAGCGTGTTTAGAGGAGGGCAATCAGGATGATCAGGGGTCTGGAAACAAAGCCCTATGAAGAGAGACTGAAAGAACTGGGCATGTTTAGCCTGGAGAAGAGAAGATGGAGGGGAGACATGAGAGCACTCTTCAAATACTTAAAAGGTTGTCACACAGAGGAGGGCCAGAATCTCTTCTCGATCCTCCCAGAGTGCAGGACACGGAATAACGGGCTCAAGTTAAAGGAAGCCAGATTCCAGCTGGACATCAGGAAAAACTTCCTGACTGTTAGAGCAGTGCGACAATGGAATCAGTTCCCTAGGGAGGTTGTGGACTCTCCCACATTAGAGGCCTTCAAGAGGCAGCTGGACAACCGCCTGTCAGGGATGCTTTAGGGTGGATTCCTGCATTGAGCAGGGGGTTGGACTCGATGTAGGCCCCTTCCAACTCTGCTATTCTATGTTCCTATGAGATAAAATTGTTTCCTCCATCCTTGTGTGCTCAATTGGATATGCAGCGTGCCGGGCACGGATCTTCTAGTCCTTTTGGGGTTCACTTAGCACAGTAATGGGGCAGGGACTTCTGTCAGAGATTGCCAGGGTCCTCCCCTCAGAAAATCTTCAGAAGTGGAGAGGGATCTTCCCATCACTCACTCCCTGGTCAACCACGGACCTTCTGCAAGCAAAGCAGATCACAACACCTGCACTTGGGCCTTTCCCTTAGTCTGTTGCGTTATCCGCAACACAATGGTGGATATCACAATGGACATTCGCTGAGTTATTCTGAGATCACAGGTTGTTCCAAAAGTGCTTCAGGACTACTCTGTCTATTCCTGTGCTACATAATTCATAATCAGAGTCACCCACGAATCCAAAACAGAAAAGAAAAAAAAACCTCATTAGCATATCAAAACAGGAGAGCAGAAAAGCATCATCTTTTTTTTTATTAAATTTTTATTCATTTTCAACACTATATAAACATAGATAAACATTACCAAAATATAACTGAAACAAAACACAATAAGAAAAAAAAAACATCAAATATCCGCTGCATACATATTGAATGATTGTTGAGTACAAATATCAAAAACTATTACATATACCTTATCATACTACAACATCTTCGTTCTTAACATAAAAGTGCACCCCCCACCTCGGGATCATTCTTGAGTCCAAAATCTAATCGTTTCTTCTGCTGGTGGTTTCCCACTTCCCTTAGTAAACACAAACACTAGGAACTGTTTCCAAATTCCTTCGAACTCATTTATTTTAGTTACGCCTTTTCTCCACTTAATATTACATGTCAGTTTATCATTAATGGCTATGTCCCAGACTTCTTTATACCATTCCTCAATAGAGTATTCCCCTTGGATCTTCCAGTTCCTAGCTACCATCAGTCGTGCTGCAACCAACAAATTCGATATCAGCTCTATAGTTCCTTTTCCACACTTTATATCTTCAAATAGTGACAGCAATGCTATTTTTGGTGTTTGTTCTATTTTCATTCCCACTATTTCTTCAATTTCTGAGAACACCATCTTCCATAATCTTTGTACATATTTGCATTGCCACCACATATGTAAATACGTTCCTTTTTCCCCACAACCTCTCCAACAATTTGCTGAATGTTGATCACTTATCTTATTCAATCTAACCGGGGTTAGGTACCACCTCCATAGAATTTTAAAATAATTCTCCTTTATTCTTACTGATAAACTTCTCAACACTCTTTGTTTCCATAGTCCCTCCCAGCTCTGTCGCCCTATTTGTATCTTCAAATCTGATTCCCAAACCATTTTCTCTGTATTCTCTCTAAACTCCTTCTCTAACAATATTTTATATATTTCACTCATTAATCCTTTTGAAACTATACTACCTCCTTTCCCTTCCTCCTTACTTACTACTAATTCTTCAAACCTCGTCATCTTTCTGCACATTCTATTATCTTTAATCCACTTTTTATTCCATTGCTCTAATTGACCATATTCTAGCCAAGATAGCTTCTTCTCCTTTAACAATTTTTCCATATCCTCTCTTGTTTTAATATCTCTTACCCAATCCTTTAATCTTATTTTATTTTTCTCTTTTAATATTTTACATAATCTACCCTTTAGATCCTCTGGGAAATTCTTTAACATTATTATCGGTGCTAAGGGAGAGTTGCTCGGAAGCAACTTCCCTTTAAATTTACTCCAAATTTCCCATTGAGTCCTCAGGAGTGGATTATCTATACTTCCAACCCACTTTCTTCCTCCGTCTTTAAAAAAAACATTCTCCAAATTCATCTCTACCTTATTTATGGTTTTTTCTTCCATCCAATATAAATCTCCTACTCCCATAATTGCTTCTACAACATGTCTTAATCTATTTGCTACGTAGTATAATTTTATGTTTGGGAGACCCATTCCCCCCTTTTTTTGGCTTAGGTACCAGTTATTTTTATTCACTCTTGTAAGAAATGAAGGGGTTAATTGAACTCTAAGCTGCCCTTTGTGCTTTCTGTGGACCCTGCAAGAGGAAGTGGCTGACTCACACATTCCAGAAAGATGTGGAATGGCAGGGAAGGGAGATGGGATTAGGTAAAGGTATCCTGTTTAGCCCATTCCTCTCACACAGGTTTTATAATTGTATCCCACTTCTCTCACACAGGTTGTGTAAATGTATTCCACTCCCCTTTTTCTTTGTGCATCCCACCCCCTTCATTCCACTCCCCTTTTTCCATTGTCAGCTGACCCTATGTGAATAAAAGTGGTGTGCAAGCTCCGATCAGGGTCCGACCCTATTCGAGTCGCACCTCAGTATACTGATACGTGGTGTCCTCTGCAGTGTTTTTCTACGCTCGTCTTTCGTACCTAAGGTCAGGGACAAGAACCTGCCATATTTCTAACAATTTCTGGTGCCGTGAACCGGATCTGTCCCTGAGTGGGCTGCGGTAATCCAAGGCTGCGAAGGCACGGTGGAAGAGAAGTTGCGACCGGCTGAGTTCAGCTGTCTCTCCAACGTGGGACCGCGCTTTGGAGCTCCGTAGAACCCACTGGTCGGAAACGGGCTAGGCTCGAGCCACTGCAGACGCGCCTAAAGGGTCGGCCGAGGGAACGGAAGGAGTGCACCGAGACCCGGTGAGTGTGATCTGTGAAACGCCAGACACATAGAGGGAGGGCAGGGTCTGCTTGTGTGGAGTTGATTGAAGGACACTAAGGAGACCTTCCGAGCAGGGTCCGACGGTCCGAGCGAGTGTGGAGCTCTTAGCCGCGGTTCTCTGATTGCAAGCTGAAAGGCGGATCAGGGCCGGCGAGGAGCAAAGCGATTGGCAAGAGTGTTTGGGAGCAGACCCTAGGACCCCGTCACGATGGGTGGTGCACAGTCCCGTTCAGGAGGGGCAACACCCCTAGGATGTTGTTTAAAGAATTTTAAGGCTTCTTGTGGTGATTATGGTGTTAAGATGAAGAGGGATAGGTTGCAGCACTTATGTGAAAAAGAATGGCCTGTTCTGTGTCCTTCTTGGCCAAAAGGGGGTTCTTTCTCCCCGGCACTTGTTAGCGCTGTTCATGTTATAGAGACAGACGCAGGGAGACTAGATCAATTTCCCTATATCGATTCCTTGGCAGACTGTGGTCACCTCTAAGCCACCACCCAAATGGATGTTTGCCTGCAACCCTGTCATGGTGATCCGTAGAATAAAACCTCAGGAAGAATCATTGAAACATTCTGTGAAAAAGGAAGTGTTTCAGCAAGGAGAAGATGATGATCTTGTGCCTACTCCATATACTATGCCCACGGCCCCCATGGCATCCGCGTCAGGAGAGTGAATCTCTCGCTAGTACCCACTGCCCCACATGGCATGACTCCCAAATGCTCCTTAATTCTTGCCTGCCGGAGATTAAGTCCACGATATTGGCAAGAGCAAGAGTGCAGTTTCTGTCTGGGAAGCCTGGGGCCACTAAAAATGAAATTACAGCTGCCCTCCCTACACAGGACCCTGGTTGGGACGTGAATAGTGATGCAAGAAGAGAAAGGCACCAGAGATATTTTTCTCTGCTACTAGAAGGAATGCGAAAGTCAGCCAGGAAAGCCCCGAATCTCAGTAAGGCCCTTGATATCAGGCAGGAGAAGAATGAGACTCCAGCTGCCTTTTTGGAAAGGCTGAAGACAGGGTTCGAGGAATATACGGACCTTGATATGAGCCTACCAGAGAATTTGCATTTAATGACTATGCAATTTATCGGGCAGGCTGCCCCAGATATTCAGAGAAAGCTCCAAAAGACTCCGGGAGCTCTGAGATTGCCCCTGCTGGCCTTACTAGAGATAGCAAGGGGGGTGTTTGAGAGAAGAGACGAAGAAGAAGAAAGGGCGAAAGAAAAGAGAACTGTGAAGATGATAGCAGCATTTTAGAAGGAAGGAGAGGGGCAGAAGAAGGGACCAGGTGAATTGTGAAGCCAGACCTTGAGATGTTTGTGGATGGATCCAGCTTTGTTAAAGATGGACAGAGATATACCGGATGTGCTGTAATCATGATTAAACCCGCTCAAAAGTACCTGGAGAAATTGCCCAGTAAATATTCAGCTCAAGCAGCTGAGTTAGTGGCATTAATGAGAGCCCTTGAACTTGGAGAGGGGCAAGAAGTGAACATTTATACAGACAGTTTGTATGCATTTGGGGTTTGCCACGCCCATGCTAGACTTTGGTCCACTCGGGGGTTTGTGTCTTCAAATGGACAGCCTGTACAACACCAGAGTTTGCTAGAACAACTGCTTTTGGCTGTCAAGCTTCCAGAAAAAGTCTCCATAGTGCATGTGCGGGCACACGAGAAGAGCACTGATCCATACCTTCAAAAAGGAAACCAGCTAGCAGATGAGGCAGCGCAAGAGGCTGCTAGAAAAAGAGCTGACCGTGACGGACCTCCCAGAAAGATGGAAGGGGCTCCCAGATAGAAGAATTTATATCCCAGAGGCCTTAGTACACCCCTTGCTGTAATGATTCATGCCCAGTTGGGGCACCCAGGAATGACAGCCCTGACTGAATATGTTAAAGGGCAAATGTTTTGCCCAGGGATCACCATGGCAGCGAAGCGGGTCACCCAGAGTTGTCAAGTATGTCAGAAGGCTGGACCTTCTGCAAAAGAAGTGCCACCAAGTGGTCGGCCGCTTACATATTACCCTTTCCAACGAGTGCAAATTGATTTTGCTGAGCTCCCGCCCTCCAAGGGATATAAATATCTTTTAGTTATTGTTTGCCAGCTTACGGGGTGGGTAGAAGCGTTTCCTTGTAGAAACTGTACAGCTCGCATTGTGGTTGTTAAACTGTTACAAGAGATTGTCCCCAGGTATAGAGTATCTGAATGTTTAGAGAGTGACTTAAAGTCTCATTTTACTTCAAAAGTAACACAGGCTTTTGCACAAGCTTTGCAAATTGAGTGGAAGCTGCATGCACCCTGGAGGCCTCAGGCCAGGTTGAGAGAATGAATAGGACTCTGAAGAGCACGTTGCAAAAATTACAAATAGGACTTCAGATGTCTTAGGTAGAAGCGTTACCAATAGCCCTGACAAAAGCTCGAATCATGCCCAGAAAGAGGGTGGGGGTGTCTCCCTTTGAGATGCTTTTTGGATTTCCACCCCCCCCCCCCCATTCCCCGGCCACATTCATTTGGAGTTACATGGGAGATAGGAGACAGCCAATTACGAGAACATTTAACTGGCCTTCAGTTATGTCTCTTACAGCTTCGAGAATATGCAGTGACGACCCAGACACTTCCCTTGGACGCCCCCTTGCATCAATACAAGCCAGGAGACCGAGTGTGGCTGAAGAAGTAGAATAAAGTGACTTTAGGGGAGTCTTGGGAAGGGCCATATGTGGTTGGACTGGTGACGCATGCCTGTGTAAAATTGCTAGGATCGGCTAAATAGACACATTGTTGTAGATTAAAGCCATACATCCCTGAGGACACCAACGTAGGTCCCTCTGCCACAGTACCGGAAGCTGACAGAGGTCCCACACAAGAAGCCAGCAAGGAAAAGACATACACGTCAAAGCACCTTGGGAAGGCTAAGCTTAAAATCTGTACCTATGAACAGTAGCACACAAGAAAATCTATTGAGGTTTGCAATTGCGAAATCATGAGAATGTGGGCAAAAATTGTGTTGTTCCTTACCATTCCTTCCCAGGTATATGCTCTTGAGTATAAAGAAAAACATCTATGAGAGAAAAATGCATATTTTCAGGATATTAAGCAATTGTCAAAAACCCTAAATGTATCTGATTGTTAGATGTGTCTGCATGTTCCACCGGGAAGGGGGGGGGAGTAAAAGATTGGTAGTGCATGCTATCCCCTTTAATTATTCATCATAGGTCACAGTCAAAAAAAGGCTTCGTAATCGAAGGGAAGTTAACTCTCCCTTAAGATTTAATTGAGGGACGGAGGTTGCTAGAAGAATAATTCCAAGAGTGGGAGTTGCCTTTAACTATAGAGACTTACACCTATTATCCAATTGGACGGAGAGTTTGTTCAATGATACAATTTCTAGTGTTAAAATGTTGGCCAAGGAACAAAGTGAAATTAGGAATGTGGCCTTACAAAATCGCCAAGCCCTCGATTTTATTTTAGCCGCGAAAGGAGGTGTGTGTGTTTTGATCAAGTCCCATTGTTGTATGTATATTTCTGATTATGCACCAAGTATTGACCGCACTATCCATCATATGGAAACGCTGATTCAAGAAGGCCCTTAGAAGAATGAGGGAAGTGATTCTATCTTTTCTTGGCTATGGTCATGGTTGCCTGATATTAGATGGCTTCGCAGTCTGGTTCCCATAGTGCTTATGGTGTCATTACTGTTTCTTTTATTGCCATGCTGTATTCCCTGCCTTACTGTTTTGATTCATAATGTGTCTGAGTCAGTCACTCAAAAGCAAATAAGAGTTACCTACATAGCCCTAAGCCAGCAAGATCGAGACTCGAGAAGAAAATACACCGTGATACCTCGTGAAAGTAAAACAGATAAGTGAGACTTCACATCATTTTAAAGAGGAAGTGAGTCTCAAAGGGGGGATTGTAAGAAATGAAGGGGTTAATTGAACTCTAAGCTGCCCTTTGTGTTTTCTGTGGACCCTGCAAGAGGAAGTGGCTGACTCACACATTCCAGAAAGATGTGGAATGGCAGGGAAGGGAGATGGGATTAGGTAAAGGTATCCTGTTTAGCCCATTCCTCTCACACAGGTTTTATAATTGTATCCCACTTCTCTCACACAGGTTGTGTAAATGTATTCCACTCCCCTTTTTCTTTGTGCATCCCACCCCCTTCATTCCACTCCCCTTTTTCCATTGTCAGCTGACCCTATGTGAATAAAAGTGGTGTGCAAGCTCCGATCAGGGTCCGACCCTATTCGAGTCGCACCTCAGTATACTGATACGTGGTGTCCTCTGCAGTGTTTTTCTACGCTCGTCTTTCGTACCTAAGGTCAGGGACAAGAACCTGCCATATTTATAACAACTCTTGCTCTCTTTTCTCCATTACAATATTTATTAATAATATTTTGCCAACTTTTTATCTCGGTTTCTGATATTTTTATAGGTAACATTCTAAATACAAAATTAATTTTAGCTAATATCTTCATTTTTATTAAGGCTATTCTTCCGAACCAAGATAAATTTAATCTTTTATATTTCTCCAATTTCTCTAATACCTCTTTCTTTAACCTCGTTAAATTTTCCTTTTCAAGATTCTCTAAATTTTTTGTAATTTTAATTCCCAAATATTTAATCTCATTCTTATCTTTCAATTCCATTCCCTTAAATTCCCAATCCTTTTCTTCCTTCTTGGTATAGTTAAACAACATCATCTCTGATTTAGACCAATTTATTTTTAACCCTGTAATTTCCTCAAATTCCCTCAACTGATATTTAATTCTTTCTAATTTTCTTAATGGATTCTTAATGGTCAATAAAGTGTCATCCGCAAACATGTTTAACTTTATTTCCCTTACCTCTCCAATTCCTTCTAACTCTTCATCCTCCCTTAGTGCCTTCGCCAAAACTTCCATAACCATTACAAACAGGTCCGGCGAGAGCGGACATCCTTGTCTTGTTCCTCTGGCTAGTCGTATCTTTTCAGTAAGTCCGTCATTTACCACCACTACCGCCGTATTTTGGGAATATAGCTGTTCTATTACATTTTTAAATTTATTTCCAAATCCCAATTTATCTATAATACTCTTTAGTGCCTGCCAGCTCACACAATCAAAAGCTTTAAAAATATCTAATGCCATAATACCTGCCTTAATATTTGCTTTTTTTATTACATTTATTACATTTAAAACTCTACCCACTAAATTATGCATATGCCTTCCTACCACAAACCCACATTGATCTGCTCCTATATATTCTGCCAAAAATTTATTTAGCCGTTTGGCCATAATAGATGTAAAAATTTTAGCATCCTGATTTATTAAAGAAATAGGTCTATAAGAATCGGGATTAGTCAAATCTTTATCTGGTTTTGGGATCAGAATTATCACTGAATGTTCCCATGATTCAGGTATCTTCTCTCCTGATAATATCCTATTATAAAGTTCCATTAATTTTGGAACTAAACAGTCTTTGAAGACCTTATAATATTCTGGACCCAAACCATCTGCTCCCGGTGATTTACCAACTTTTAACTTATCAATAACCTCTTCAACTTCTCTTTGAGTTATTACTGACTCCATTAACTCCTTATATTCTAATTTTATTCCCTTCTTTATAAACCTTCCAATATACTCCTCCACCTTTTCTTGTTGAATTTCTTTACCCTTATACAATTCCTGATAAAATTCCTGAAAAATTTTTATTTTAGCTTTCATTGCATGACAATAATTCCCTCGGCTATCTTTCAACGTTTCTATCCCATTCCTCCCTTTTTCTTTTTGTGTGAGCTTGGCAAGCAACCTCGAGTTCTTATCACTGTTTTCAAAATATTCCCTTTTCATATACATTAAATTCTTTTGAATCTCTTCTATATTTAAATTTTCTAATTGTTTCTTCTTAGCTTGTATTTCCACTAATTTATATTTATCTTTAACTCGCCAATATCTTTCCTCCAAGTTTTTAATTTCTATCTCTAACTTTTCCTGTTCTGCACGTTGTTGTCTTTTTAAACTACATGTTTCTCTAATACAGATTCCTCTTGCTACAGCCTTCATGGTGTCCCAAATGACTGACCCAGCTGTTCCTCCTTTTTCATTAATTTCCCATGACTCCGACAGTTCCTTCCGAATTTTATCTACTATTTTATTATATTTCAATATCTTTGTATTCAGCTTCCATCTATATGCCTCTTTATAATCTTTCTTAACTGTAAATTCTAGACTTAACAAGGCATGATCAGTTACTTTTATTACCCCCATTTCCATTTTACAAATCCTCGTTGCAAAATCTTTTGAAACAAATATATAATCTATCCTGGAGTATGTATGATGAACTGGGGAAAAGTATGAAAATCCAGGCCTATTCCCGTTAAGTAAACGCCACGAATCTAAATAATCATTTTCTTTTACTAATTTATTCAATATAGTCATATTGTTCCTCTTTTCAGCATTAGTGGGATTTGACCTGTCCCGTTTATTATCCATAACCATATTAAAATCCCCAGCTAATATAGCATACCCCTCCTTAAATTCTTCTATTTCTTTAAACAACTTTATAAAAAACTCTCTATGCCTCTCATTTGGGGCATAAACATTAATCAAAGTATAAACCTTTCCCTCAATTTTACCTTTTCAGAAAAGCATCATCATCATCATACACAATAATAATAATAATAATAATAATAATATCATGCATTGTGTATTCCTCTTCTTCCTTGTTTTCACTTCCTTCTGCAGTCTTGCCATTGATCCAACAGATGAATAGAACCAAGGGGACTAGAAACCAATGGCAGCTGTGAATCCAGTTTCTCAGGAGGCATTTAAGAGGTCATTGTCACTTAGAAACATAAATAGGAGGCATGTTAGAGCAGCACGACAATGGAACCAGTGACCTAGGGAGGTTGTGGGCTCTCCCACACTCGAGGCCTTCAAGAGGCAGCTGGACAACCGTCTGTCAGGGATGCTTTAGGGTGGATTCCTGCATTGAGCAGGGGGCTGGACTCGATGGCCTTGTAGGCCCCTTCCAACTCTGCTATTCTATGATTCTATGTGAAAATAAAGAGGGTCCATGAGAAAATGTAATTTAAAGGGCGCTGTTGGACAACACCTTTATTAGGAGCAGCAAAATGCCACAAAAGATTGTGCAAGCTTTTGAGCTATCCAGAACGTTTCGTCAGGCTAGGTGTCTAAAAAAACCCCACAATGGCAGATTGTTGCGTGGAAGATGAAAAAGAACTGAGAACCGATACTGTGGTGACATCACAGTGGCCAGAATCCAGACCCTGCTGGGACCAAGGTGATGCTCTCTAGCTCTGTCTCTGCGCAACCAACCTTGACCTCTTTGCTGAGCATCAAGACTTCTTGGTCCTCACGCATGGCCCATTCTGGGTGCCCTTTGGCCAGTAGGTCTCCAAAGGTTTGCAGGGACAGGTGGAGCCATCAAAGACCAGATCAGGCCCGGCAGTTTCCTCATGAAGCTGACGAAGAGGACGACTGGGAGACTGACCCTGACTATGTCAACGATGCCAGCAGGCACTGGGGAGAGCGTGAGATTTCAACGCTTTCCATCATTTCTGGTAAGCCTGAAGAAGAACGGAGCCATAAATATGGACTGGACGCATGTGGGGAAGGGGGGGAAACTCTTGCCCCAATTGCTAGGTTTTCTTGTATTTATCTGGAATGATAGTTCCTCTACTTTAAACAGCATACTGAGACAACACATGAATTCATGCACCGCTTGCAATGGTTCAGTTACACATTATAGAGCTCCATCAGACGGGCGTTTCATTGCACGCTCGTTACTGGGCACTCACGGATTTTTTATTTTTTAAAAAATATTTTTTATTGCTTTTCCACATTACTTAAACATACATCATTACAATAAAACAACAACAACAACAACATACTACATTTATTTATTTATTTATTTATTTATTACATTTTTATACCGCCCAATAGCCGAAGCTCTCTGGGCGGTTCACAAAAATTCATACATGTTGAATAAATGTTGATTACAGAGTATCGTATCATAACATAATCAATCTTAACATATAAGTGCACCCCCCACCTCGGGATCTCATTCCTGATTCCAAAATCTCATGCTTTCTTCTGTTGGCGGTTTCCCACTTCCCTTAAAAAACACAAATATTAGGAACTGTTTCCAAATTCCTTCAAAATCATTTGTTTTAGCTATACCTCTTCTCCACTTAATATTACAAGTCAATTTATCATTAATGGCTATATCCCATACTTCTTTATACCATTCTTCAATAGAATATTCCCCTTGAATCTTCCAGTTCCTAGCTACCATCAATCGTGCTGCAGTCAGCAAACTCGATATCAATTCTTTAATTTCTTTTCCACATTTTAAATCTTCAAATAGTGACAGTAATGCAACTTTTGGTGTTTGTTCTATCTTCATTCCCACTATTTCTTCAATCTCCAAAAACACCATCTTCCACAATCTTTGTACATATTTGCATTCCCACCACGGCACTCACGGATTTTCGCGGGTTCCTCTCGTGACGACGTCTGCTTCCCATGCTGCCCTCCCGCTTCTTCTAGCCTCCACACAACAACAAAAAAACATCCCAGTAAGTCCGACTTATTTTTAAAGACAGAAGTTGCCGCTATCTGCTGCTGTGTGCAGGAGAAGCAGCGCGATCAGAACGGCCCACTGAATGGGCCACGGGCACGTTGTTTACTTCCTCTTTCGAAAGAGGAAGTAATGAGGGACAAACGCGCGGGCAGAGAAGCGACGGTAAGCAACCGTGATTTTCCCCTGTTTGATTTTTCCATGTCATGGAAGAGGCAAGTACCATGCATGGGGCCCATATAAAGTTAACAATCCATCAAAAGGTCTCACCCATTCCAATCTCTTAAATTCTAGGTCTGCTTCCCCAACCTGGGGCCCTCCAGATATATTGCACTACAACTCCCATAACCCCCCAACCAGCATAGTCCAACACATCCAACTCTGCTATGCTATGATTCTATCCAACTCTGCTATTCTATCCAGAAGGCAGCAAGCTGGCAAGGCTGTTCTTGGTGGGGGAAGTCTTGAGTTGGAGATATTATTTCATGGAGTCACTCTGCTATTTATTTATTTATTTATTTATTTATTTTTAGATCTCTCTAGATCCATTCAGGGCTGCAGCCTTGGAAAGTCGGACGCACAGAGAAAGAAGGATTATGCCGGTCACCAAAGCCACCTGCAAGGTTACAAAGGTTCAGCACGGAACCATGTGAAGGGTTCTACAGGCCGTCCACCTCCGCTGTGTCTACAGGTGCGCTCTTCCCCCAGTCTCGGCATCGAGAGGTCCTCCCTGTTCAACCGCAACGCTGCAGAAAAGCTGGACACCTTCTTCTCCGAGAAACTCAAAGCTTGGTCTAGTGACACCACTGCCCGCCTGTCCGACACCTTTGAGAACACGGGGACACCACAAGAAGAGCCCACCAGCCACAGAAGACCGCGTAGAAGCACTGAAAAGGGACACGTGGGCACCGAGCGAACAGGCAAGAGGCAGAATCAGAGCCGGGCAATCCAAGCAAGAAGGGATGTGATAGCAGTGCACGCCTGTAGTTCTCCAGACAATTATGACCCAGGCACATGCCACGATCCATGCCTGAGGCACCTCTGGCACAAAGGGAGGCCTTCAGAAGGCCCCGTCTGGAGGCAGGAAGGTAGCAGGCCCTCCACAGCCGTGAGCAGCTCAGCCAGGATCTTGCCCCAGTGCCGGATTAGTCACGTCCAAACCTGCAGGGCCTGCCAAGCGTTTAACCAGGATCTGCCGGAAGGCAAGGAGGCCCTCTGCGAGAACCACTGGGCCCCACTGCAAGAAGAGGGCAGAGATGGCATGAGTGCCCCCTGCCCAAAGGCAAGGACCGCCCCTGCCTGCCCACGACAAGCCCCAGACCGATGTTCCAAAGTGCAGCGGTGGCTGGAGCAGACGCCGCTGGAAGAGCCTCCGGCCCGCCCAAGGCAACGCAAGCATGGGGCCGCCCGTTTAGCAAGCCCAGAGGCTCCAGCATGGGGTCCTGCTTACGGCCCCCGGGGTCAGAAGGAAGGGAGCCCCACGGGCCGAGCAGGCGATGCTGGAGACAGCCGGAGTCTGGAGCCCCCTGCGGAGGCCAGGCGCCGGAGGAAGAGCCGCGGAGAAGAGAATCCCGAGCGTCAGGTGAGGGGGAAGCAGTGGGATTATGCCCTGCCCCCGTCGCCTGGCGAGCCCCGCTTGTGGAAGAGCCGTTCAGCAATGGAGCCCACTATCTGGAGGGGCGCCACAGGGTCTCCCACACTGGAGGTCTTCAGGCAGAGGCCAGGCATCCATCCCTTGGAGATGCGCTAACTCTCGCTTGCCTGTCTCAAGCGGAGGGTTAGAGTGGGAACAAAGAAAGGGCCTTTACCCAGCCAGAGCCTTGGTCCATCCAGGCCAGGACTGTCGACAGGGATTCAGGCAGGATTCTTTCCCAGCCCTCCTTGGGAGATACTGGGATGGAACCTGGGCGTCTCTGCAGCGCTCTGCCACTGAGCTGCAGCCTCTCCGACAACCCCAGGCTGAATCAGCCTTCCCCAATGCCCTCCAGATGTTTTGAACGACAACTCTCATTATCTCTGGCCATTGACCGTGCTGGCTGGGGAGCTGGGAGTTGCAGAATAGAACATCTGGAGAGCACCAGGTTGGGGAAGGTGGGACCAGATCATCTGCAAAGTTCCCTCCAAGTCTCAGATTCCCAGAATGCATTTCCAAGAGCTGGTTGCCCTTGGGAGTGCCAGGTGGGTGTTTCTGAAACAAGGTTGCTGTGGTGTCTGAACCGACGTGAGGGACACACATAAATGCCAGCAAAAAGGGGGGTTCTAAGAAGCAGTTCCCAGGGCCGGCCTGAAACCTTTTACTCTCGCACTGCCTTCCAGAACACGGAGAGCCGTCCAAGGACGCACTTCTAGGACCTCCTGTGCTGCTTCACGCCTGCTGCCCAGACAATGACTTAGGCTTCTTCTGTAGTTGGGTCACAACTCCAGTAGTCTCCAAGGAGGACTGCAGGAGTGTTCCCCATGCCAGAGGGACCACAGCTGATGAGTGATGGAGGGTCAAAGGTCCCTGGTCCCAACCCCAGCAATCCCCAGTTAAAAGGAGGAGGTAGCAACCCTGTCTCTCTGCCTGAGACCCTGGGGAGCTGCTCCAGCCAGAGTCCAGCCGTCCCCAGCCAGGCACTCTCCAGATGTGTTGTGCCAGTGGCCCTGCTGGCCTGGAATGACGGGAGTTGTAGATGTCTGACATGTCTGGAGGGCGCCTGGTTGAGGAAGGAGAGAGCAGGTACTCCTGGGCTCAGTGTCAGGTTCCACGTCCGGCGGGGCAGAGCGTTGGCGTCTTGAGCCGTGCCTCCCCCTGAGCTTGGGCGCCAGCAGGGCCGGGGCCCAAAGGCAGGAGGCCTCCCTCTTCCTGGTCCCTAAAATCTGCTCTTCACAGGCCTACTGCCTGAAGCGCTTCATTTCCAGAAAGAGATGTTTGTTTGGAGCTCACTTCTGTCTCCATCTAGAAATAACATCTTCTGCTCTACAAAATCCGTCCCCTGTTGACATGTGGGGTTCCTTTCTGCTTCCTCAAGAGTAAACCGAGCACCTTTGCAGGGGAAGTTTCATCTATTCCTGGCGTGAAAAGCTGGTGCCGGGGCTGAACCCCTGCGAGCTTTGATGCAAGTTGAGGCCTGGCTAGCTTGGAATATTTATTCATTTTAAAAAGTATACCCCACTTTTCCTTGGGAAATTGTTCAAGGCAACTTACAGTGCACACACACACACATATCAATAGACTTCAATAGCTAAGAAAACAAAATAAAAAAGAGGCACAGAAGCAAATAGCAGTAATTCCACATTAAAGCCTGCCCAAGCCTAACCGCCTTCAATAGATCCACGAATTTGTTTAACCCTTTTAAAACAAGCAATCGAAGCAACACAGTTGTAGGACAAATCCAACGAGGGAGGAGAATTCACCCCGCCTACCCAAGGGAGTCTCCCCCCACCACCAAAGAAATAAAAATGCAGAGGTGAGGAACCCAGTGGTGTCCGTCCACTGTATGGCCCTATTTGGACGTAGTGCAAAACCACAGTTTAACATTACACAAACAACCCTGGGGGAGCCTCAGTTGATGCTCCAACCCCTTCCCTCCTCTGCCATGCCCATGGAATTGGAAGCATCCACGTCCTACTTTAAACTAACCACAGCCGGTTGTTATGTCTCAGCTGGAAACTGCAGTTAATTTAAACTAACCTTTCCCAACCGGCTGCCCTCCAGATATATTGGACTGCAGCTCCCATCACGCTCAGCCAGCGTGCTTCCGACCTCCTCCTTGCAAATCTGAGAGAGGAGAGGAGGAGGCACATGAGGTCATCCAGCCTTGCTTGTATAGCACGAAATGGTGGTAGTGTGACGTCCAAAGCAGGTCCACATCTCTTCCTAGAGAGCTCGAGATCCACACACATGGCAGGGACCCAGGAAGGCTGCTCACTGCTTATGCAACCGGAGACTGATCGTATGTGCTGTGCTACGGCTATGTGAACTAACACTTGACTCAAAACGCTTCTTTCTGTTATTGCTACTAACAGTGTAAATGTTTTTCTGTCACAGGATAGAATCAGGAATACGTTCAGCATTTAAGTCATGTTGATCATGTTAATTATAAATAATAAACATGGCTTAAATAATTAAATTGGATTTCCATTTTCCTATCAAAATTATATATATTTATTCTTTTTAAAAAAAAATCCAGGAATTATAGGAAAAATGAGGAGTGGGGGATAGGAGGAAATGAACAATTAAAGGGCCAGTTGCGGCTGGAAGCTACTGGCTCTTTGATGAGTTATTACTCATTGGCTGCATTCGGACAACACAATGGTCAATGGTGCTGATTATGGAGGTGTTGTGTTTCTCAGTAAACTCCTGCTTTCGGTGTGAGACGAACAGCGAGGCCTGCTAAATAATCCACAAAGCTTTTATTAAGCAGCAAACATCTCTTCCACTTGAAGAGAGTCTAATCTCTTGGAAACTTCCCCCTAGGCAAAACTATGCAAACTAAGCAAGACAATTGTCTGCTCAAGAAGAACAGGAAGGCTCTTCCCAAATGCCTGTAACTTCAGAGCGCCTGGTGCGGAGGCAGGTTCTGGCGCAATCCTAGTCAGACTGACTTTCTCACGCCTTCCTTCCACTCCATGCGTTTGAGCTTCTGGCGGACTCTAGCATCAGCTAGCTTGTCGGTGGTGCTCTCCTCCGGAAGAAAGCTCAGTTCCCACTGATTGTGTAGGATTTGGCCTTGAGGAGATAAGCTCTGGAGAGGGCTGACTCCCAGCTGGGGAATCGCCTGTGAGAGCTTCCTCCCCCACTGGTACAGACTGGCTGGTGTCTGGCGCCGCCTCCTCTAGTTCTGAATCTGATTCTGATTGATTACCTGAAACACCTTCTCCCAAAACAGGGGCAGTAGGGTTAGACACGACAGGAGGGGGGACTCCCCATACAACATGTTCCTACATGACTGTGGAGGTGTTGGGGCTGGCATTGAGTAGACTAATAGTCAACCCAGCATTTGACTGACATAGCCTCCTGCCCTCTCCCAGCCCTCCCTCCTCCCTTAGTCCTCCCAGTGCTATCCCAGCAGCCTCTGCAAGTTGTGCTGACTGTAGCAGAGCAGCCAGCACAGTTTGGGCCACTCTTTCCCAGGAACTCTGTAGCCAGCCGAGATAGTCAACCCGACCCTTCAAAATAGTCCACTGAGCCCGACGGACAACAAGGTAACCAACAGTTGTGCAGATAGTCAACTCTGCAGAGTGTTGGTTATCTCCATTGGTTATTTTGAGGAAATAGTCAACCATGGGGTGGTTTTTGCCTAACAGACAACACAATAACCAACCGTTGACTATTTAACCTATGGTTGACTAGTTAAACCACCATTGTCTATTGTGTTGTCCGAACTCAGCCACTGAAGCGCTAGTAGCAGGGATGGGAAAAGGTGAAACGACGAATTGAAGCACATCTAGCTAGGAGAAGCGGGACCGTTGCTAAGCAGGAATCATGTCTAAATGAACATATAATAGGTTCTCGCCCAGGGGGATGGGCCTGTCTAGGACTGTTATGAGGAATAGAAGCATTATAATTAAGTGCCTGCAGAACCACCATTTTAATTGCACTCCCAGCTGACTGTGGCAGAGAAATGCTTCAGCAGTGCTAACGGGATATTGTCAGACGTAGAAATTATAGGATTAGGAACAGACACTGGCATATCTGAAAATATAACTCAACAGAGCAACCGTCCCTGACTTTGCACCCTCCAGGCTGGGCATGATAGGAGTTACAATTCAGCACATCTGGACAGCACCAGGTGGGGGAAGGCTGCAGTAGAGCATGATGAATCCCAAGACATGCCCCACACACCCAAGTTGACCGGGGAGTCGTATTTGCTGGCTGGTTACACACACGTTTTTTAAAAACTGAGGCGAGAAATGTACCTTCACCACTGGCCCTTGGGATCACTTGATTGCAGGGAGGGCAGACGTTCAGGAAGCAACAAAGCCAGTTCCATGCCAGAGGTTGCTCCGCAAGGCTTTGAGCTTGTCTGTCATTTTCTCCTCCCCGGGTGCCCAAAGTATGAAGACGCCGCTGTGCGGTGCTGGTCTCTGTTTATCTGCTATTGCCAAACCTTAGGACTGGGCCTATCAGACACCACTGGAACATGCTGCAGTATTTTCAATACTCTTGGTGTGCCAGTATTATTTACAGCAATAACGTCATAGAATCATAGAATCATAGAATAGTACAGTTGGAAGGGGCCTACAAGGCCATCGAGTCCAACCCCCTGCTCAATGCAGGAATCCACCCTGAAGCATCCCTGACAGATGGTTGTCCAGCTGCCTCTTGAAGGACTCTAGTGTGGGAGAGCCCACAACCTCCCTAGGTCACTGGTTCCGTTGTCGTACTGCTCTAACAGTCAGGAAGTTTTTCCTGATGTCCAGCTGGAATCTGGCTTCCTTTAACTTGAGCCCCTTATTCCGTGTCCTGCACTCTGGGAGGATCGAGAAGAGATCCTGGCCCTCTTCTGTGTGACAACCTTTGAAGTATTTGAAGAGTGCTCTCATGTCTCCCCTCAATCTTCTCTTCTCCAGGCTAAACATGGAGAAGATAAGATTGAGGGGAGACATGATGAATTCCTGTTGAATTCCTCCTTGTTAAGAGCCTCTGTCAAGGAAGGGACAGCCATGATTCAAAAAAAAAAAAAAAAGAAAGAAAGGGACAGCCAGCCACTGGCTGGGGGATCATGTGACCAGCCGTATCGTCCTTAGGAGCAATTTCGGGGTGGGGCCCACAGAGGCCACGGTCCAAAAAAGTTGGGGACCCCTGGGATACACAAAGGCTTTCTTGAAAGCATGAAACACATAATGAACCGCAACAATATTTTCCTCTGCATGAATTGTCCCCACTGCGGGTACTTCCAGGAGTATGGCTCTTAGTGTGAACAATTAGGAAGCATTATGTAGCTGTTCTGTCTTTTCCTTCTGAACGCAGCCTTCCCCAATCTGGCGCCCTCCGGATGTGTTGGACTACAACTCCCATAATCCCCCAGCCAGTGGCTGGCTGGCTGTCCCTTTCTTGACAGAGGCTCTTAACAAGGAGGAATTCAACAGGTGCAGCTTTTCCCCCCACCTCCCTGCATTTTCTTCTGCTGAATTTCCTCCGGTTGTGCAGCTGTCACGAGGCGCAAGAACCTCTACCGGGCCAGGTGCTAGCAGGCAGCCTTCCGTAACTGGGCCACGGGAGCACATCAGCCACAAGCCGTGTCTAAGCTTTTCCCACCCTCCCTTTCCCCCCTAGCCAGCGGCACGGATCCTTGCCTGCGACGACACGAGCACGTCGCCCGCCACCTGCTCCTGCTTGTTCTGTGAGCAACAGAGGCCTCGCGCCAAGTTGGTCTCCAGCAAGAAAAGGGCCGACCCCTCTGCAGAGGAAGTGGCGGTCCAGCTGCAGGCGGAGAACCGCGTGCCCCGGATCGTGGAGGCCTTCGAGCGACGGTCCCTGCGGGAGGCCAAGATAGCCGAGCGGGAGAGGGCCTTCCAGCCCGCCCGGCAGGCAGACTCAGAGAAGAGAGGCCGGGCAGCAAAGAGTCATGGGGATGGCAGGAGAGATCACCACCACCGCTCGAGCAGCAACAAGGCGCAGAGGTCCCACTCCAAGGAGGAGCCGTCGAGGCCCAGGCTGGTGTCTGAGGGACACCAGAAACACGGCAAAGGGAAGGAGGGGGAACGGCTGGGCAAGCGGCCCGGTTTCATGGATAGACTGCGAGGGAGGCACTAGCGTCCCCAGCTCGAGGGCCAAGGGCCCGCGAAGGAGCAAAGCACAAGGCCGCTGCTAAGCGATGTGCAGCAGTGTCCGACGGAGTCGGCTCCAGAAGTCACAGCAGCTCAGGGGTCTGAGCTGAGCCCCACGGGGGTGGGGTGCTGCCCTACTGCAGGAGGGGGCAGAAGCCGAACCCAGAGCGTGGCAGGAACCCGTCCCCGGAGCCCGTCTGCCGTGGCCGGCGGGCAGGGCCCAAAGGCAGTAGAGGTGGGCTTGACGGAGGGAACCCATGGGTGGCCCCTACTGGCCCAGCTCTCCCTGCCTTCCTCAGATTTGGGGTTGGGATTGCCTCCAGGTAGGGTGATGATGCCGTGGGGTTTCCCCCCCTCCGTCCCCCCCCCCCCGAGAAGACAAAGGAGAGTGATGATGCAAGGACGGGCGCATGTGACCCTGTCCAGATCATGGATGAGGCAGAGCAAGGAATGGGTGCGTGTGTGAGAGAGTGAAGATGAGGTGGGCACTGGGATGCCAGCCAGTAGGTCCCATGGAGGTAAGTGTTCCTAGTCTGCACCCTTCCAGCAGCTCAGTGGCTCCCAAACTCGCTACAAAGGATGATATATATATATATATATTGCTGAATGGGAGGGGGATCAAAAGAGCCTGTTGTGCAAAGAGACACTGCCAGGCTGGGAGGAAGCCGCTGGGGGTGTGCTTGGCTGAGGCCACCCTGAGCCGTCCTTCTTAGAGGGGACAACGAGGTTCGCGTGTCGATAATGAATAAACCTTGGCTGTGATCCAGATGTGTACCACAAGATGGCACTTCATGATTCCTTGGTTAATTTCCCAGGGCTGGAAGAGACAAGAGGAAGACGGACCCTCCCTCTCCCCTCCCCCCCCCACCAACCCAGTACCTGCATGCGGTGGGGGCGCACATCCCCGCTGATTCCTCCTCCTCCAACCTGGTGCCCTGCAGATGTATTGGAGCAGCCTTCCTCAATCTGGGGCGCTCCAGATGTGCTGGACGGCATCTCCCAGAATGCCCCAGCCAGCTGGCTGGGGCATTCTGGGAGTTGTAGTCCAACACATCTGGAGCGCCCCAGGTTGAGGAAGGCTGTATTGGAGTGTGGTTCTTGTCATTCTCATCTAGCGTACCCGTTGGCCGTGCTGTCGGAGGATCATAGAATCATAGAATAGTAGAGTTGGAAGGGGCCTCTAAGGCCATCGAGTCCAACCCCCTGCTCAAGGCAGGACGATGGAGCACACCTGGAGGGCACCATTTTGAGGAAGGCTGCTCTGACTGGCACAGGAATTTTAGTTTCCGAAGCACTTCACAGTCATCGTCATTCTGCAAGGGCGGTCAGAATATCCCCGTGTCACAGAGCGGAATGGCCACGCAAGGAGTCCACAGAGGGCCAGACCTCCAAAGGCCGCACCTGCTGTTCACTGGACAGGCCCTGCCTGTGGCCAGCCGTGAGTTGGGTTCAGTGGGGAGAGATTGGGTCGTGTACTCTATAGGACATGGCTTCCCTCTATTTGGAATGATATATCCCACTCTATCTCCAAGGCAATATGCAGGCACACGGTGTGAGGGGTGCCCCTAGTGAAGCGAGCAATCCATGCCACAATGGCTGTGCCACTTGGCGAGATGCCACTAAAGAACCACCATCACCACCCCGCTCCTCCAGAAGCCCATCGGACGGCATGAGTTGGCTCTCTCTGATTTCATAGAATCATAGAATAGCAGAGTTGGAAGGGGCCAACAAGGCCATAGAGTCCAACCCCCTGCTCAATGCAGGAATCCACCCTAAAGCGTCCCTGACAGGTGGTTGTCCAGCTGCCTCTTGAAGGCCTCTGGTGTGGGAGAGCCCACAACCTCCCTAGGCAACTGGTTCCATTGTCGTACTGCTCTAACAGGAAGTTTTTCCTGATGTCCAGCTGGAATCTGGCTTCCTTTAACTTGAGCCCGTTATTCCGTGTCCTGCACTCTGGGAGGACCAAGAAGAGATCCTGGCCCTCCTCTGTGTGACAACCTTTTAAGTATTGGACGAGTGCTATCCTGTCTCCCCTCAATCTTCTCTTCTCCAGGCTAAACATGCCCAGTTCTTTCAGTCTCTCTTCCTAGGGCTTTGTTTCCAGACCCCTGATCACCCTGGTTGCCCTCCTCTGAACACGCTGCAGCTTGTCTGCGTCCTTCTTGAATTGTGGAGCCCAGAACTGGACGCAATACTCTAGATGAGGCCTAACCGGGGCCGAATAGAGATTAGCCAGATGGTAAGAGTCAGTCAGGCCAAACTACTTCTGCTTCCCCCGCCCCGCCCCGGTTACTGCAGACCACTGCTGTGTACTGAATACTGTGTACAGTTCTGGTCACCACACCTAAAAAAGGATATTATAGAGCTGGAGAAAGTGCAGAAAAGGGCAACTCAAATGATTCAGGGGCAGGAGCATCTCCCCTGTGAGGGAAGGTTATGTCAACTGGGATTGTTCGGCTTGGAAAAAAGGAGGCTGAGGGGAGACATGGTAGAGGTGTACAAAATTATGCCTGGTGTGGAGAATGTGGACAGGGAGACATTTTTCTCCCTCTCCCATAATACTAGAACCCAGTGGGGTCATCCCATGAAGCTGATTGGTGGGGTATTCAGGACGGATAAAAGGAAGGACTTCTTCACACAGCGAAGAGTTAAATTATGGAACTCACTACCACAAGATGTAGTGATGGCCAACAATCTGGATGGCTTTAAAAGGGGGTTGGAGGTGAAGGCTATCCGTGGCTACTAGCCCTGACGGTAGTGTGCTATCTCCAGTATCCGAGGCAGTAAGCCTGTGTGCACCAGTTGCTGGGGAGCATGGGTGGGAGGGTGCTGTTGCACCATGTCCTGCTTGTTCATCCCTGCCCAATGGCTGTTTGGCCCCTGTGTGAACAGAGTGCTGGACTAGACGGACCCCTGGTCTGATCCAGCCTCAGGGCTCTTCTCATGTTCTTATGCTGCGGCTATCGACTTTGCTCAACACAATCATGCCGCCGGTTGCACTGCATGGGTTAGGAAGGGGCTCCTAGTCATTTTTAAGCAGTTGTGTGTGCCCACACATGTACATTTAGAAAAATGGCTCCCTTCCTGGAGGGCCAGGCAGAGGCTGTTTTAAACAAGGAAGAAAGGACAGGGACTTTGTGCACAAAGCAGCCAATCGGATTCTACCCTGAACTGGATGGGGCTGGGAGGGCACAGCTGCTGCCCCTCCATTAGCTGGGCTGGCAAATCTAGTCTGGCTGGCAGACAGTGGCCAATCGGAACCTTTGTGGGCAGCGCTACGGCGAGACAGCATGCAAAGACTCCTGGCTACGCTAGAGAGAAGCGCAGCAGCCAATTTTCACAACTTTGAGCGTGTGGAGAGACAGACTATATCACAAACCTCTTTCTGGTATGAACTAATAGGTGTTTTTTTTTTTAATACTACTGGTGTTTGCTGATCTTGATACATTTTGGGGTGGGATGAATCTGGGACCATTTCCCCCTTTCATAGAATCATAGAGTAGCAGAGTTGGAAGGGGCCTAAAAGGCCATCAAGTCCCACCCTCTGCTCAATGCAGGAATCCACCCTACATCCACCCTTTGTGAGGAAGAGTCCCGTTTCCTCCAGAATAAATACTTTTTATAAAAAAAATTGCATGGATGAGAAGGGGTGTGTGAAAATCATTTCCCTCTTGTGGGTGGACATGTAAAGGGCCTTAGCCATTTACATTAACTTTTAAAATGCATGTCTCAGCAGAAGAAAATTATTGACACAAGCTCAAACTAATCTATTTCCACCTCTGTGGTCTCCCTCATGCCACCTCACTGTCCTTGGTAAGGTCTCTGGGGTCAATCACATAGTCAAATCTGTGCTCTGAGCAGCATCTATCATGCTAGAGGTAGGGATATAAATAGATTAGTTTTTGAGATTGATAAACAAATGGTCAAAGAACACCTAATTTCCTTGAATGAGTTCAAATCTCTAGGGCCCGATGAACTGCATCCTAGAGTAATGAAGGAGCTAGCGGAAGAACTCTCAGAACCTTTGTCTATTATCTTTGCAAAATCATGGAAGACGGGAGAGGTGCCGGACAACAGGAGGAGGGCTAAAGTTGTCCCTATCTTCAAAAAGGGCAAAAAGGAGGAACCTGGGAACTACAGACCAGTCAGTCTGACATCCATCCCTGGGGAAATTCTGGAGCAGATTATAAAGAAGTCAGTCTGTAAACACCTTGAAATCAATGCAGTGATTACTAGAAGCCAACATGGATTTGTCAGGAACAAATCCTGTTAGACTAATATGATCTCATTTTTTGAAAGGATAACCTCCCTTGTGGACTGTGGGAATGCTGTGGACGTCATATATCTTGACTTCAGCAAAGCTTTTGACAAAGTGCCCCATGATATTCTGATTAACAAACTAGCTAAAAGTGGGCTAGATGGAACAACAATTAGGTAGAGCCACAGTTGGCTACAGAATCGGACTCAAATAGGGCTTATCAGTAGTACATTCTCAACCTGGGGGGAGGCAACGAGTGGGATACCGCAGGGCTCAGTCCTGGGCCCAGTGCTCTTCAACATTTTTATTAATGATTTGGACAAGGAGGTGCAGGGAACGCTTATCACATTTGCAGATGACACAAAATTGGGTGGGATAGCTAATACCCTGGAAGACAGAAGCAAACTTCAAAGTGATCTTGATAGGCTGGAGTGCTGGGCTGAAAACAACAGAATGAAATTGAATAGGGATAAAAGCCAAGTTCTACATCTAGGAAATAGAAACCAAAGGCACAGTTACAAGATGGGGGATACTTGGCTCAGCAATACTACAAATGAGAAGGATCTTGGAATTGTTGATCGCAAGCTGAATATGAGCCAACAGTGTGATGTAGCTGCAAAAAAAGCAAAGGCTATTTTGGGCTGCATTAATAGAAGTATAGCTTCCAAATTGCATGAGGTACTGGTTCCCCTCTATTTGGCCCTGGTTAGGCCTCATCTTGAGTATTGCGTCCAGTTCTGAGCACCACACTACAAGAAGGATGAAGACAAGCTGGAGTGTGTTCAGAGGAGGGCAACCAGGATGATCAGGGGTCTGGAAACAAAGGCCTATGAGGAGAGACTGAAAGAACTGGGCATGTTTAGCCTGGAGAAGAGAAGACTGAGGGGAGACATGAGAGCCCTCTTCAAATACCAGGATCTCTTCTCGATGAACCAAGGGCCAGGATCTCTTCTCGATGAACCAAGAGTGCAGGATGCAGAATAATGGGCTCAAGTTACAAGAAACCAAATTCCGGCTGGACATCAGGAAAAACTTCCTGACTGTTAGAGCAGTATGACAATGGAACCAGTTACCTAAGGGAGTTTGTGGGCTCTCCCACACTGGAGGCCTTCAAGAGGCAGCTTGACAGCCATCTGTCAGGGATGCTTTTAGGTGGATTCCTGCATTGAGCAGGGGGTTGGACTAGATGGCCTTAGAGGCCCCTTCCAACTCTACTATTCTAGGATTTTATGACCACTGTTGAAATTTCTGATGCTGAAATATATGGGATAGGAGGAACACAACTGGAAGTCTTCCCTTCAGAAGTGAAACTGCTGAGGTCTGGGTTCCTTATCAAAGCAGATTCAAAATTGTCTTATTGTCTACCTGGACAACCATGGGCTCATGTGCTTAAGGGGAAGAATAGAAAAGGCTCGATTCAGTGAGAGCAGCAATATCCATCAATACTGTTACCAACGCACAAATTAACTGAACTACAGAACCTGGCTCAACATGAAAGACTAATGCATGCTGAGCTATGTGATACCCTAGCACAGCCAAGGAAGAGGTCCTGGGTTACACCTGGGAGTCCGTTTTTAAAAACAGTAATACAGAAATCAGGGCTGGTGCTACCATAGAGGCCACTCAGCCTAGAGCGCCAAGCTCAGAGGGGCGCCGGGCACAGCGCAGACCTCACATGTGTTGGCTGTGAGCTGGCCCGGCCCAAAGATTCAGCTGGACCTGGGCGGGCAAGATGGTGCCCAGCGCCCGCCCAGCCGAAGCAAAGCCAGGGACGCTGGGGTGGGGGTGGGGTGGCTCCATGTTTGGACTTCCGTAACGCGCCTGGAAGAGAGAGAGAGAGAGAGAGAGAGAGAGAATGTATGGGTGGATGGGGTCCATGGGGGCTTGGAGGGAATGCATGTGTTCATGCATGTGTGTGTTTGGAGTGAGTGATGCTGAGTGTGTGTGTGCGCGTGCGAATGTGAGTTGGGGGGGATGATTTGGAGGTGATATTCCTATTAAATAATGCATTTTAGACCCATAGACATTCCTTTCCAATTTGTTTGCTATAATTGGCATGACGTATTTCTTGACTTTAAAATAAATTTAGCAGTTTCAAGTTTTGTGCTTATTTTTTCAAGGAAACATATGTTCTTAAAAATCAAAGTTGGCATTTTGGGGGGTGGGGTGGGGTGAAAGTAGCGCACGTTGCCTAGGGTGCAAAATAGTCTGGCACCGGCCCAGACAGAAATGCAAACCATGAAAATAAGTAGTTGGTTGCTCCCTTACCCAAATACCGACAGTTAGAAGCTCCTCCTTTTGAAGTAAATGGAGTAGACTTTGCTGGACCTCTATATACAAGGGCAACGAATTTATCTAAGAAAAGCTATATTGCTCTCTTTACGTCTGCTGCTACCTGAGCAATTCCTTTAGACTGAGCAATTCCTTTAGACCAAAATAGAATCATAGAATCATAGAATAGCAGAGTTGGAAGGGGCCTACAAGGCCATCGAGTCCAACCCCCTGCTCAATGCAGGAATCCACCCTAAAGCATCCCTGACAGGTGGTTGTCCAGCTGCCTCTTGAAGGCCTCTAGTGTGGGAGAGCCCACAACCTCCCTAGGTAACTAAGTAGTTACCTAGTAGTAGTATCTAATACTTAAAAGGTTGTCACACAGAGGAGGACCAGGATCCCTTCTTGATCCTCCCAGAGTGCAGGACACGGAATAACGGGCTCAAGTTACAGGAAGCCAGATTCCAGCTGGACATCAGGAAAAACTTCCTGACTGTTAGAGCAGTACGACAATGGAACCAGTGACCTAGGGAGGTGGTGGGCTCTCCCACACTAGAGGCCTTCAAGAGGCAGCTGGACAACCATCTTTCAGGGGTGCTTTAGGGTGGATTCCTGCCTTGAGCAGGGGGTTGGACTCGATGGCCTTGTAGGCCCCTTCCAACTCTGCTATTCTATGATTCTATGATTCTATTTTGGTTAAGGTTGTTTCAAGTTCTTCATATGATAAAGCAGTTCTTCCTACTGCCCCACCCCCACCCCAAGCAGGGATTGACAGTTAAGGCTTTCCCCAAATCCTCTCCAACACATGCCTCTTTCAACAATGAATTTCCAGGCAAACCCTCCTTTGAGACAGAAGAACCACTACCACTGACCCTCGCTCGTTTTCTTGTTGGGCAGGGATTAACAACTCTGACTTCTCTGACTTTTCCAGGAGGTGGGAAAATCCACAAACGTTGATGAATTTTATTTTGGGACAGATGTTGTTGTTTATTCGTTCAGTCGCTTCCGACTCTTCGTGACTTCATGGACCAGCCCACGCCAGAGCTTTCTGTCGGCTGTCGCCACCCCTAGCTCCCCCAAGGTCAAGTCTGTCACCTCCAGAATGTCATCCCTCCATCTTGCCCTTGGTGGGCCCCTCTTCCTTTTGCCTTCCACTTTCCCTAGCATCAGCCTCTTCTCCAGGGTATCCTGTCTTCTCATTATGTGGCCAAAGTACTTCAGTTTTGCCTTTAATACCATTCCCTCAAGTGAGCACTCTGGCTTTATTTCCTGGAGTCTGGACTGGTTTGATCTTCTTGCAGTCCACGGCACTCTCAGAATTTTCCTCCAGCACCACAGTTCAAAAGCATCTATCTTCCTTCGCTCAGCTTTCCTTATGCTCCAGCTCTCGCAGCCATAGGTTACTACGGGGAATACCACTGCTTTAACTATGCAGACCTTTGTTGTCAGTGTGGTGCCTCTGCTCTTAACTATTTTACCAAGATTTGTCATTGCTCTCCTCCCAAGAAGTAAACGTCTTCTGATTTCCTGGCTGCAGTCAGCGTCTGCAGTAATCTTTGCGCCCAGAAATACAAAGTCTGTCACTGCCTCCACGTTTTCTCCCTCTATTTGCCAGTTATCAATCAAGCTGGTTGCCATAATCTTGGTTTTTTTTGAGGTTTAACTGCAACCCAGCTTTTGCACTTTCTTCTTTCACCTTTGTCATAAGGCTCCTCAGCTCCTCCTCGCTTTCAGCCATCAAAGTGGTGTCATTTGCATATCTGAGATTGTTAATGTTTCTTCCTGCGATTTTAACTCCAGCCTTGGATTCGTCAAGCCCAGCACGTCACATGATGTGTTCTGCATACAAGTTGAATAGGTAAGGTGAGAGTATACAACCCTGCAGTACTCCTTTCCCAATCTTAAACCATTGCAGCAATTCCCCAGAGTGGAGCACTCAGCTCAAGACCCGAATCCGTGAGGATAAAATGCCTAAACAAATGTGGATGGTTGGACGACTTGAAGAAACATTCTGAGGACGTGATAACTGAGTCCACTCGTGCTCAGTCCACATCCGCCATCCCAAACAATTATTAGAAGATTGTGTCTTCTGAAAATTTATGGAGATGAAGGGAAATGCATCAGCCAGAGAATGCTGAAACCCAACAGGGTTAATGTTTTTCCTAGGAAAGTGAAACTGACATGTGATACTTTTCTTTAGTAGGAGTTGAGCCTTCAGTGGTAGCAGCGGAAAATTATGCTCTGTTTGATTGATTGATTGATTGATTGATTGATTGATTGATCTAAAATAAGAGAAAATCTGCTTTTCAAGGAAGCTGTTCTGCTGGATCTGGTCTGCACCCTGTCCAGGGGCATGATCCATTCCCCTCCCAAAGGAGCTTCTGGTGGGTAATCAGCGCAAGCAGCCAAGCATAGAAGAGGATTCCAGCCAAGGGACCCCTGCAGCTCAGACAAACTCTTTGAAGCTCTTCACATGTGGATTGAGAGGCATCTCTTCCTTCACAAGAAAATTAAGCTCACAAGAGCTTTTCTTGGAGGTGGGGGAGAGACCAGGACAAAGATATGATGCAACAGGATGGTGGAGGGCTGACATACGGGATAGTGCAAAAGACGGAACGGAACAGGCTGGAAGGACCCTTTTATATTAACAAACCATGTCAAAAACAGTGGCATGTGTCAGAAACACTTGAGAACAATATTTAAGGACTAAAATGCTCATCATGAAACACATCAGCCAGATAATAAAACATCATCATGAACCAAACAAACATAATACAGAACAGGGAAATGAAAAACATTCTGCAGACGCTACAGATTATTTTTTTTAAAAAAAGAAGAAGTAAGAGTGTATTTGTATTTTTGTCAGGTTTTAGCGGTGGGGACCGGGGGTGTTGTGCTGCCACAGCATCAACTGGGTTGGCAGCATGGCCCCATTTGCACCCACCACGATGCAGGTGTAAGATCCCCTAATGACCACCCCCAAAGGCTTCATGTAGATGCTGAACAACACTGGGGATAAGATGGCGCCCTGCAATTGCCGAGAGGGGCCCGAGGAATCGTCGCCCAATGTTACTTTTTGAAATCGGCCCCACACGTGGGACCGGGAGCTCTGCAACACATCGTGCCTCTGGTGCCCATCCCACGGAGTTGAGCTGGTGTCAGGTGTAGGTACAAGGCTGGCCTTGTGGGTAGGCGGAGACTGACAAGTGTGAATCTTTTCGTGAATGTTGAATCTTCTGCTGGAAAGATTGACTACTAATCGGTTTTTAATATCTTTCTCCTCAGGGTGTGGTGATTGTCCTTCTTCTTCCCCACAGGGCCAAGACGGCAGTTTGCCCTGTGGGGGGGGGGGGAAGAGTCCAGCAGGAGCAGGCCCCGATGTTACTTCTGCCTGCTCCTGTCCCCTCGGTCCTTCTTCTTCCCCACAGGGCCAAGACGGCAGTTTGCCCTGGGGGGGGGGAAGAGTCCAACAGGAGCAGGCCCCGATGTTACTTCTGCCTGCTCCTGTCCCCTCGGTCCTTCTTCTTCCCCACAGGGCCAAGATGGCAGTTTGCCCTGTGTGTGGGGGGGGGAAGAGTCCAGCAGGAGCAGGCCCCGATGTTACTTCTGCCTGCTCCTGTCCCCTCGGTCCTTCTTCTTCCCCACAGGGCCAAGATGGAAGTTTGCCCTGTGGGGGGGGGGGGGAAGAGTCCAGCAGGAGCAGGCCCCGATGTTACTTCTGCCTGCTCCTGTCCCCTCGGTCCTTCTTCTTCCCCATTAGGCTCACTTGCCACGGGACCTTACTTATCATAGTTCTGAGTTTATTAAAATCAGCTTTCCTAAAATCCAGAGTACGTGTATGGCTACACTCAGCTTTTGTCTCCTTTATAATCAAGAATTCAAGTATGACGTGGTCACTTTCCCCCAGAGTTCCCGTAACTGCCACTTTATCCACTAAGTCATCCCTATTGGTCAATATCAAGTCAAGGTTTGCCGATCCTCTAGTTCCTTCTTCCACTTTCTGTAGGAGAAAGTTATCACCCACACATGTCAGGAATTTCTTGGAAGGGACGCTTTTGGCAGTATTTGTCTCCCAACAGATATCAGGCTAATTGAAATCCCCCATCACTACTACATCACACTTCCTTGAAACACTGGCAATTTGTTTCTCAAAAGTTTCATCCTCTTCTTCTGCTTGATTGGGTGGTCGGTAGTAGACTCCGATTATCATGTTCTTTTTATTCCTTGCCCCATTAATTTGAATCCAGATGCTCTTGATGGGGCTCCCAGTCTGATCCGCCTGTATTTCTGTGCAGGGATAGGTATTTTTAACATTTTCTAGGATTTATCACACAATCCTATGTGAGTTTACTTAGAAGTAAATCCCAACATGTCTAATTGGCTATTTGGAGGGAACCAGGTTGGGGAAGGCTGATTAAGAGGAGGAAGAATGATTGGTACTGATTGCTGGGGTGTGTGGGTGTGTGGGAGTTTTTTCTGGATTCCTTCAGGCAGCAAAATGTCTTCGGACTGCCTATACTCCCTGAGCTTGCTTAGAGGAAAGGAAGCAAAGGAGAAGACTACTCCTACCTTCAATCTTCCAAGTGGCCGGAGTACATGGTGGGGGCTGTTATATTAATGATCCAATCAGCACTCATTATGTGCAAGCCTTTGACCTTGACTTGGGTAAATGTTTTAAGGAACTAGCTAAAAGTGGGCTAGATGGAACAACTATTAGGTGGATTCACAGTTGGCTACAGAATCGGACTCAAAGAGTACTTATCAATGGAACCTTCTCAAACTGGGGAGAGGCAACGAGTGGGGTGCCGCAGGGCTCAGTCCTGGGCCCAGGGCTCTTCAACATTTTTATTAAGGATTTGGACGAGGAGGTGCAGGGAACGCTGATCAAATTTGCAGATGACACAAAATTGGGTGGGATAGCTAATACCCTGGAAGACAGAAACAAACTTCAAAGTGATCTTGATAGGCTGGAGTGCTGGGCTGGAAACAACAGAATGAAATTTAATAGGGATAAATGCCAAGTTCTACATTTAGGAAATAGAAACCAAAGGCACAGTTACAAGATGGGGGATACTTGACTCAGCAATACTATAAATGAGAAGGGTCTTGGAATGGTTGTAGATTGCAAGCTGAATAGGAGCCAACAGTGTGATATGGCTGCAAGAAAGGCAAATGCTATTTTGGGCTGCATTAATAGAAGTAGAGCTTCCAAATCACGTGAGGTACTGGTTCCTCTCTATTCGGCCCTGGTTTGGCCTCCTCTAGAGTATTGCGTCCAGTTCTGGGCTCCACAATTCAAGAAGGACGCAGACAAGCTGGAGCATGTTCAGAGGAGGGCAACCAGGATGATCAGGGGTCTGGAAACAAAGCTCTATGAAGAGATACTGAAAGAACTGGGCATGTTTAGCCTGGAGAAGAAAAGATTGAGGGGAGGCCTGAGAGCACTCTTCAAATACTTAAAGGTTGTCACACAGAGGAGGGCCAGGATCTCTTCTTGATCCTCCCAGAGTGCAGGACACGGAATAACGGGCTCAAGTTACAGGAAGCCAGATTCCGTCTGGACATCAGGAAAAACTTCCTGACTGTTAGAGCAGTGCGACAATGGAATCAGTTACCTAGGGAGGTGGTGGGCTCTCCCACACTAGAGGCCTTCAAGAGGCAGCTGGACAAGCATCTGTCGGGGATGCTTTAGGGTGGGTTCCTGCATTGAGCAGGGGGTTGGACTCAATGGCCTTGTAGGCCCCTTCCAACTCTGCTATTCTATGATTCTATGATTCTAAGGATGATTGTAGTGCCTTTGGTTCACCACTCACGTTCACCTGTTTGGCCTCCTTCCACTAAAGCCTTCATTTCCTAGCTCTTCAGCAGAGGCTGGTGGCTCCGATGCCAGTGAGGCAATGAATCTGCTGTGGATTTCAGTAAGAACCAGTAAGAATTCTAAAGGTGCACCTTGGAAGACTCCTTTAAAGTTCTGACTGAAATCCAGAGAGAATTTCTCAACCCTATTGGCATCAGAGTGACCAGCCTCCACTGCAACATGTGTGAGTGTTCCCAAAAGTACCAAAACTGATTCCTAGGAAATGTAGGCACCCCATTTTTTTCATTTTTTTTTTTTTTTTTTTTTTTTTTAGGGTAGTTTCCCCTAACCTGGTGCTTTTCGGATGACACGTTCCTCCAAACCACAATAAGCAACCAGCAATCAAGCATTCAGTTTACAGATTTTACAAGATTTTTCTTCAATGAACAGATTTTAAAATGTGAAACCTTTTGGCATTAAATGCCATGCTTCAGTCGCCGAAGGCCGAAGGTAGCATTTGGTGCCAAAATGTTTCACCTTTTAAAATCTACGTGTTTACAACAGCGAGAACAAAATCTTTTAAAATGTATAAACTGAATGCTCACTGGCTTATTGTGGTTGGGTGAGGGGAGGACAAAATGCAAATTAAATAAACCTCTTCTCATCTAGGGCAGCCCATACATGGATGGGGATGATGTAGAATCATAGAATGGCAGAGTTGGAAGGGGCCTACAAGTCCATCGAGTCCAACCCCCTGCTCAATGCAGGAATCCACCCTAAAGCATCCCTGACAGAGGGTTGTCCAGCTGCCTCTTGAAGGCCTCTAGTGTGGGAGAGCCCACAACCTTCCTAGGTAACTAGTTCCATTGTCGCACTGCTCTAACGGTCAGGAAGTTTTTCCTGATGTCCAGCCGGAATCTGGCTTCCTTTAACTTGAGCCCGTTATTCCGTGTCCTGCACTCTGGGGGGATCGAGAAGAGATCCTGGCCCTCCTCTGTGTGACAACCTTTTAAGTATTTGAAGAGCGCTCTCATGTCTCCCCTCCGTCTTCTCTTCTTCAGGCTAAACATGCCCAGTCCTTTCAGTCTCTCTTCATAGGGCTTTGTTTCCATGTCATCATCATCATTATTATTATTATTATTATTATTATTATTATTATTATTATTTATTTATTTATTTATTTATATAGCACCATCAATGTACATGGTGCTGTACAGAGTAAAACAGTAAATAGCAAGACCCTGCCGCATAGGCTTACAATCTAATAAAATCATAGTAAAACAATAAGGAGGGGAAGAGAATGCAAACAGGTACAGGGTAGGGTAAGCAGGCACAGGGTAGGGAAAAACTAACAGTAGAAAGTAACAGTAGCCCTATTATCACAGGAATAGTCACAATATGAATCTTTATTTATGTATTTGTTTGCAATATTTCTCCAAAATAGATAAAACGGGTCAGCTCCTGACGATAGCCGAGCTGCTGCCTTTTTGTTGCAGGAGCTATACTAGAGGACCAGATACAAAAGAGGGCAGGGCTCCTGCAGTTTTACCGTGGTGATAAAGAGGGAATTTCACCAGGTGCTGCACGCCTACAAATGACACTTACTGAAATTCCCTTTTCTACACAACTGTTAAAGATACAGGAGCCCGGTCCTCCTTTCCACATGGTCACCTTAAAATGTGGGAGAAATTTTCAGCACAGCAAATGGTATTTCCATTAAACGCACGTACACTTGGTCTTACATGGCATTTTTAAACTTTTAAGGCATTTTTAAGTGCTAAATGGTTTGGGGCCAGGTTATTTGAAGGAACGCCTCCTCCCATATGTACCTGCCCGGACCTTAAGATCATCCACAGGGGCCCTTGTCCGTGAGCCCCTGCCAAAGGAAGTGAGGCAGGAGGCTACTAGGAGGAGGGCCTTCTCCACTGTGGCACCCCGGTTGTGGAAGGAGCTCCCCAGAGAGGTCCACCTGGCGCCTACACTGTACTCCTTTTGTCACCAGCTGAAGACCTTTTTATTCTCTCAGTATTTTAACACTTAATTTTAACTTAAATTTACATTTTACTGTTCTAACTCTGTATTTTAATCTTATATCAATTTTGCTGCGTGGTTTTTATCCTGGTTGTGCTTTTTATACTGTATTTTTTGTATTTGTGCTTTTAACCTGTTGGTTGTTTTATTATGGTTTTAATTTTTGTGAACTGCCCAGAGAGCTTCGGCTATTGGGCGGTATAAAAATGTAATAAATAAATAAATTATTATTATTATTATTATTATTTATTTATTTATTTATTTATATAGCACCATCAATGTACATGGTGCTGTACAGAGTAAAACAATAAAATAGCAAAACCCTGCCACATAGGCTTACATTCTAATAAATAAATAAAAGCCTTCATCTGGTATCTGAAAGAATATAGTGTAGGTCCCAGGTGAACCTCCTTAGGGAGCTCATTCCACAGCTGGGGTGCCACAGCAGAGAAGGCCCTGCTCCTGGTAGCCACCTGCCTCACTTTCTTTGGCAGGGGCTCACGGAGAAGGACCCCTGAGGACGATCAATAAGTGTCAGTCCACCAATCTAGAGAGCCGCGCTTTTCCTCGTGCATGACGCTGGTGATCATTCCAACACCCCTGCAAGGTTGGCCATCTTTGTCCTCACATTCCTGACCCATGAGAGCACCCTGCAATCGAGAGGCTTGGCTCAGACCACCCCCCACTCCGTGTTTTTGGCTGAGGTGAGATTTGAACTGGGGCTTTGGTGGCTGCCATGACAGGCAGAACCTTTAACAGCAGTTGCAGGTCTTCTCAGCGTACAGCTGAAGCTTCCTCTGTTGAGCTGGCTGTTTTGAAGCTCAGGATTCCTGTTGGGAAGGAAGAGTCAGAGAACGTTCCTCCACCGGTGAAAGTGAGAGCAGAGGTGTTGCTGGTATTGTCTGGCTCATGGAGCCCAGCTGTGAAAAGAGGGCGGTGGAATCCCCCAGCTGCAGCTTCTGGGACTCTCTCTGGGGGGGGGGTCACAATGCATCGGTGTAGAACAGCCTTCCGCAACCAGGTGCTCCCCGGAGGAATTGGGCTACAAACCCCTACCACAGCTTTAGGGGCAGGTTTATCTCGGCTATTTTAAGGTGCTGGCCTGGAGATGCTGACCCCTCACCTAAATTGTTCCTTTGCAGCAACATGACAGACAGAAATGCAAATGGTGAAGCTTATTTATTTATTGAAAACATTTATATCCCGCCCTATATCATGAAGATCACAGATAAAAGCATACAGTATAAAACAATCACTATGCATGGAGAACTCTTGGGGAGTCAAAGATTATGTACTCATTTATTAATTAAATGCATATCTCACCTTTCTACCAAAAATGTGACTCAAGGTGGCCACAGTACTAAAATACGTGATAAAGGTGCACGGAACGATGTATGGTGCGGAGAAAGTGGCTGGGGAAACGTTTTTCTCCCATTCATGAACCCCGTTGGGTCAGCCCATGGATCTAAAAGGCAGGAGGGTTGAGGGCACATCAATGGGAGGACTTCCTCACACAATGTGCAGTTCAATGATTGAATTCATTCCCACCAGATGTCGTCATGGCCACCAATTTGGAGGGCTTCAGAAGGGGGTTAGACAAGTTCCCGAAGAAGGAGGCTGCAACCAATGGCTACTAGTCCTCATGGCTATGATTAGCTTAATCTGCATTGGTGTAGAGCATTGGTGCCGCTGTGGCACCCCGGTTGTGGAACGAGCTCCCCAGAGAGGTCCGCCTGGCACCTACACTGTACTCCTTTTCTCACCATCTGAAGACCTTTTTATTCTCTCAGTATTTTAACACTTAATTTTAACTTAAATTTAAATTTTACTGTTCTAACTCTGTATTTTAATCTTATATCAATTTCTGCTGCGTAGTTTTATCCTGGTTGTGCTTTTTATCCTGTATTTTTTGTATTTGTGCTTTTAACCTGTTGGTTGTTTTATGATGGTTTTAATTTTTGTGAACCGCCCAGAGAGCTTCGGCTATTGGGCGGTATAAAAATGCAATAAAATAAATAAATAAATAAAGCTTTATACGTTTTCATCTGTTGTATTTCATGGTTTTAATTGTAAACTGCCCAGAGATGTAATAAATAAAATAAAAATAAAGAAGCACACACATATCCTGAAGGGGGCAGGGGGAGCCCCCCTCCATATCAACCCTGCAGAGATAAGATCAGCAGGCAGCTGCTAACTGTTGGCGGATCCCAAGTGCCCCTCCTCTCTCAAATCCTTGCATGATAAAGGCATGAATGCTCAACACTCGCTTCCTCCTACTTCAGGCAAGGCACCACAATCAGCCCCAGGTGCTAGAACCCAGGAGTTTGGCAACAACAGCGACACACTTTCTGGGCTGAGGAGCCTCACATGGCCAGCTGCAACACTGAGAGCCCATCAGCCTGGACTTTGGCCTCCTCTGCCATGGAAGGCTTGTGCTCCATGCCTGAAGAGGGCAATCCAGAGGAAAGGTTCTTGCACTCCGCTCTGCCCTGGGAAGACCCTGCCCTGGGCAAGGAAGCCCCAGAGGTGGGGGCAGCAGCTGCAGAGGGGGTTGCGGACAGGGAAGCGGAGGGCCTGGGAGAAGACCTGGGCAAGAAGGCAAAGAAGAAAAAGAAGAAGTACCATCGCCACCCCAAACCGCCTTACACCTACCTGGCCATGATTGCACTGGTGATTCAGGCCTCCCCAGACCGGAGACTCAAGTTATCCCAGGTAGGAGGGCTGAAGCAGCCTTGGAAAGGGGCTTTTTCTGTGGTGTAGGGAGATGTGTGTGTTGGTCCAGCTGGAGTTGAGTTAACGGTTTGCGGCCAGGTTATTTGAAGGAACGCCTCCTCCCATATTGAGCAGCCTTGTAGGCCCCTTCCAACTCTGCTATTCTATGATTCTATATATGCCTGCCCAGACCTTAAGATCATCCACGGGGTCCTTCTCCGCGAACCCCTGCCAAAGGAAGTGAGGCATGTGGCTAGTAGTAGGAGGGCCTTCTCTGCTGTGGCACCCCAGCTGTGGAACGAACATCCCAATCTCAGTGGCGCCTACAGTGTACTCTGGTGTGATGGCATGGGATGCTGCAACCTTGATGAAGCTAAGCTGAAAGCTAAAGCTAATGATCCAAAGTCACAGAAGGGCAGATTTTGTTTTAACATTAGGAGAAATGTTTTGATGGTAAGGGAAGTTTGTTTGACGATGGAACCAATGAGACCTAGAGGGGTCACGCAGAACAGGGGTGGGCAGAAAAGATATCAAGATCTGCAGGTGGATCTCTGGGTGACTTGCAATAGATCTACAGGAGTTAACGGCTCCCAGTGGTTTAACAGTAGTAGGGTGACCCATGTGGAAAAGAGGACTGGGCTCCTGTATCTTTAACAGTTGCATAGAAAGGGGAATTTCAGCAGGTGTCATTTGTATATATGGAGAACCTGGTTCAATTCCATCTTCATCGCAACAGTTAAAGGTGCAAGGGCTATATAGAGGGACCAGATGCAAAAGAGGGCAGGGCTCCTACAGCTTTAACAGTCGTGATGAAGAGGGAATTTCACCAGGTTCCCCATATATACAAATGACACCTGCTGAAATTTCCTTTTTCAATACAACTGTTAAAGATACAGGAGCCCAGTCCTCCTTTCCATAGGGTCACCCTAAACAGTAGAAACCAACGAAAGGGGCTTCACTCCAAATTAAGCCACTGCTTAATTTGTCTTGCATGTAGGTTTCCCACAGGCAGCTGGTCGGCCACTGTGAGAACAGAACACTGGACTAGATGGACCCTTGGTCTGATCCAGCCTCAGGGGTCTTCGTATAAGTAAGCTCATCAGTTGGGGTTTGTCTGGTTTTTACAATGGAACCAGTGACCTAGGGAGGTTGTGGGCTCTCCCCCACTAGAGGCCTTCAAGAGGCAGCTGGACAGCCCTCTGTCAGGGATGCTTTAGGGTGGATTTCTGCATTGAGCAGGGGGTTGGACTCGATGGCCTCGTAGGCCCCTTCCAACTCCGCTATTCTATGATTCTATGATTCTATAAGAGATGGGAGAAAGATGGGCCTTAGGCCTGATTTGGCGTTGCTCTTTTTACGTTCTGGCGGGGGCACCACAGATTGCTGATGAAGGAGTTTGGCATTAGTTTTGCATTTTCTCTATAAACCATACATAAGACGTCCTGAGCGGCATGTTTTTATTTAACAAGTTGAAAAGGAATTCATGGCTTGTGTTTAATTATTATTATTATTAGTAGTAGTAGTAGTAGTATTGGGGGGAAAATCCTTCCTGTCTCTCCATTCTGATCGAGACAGGGAACAACAGTAAATCTAAAACACATGAAACTGAATTAAAATATAATATACGTTGTTAAAAACATCCTAAAACATCTTTGGAAATGTTAAGCAGGGAAAGATATATTTTCAAACATATTTAACTTTTAAGTAGCTTTAAGGTCAGCTCTGGTTACACTCTCTCACCCATTGGGGCAAAGTCAGAACCTCATTTTCGGTGACATGCAAACAGGCCCGCGGTGAACACTCATTGGGGTGTGAGGTATGCACCCTTACGAAATGGGTGTGGAGAGAACACACAGACTTCGCTTAAACCCTTTTTAAGGGTTTAAGCGTAAGACTCACGCTGTAAGACTCAGCGTGAGTCTTACAGGAAGGCTTAGAGGGTGTGAAAAGGGCGGGGGGGCGACAGCTCAGAGGCCCAGAAGGATCAATTCCTTGCATCTCCGGATGGAGTTGGAGAAATTCCTGACCGAAACTCTGGAGAGCTCTACCAGTCCTGCTCTGTTTGGCCGCTCTTGCAAGGGTTGCTGCTAAGTTCCAAAGCCTCCTTTTTTGTGTTGTGATCCAAGGGGTATCATTATTCGCATCAATAATAATAATACCATCACAGTTGGCTGTGTGGATTCCCCACCCGCCTCTGTGTTGCAGTCATGCCTTTAAAGTCATTTGATTCTCTGTGCAAAGAGAGTTGTTCGAGAACAGGAGAGTGTGGGTCAAAAGGGGTGCTGCTGTGTGGTTGTATGAATCCCCTGCACCTGCTGATTGGCACACTAATCTTAACATTCTTTAACAGTGTGCTGCTTTTAATGATGCACTGGTTTTAAACATGAATTATTTTTATGTATTTTATGGTGTTTTTCTTTGTGTTGTACCCCACCTCGATCCAGAGGGAGAGGTGGGTAACATATTATTATTATTTTTATTATTATTATTATTATTATTATTATTATTATTATTATTATTAATGTTCCTGTGCCATTTTCCCTGGACTTTGCTGAGCCCTTGTGAAAGAGCACATCTCACACCAGTTGAAGCAAGGGTCTGCATGATAAAGGGCTATCTATGCAAATAGCTGCAGGACCTCTATCACTCAGTCCATCTGCTAGCTGGCCAGCTCTACTTTCAACTGTATCTAATGTAAATATCTCTCCCCCAGGTCAGAGATCAGTCAAGCCAGTTGGGGGATTAGAAGCAGCAGGGTGCAAATTGCTTTGGTGGAGGGGAGAGAATTCTTACACCAACGCAGGAGGAATAGTGGAATAATACAGCATCACACACAACACACACACACACAGCCTGCCTCTGCCCCCCCCTGCCCCCCCCGCAATTCCAAGGCACCCCATGACCATTCCAGAGGTGTTTTCTCAAGGGGACATCAAAGCTAGCTAGAGGAAGCAAGCAGATTCCATTACTTTAAGGATGATGACTAGAGTGGTAAACTCGACTCCTATCCGACAAGACACGACATAGAGAACATCTTCGTTCCTATGGGGTGGCAATACGTGCAGCGAAGAAAGCTTTCTTAGAATCATAGAATCATAGAATAGCAGAGTTGGAAGGGGCCTACAAGGCCATCGAGTCCAACCCCCTGTTCAATGCAGGAATCCAGCCTAAAGCATCCCTGACAGATGCTTGTCCAGCTGCCTCTTGAAGGCCTCTAGTGTGGGAGAGCCCACAACCTCCCTAGGTAACTGATTAGGGAGACCCTCCTAAGTGGAGGCCTCGCCAGGGCCTGAACTTGGGGCCTTCGGCATGCCACGTTGGGTCTCTGCCCCTGAGCTACAGGCACCTCCCAAATCAGGCTGCCAGTCCCCTTTGGGGAAGAGTTCAAGACCCGTCTGGGGCTGGGATACCGTACCTTTGCTTCTTGCACAGCCTGAGGTGGCAGGTAAATTCGGGGGAAGGTATACATGGCCCCCTGCACCGGATTGCAGTGGATTCTGGGGGCTTGGTTAAGGTCTCCTCTGTGAGCTGGGCCTTCTTGGCCAGAGCGCTCAGCACTGCCTGCTTTTCCTGCAAGAAGAGACCCACAGGTCAGAGCAGGGAGGGAGAGCAACACACCCCCAGGAAAGGACTCTGGGGGGCAGTCCAGCCCTTATCATAGAATCATAGAATAGCAGAGTTGGAAGGGGCTTACAAGGCCATCGAGTCCAACCCCCTGCTCAACGCAGGAATCCACCCTAAAGCATCCCTGACAGATGGTTGTCCAGCTGCCTCTTGAAGGCCTCTAGTGTGGGAGAGCCTACAACCTCACCAGGCAACTGATTCCATTGTCATACTGCTCTAACAGTCAGGAAGTTTTTCCTGATGTCCAGCTGCGCACATCTTCTTTGCACGCATTGTGTCTGCGAATTTGCATCCAGCAGAACTGTTCAAGGTGCTGAGAGGTCTAACTCAGACACCTTCTTCCCCCCACCCCCCGAACCCGATTTTAGAGCCTTCGGTAGTTCGCTGTGATACCTTTAACGATCATTTCACAGATAAAATATCTCGGATAAGAGCCAACTTAGATGCTGTCATTATAGCAGAAGCTGACAATGAAGTGTCCAGCGACTCCGCAAGTAGGATTACAGTAGATCAGTTTCAGTTGGTGAGTACCGAGGACGTGGACAAGCTGCTTGGATGAGTAAGGAAGACAACTTGCCCTCTCGATCGTGATCCCTCATGGCTGGTCATCCAGGGAGGAATCATAGAATAGCAGAACCGGAAGGGGCCTACAAGGAGATGCAGTTAGACAACAACTACATGCATATTATTAATACATCTCTCAGAGAGGGGAGCTTTCCATCATGCCTAAAAGAGGCAGTAGTACGGCCACTTTTAAAAAAGCCCTCCCTGGACCTTAATAATTACAGACCAGTATCAAATCTTCCATTTTTGGGCAAAGTGGTCGAGAGGGCCGTTGCCTTCCAACTCCAAGCAGTCTTGGATGATCCAGATTTTCTAGACCCATTTCAAACCGGTTTCAGAGCAGGATACGGAGTTGAGACTAGGGCTGTGCATGGACCCCCAGAACCGCTTCATGGCCCAATCTGGAACTTTCGGATTGGGCCCGAACTGCTTCGGGTCGATCCGACCCTCCCCTGCTCCGCTCTGTGGAGCGAGATCCGGAGGGCCGGATCGAGATTTTGCCACCCTTCCCCACTTACTTGCCTCCGCAGCAGACGGTGGAGGCAAGTAAGTGGGGAAGGGGGGGGTCAAAATGGGGGCTGAATAAGCCCCCCTGCCCTTCACCTGTGTCCAGCACTGGCTTCAACTGAGGCCCAGGCCTCAAGCCAGAAGAGGCCGTGGCCTCTTCCAGCTTGAAGCCTGGGCCTCAGTTGAAGCCGGCACCAGACTGCGATGGACACAGGTAAGACCCCCTCCCCACTTACATGGCTCCGCTGCCATCGCCACACAGATTGCAGCGGAGCTAGATAAGCCCCTTTTATATTACATGTTAATTTATCATTAATAGCGATATCCCATATTCCTTTCTTCTATATGGTAATCCCCTTGAACCTTCCAGTTCCTAGATATCATTAATCTTGCTGCTGTTAACAAATTCATTATCAATTCTTTTGTCTCTTTATTACAATTCAATTCTCCATATAATGATAATAATGCCACTATAGGTGTCTCTTCAATCTCCATTCCTAAAATTTCTTTTATCTCATTAAACACCATTTCCCATAATTTTTGTACAAAATCTCATTCCCACCACATATGTAAATACGTTCCTTTCTCTTGACAACCTCTCCAACATATTGCTGAATTCATCTTATTTATTTTATTTAATTTTACTGGGGTTAGGTTCCACCTCCAGAGAAGCTTGTAATAGTTTTCTTTTATCCTCACCGACATATTTCTCAGCACTCGTGGTTTCCATATCCCTTCCCAATTCTGTTGCCCTATTTGTTCCTTCAAGTCAGTTTCCCATACATCTTGCCCACACTTTCTGTCTCCCCCTTTTCCACTAATATTCTATATATTTCACTCGTTAAAACCTTTTATTAATTTATTTTCTCTTTTCTCATTTTCTTTTTTTAACATCAGCTCCTCAAATTTTGTAATAGCACTACACTCTCCATTATCATTTAACCATTTCTTCGTCCACTGTTCTAGTTGAAGATAATTTAACCACGTTATATTTTCCTCTTTTAATCTCTCCTTTATTTCTTCCCTAGTTCTCATCTTTTCTAGCCAATCTTTTAATTTCATTACCTTTCCCTCTTTTAAACTTTTTCTCAACCTGTTTTTTAAATTTCCCGGAAAGTTCCTCATCATTATCACTGGTGATATTGGGGAAATACTCGGAAGTAAGTCCTTTTTATATGATCACCATATTTGCCAGTGATTTTTTAAAAGGGGGTTCTCTATTTCTTCCCCCCATTTCTTTGCATAATCTCTGAAAAAAACATTTTCTAATTTCCATTCTATATCCTCTCCCTTTGTATCCTCCAACCAACTTAAATCTCCTAATCCTATCATGCTTTCTACTACATGTCTCAACCTATTAGCTACGTGATATAATTTTAAGTTTGGGAGCCCTAGCCCTCCTTTTTTTTGCATTACATACCAACTTTTTTTGTTTAATCTCGCCTTTCTATCACCATTACAAAAGTTATTTACCATACTTTGCCAACTTTTTAATTCTTTTTCTGATATTCTTATTGGCATCATTCTAAATAAAAAGTTTACTTTTGGTGAAATCCTCATTTTTATAAGGGCTATTCTTCCAAACCAAGACAAGTTTATCCTTTTATATTTTTCCAATTTACTCATAACTTCTCTTTTCAAACTATTTAGATTTTCCTTTTCTAGATCTTCCAAATTCCTAGTAAGTTTATTTCTTTAACTTTCATATTCTTCTCTTTACTCTCCCAATCTCTCTCCTCATTTTTACTATAGTTAAACAACATCGTCTCTGACTTTGTCCAATTTATTTTTAATCCCATCACTTCCTCAAACTCCTTCAGATGATGTTTTATTCTATCCGTTTTCTTCAATGGATTCTTAATTGTTAATACCGTATCATCTGCAAACATATTTATTTTTATTTCCTCTTTCCATCCTACTCCCTCAATTTATTTATTTATTTATTTATTACATTTCTATACCGCCCAATAGCCGAAGCTCTCTGGGCGGTTCACAAAAATTAAAATCATAGTAAGACAATAACAATGTCCTCTCTTATCACGTTCGCCAATAGTTCTATGACCAATACAAATAAAACCGGTGAAAGCGGGCAACCTTGTCTTGTTCCTCGGGCAAGTTGTATTTTTTCTGTAACTCCATCATTTACAACTAAATTTCGTGAATATAATTGTTCTATTAAACCTTTAAATCTTTACCCAAATCCCATCTTTTCTATTATCATCTTTAATGCTGGCCAACTCACACAGTCAAAAGCTTTGAATATATCTAAAGCTATTATTCCTGCTTTCATCTTTCTCTTTTTTATCTCCTGTATTATGTTTAGAACTCTTCCCACCAAATTATGCATTTGTCTTCCCGCTACAAACCCACACTGATCCTTCCCTATATAATTACCTATAAATGTATTCATTCGCTTCGCCATTATGTTGTTGTTGTTTATTCGTTCAGTCCATGGACCAGCCCACGCCAGAGGTTTCTGTCGGCCGTCGCCACCCCTAGCTCCCACAAGGTCAACTCTGTCACCTCCAGAATGTCATCCATCCATCTTGCCCTTGGTCGGCCCCTCTTCCTTTTGCCTTCCGCTTTCCCTAGCATCCGCGTCTTCTCCAGGGTATCCTGTCTTCTCATTATGTGGCCAAAGTACTTCAGTTTTGCCTTTAATACCATTCCCTCAAGTGAGCAGTCTAGCTTTATTTCCTGGAGTATTTATTTATTTTATTTATTTATTTAAGGATTTTTATGCCGCCATTCAGCCAAAAAAGGCTCTCACGGCGGCTTACAAAAGTATTTCTTGACAGTCCCTGCCCACAGGCTTACAATCTAAAAGACATGACACAAAAGGAAAGGGGATTGGGAGGGAGGAGGAGGAGGAGGGGGGAAAGCAAAGCAAAAAAAGGAGTATGGACTGTTTTGATCTTCTTGCAGTCCAAGGCACTCTCAGAATTTTCCTCCAACACCCCAGTTCAAAAGCATCTATCTTCCTTCGCTCAGCTTTCCTTATGGTCCAGCTCTTGCAGCCATAGGTTACTACGGGGAATACCATTGCTTTAACTATGCGGACCTTTGTTGTCAGTGGGGTGTCTCTGCTCTTAAATATTTTATCAAGATTTGTCATTGCTCTCCTCCCAAGAAGTAAATCTTTGCGCCCAGAAATACAAAGTCTGTCACTGCCTCCACGTTTTCTCCCTCTATTGGAGAAAGAAATCTTTATTTTTTCCTTTCATAGTATTACATGGCTTCCCCAATTTATCTTTAACTATCCCTATTGAGTTCTTTGTCTTTTTCATTTGTGTGGCCCTGGCCAGCACCTTAGAATTCCTATTACTATTCTCAAAATACTCTTTTTAAATAAATCAAATTCTTCTGTACTTCTTCTAAATTTCTGTTTTCTAATTCCTTCTTTTTTGCTTATAGTTTTGTTAAGATTGGTTTATTTCTACTTTGCAAATACTCTCTTTCAAGCTTCTTAACTTCATCCTCCAATTTTTTCTGTATCTCCTCTTGTTGTCTCCTTAAGTTACACGTTTCTCGAATACAAATCTCCCTAGCTACCACCTTCATTGTATCCCACAGTACTGATAGGGGACATTCCCCATTCTCATTAATTTCCCATATCTCTTGTAACTCTTTCTCCATCTTCTCCACTACCTTTTCATATTTTAATATTCTAGTGTTTAAATTCCATCTATTAGCTTTTCTGTAGTCCCTTTTCACTTTAAAATCCATGCTTACCAATGCATAGCCTCAGCTGAAACTCTCCCCACGGCCTGAGTTCGATCCTAGCGGAAGCTGGTTCTCAGGCAGCCGGCTCAGGTCGACTCAGCCTTCCATCCTCCCGAGGTCGGTAAAATGAGTTCCCAGTTAGCTGGGGGAAAGGTAATAATGGCCGGGGAAGGCAACGGCAAACCACTCCGCTATAAGGCCTGCCAAGAAAATGTCAGCGAAAGGTGGCGTCCCTAAAAGAGTCAGTAATGACTCAGTGCTTGCACGAGAGGTTCCTTTCCTTCCTTACCAATGCATGGTCAGTTACTTTAATTACGGGAGGTACTAAAACAAAGGACAGTACTTGCCCATAGGGAAACCATACTTGCCCATAGAGAAACCATACTTGCCCATAGGGATCCATTGAAAACGACTTGCCCATAGGGAAACATAGGACAGAATTCTCCGTAGAGAAACCATACTTGCCCATAGGGATCCAATGCAAACCGCTTGCCCATAGAAAACAATGGGACAGAATTCCATAGGGATCAAGTGATACAAGAGTGATAGAAGAGTGATACAAGCGCTTTGCAATGGATCCCTATGGGCAAGTATGTTTTCTCTATGGAGAATTCTGCCCCATTGTTTTCTATGGGCAAGCAGTTTGCATTGGATCCCTACGGGCAAGTATGTTTTCTCTATGGAGAATTCTGTCCTATGGATCCCTATGGACAAGCGCTTTGCAATGGATCCCTATGGGCAAGTGTGGTTTCTCTATGGAGAATTCTGTCCTATGGATCCCTATGGACAAGTGATTGCATTGGATCCCTATGGACAAGTATGGTTTCTCTATGGGGAATTCTGTCCCATTGTGTTCTATGGGCAAGCAGTTTGCATTGGATCCCTATGGGCAAGTATGATTTCTCTATGGAGAATTCTGTCCCATTGTTTTCTATGGGCAAGCAGTTTGCATTGGATCCCTATGGGCAAGTATGGTTTCTCTATGGAGAATTCTGTCCCATGTTTCTCTACGGATAAGCGCTTTGCAATGAATCCCTATGGGCAAGTATGGTTTCCCTGTGGGCAAGTAATGTCCTTTGTTTTAGTATGTCCCTTTAATTACCCCTAGTTGTGTCTTGCAAACCTTTATTGCTAATTCTTTTGAAACAAAGATATAAACAAAGAGTGTTCGGAAACTCCAGCTGGTTCAAAGAGCTGCAGCCAGATTGTTGACCAGGGCTGGTTACAGGGAGCAGAGAACTCCCCTGTTAAAACAGCTCCACCGGCTTCCAGTCTGTTTCCGGGCACAATTCAAAGTGCTGGTTATGACCTATAAAGCCCTATATGGTTTGGGTCCAGGTTATCTGAAAGACCGTATTCTCCCTTATGAGCCTGCCCGTGCTTTGAGATCTTCCGGAGAAGGCCTTCTTTCAGTCCCACCTTCTTCACAGGCACGCTTGGTGGGAACATGGGAGAGGGCCTTCTCGGTGGCTGCTCCGGTGCTCTGGAACTCTCTTCCTGGGGAAGCTAGGCTGGCTCCCTCCTTGATGGGCTTTCGGAAGCAGGCAAAAAGTTCTTTGCTCCAGCAGGCCTTTGCAGAATAATCCAGCCCTCCATCTATTTTAATGTCTTATAATTTTGTTGTGTATTTTTTAATTGTTTATGGTTTTGTTTCCCTCCCCCCCCATGTATATTTTAAACTTTGTAAGGCCGCCTTGAGGCCCAGCATTGGGCAAAAGGCGGGATACAAATAAATATAATAATAATAATAATAATCATCATCATCATCGTCATCATCATCATCATCATCTATCCTTGAGAATGTTCTGTAAACTGGTGAATAAAAAGTGTATCCAACCTCCCCCGCCCTTGTCATTCGCCAAACATCTGTAAAATCCTTTTCCTTTATCATTTTATTTAAACTTGTAATATTATTCCTCCTTTCTCAGGCGGTGGGGCTTGACTTATCTAAATTATTATCCATCACCATATTGAAATCTCCAGCTAATATTACATGCCCTTTTTTATTTCCTCCATTTCTTTGAATACTTCCCTATAGAATTCTCTTTGCCTCTCGTTAGGGGCATAAATATTAACTAAAGTATAATACTCTCCTGCCATTTGCCCCTGTATCATAACATATCTCCCTTTTTCTTCGAGATAATTATAGCCACACCATATATTTTTTTTTGACGTCCCCATTGACTTTTCATACAACACTGACCACGTTTAAGCGTAACTCATTTATACCTTCTTTAGCTTTCTAGTTTCTTCTAGAAAGATAAAATCGGCCCCATCTTTGTTAAACAATTGTTCTATTCTCTTCCTCTTAACAACCGAGAAGTTTCACATTGAGTGTTGAGATACATACTTTCTTATCCATAATATATTTATTTTGCTCTTTGTAAATCCCTTGTGCACACCCACATTAACAACAACACTACTAACTTAAACTTAAACCAACAATCACAATTTTTATTCTCTCCCCTCCCCCTCTCCCCCCCAGTTCCCCTCCCCCCTACTTTACTTCTCCGTAGGTGAACCACCACTCCGGTCATGACGCCTTAAAGGTGAACATTTTTTCTTTCCTGGCCTAAGCTTTTGGGGACACTTTCCACTTTATCGGATGCACGATGGATTAACCTCAACCTCACATGGGTAGATCTATATACATACTTGCTGGGGGCGAGGTGTGTCCAGGTGGGGGCGGTGGTGGAGAGATGCCAGTTGTGTTGTCAATGGGAAGTGAGATGCAAAAAAGCAGACAATTATGCTGTGAGCAGTTCCAATATGCATGTAGCCACATAAGCCCATCAAAAGTGCTCAGGAAGGACATTAAGGCGAAAGGTTTTGCCCTGAGGCTGAGATCTCGCCTGTTTTGCAAGTGATATGCAAGCCAACTGACAGGAAAAGCCTTTGACCGCCTAGCCAAGACACCGAGCCACCTTTGATTTTTAGAAACATGAGGCACACATTTAAAATGATCAGCAGGCCAACAAACTTGCTATAACGGCTTATGTTACGCCGGGTACAGCTAGTTTTTATTAATGTCTTGGAAGAAGAGGTTGGGGAAATGTTTATCAGATTTGCAGATGACACAAAATTGGATGAGATAGTTAATACCTTAGAAGACGGAAACAAATTTCAAAATCGTCTTGACAGGTTAGAAGACCAGGCAGAAAATAACAGACTGCAATTTAATAGAGACACGTGCCAAGTTCTTCCATTTAGGAAAAAGAACTCAAAAGCACAGGTATAAGATGGGGGGTACCTGGGTTGGCAATAGTATGTGTGAAAAGGATCTGGGAGCTGTGTTCGATCACAAGCTGAGTATGAGGCAGCAGTGTGAGGCAGCTGCAAAAAAGGCAAAGGCAATTTTAGGCTGTATCAATAGAAGTACAGTTTCAAAATCGTCAGAAGTCACACTTCCACTCTACTCTGTGCTGATCAGAGCTCACCTCAAATACCGTATCCGGTTCTGGAAACCACACTTAAGTTTTGGTTGAACATCATTTGGTTGAACTTCTCCACCAGGAATTTATCCAACCCCCTTTTAAAGCCACTCAAATTGGTGGCCATCGCTACATCTTGTGGTAGTGAGTTCCATAATTTAACTATGCGCTGTGTGAAGAAGTGATTCCCTTTACCTGTCCTGAATCTCCCACCAATCAGCTTCATGGGATGATCCTGGGTTCTAGTATTATGGGAGAGGGTGAAAAATGTCTCCCTATCCACCTTCTCCACAACATGCATAATTTTGTACACCTCTATCATGTCTGAAGTTCAGGTCCCAACTCTGGCCCTCCATGGGTCCAGTCCAATTCTCCAGCATTCCCCACAAGGCCACACACCCTCCCCCGGCTACACCCCTTTCCCCCAATCACCAACTGTTTGATGGTTTCTGGGCTTTTGTGCAGTCCCCCCCCTCATTTTAAAGCTTTGAAATGCCTTCCTAAGGCTGTTTATGTTAAAATATGCTGGTCTTTTGCCCCACCCCTTTTACCTCTGGCCACACCCCCTTTGTGGCCCTGGGGCTGAAAGACGTTCTGCAACTCTGATGTAAGGTCCCATGAACACAACATTTTGAGTTGAAGAGCCAATGGACAACAAAAGGTTAACTTTTTAAAGGGCATGTTGCTATGATCTTGAGTTTACCACCCATGTGCTAAATCTGGCCAGCAGCAGCATATATGGACGAATGCTCCGGAGTAGTCCCTCCTCTCCCTTACGCACACCCTTTCTGGAGGTCTACATGAGCATCTTTCCAAAGTATACCCTTCTTGCATTTGGGCTGGCTCTCACTGGCCCAAAGTTCTCCCAGCATTTATTATATGGGCAGCCTGATCCTGTCCTCTCCTTTAGCTGTTGTGGTACAAGGCAAGGCTGCACTGCCAAGAGAAAATACAGGCCTCCTGGACTCAAGTCCAAGTTGGAGCATCATCTAGAAGTGCTAATTAAATGAAAGCAGAAGTTCAAATGGAACCAGTTACCTAGGGAGGTGGTGGGCTCTCCCACACTAGAGGCCTTCAAGAGGCAGTTGGACAACCCTCTGTCAGGGATGCTTTAAGGTGGATTCCTGCATTGAGCAGGGGGTTGGACTCGATGGCCTTGTAGGCCCCTTCCAACTCTGCTATTCTATGATTCTATATACGTACTTGCTGGGGGCGAGGTGTGTCCAGGTGGTGGAGGGGTGGAGAGATGCAAGTTGTGTTGTAAGTGGGAAGTGAGATGCAAAAAGCAGAAGCAGTTCCAACCTGCAAGTAGCCACATAAGCCCATCAAAAGTGCTCAGGAAGGACATTAAGGCCAAAAGTTTTGCCCTGAGGCTGAGATCTCCTCTGTTTGGCAAGTGATATGCAAACCAACTGACAGGAAAAGCCTTTGTCCGCCTAGCCAGGAGGCTTTCCAAGAGAGCACAGCTTTGCCCACTGGGTTCCTGCGGCTGATTGGATAAATCCTAAATTTTAAAGCAATCTCCATGTGTGATTTGCTCCTATTGAACATTGAGCCACTTTTGATTTTTAGAAACATGAGGCACACATTTAAAATGATCAGCAGGCCAACAAACTTAAATAGATCCCCTCTCCATCTGACAAATCCATGTGTGGGTTTGATAGGCAAAGGCTGGGGTCCCCTGCACTTACCCCTTGCATTTTCATTTTTCATTTCATTTATTGCATTTTTATTCTGCCCAATAGCCGAAGCTCTCTGGGCAGTTTACAAAAATTAGAACTACTACAACATTTAACAGTATACTAATCAACAACAACATCACAATAATATTCAAAAATATACTAAATACAAGTTTACAGCAAAACAAACCAGATAAGAAGATAAAAAGAAAAGAAAAGAAAGCTTGGTTGGAACAGCGTTTCTCTCCCTGAAGCAGCGCCTCCTTTCAGCTCCACCCTTGCTTTTAAAGTCTTCCAAGAGCGCCTCTGAGCATACACAGAACACCTCTCCCTTTTCACTAATAGCTTTTCACTAAAAAAAACCTCTGCCCTTATCAGCCGTTCATTGAATCAGTTCAATGGAATCCGCTCAATGGAACCAGTTACCTAGGGAGGTGGTGGGTTCTCCCACACTAGAGGCTTTCAAGAGGCAGCTGGACAACCACCTGTCAGGGATGCTTTAGGGTGGATTCCTGCATTGAGCAGGGGGTTGGACTCGATGGCCTTGTAGGCCCCTTCCAACTCTGCTTTTCTATGATTCTATGTCATTCCTAAGGCAACAGCTCTGAATAACTTTCCTAACCTTTTTCCAGATTTGCTTCCTAAAGACAACCTCTTAGTCTGGAGCAACGCTTACACAGCTCTCGGAAACGGGAGGAAAATCCCTACCGCTAACTCCTCGCTGTCTTCGTGAAATGACCACCATTTCCTCGCTTTCCCTGGGATCCTCCAGTTTCTCTTTGTTGCTCTCTTTTATCAGATTGGTCTGATCTGGTGTTTTGAGCCCGAGCGACAGTTCGGCCTCCCCTCAGTGCCGTCGGGTCCGCCTGGCCACCCCACTGTCATGAAGGGGGCAGCACCACGGTCCGGAGCATGAGCGAGGCATGGCCGGGGCCCTTGGTGGCTGGGTGGGAGGCCGCTCGCCTGCTGCGAGCCCAGGCCCCGGCCTAATCTCATGCGAGCTAATCTCATGCAAGGCTGACAGGAACCCCAGGGAGAGGGGAACACCTGGCCCCACTCCCCCTGACCTCCCTGCCCCCCAGGTCTGCCAGACGGCGCTGTATCAGCGGCCTCCAAGCAGCCTCCCCCTCCAGCCGTTCTGTCTCTCGGCCGCTTAATGTCTCCACGACTGGTCTGAAGTGAGTCATGACTCACTCGAGTCCCGTTCATTTCAGTGGGTCTACTCTAAGTAGAGCTTAGATTGCATTTTGCCCAGGGACTGCATCACAAATGCATATATATAAGCAAGAGTAACAACGTGTAACGTCTTTAATTAATAAACTTTAAGATATGCTACAACGGCGTATGTTATGCCGGGTACAGCTAGTTTTTATTAATGTCTTGGAAGAAGAGGTTGGGGAAATGTTTATCAGATTTGCAGATGACACAAAATTGGATGAGATAGTTAATACCTTAGAAGACGGAAACAAATTTCAAAATCATCTTGACAGGTTAGAAGACCAGGCAGAAAATAACAGACTGCAATTTAATAGAGACACGTGCCAAGTTCTTCCATTTAGGAAAAAGAACTCAAAAGCACAGGTATAAGATGGGGGGTACCTGGGTTGGCAATAGTATGTGTAAAAAGGATCTGGGAGCTGTGTTCGATCACAAGCTGAGTATGAGGCAGCAGTGTGAGGCAGCTGCAAAAAAGGCAAAGGCAATTTTAGGCTGTATCAATAGAAGTACAGTTTCAAAATCATCAGAAGTCACACTTCCACTCTACTCTGTGGTGATCAGACCTCACCTCAAATACTGTATCCGGTTCTGGAAACCACACTTAAGTTTTGGTTGAACATCGGGGGGGGGGGGGGGGAAACTTCCTAATGGTCAGAGCAATTAGACAATGGAACCAACGGCCTCAGAGTTTCGTGGGCTCCCCATCTCTGGAGGTCTTCAAGCAAGGTCCTGGAAGCCACCTCTCAGAGATGCTTTCAGATGGATTCCTGGACTGAGCAGGGAGTTGGACTCGATGGCCCCTTCCAACTCTAGGGTTCTGTGAAGGCAGGTTCCTTTCTTCCTTCTTTCATAGAATCATAGAATAGCAGAGTTGGAAGGGGCCTACAAGGCCATGGAGTCCAACCCCCTACTCAATGCAGGAATCCACCTCAAAGCATCCCTGACAGATGGTTGTCCAGCTGCCTCTTGAACTACTGCTTTCCAGCAGTTGTCCCTATTTCTAGAGATCTCCTTTGCAGATCGGTTCCTGATGGCCCCTGGGTATCTTCTCACCTTTGCTTCTTGGCCTTCCAGATCATCAAGGAGATCAGCACCCTCTTCCCTTTCTTCAAGGAAGGCTACCAGGGCTGGAAGGACTCCATCCGCCACAACCTCTCCTGCAACGATTGCTTCCACAAGGTGAGATGGAGCGTCAGGCCAGGCCAGGGCTGGGCTGGCCTCTGCAGGGCTCTGTGGTTTTCTCAAGGGAGGCTTTCTGCCACCAGCTACTCATCTGTTGGGCTGGATGCAATTTCTGGAACTCATGTCCAGGTTGGAAGCACACTAAGATGGCACACTGTTTTAACTTGGTTTATGGTTTAATTTGTTTTTAGCTGTGTATATTTACTGTTTTATACAGTATGCTTTTATTTGTATGCCGCCCTGAGATCTTATCGATATGGGGCGGGATATAAATGTTTTAAATCAATCAATCAATACCTACCCCCATGATGGGCCATTTTAAGGCACCCATTCCCTTGCCCAGCATTTCCCAACCTGGTGCTCTCCAATGGTGTTAGCGGCCAAAGCTACGCTGGGTGGGGGATTATGGTAGTTGTAGTCCAACATACCTGGAGAGCAACAGGCCTGCTTTACGCACACACCGAGTCCATTCCTTGGGATATGCACTGTGTTGAATTTGATGTGCAATGGAAGTGGATGCCTCCAAAAAGACTGGAGCTGGTTACTCTCCATGGAACTGAATGGTGAGCAGCACCATGTAGATCTGTCTGGATCTACACAACTGCTTTAAAGCACTTTAAAACGCTTTATAACGGTTTTGACAACTGTATACGGAGTGTGTCCTGGGCCCCAACAGTTGTCTAAATTGTTACAAAGGGTTTTAAAGTGCTTTAAAGCAGTAGTATAGATCCTGCCCCTCTCAGGGCCCAGTGATAGGATTGCATTCAGAATCCCAAGAGGGTGGACAGGAAGAGGCCTGGTTGAAAGCAAAGTGCTGGGAATGAGACAGTTTGGAAGCTCAGGGTCACTCGCGTCTGGAAGGAGGTGTTGAAAGCTTTGCATGAAGGTATTCCCTCCATCCGGGGCAGGGAGAAGGGCTCTTGGGGACACGCACACACAGCATTTCTGGAGGGTCGTTGCGGAACAACTGCAGGCACTCTTAGAGGACACTGATTATCTAGACCCATTTCAATCTGGGTTTCGACCTGGTTACAGGACTGAATCAGCCTTGGTTGCCCTGATGGATGACCTTTATCGAGAGAAGGAGATGGGGAGTGCAGCCCTGTTAATGCTGCTCGATCTCTCATCGGCTTTTGATACCGTCAGCCAAGGTATCCTCCTGGATCGACTCTGTGGGATGGCCATTGGAGGCACAGTGGTTCCGGTCCCACCTGCAGGGTTGATTTCAGAGAGTAACGTCGGGTGACCATTTCTCGGCCCCTGGGCAATTGACCTGTCGCTTGCCGCAGGGCACCGTCTTGTCCCCAATGTTGTTTAACATCTATATGAAGCCTTCAGGGGCAGTCATTAGGGGATTTGGAGCAAAATGCCATCAGTACACTGGTTAGGCCTCATCTAGAGTATTGCGTCCAGTTCTGGGCTCCACAATTCAAGAAGGACGCAGACAAGCTGGAGCGTGTTCAGAGGAGGGCAACCAGGATGATCAGGGGTCTGGAAACAAAGCCCTATGAAGAACTGGGCATGTTTAGCCTGGAGAAGAGAAGATGGAAGGGAGACTAGCACTCTTCAAATACTTAAAAGGTTGTCACACAGAGGATGGCCAGGATCTCTTCTCAATCCTCCCAGAGTGCAGGACACAGAATAACGGGCTCAAGTTAAAGGAAGCCAGATTCCAGCTGGACATCAGGAAAAACTTCCTGACTGTTAGAGCAGTACGATAATGGAATCAGTTGCCTGGTGAGGTTGTGGGCTCTCCCACCCTAGAGGCCTTCAAGAGGCAGCTGGACAACCCTCTGTCAGGGATGCTTTAGGGTGGATTCCTGCATTGAGCAGGGGGTAGGACTCGATGGCCTTGTAGGCCCCTTCCAACTCTGCTATTCTATGATTCTATGATTCTATGACACGCAGCTCTGCCTCCCCGTGACATCTGACTCAGGAGAGGCTGTGCAAGTCCTGGACCAGCGCCTAAACTCAGTCTTGGGCTGGATGAGGGTCAATAAACTGAAGCTGAATCCTGGCAAGACAGAAGCCCTGTGAGTGAGTGGTTCCCAGGTCCAGGAGATAAGCCCATTCCCTGTTCTGGATGGGATTGCACTCCCTCTGGAAGATCAGGTTCGTAGTTTGGGGGTACTCCAAGATCCATCATTGTCACTGGAGGCCCAAGTGGCCATGGCAGTTCGGCATGCCTTTTACCAGCTTCAGCTGTCTCACCAGCTACAGCCTGTTCTGGATGGGAATAGGTTGGCCACAATGGTATGGGCATTAGTAACCTCAAGGCTAGATTACTGGAATGCACTGTATGTGGGGCTGCCCTTAAGACTGCTCCGGAAGCTGGAGCTAGTGCAGAACACACTAGTTCCGCTGTTGCCAGGAGTTGCCTCTTTTCAGCATATAACTCCTTTGCTGAGGGAATTGCAGCAGCTACTTATTGGCTACTGGGCCAGGTTTAAGGTTCTAGTACTAATGTGCAAAGCCCTAAGAACTTTGGGCCAGGATACCCGAGAGAGCACATTCTCCCTTACCAACCTGCCTGATCACTGAGGTCATCGGAGGGCCTGCTCCTGATGCTTCCATGTGGAGCTGTAGTCCCTTTGGAATCCACCAGGAGAAGAGCCTTCCATGTGGTGGCCCCTTATCTGTGGAACTCCCTGCCCCTGGCAGGCACCAACACTAGGCTGCTTCTGTCGCCTCCTGAAAACAACTCTGTTTCGAGAAGCCTTCCCCAACTGTTTTTCTGGTTCCTTTGTTTTTAAATTGAACACTTAAATCTTCTTTCTTTTATTGTTTATACCTATGTTCACCGCTCTGGAATCTGTGTTAGATAGCTGAGCAGTATGTAAATACTCCAAATGACTAAATAACCAACAAACAATACCTCGCAGGTGCTGAAGGACCCCACAAAGCCCAAGGCCAAGGGGAATTTCTGGACCGTGGACGTGGCGCGCATCCCAGCTGAGGCCCTCAAGCTGCAGAACACGCCCATCTCCCGCCAGGAGAGAATCTTTGCCGTCGACTTGGCCCCGTATGTGTACAACAGCTGGCCCTTGCTGCCTCCCCACAACGTGGTTCCCTCTGAGGAGAGCACAGGCCTGACCACAGGGCAGGGAGAGGCCCGGCAGAACAGCCCCTTCAGCATTGACTCCTTGCTGAGCGACTTCCAGGACGTGGACCTTTGCGGGAAGCCCAGGACGTTCGCTGTGCCGCCACCGCCGCGCACCCTGGCCACTGGCCCGGAGGTGTGGGGGCCCGTCCCCATCTTCTGCGTCTCCTCGGGGCCTCCCGTGCTGCCCTGGCGGCCTCCGTGCCACCTGCCGGCGCTCCGCTCATTCTCCTCCTCCAGCAGCCTCTCCTCTCTCGACGAAAGGGAGGCTGAGAAGCAGAGGCCCAGGAAGGGGCCGGGGTTCCACACCCTGGCCAAGCGCCCCAGGGTGCTCCAAGCCCCGGAGAGCAGTGACTCTGACTCCGAGGGCGGCACTCCAGCCCTGCCGGCCCTGCGCTGGGAGCAGCTGCCCACCTCCTACACCACGGGCGTGGCCCCCAACGTGGTCGCTCCGCCAAGCCACTCCCCGCCATTCGCCACGGCCTTCCCGGGCCTGCCCTTCCATAGACCCACGCCCTTTCCCAGTCCAGGGTACTGGGAACTGATGGGAAGGCCCTTTCTGAGTCCCGTCCCTTCCACTCAGCTTTCGGTAGACCTGGATCAAACCATGCCTCCCAACAAGAGTGTGTTGGACGTCTGGATGACTCACCCCACGGACATTATCCACCCAGCCTTGAGCAGCTTAGGGCCTTTACCCAGCAGTGCTGTAGTGACCCATTATGAATCCTCGTGAGGTGGCCCAGTAGCAGCCGGGGGCGGGGAGGAGCTGGCCTCCCGGAATCTGTTTATGTGGGGTGACCCTATGGAAAGGAGGACGGGTCTCCTGTAACTTTAACAGTTGTATTGAAAAGGGAATTTCAGGAGGTGTCATTTGTAGGCATGCAGCACCGGTTGAAAGGCCCCCCTCATGACCACAGTTAAAGCTGTAGGACCCCTGCCCTCTTTTGTATCTGGACACTGCAAACGAGGGCAGGGCTCCTGCAGCTTTAGCTGTTGTGATGAAGACGGAATTTCACCAGGTGCTGCATGCATACACAGGACACCCGCTGAAATTCCCTTTCCTCTACCACTGTTAAAGATACAGAAGCCCTGTCCCTCCTTTCCATAGGGTCACCCTTGTTCATGCCTCTTGCCATCCTGTCCTCAGCCAACTGCAAATCTCTTTCTGTCATGCCCTGAAGCATCCCCAGAACACCCTTCTGCCACTCCACCTCCCATCAGTCAAGGCCCAAATAGCAGCCAACAGCTCAGGTATTTCTCTTCCACCTGTTGCAGGGAGAGAGAGCTGGCGGCTGTGTTGTCCAGCGCTCCCAGCCCAATTCCCCTGGAACGGTCTCCATCCGGAATGGTCTTCAGATAGGATGTGATCCCCCATAGCAAGTTATGGAGTGAGGTGGGATCTGCTGGGCAGGTCCTAAGCATCACAGGCAGAATGAGAACCAAGTACTGCTGTGCAAGATCTCTCTGTGGATCAGAGAAGGAAGGGCTCTTTCACACACACGCACGCACACACACACACACCAACCCCCCTCCCCCCGCCACTGAATCCTCACTTGCCTGACAAGCTTCAGAGCCAATGGGTGCATTGATTGCTGAGGCCTTGCTGCCCTGGGGTGGGGTGGGGTTGTCACACCAGACAACCTGGGCGATGTCACACCTCATCCAGGGAAGGGAGAAGGCACAGGCCGGACAGTATTTCTCATCCCAAGCTCCAAAGAGCTGCTGGCTTGTTCTTTTAAAGCTGCAGGAGCCCTGCCCTCTTTTGTATCTGGTCACGCTAGGCAGGGCTCCTGCAGCTTTAACTGTGGCGATGAAGAGGGTACGGATGCGACAGCCAACTCTGGTTTAACTAACCTTCCTTTGACCACAGTAAATTGAAGGAAACAAACTCGGTTCAGCATCTACAGAAATCGTGAGGTCTCTGTTTGTGTCTTTATTAAGAAAGCTGTCTGACTTGTATGTTTTTATATATATATTTAACTTTTTAACCACTTTGTTAAATAGAGTTTAATAAAAACCATTTTTTAAAAAAAGGAATGGAAAATGACCATGTCCTGCTTGGGAGAATTTCCAAGCTAAAAGAGTAAACTCCCCAAGTCACACAGCATCTTAAACCTAAGCGCTCTCTCTCTCTCTCTCTCTCTCTCTCTCTCTCTCTCTCTCTCTCTCTCTCTCTCTCACACACACACACACACACACACACACACATTCACACTCACACTCACACACCACCTTGCATTACTCCTTCAGCAGTTCAGCACCTCACAACTGGAAACTTTCTTTTTGCTTATATAATTCTCTAAATCACCATGTACATTTATGATGATGAATAAAATTAAATTAATTCAATATAATTATAACAGTAACTGCTTCAAGAATCAAGTCAAAAGCCTGACAAATACAAGATGGAATAAAGCCATTTCGGCAGAAGCTGTGAACTGTCCACCAAATGCAATTCCAGGAGTGCTGATCCCATACTTTATTAAACAGTAATGAATGCAAAGACGTTCTCTCTCTCTCTCTCTTGCTCTCTCTCTCTCTCTCTCTCTCTCTCTCTCTCTCTCACACACACACACACACACACACACACACACCCCTTCAGTGCACCACTGAGGGTCAAAAAAATAAAGAAAGAGGGCATTTCACCAGGTGTTGCATGCCAGAAATGGCACCTGCTGAAATTCCCTTTTCTGAAATTGCCACTGTTAAAGGTACAGGAGCCCTGTCCTCCTTTCCATAGGGTCACCCTAGCTTGTCCACACTGCCAAGAATCCCATCTTTATTCTGTATCACCACGCAGTATATTAGGAGAGGTATTTGCAACAGCCTTCTTCAACTTGGTCCCCTCCAGTTGTGTTGGACTTCAACATCCATGATCCCCGCCCCCCCAGCCAGCACTGATCCAATACATCTGGAGCACACGAGACTGGAGCAGGATGTTTCATATGAAATTGGTAAGTCACATTGTGCTTGCTCGTTTTTCTCTGTTTGGGTGATTCCTCACTATCAGGATCTGTATTCCTGTTGCGCGTTCAGCTTCTGGCATATTTGCTTGAGCAGACTTCACCGAAATGTCCTGTCCCATACTCTGCATTGTTTCATTTGGTAAGGCTCTTTGCAGGTGTGAAACAGCCTTAACAAATGAAACAATGAAGAATATGTAACAGGGCATTTCAAGGCCATCGAGTCCAACCCCCTCTAATGCCCCTATTCCCTGGCTGTAGGAGCGTCTGCCTTAGAGTCATAGAATCATAGAAGAGCAGAGTTGGAAGGGGCCTTCAAGGCCATCGAGTCCAACCCCCTTCTCAATGGAGGAATCTACCCTAAAGCATCCCTGACAGATGGTTGTCCAGCTGCCTCTTGGAGGGCCTCTAGTGTGGGAGAGCCCACCACCTCCCTAGGTCATGGGTTCCACTGTCATACTGCTCTAACAGTCAAGATTTTTTTCCTGATGTCCAGCCAGAATCTGGCTTCCTGTCACTTGAGTCCATTAGTCCGGGTCCTGCACTCTGGGAGGATCGCTAAGAGATCCTGGCCCTCCTCTGTGAGTTTTTGGAGAATTCGTATAAAAAGTTTTTTATTTGTATCCAAAGGTGCTCAATGCTATTTGGTGCTTTTCCCCCTTAACAGACATACACCTTTGTGGGACAACCTTTCAAGTATTTGAAGAGGGCTATTATGTCTCCCCTCAATCTTATCTTCTCCAGACAAAACATGCCCAGTTCTTTGTTTCCAGACCCCTGATCATCCTGGTTGCCCTCTTCTGAATACACTCCAGCTTGTTTGCATCCTTCTTAAAGTGTGGAGCCCAGAACTGGACGCAATACCCTAGATGCCTAACCAGTAATGAATAGAGAGGAACCAGGACCTCAAGTTATTTGGAAGCTATATTTCTATTAATGCAGCCCAAAATAGCATTTGCTTCCCCCCCCCCTTTTTTTTTCCAGCTACATCATACTCTTGGCTCATATTCAGCTTGTGATCTACAACAATTCCAAGATCCTTCTCATTTGTAGTAGTGCTGAGCAAGTATCCCCCATCTTGTAACTGTGCATTTAATTTCTTTTTCCTAGGTGTAGAACTTGGCATTTATCCCTATTCAATTTCATTCTGTTGTTTTCAGCCCAGCACTCCAGCCTGTCAAGATCACTTTAAAGTTTGTTGCTGTCTTCCAGAGTATCGCTTCCTTGTCCAAATCATTAATAAAAATGTTGAAGAGCACTGGACCCAGGACTGAGCCGTGTGGTACCCCACTCGTTACCTCCCCTAGTTGGAGAAGGTACTGTTAATAAGCACTCCTTGAGTCCGATTCTGTAGCCAGCTGTGGATCCACCTAATAGTTGTTCCATCTAGCCCACTTTTAGCTAGTTTGTTAATCAGAATGTCATGGGGTACTTTGTCAAAAGCTTTGCTGAAGTCAAGATATATGACGTCCACAGCATTCCCACAGTCCACAAGGGAGGTTATCCTATCAAAAAATGAGATCAGATTAGTCTGACAGGATTTGTTCTTGACAAATCCATGTTGGCTTCTAGTAATCACTGCATTGATTTCAAGGTGCTTACAGATTTTCTTTATAATCTGCTCCAAATTTTTCCCGGGGTGGATGTCAGACTGACTGGTCTGTAGTTCCCAGGTTCCTCCTTTTTACCCTTTTTGAAGATAGGGACAACGTTAGCCCTCCTCCAGTCATCCGGCACCTCACCCGTCTTCCATGATTTTGCAAAGATAATAGACAAAGGTTCTGAGAGTTCTTCCGCTAGCTCCTTCATTACTCTACGATGCAGTTCATTGGGCCCTGGAGATTTGAATTCATTCAAAAAAATTAAGTGTTCCTTGACCGTTTGTTATCAATCTCAAACTGCAAATTCAGCTTGTACTTCACTTTTTCCAGGGTGGGTGGGTGGTCATAGACTTGCTTTTTGGGGAAGATTGAGACAAAGTAGGAATTGAGCACTTCAGCCTTTTCTTTGTCATCTGTTATCAATTTGCCATCCTCCTTAAGCTATTGAACCACCATTTCTTTCCTCTGTCTTTTACTACTCACGTATCTGAAGAAAGCCTTTTTATTGCTTTTAGCATCCCTCGCTAATCTCAGCTCATTCACTGCTTTAGCCTTCCTGACGCCATTTCGGCACTTCTGCACCACTTGTCTGTACTCTTCTTTTGTAGCCTGGCCTTCCTTCCACTTCCTATATGTATCCTTTTTTGTTTTCAGGTCTTCGCTAAGTTTTTTGTGGAGCCACATTGGTTACTTCTGTTGTGTTCTATCTTTTTTTCCTTGTTGGAATTGTTTGTAATTGTGTCTTCAGCTTTTGCTTCCTTTAAAATCAAGAATTCAAGTAAGACGTGGTCACTTGCCCCCAGAGTTCCCGTAACTGCTTCTTTATCCACTAAGTCATCCTTATTGGTCAATATCAAGTCAAGGACTGCAGATCCTCTAGATCCCTCCTCCACTTTCTGTAAGAGAAAGTTATCACCCACACATGTCAGGAATTTCTTGGAAGGGCCATTTTTGGCAGTATTTGTCTCCCAACAGATATCAGGGTAATTGAAGTCCCCCATCACTACTACTTCACACTTCCTTGAAACACTGGCAATTTTCTTTTTAAAAGTTTCATCCTCATCTTCTCCTTGATTGTGTGGTCGGTAGTAGACTCTGACTATCATGCTCCTTTTATTCCTTCCCCCATTTATTTTAATCCAGATGCTCTTGATGAAGCTCCCAGAGGGGTCATCCTCCTGTATTTTAGTGCAGGGATAAGTATTTTTTAACATATAGTGCAACTCCACCTCCCTTTCTATTTCTTCTGTTCTTTTTGAACAAGTTATATCCTTCAATTGCTATATTCCAGTCATGGGAGTCATCCCACCAAGTTTCAGTTATACCTATCAAGTCGTATTTGTCTTGTTCATACCTGGCGAGTCCATGGGTCTTCACGACATACTTGGGTTTCAATGCCACACAGCAGGGAGTCTCCCACAACTACAACTCTTCTCTTCTTCTTGGTCTACTGACCTTCTGCCTTTTGGCGTCCCCTGTAATTCATGTCAGGATCAGCCCCGAGGAAAAAGGAAAGGCTCCTAGTTTTTTGGGATGGTGGGGTAGTCAGGAATCTCCTTCTACCTCTCTCTTTCAACTGGCTCCAAACTTCCTGTGAATAAATTTGCACTGATACACAAAGCCCTTCTACTTCCAACCTTGACATTAAGACCATAAGAATGGTCATTTTGGGTTTACATAGCTTGGCAATCTGTTACAAACATAAGATGAGCCCTGCAGGATTAGGCCTCTCTAAACCAGCGTTCTGTTCCCTCCTCCAGAGGAAAGGCCACCTCAGGATCAAGGCTCTTCTCCCAAGTTGGACTGTTGCCAGAGGACACATAACAAAACTACATCTGAGCCCTGGGTGGGGCTCAGGAAGCTCTGGCAATATAAACTTTCAGTTTCAGGCTCCAGTGCCTTGTATTCTTGATTGAACCTCTATGCTACTGACCCTTGGACTCCTGCTTGAACCTCCTTCTTGGACTGTGTATTGCAGCTGACTGCTTATCTGTGTTTTGACCTTAGCTGTGCCTCAGACCTTTTTTTTTGGAAAGCAGCTACTTGTCTGGTAATACTGTGTTTTGAGCACTGCTTGTATCTTGGCCACTCCTGCCTTAGCCTGATCCCACACTGGACTGAAACTTTTGTGCTTGACCATTTGCCTGCTTAACTGACTTGCCTATTGGATTTGCCCCAGTATTTGCCTAGCATAGAACCTGATCAAGCCAGAGTAGGACAGACTTTGAAGTTGTGCTGCAAGTCCATTCTTCATGCCGACTTCTGCTCCTCTTGCACTAAAAGGGTCTGTGTCAGCGTGTCCCTTTTAGGATCCTGCAGCACTTTGCTCCCTGGACTAATCTGGGGTTGTATGAAGAGCAATGATCATAGAATCATAGAATAGCAGAGTTGGAAGGGGCCTACAAGGCCATCTAGTCCAACCCCCTGCTCAATGCAGGAATCCACCCTAAAGCATCCCTGACAGATGGTTGTCCAGCTGCCTCTTGAAGGCCTCTAGTGTGGGAGAGCCCACAACCTCCCTAGGTAACTGATTCCACCGTCGCACTGCTCTAACAGTCAGGAAGTTTTTCCTGATGTCCAGCCGGAATCTGGCTTCCTTTAACTTGAGCCCGTTATTCCGTGTCCTGCACTCTGGGAGGATCGAGAAGAGATCCTGGCCCTCCTCTGTGGGACAACCTTTGAATAATTTGAAGAGTGCTATCATGTCTCCCCTCCATCTTCTCTTCTCCAGGCTAAACATGCCCAGTTCTTTCAGTCTCTCTTCATAGGGCTTTGTTTCCAGACCCCTGATCATCCTGGTTGCCCTCCTCTGAACACGCTCCAGCTTGTCTGCATACTTCTTGAATTGTGGAGCCCAGAACCGGACGCAATACTCTAGATGAGGCCTAACCAGGGCCGAATAGAGAGGAACCAGTACCTCACGTGATTTGGAAGCTATACTTCTATTCATGCAGCCCAATCTACAACCATTCCAAGATCCTTCTCGTTTGTAGTATTGCTGAGCCAAGTATCCCCCATCTTGTAACTGTGCCTTTGGTTTCTATTTCCTAAATGTAGAACTTGGCATTTATCCCTATTAAATTTCATCCTGTTGTTTTCAGCCCAGCACTCCAGCCTATCAAGATTACAGTTTGAGATTGATAAACAAATGGTCAAAGAGCACCTAATTTCCTTGAATGAGTTCAAATCTCCAGGGCCCGATGAATTGCATCCTAGAGTAATGAAGGAGCTAGCGGAAGAACTCTCAGAACCTTTGTCTATTATCTTTGCAAAATCATGGAAGACAGGTGAGGTGCCGGACGACTGGAGGAGGGCTAACGTTGTCCCTATCTTTAAAAAGGGCAAAAAGGAGGAACCTGGGAACTACAGACCAGTCAGTCTGACATCCATCCCTGGGAAAATTCTGGAGCAGATTATAAAGAAGTCAATCTGTAAACACCTTGAAATCAATGCAGTGATCACTAGAAGCCAACATGGATTTGTCAAGAACAAGTCCTGTCAGACAAATTTGATCTCATTGTTTGATAAGGTAACCTCCCTTGGAAACGCTGTGGATGTCATATATCTTGACTTCAGCAAAGCTTTTGACAAAGTGCCCCATGATATCCTGATTAACAAACTAGCTAAAAGTGGGCTAGATGGAACAACTATTAGGTGGATTCACAGTTGGCTACAGAATCGGACTCAAAGAGTACTTATCAATGGAACCTTCTCAAACTGGGGAGAGGCAACGAGTGGGGTGCTGCAGGGCTCAGTCCTGGGCCCAGTGCTCTTCAACATTTTTATTAATGATTTGGACGAGGAGGTGCAGGGAACGCTGATCAAATTTGCAGATGACACAAAATTGGGTGGGATAGCTAATACCCCGGAAGACAGAAACAAACTTCAAAGTGATCTTGATAGGCTGGAGTGCTGGGCTGAAAACAACAGGATGAAATTTAATAGGGATAAATGCCAAGTTCTACATTTAGGAAATAGAAACCAAAAGCACAGTTACAAGATGGGGGATACTTGGCTCAGCAATAGTACGAACGAGAAAGATCTTGGAATTGATGTAAATTGCAAGCTGAATATGAGCCAAAAGTGTGATATGGCTGCAAGAAAGGCAAATGCTATTTGGGGCTGCATGAATAGAAGTATAGCTTCCAAATCACGTGAGGTACTGGTTCCTCTCTATTCGGCCCTGGTTAGGCCTCATCTAGAGTATTGTGTCCAGTTCTGGGCTCCACAATTCAAGAAGGACGCAGACAAGCTGGAGCGTGTTCAGAGGAGGGCAACCAGGATGATCAGGGGTCTGGAAATAAAGCCCTATGAAGTGAGACGGAAAGAACTGGGCAAGTTTAACCTGGAGAAGAGAAGATTGAGGGGAGACCTGATAGCACTCTTCAAATACTTAAAAGGTTGCCACACAGAGGAGGGCCAGGATCTCTTCTCGATCCTCCCAGAGTGCAGGACACGGAATAATGGGCTCAAGTTAAAGGAAGCCAGATTCCAGCTGGACATCAGGAAAAAGTTCCTGACTGTTAGAGCAGTACGACAATGGAATCAGTTACCTAGGGAGGTGGTGGTGTCTCCCATACTAGAGGCCTTCAAGAGGCAGCTGGACAAGCATCTGTCGTGGATGCTTTAGCGTGGATTCCTGCATTGAGCAGGCGGTTGGACTCGATGGCCTTATAGGCCCCTTCCAACTCTACTATTCTATGATTCTATGATTCTATGAGATCACTTTGAAGTTTGTTTCTGTTTTCCAGGGTATTAGTTATCCCACCCAATTTTGTGTCATCTGCAAATCTGATAAGTGATAAGTATATAAGCTATACATACAATCATAGAATAGCAGAGTTGGAAGGGGCCTACAAGGCCATCGAGTCCAACCCCCTGCTCAATGCAGGAATCCACCCTAAAGCATCCCTGACAGACATCATATAAGGCAGCTGTAGTATGGGAGGCTGTGGTGGTGAAAATGTGAACAAATAGAAACCCAAAGGCGACCACCGTAGAAACAAAATAAACCCAATGAATTAAATCATCATTCAAAAATTATACACACTTGTTTTTACTAGAATAACTATTTACAATCCAATACTAATACAAGTCTACAACAAACAACTATCACATCAGTGTAGCATTTTATTACATATCAATAGCATTCAATTGTACTTAACAATCATTTCAAACCAAATTTAAACAATCATTGCAGAAAATCCGTCCCATAGACTTCAAACACTTTCATTTAATCACATCAACAGTATATTAAGACCAAATTTAGTCAACAAGGTTCATGTTATTCCTGGTTTCGAAGTATCTTCTTCAAAAACGTCGGCCTTAGTACTCTGTAAAAAATAACAATTCCAAAGTAAACACATTTGATTAGAGTTACTCCACAGTAACAACTCTCATTTACTTCTTATTCTTTTGGCTGGTTCACAAGATAAGAACACCACGAATTGCTTTATTCAGACAACTTACTGCCAACAGACAGTGGAAAGCTCACGCAATCTCTCTTTATTAAGTTTTTCAAGGTGAGACCATCTTCCGGTATTATATCTACACAGTATACAAAAAGCTAATTAGCTATATTTTTCCTAAACAGGCAAAGGTCTGTGCCATTGCACAACATTATACTTCTTGTATAAGAAGCTACGGCAATTGGGCGGTATAGAAATGTAATAAATAAATAAATAAATAAATAAAGAATGGCTGGGGCATTCTGGGAGATGCAGTCCAACTCATTTGGAGCGCCCCAGGTTGAGGAAGGCTGTCTTAGAGTCTTTAGTGCTCACTGTGTTTAGAGTACTTAAGTTCTGGGAAATTGGAGGGTCAGGGTAGAGATTGGAGTCTTTGGAGTGTGGTGTGCACGTAGTTGACGTATATAAATCAATACAGATAATAAAGAAAGCTCAAGAGTGATTGTGTGAGAAAAAGGAAAGCGCGTCTGTGAATGAGTGAAAGGATTGTATAAAAGGTTTCAAAAAGGTTTTTAAATGTTTTATTTGAAACAAAGCTTGTGAACATTTGAAAATAAATTTTAATTATTTTGTTTTTAAACTACCACAAAAATCCCACATGTCTGTTTGGCATTTATCATCTAAAGTTTACTTATTTAACACCCACTCTGACAATCATTCACCTCAGCACATATAACTAACAGTGTTTTATTTTATATATTAAAATCCTTCTAAATTTAAACCACTTTCTACACATAGTTTGGAGGAAGGTGGTTTTTATCCCTTGCCTCAGGCGTATCAAGCGGTGGTGCTTGGCTTGAGCAGGAAGTAGCCGTGGCTGGGTCTATTGTTCAGAGCCTGTGTCGTGGCAACCAGTCAGTCTGACATCCATCCCTGGGAAAATTCTGGAGCAGATTAGAATCATAGAATAGCAGAGTTGGAAGGGGCCTACAAGGCCATCGAGTCCAACCCCCTGCTCAAAGCAGGAATTCACCCTAAAGCATCCCTGACAGATGGTTGTCCAGCTGCCTCTTGAAGGCCTCTAGTGTGGGAGAGCCCACAACCTCCCTAGGTAACTGATTCCATTGTTGTACTGCTCTAACAGTCAGGAAGATTTTCCTGATGTCCAGCTGGAATCTGGCTTCCTTTAACTTGAGCCCGTTATTCCGTGTCCTGCACTCTGGGAGGATCGAGAAGAGATCCTGGCCCTCCTCTGTGTGACAACCTTTTAAGTATTTGAAGAGTGCTATCATGTCTTCCCTCCATCTTCTCTTCTCCAGGCTAAACATGCCCAGTTCTTTCAATCTTTCTTCATAGGGCTTTGTTTCTAGACCTCTGATCATCCTGGTTGCCCTCCTCTAAACACGCTCCAGCTTGTCTGCATCTTTCTTGAATTGTGGAGCCCAGAACTGGACACAATACTCTAGATGAGGCCTAACCAGGGCCGGATATAAATGCAGTAATAAATAAATAAATAAACAAACAAACAGAAAGTGGCTGGGGAAACTTTTTTCTCACATTCATGAACCCAGTTGGGTATTTTTAACAGCTATCTTACCATTGTTATGGGCAAGGGCAAGGCAAACCCCTCTGGAGTCGGCAATGACTCCAGGTCTTTCCCTAGTCTTACCTGCATAATCCTTTCCCTTTGTTGTGTTAATATCCCCTGGGAATAACACAAAGGACGAAGAGCTTTGCTAATGTCTGTGGATAGCCAGGAAAAGGTCAAAAAGTCAAACAAAGGCTTGTCCCCAATTATCATTCACCAAGGAAATGGTTTCCTTAAGTCAGGCAAGGAAGATGCAATTATTTATTGCAGGATCTAACGACTCATTTTTAGATATCATTCTCTGAGCCTGGGATAATTTAAATGTCATCACAGGTGGACATAACAGAGAGGAAAGAGGAAGTGCGTGTCTCTTTATTTTCTAGAGAGGGATTTACTTGGTTGGGGGAGTTTTCAAGAACAAAATGTATGGCTTCCAACCAAAAAAGAAAAAAAGCGTTGCAGGATATGTCCACCGCTGAGTCAGCATTTTCATTACATGGACAGCATTTAGAGAAGCTAGCCAGCTGCTTCTTATCATAGAATCATAGAATGGCAGAGTTGTAAGGAACCTACAAGGCCATTGAGTCCAACCCCCTGCTCAATGCAGGAATCCACCCTAAAGCATCCCTGACAGATGGCTGTCCAGCTGCCTCTTGAATGCCTCTAGTGTGGGAGAGCCCACAACCTCCCTAGGTAGCTGATTCCACCGTTGCACTGCTTTAACAGTCAGGAAGTTTTTCCTGATGTCCAGCTGGAATCCGGCTTCCTGTAACTTGAGCCCGTTATTCCGTGTCCTGCACTCTGGGAGGATCGAGAAGAGATCCTGGCCCTGCTCTGAGTTGCAAGCTTTTAAGTATTTGAAGAGTGCTATCATGTCTCCCCTCCATCTTCTCTTCACCAGGCTAAACATGCCCAGTTCTTTCAGTCTCTCATCATAGGACTTTGTTTCCAGACCCTTGATGATCCTGGTTGCCCTCCTCTGGACACGCTCCAGCTTGTCTGCATCCTTCTTGAATTGTGGAACAGGACGCAATACTCTAGATGAGGCCTAACCAGGGCCGAATAGAGAGGAACCAGTACCTCATGTGATTTGGAAGCTATACTTCTATTCATGCAGCCCAAAATAGCATTTGCCTTTCTTGCAGCCAACACATCCTCTGATGCCGAAGGCAATCTATAGCCACCAAGGCTAGTAGCCATTGATAGCCTTGTCATCTGAAAGAGTGCAGATGTTTACGCAGGGTGACCATATGAAAAGGACGACAGGGCTCCTGTATCTTTAACAGTTGAATAGAAAAGGGAATTTCTGCAGGTGTCATTTGTATATATGGGGAACCTGGTGAAATTCCCTCTTCATCCTACCAGTTAAAGCTGCAGGTGCCCTGCCCTCTTTTAAATCTGTTCACTCTATTATAGCTCCTCCAGCTTTAACTGTAGTGATGAAGAGGGAATTTCACCAGGTTCTCCATATATACAAATGACACCTGCTGAAATCCCCTTTTCTATGCAACTATTAAAGATACAGGAGCCCTGTCCTCCTTTTCATATGGTCACCCTGCATAAACATCTGCACTCTTTCAGATGACAAGGCCATCAATGGCTACTAGCCGTGGTGGCTATAGATTGCCTTCGGCATCAGAGGATGTGTGCTTCCAAATACCAGTTCCCAGAGAATTGGAGTCTAAGGTTGCTGTTCCCATGGGGGCATCTGGTTGGCTACTGTGGGAACAGAGTTCAGGACAAGGAGATAAACAACAGAACGAAATTTAATAGGGATAAATGCCAAGTTCTACATTTTATTTATTTATTTATTTATCATACTTATAACCCGCTCCTCAGCCAAAAAAGGCTCTCGGAGCGGCTTACACTTAGCAAAAAAGACAGTCCCTGCCCTCAGGCTTACAATCTAATAAAGACATGACACACAAGGAAAAGGAGTCAAGGAGGGAGGGAGGGAGGGAGGGAGGGAGGAGAGAGAGAGAGAGAGAGAGAGAGAGAGAGAGAGAGAGAGAGAGAGAGCGGGCCCCGATGTTACTTCTGCCTGCTCCTGTCCCCTTGGTCCTTCTTCTTCCCCACAGGGCCAAGATGGCAGTTTGCCCTGTGGGGGGGGGGGAAGAGTCCAGCAGGAGCAGGCCCCGATGTTACTTCTGCCTGCTCCTGTCCCCTCGGTCCTTCTTCTTCCCCACAGGGCCAAGATGGCAGTTTGCCCTGGGGGGGGGGGAAGAGTCCAGCAGGAGCAGGCCCCGATGTTACTTCTGCCTGCTCCTGTCCCCTCGGTCCTTCTTCTTCCCCACAGGGCCAAGATGGCAGTTTGCCCTGTGGGGGGGGGGGGGAAAGAGTCCAGCAGGAGCAGGCCCCGATGTTACTTCTGCCTGCTCCTGTCCGCTCGGTCCTTCTTCTTCCCCACAGGGCCAAGATCATCTATGATCCCGCCTTTTTCCCTCCAAGGAATCCAAGGCAGCGTACATAATCCTCCTACTGTGGCCACCTTGAGTCACATTTTTGGTGGAAAGGTGAGATATGCATTTAATTAATAAATGAGTACATAATCTTTGACTCCCCAAGAGTTCTCCATGCATAGTGATTGTTTTATACCGTATGCTTTTATCTGTGATCTTCATGATATAGGGCGGGATATAAATGTTTTCAATAAATAAATAAGCTTCACCATTTGCATTTCTGTCTGTCATGCTGCTGCAAAGGAAGAATTTAGGTGAGGAGTCAGCATCTCCAGGCCAGCACCTTAAAATAGCCGAGATAAACCTGCCCCTAAAGCTGTGGTAGGGGTTTGTAGCCCTATTCCTCCGGGGAGCACCTGGTTGCGGAAGGCTGTTCTACACCGATGCATTGTGACCCCCCCCAGAGAGAGTCCCAGAAGCTGCAGCTGGGGGATTCCACCGCCCTCTTTTCACAGCTGGGCTCCATGAGCCAGACAATACCAGCAACACCTCTGCTCTCACTTTCACCGGTCGAGGAACGTTCTCTGACTCTTCCTTCCCTCCTTCCCAACAGGAATCCTGAGCTTCAAAACAGCCAGCTCAACAGAGGAAGCTTCAGCTGTACGCTGAGAAGACCTGCAACTGCTGTTAAAGGTTCTGCCTGTCATGGCAGCCACCAAAGCCCCAGTTCAAATCTCACCTCAGCCAAAAACACGGAGTGGGGGGTGGTCTGAGCCAAGCCTCTCGATTGCAGGGTGCTCTCATGGGTCAGGAATGTGAGGACAAAGATGGCCAACCTTGCAGGGATCACCAGCGTCATGCACGAGGAAAAGCACGGGCTCTCTAGATTGTTGGACAGACGCTTATTGATTGTCCTCAAGGGTCCTTCTCCATGAGCCCCTGCCAAAGGAAGTGAGGCAGGTGGCTATCAGGAGCAGGGCCTTCTCTGCTGTGGCACCCCAGCTGGGGAATGAGCTCCTAAGGAGGTTCACCTGGCACCTACACTATATTCTTTCAGATGCCAGGTGAAGACTTTTTTTATTCTCTCAGCATTTTACTGGTCTATAAATTTCGTTTTAACTTTGCTGTTTTAAATTTATATTTTAAATTTGTATTTCTGCACTGCTGCTGATTTTATCCTGGTTGTACTTTATGTCATGTTTTTATACTGTTTGTTTTATACTTTGAATGGTTTTAATTTTTGTGAACCGCCCAGAGTTTCCGCTATATGTGTATTTCTATGTGTAATGTTCAGATCAACTTCTCTCCGCCTTGTCTCTGCATAACATTAAAGCAACCACCGGGCAGGCAGCAAACAAGCGAACGGCCAGCAGGCAGGAATAGTTCAACTCCCTTCTGTGCGGCCTTTAGCCCAGAGGAAGGGCAAGCTGGCCAGCCATCTGTCAGGGATGCTTTAGGGTGGATTCCTGCCTTGAGCAGGGGGTTGGACTCGATGGCCTTGGAGGCCCCTTCCAACTCCGCTATTCTATGATTCTATGAGCAGGGCTGAAGGCACTTACACTTTTCTGGCTGGAAATCCTGTGGAACTGCTTTATTCTGTTTCATTAACCAATGTTGAAGACACCAAACAGAACACAACTCTATCTAGAGCAGAATAAGACAGCACTGCATGAAACCACAACAGATCGCAGAGTATGGGAGAATTGAAAGAAGAAAAGGGAGGAAAAGGCAGGAGTAAAAAAGACAAGGAGGGCCCCCGGATTGTCCTCCTCTTCCTACAAGTGGGGGGAAACTCCTGAGGGTGGGGGGCTGGGGTACATTGGCCCAAATGCTGGGCAAACCTACCTGGGGGTGTGCCGAGTCTGGCTGGCCAGCTGAACCCAAGAGAGGCCAGGCCAATTTGCCCGCTTTGGCTTCCAGCCTCAGTGTCCGAAGCGCGGAAGCTGCGCCCTCTTACTCCGGAGTAAGCGCCTCCCCGCTTACTCCGGAGTAAGCAAGCGCTTTTCCTGCCCAGGAGCGTGGCGGGTCTAGCCAGGCCAGGCGACGAAATCAGCCGGGTCAGCCTGGTCAGCCGGGTCGTAGAATCCAATACCACTCACCCCGGGGGGGGGGGGGCTCTTCGCAGGGGCTTTTGTCCCGGAATGCTTCCCCCGCCGCGGGGGTTTGTGGATCGGCCCCTGCCAAACCAGCCGCCCGGCTTCTGCCCGGTGATTAGCGTGTCCGTGCTAATGATTGGACCAGCTATTACCAAGGGGTCTGCCCCCGATCAGCATGACAAAAGGGCCTCCTTGGCTGAGCCCCTACTTAAGTGGCCCCTCAACCCCACCCCCCACCCCTTTCTCAGCCGGCTGAAGTCCTTCCCTTCCATGGAGCCCGGACAGGCGCTTACCCCACAGCCCCCCGCGGCCCCGGAGGAAGCCACCCTGGCCCCTCGCCCCAAGAAGCGCTATCGGCGGCACCCCAAGCCGCCCTATTCTTACCTGGGCATGATCGCCCTGGTGATCCAGGGCTCCCCTGAGCGAAAGCTCAAACTATCCCAGGTAAGGCGCTCCGCCGGGGCTGCTCGCCTGGCCGTGCGCTGGCTGCGCTGCGGGGCCTGACCGGCGTGGCCCCGCTGCCTGCTGCTGGAGAGGATGGCAAGAGAAGAGCCGGCTGGGGGCGCGGAGGGGTTTGGGGTTGGCTTTCTGGCTTGGTCCCCTGATGGGATGGGGGGGTCAGGGGGCGCCCACTTCCCTTTTTGCAACCCCGGCTCAGGCGGCCTCTTGGAGAGGCTTTGCGCGCCACCCAAACCCGCCCGGAGTGTTGTGCTTGGGGAGGGCTGCTTTGCTTGAAAGTGGCGGTCGGGGGACGAGGACGTGCGGAATAGCCCTTCCCCAGGCCCGGCCGCCCTGTTCCCGGGCGCGTCTTTCCGCAGAGGTGCAGGAGCTTCACCCTGCGCGGGCTGCTTGGTTGGCGAAAAGCCAGGCGGAAGGCGGAAGGCGCGCTCGTTGCAGCGGCCGGGTGGGGGCGCCCTGCTGCCCGCGCGGCTCCCACGGGACGCCCGGAGCGCGGGGTCTGGGCACCGGGGCGAGCTGCTCCGCGCTCAACGCGGGGGCAGTCGCGTCTTCCTCTCTGCCCAAGCAAGCATCCCCGGCCAGCTAATTCCATTCCGCCTTCAAGGTGTGTGTCTGGGCGGGGGAGGGGTGGGGGGAGCTGCTCCCTCCCGAAGCAGGCCGCCCTGCTTCCGGCTCAGCTGCCCTCCCCTCCCCTCCCCGGGGTCAGTAGACTTGGACCTGGCCATCAGGACTGACCCCGACCTTTTCCTTCGCGCCCTGGGCCCCTGGAGCCAGCCCTCCCCCGGCCCCTTTCCTTGCAGCAGCGTCTGTTTGTGGAAGAGCCCTCCCCCCCCCCCCGCGACAGACTCTGCCAAGGAACGGGGCCTGGGGGGGGGGGCGCTGCCACTGGAGCCTCCCCGGATCAAGGACTGCGAACTCCAGGCAGCCCTTGACCCCCTGGCGGCGTTTGCTTTTCGGTCGACAGCCTCCAATAAGAGCCCATTTTCTCAACCAGATTATACGGGAGATAGCGGAGAGATTCCCATCTTTTAAGATGAGCTACCAGGGCTGGAAGGACTCCATCCGCCACAATTTATCGAACAACCCATGCTTCGTCATGGTAAGGATTTGGGAAATGATGGAAAGGGGGGGCTATGGGGGTGGAAAGGGGGGGCTATGGGGGTGGACGGGAAGGACCCAGGGGCCCCCCTTTCTCCCCTGGGCGCAGGGCTCGGTCCTGGGCCTCCAGGTGTGCTTCACCGCAGGTAGCTGCTTCCCTGGGATTCTCCCCGTAGCGCTGAGCTTTCCCGACTGTGGTTGTTTTTGCTATGTAAGCATTTGTAAGCATTTCTTTAAAATCCTGCTCCTTTGTCCCGGCGGCGGTCCGGAGGGTACGCTCAAAAAGTAGGGGCTAAATATAAATAGGGCGAATCTTTTGGCTTCATTGCACAATGAAGGCAGGAAGCCTGGGAGACCTTCACCCGCAAAGCAGATTCAAAGGTGGAAAACTTCGGAGTCCTTTGCATGCAATTCGCAGGGATTGCACAGTATAACGCGGGTGTGATAAAGCTCTGGGTTGGACCCCGCTGCCTTTTTTCTTTCCTTTTTTTTACAAACTTTTTTTGATTTTCAATATTGAAACAATTTTACAAACAATTTTAATACAACTTCATGGGTAAATCTACCAAACCGTGTTCACATATACTACAAAGGTGGATAAGTATTATAAAAGCCTTTTCATACATTAATAAGTTTCACTAGTGCAGAAAAAAGTATAAAAAACACATAAACAATTACTAGGAACCCATTCAAAGTCAAGGATTTTTTTTTTTAAAAAAAAAAACAAAACCCAGACCAAACGCATTTCAACCCTGAAGGAGGGTCTTCCTCAGTGGTCACATATACTATATACACACTCAGAAATACTAGGTAGTTACTTACACATTGCCAATATGCCACTAGATGTAACCTTGCTTTTTAAAAGTAGGTATTGGGCTAGTTTATTGGGCCGGGTTTGGGAAACAGCTTCTTGTGCCAACTTTTAAAAAGCAAGGTTACATCTAGTGGCATAGTGGCAATTTTTAAATAACTACCTAGTATCTGTAAGGTTACTTATCAGAAACGCCTTGGAAAAACCAAAATAGTCTTTAAGAAGTGTATTTTGGTTTTTCAAGGCGTTTCTGATATCCTTTTTAATAAAGGGTATATCCGTGGATCTGGGTGTTTGCTTTTCTTGTGAGTCATTCATAAAAGATAAGAGGTGTCTTAAGTTGACACGCTTCATAATAAAGTTTAAGATTAGGGACTGCCCATCCTCCCTCAGTTAATGGCCAGATGGGTAGAACATAAAATAGATAAGTAAATTGAGGAACTCTCATCATTTTAACTGTTGATATTCTACTTAATAACGAAAGATTTAAATGATTCCATCTTTTTCAGCCCACTTGCACGGATTTCCAGATTTTACCATAATTATTACTAAAGGTTTTGTTGATGTTTTTCCTAATTTGGACTCCCAAATAGCGAAAAGATACATTAACTAGGGGAATGCCCATTATTTTAGAAGTAACCATTGTGTATTGGCATTGACATTGACATCTTGTCTGCTTTGTTCGAAGCTCCTCTGCTATTTTTGGGATCCTGTTTCCTTGGTTTAAAATAACTTTTGATGTTGCTTTCTCTGGTTCTCTGACGGTCTGCTCAAAGACGGAGCTTCCAAATTGTTTTTGAGCCCTTCTACGGCTTTTCAGGGCGTTTTTTTTGCCTTCGGGCTGAGGCGCTCTCCCCTCGCGCTGCCGCTCTCTCCGCACCCAAGCCCTGCCCCGCGGCCTTCCTTTCTCACCCACCCACCCCTTCTTCTCCCTCTGCTGCAGGAGCTCAAGGATCCGACGAATCCCAAGGCGAAGGGCAACTACTGGACCGTGGACGTCCGCCGCATCCCCCCGGACGCGCTCAAGCTCCAGAACACCTCCGTCTCGCGCCGGGAGGGAGCCGCCTTTGTCCCTGACCTCTCGCCCTATGTGCTCCACGGCCAGCGCTACTCCGGCCACCATACTCCTGGGGCAGAAGCTGTGGCCAGTGGAGGAGGGGGCCCAGAGGGGCCCCCACCGCCCCGCCTGAAGAGCACGTTCAGCATTGAGTCGCTGCTGCAGGATGTGCCCAGGGCGGCCTCGGACCCCGGACCAGAGCGTGCTGCGGGCAGCGCCTCTCCTCCTGCTGGCGGGAGAGAGCAGCCGGGCCCCAGCCGCCCTGCCAGCCCTCCTCTGTTCCTGCACGCCGGCTGCAAAGAGGACTCTGCCCTCCAGCCCAAGGCCTCTGTGTGGCCACAGCCAGGGCCGCCCCAAGGGCCCCAGGGCCAGCTGCCTGGTCTGTACAGGGCGGCTGTCTTCGTGGGCTGGGGGCCGCCCACCTTGCCCATGGCATCCCTCTTTGCCCCCCGGCCCAGTGTGCCCCCTGGCCCTGCCACCTCTTCCAATGGCACTTACTGGAGCCTGGCAGCAGGGCCCCCACCCCTGCCCACGCAAATGGGGCAGCACCCCAGTGCAGACCCCACTGGACCCCTTGTCCAGAACCCCCCTCCCTCTTTCCCTCCCACTCTTCCCCACACTCTTAATTTCCCCCCTGAAGGGACCTCCGGAGTACCAGGGAGTGAATTTCCATGATGGCAACTCTTGTGAAGAATCCCGTCTTCCCCATCCAAAGTGCTTCCACCAGCAATGCTGAAAGCAGCGCTTTAAAGGAAATGGAAGCTAATGGGGGGGAGGGGGAGGTGAATTTTGGAAAGTCTTTAACAGCCCCCCACCCACCCACCCACCCCACCCCCGCCTGGCACTGCAGCTGCTTAACTCCATGGGCCAGGTGGGGCAGCCCCCCTCCCCCCCTTCACAGCACTAACAGTTTTGCACTCTCTCCTTGCCAAGTGCTGGTTTTTGTGGGGGGAGGGGGGAGTCACAACTCTTGGGCCCCCCTCCTCCTTTGTGTATGTGTCTTACTTATATTTAACCTGTATTTTATTCTTGGGTGCACTTTTTCATGGGAATGCAATGCAATAAATGAAATAAATGAACAACGGTCTTTGCCTGATGTGTTTTTAGCCAAGGAGATCTGGGTTCCTTTTGACCCCAAAAAATCTTTAAAGGTTGCTCTCGGGCACAGCAGTGCATCTCTCAATCCAGCCTACTCATCCAATTCAACCTGGGTGGGGGTCACATGGGTGCGGTCCTGAGCTCTCAGAGAAGAGATCCCTGCTTGGGGTACATCCTGTTAACATAAAACCCTGTTTTGTTGTAGGATTCCCTTAGGGTGACCCTATGGAAATGAGGACAGGGCTCCTGTGTCTTTAGCAGTTGCATAGAAAAGGGAATTTCACCAGGTTCTCTCTATATAAGAATGACACCTGCTGAATTTTCCTTGTCTATACAACTGTTAAAGATACAGGAACCCTGTCCTCCTTTTCATAGGGTCAGCCGAATTCCCTGCCCACTCCCACCTCTCCTGCAGTCCCAGACCCTTCAGGCCTCTAGGCCCAAACTTTCCCCTCCAACCCCAAATGCTTCTAAATTCTCACTTGTCCTCATTTCCTTTGACTTGTTTCATGACTGTAAGGTAGATCTCTGTTGTTTATTCGTTCAGTCGCTTCTGACTCTTCATGACTTCACGGACCAGCCCACGCCAGAGCTTTCTGTGTTGCCAGCATTAGGTTTATTATTAATGGTGGTGGAACACACAACTGGACTAGAAATGTATGTTGGGGAGGAACTTTGTTTGCTAAGAGCAGAAGATCTCTGGCAACCTCGAACACTTCAGCGGGGTCAATGTAGGAGAAACTCCCGCTGGGGGCCAAATGTAGTGCTGCAATAAATAAATAATAAATAAATATGGGGCCCAGGCAGTGAGGCAGCTGGACAACCACCTTTCAGGGATGCTTTCGGGTGGGTTCCTGCATTGAGCAGGGGGTTGGACTTGATGGCCTTGGAGGCCCCTTCCAACTCTGCTATTCTATGATGATCTGCCTCCCATCCGCCTGTGGACCAGACTGTCTGCCTACCTGCCTCTAAGGAAGCAATGCATGCTGGGAGCCAAGTTCTGTGCATCCCAGCCAGGGCAGCTTTTCTAGAAAAGCAGAAAAAGTAGCCAGGACGCCCCTGGGCTGGAGAAGAAGTGGCAAGGTGGGGAAGCTCCTTTAAGGCCAAATCCCAATTGTGATATGGGGTGGGTGGGTGACTGGGAAAGGAAGGGGCTGAGCTTCATCCAGTTGCTACAAGCGTTGGTGCAAAGAGCAGGTGCAGAAGTCGGCTTCTTGCTGGGGAACAGCAGGCACCACCTTCTCCCAAAACTGGGCCCCTTTTCTTGGGAGTGTTGGCTGCCATCCTTAGGAATCAGAGGGTCGCCACCGATTTCGCTGCATAACCCACTCCCCCCGCCCTGCTCAGTTCAAAGGGTCAGTAACATTCATCCCTGCAGGTTTTCGAGAGACAGGTTCACGCACACACGAGTCAAGCAGCAGCCGGACCACAAGCGCAAGGGACGGCATTCCAGTTTATTGCCCTGGCAGGCAGCCAGTCAGTTGGGCAGCAGGGTGGGGGGTGGGGTGGAGTTCTGCTTCATAAGAATTGGGTCGGGAAGGAGGGAGGCAAGAGAAGAGCCCAGAAACGCCTCTCCCCTTCTCCCTCTGCAAAGGCCTCTGCTGAAGCAAGGAGGACCAGGGTGTTGGGGGGGGGGAGACACCCACTTCCTTCCAGGGTTTGAGGGCAGCTGGGTCATCTGTCGCCCAGAGAGGCAGGCAGCAAACCCCGCAGTCATGAAGAAGCCAAGGAGTTGTTTCCCAAAGGAGGGGGAGAAAGAGGGCAAGAGCCGTTCTTTTGGGGGGCGGGTTGGAGGAAGGGTGTTCAGGGTGGCTGGGGAACACATGCCTCTTCAATGGAGTCTCCCCACCCCCACCCCCACCCCCACCCTGGTGATCTTAAAGGGAGGGGCAGGGCAGGGCAAACCTGGCGAAAGGGAAGTCTAGCAAGAGATGGAGGAATGCCTTTTCAGCCAGAATGTCAGGACAGGCAGGAGAGGAAGAGGAGAAGGAGGAGGGGGGAAGAGGAGGAGGAGGGGAGGAAGAGGAGGAGGGGAGGAAGAGGAGGAGGGGGAGGAAGAGGAGGAGGGGGGAAGGAAGAAGAGGAGGGGAGGAGGAGGGGGGAGGAAGAGGAGGGGGAGGAGGAGGAAGAGGAGGAGGAGGGGATGACGACACTCCAGGCAGGCATCAGGGCTGGCAGGAGAAGAATAGAGCCCAGGGGTGCTGAGGGAACATAGAGGGGCCCCCCCGGGAGCATTTGGGGATCTGCCATCACTTCTGTCCTGCCCCCTTCACAAGGACATGCCACCGCTTCTCACCGGTGTAGCTTAGCATTGACCCCCCAAGAGCTGGGGCAGGTGGGTGGGTGGGGAGGAGAGAAGCCAACCAGAAACCGGCTCTTTTTTAAAACAAAACAAAACCCCAACAACCTCCAGCCCCCGGGATTGTGAGCGTAAAGATGGCTTGAGCAGCAAGCTGCCGTCCATATAATATCAAGCGACCCCCTGGGATGAGCCCCACTGTGACGGATCGGGGCCCTGGCTCCACGCCTCAAACATGCAGGAGGAAAGCACTTCTCAGGCAGCCGGATGGCAAAGTGGGATGGAGGGGGGGCTGAAAGTGGGGGGTCGTGTGCGCCTTTCAAAGCACACTGGAGAGAAACCAGGCTGGAGAAAAGGGGAGGGGGCTCCACAAGTCTGGGGAGGGGGGGGCAGGCAGGGGAAGGAAGGTCCGTGTGTTCAGACATGCCTGTCAGGATCCGGGCAGCAGGAAGTGGAACCCCAGAGCTCAGGGACACGTCACTTTGCAGGGCAACACGGGAACTGGCAGACTTTGGGAGGCCCTTCCTTGCCACACCCACCCTCCCCCATTTCACGGCAGCAGCCCCCCAACACTGTTCAAAAGGGAGGGGAGCCTGGACGGCCCCTCCCTTGTGCAAAAGAGCAACCGTCCACACTGTCCCTAAAGCCACAACGGCACAGAACCTTGGGCTACGATCCACGAATGGTGACAGCAGAAATATGGATAATACGAGAAGGAGCAAAGACGGGGGGGGGGGGGGAGAGGGGCTGGACCTCATCGTACAACGGACTTGCAAGGCAGGGGATGGGGGGCGCTATCTGTTCCATGGTCCTAGAGCAGCCTTCCTCAACCTGGGGCGCTCCAGATGTGTTGGACTGCATCTCCCAGAATGCCCCAGCCAACTCCAACACACCTGGAGCGCCCCAGGTTGAGGAAGGCTGTCCTAGAGGAACAAGGGGTTGTCCTCTGGGGGCGGGAGGGGGGATCCCATCCTGTCCCTGGAGCGTTCAGGAAAGTGGTGCTCAGCTAAGGACCCGGGGTGATGCCTTTCTGGGTTCAGGACCAGCCTGTTTGGAGAGGACTCATCCATGAAAGGGGCTGGGTGCTCTCCGCGTCCCCAAACCGTTGCCTTGGCTCCAAAGTCCTCCCATCCAGGGACTCCGGCGGCTCAAGCCTCGTGCTGCGCGGAGGAGTCGATGCGGCGAGCGGCCGGGCCCAGCTCCACTTTGCAGACGCGCTGGGCGAACTTGAGCGAGCAGACCGATTCCCCCATGTTCTCCTCCAGCGGGGAAATCTGAGGGCAGAGGGGAGAGGGGCGGGAATGAGCGCTGGCTCCCTGGTCGGCCGCTCTCGCTGCTGCCAGCCTAACCCCCAGCCAGGCCGGACCCAAATCCCGGAGGAACAAGCGGCACGGACTTTGCCACCCCGCAGGCCTGGCTGTCCCCTGCCGGCAAGAGCTGAAGCAGCCGGGGAACTCCCACACAGTGGAAGGGGCTGGTTCCTAAAACACAAGGCCTGCCAGGAGCCCTGCCCCCCGCCCCCAATACCCAGGGCCTGGCAGCTATCCACCCATGCTCAGAGGCACTCTTATTTATGGCCACGTCAGGCGTCCCAGGGGCTCAGCCTGTATTTCAAAGGCGGCACCGCCAGAGCCGTTTCTTGCCCCACTTTGCCCCGGCGATGCCCCGGCACCCTCACCTGCACCATCATGATGGTCTTGCTTCCTTTGCCCAGCGAGTCCTGCAGCAGGTAGGTGAGCTTGGAGTTGCGGAAGGGCACGTGGGCCTGCTTGGCCCGCAGCGCCTGGATCACCTCCCTCAAGGCCAGCAGGGACTTGTTGATGTTCTGGGCTTCCTTCAGCTGCTCCCCCTGGGCTCCGGACTTCCACACCCGCTCCGAGCCAGCCAGGTCCACCAGATTCAGCTTCCCTGGGGAGCACAAGACCAGGTAGGAAAGGCTCCTCCAAATGCCCCTATTCCCTATCTGTAGGAGCGTCTGCCTTAGAGTCATAGAATCATAGAAGAGCAGAGTTGGAAGGGGACTCTAAGGCCATGGAGTCCAACCCCCTGCTCAAGGCAGGAATCCACCCTAAAGCATCTCTGACAGGTGGTTGTCCAGCTGCCTCTTGAAGGCCTCTAGTGTGGGAGAGCCCACAACCTCCCTAGGTAACTGACTGCATTGTCGTACTGCTCTAACAGTCAGGAAGATTTTCCTAATGTCCAGCTGGAATCTGGCTTCCTTTAACTTCAGCCCGTTTTTCCGTGCCCTGCACTCTGGGAGGATCGAGAAGAGATCCTGGCCCTCCTCTGTGTGACAACCTTTTAAGGATTTGAAGAGTGCTATCATGTCTCCCCTCCATCTTCTCTTCTCCAGGCTAAACACGCCCAGTTCTTTCAGTCTCTCTTCATAGGGCTTTGTTTCCAGACCCCTGATCATCCTGGTTGCCCTCCTCTGAACCCGCTCCAGCTTGTCTGCGTCCTTCTTGAATTGTGGAGCCCAGAACTGGACGCAATACTCTAGCTGAGGCCAAACCAGGGCCGAACAGAGAGGAACCAGTACTGCCGGACCTCTGAAGAGCTTGCCCGAAACAGCTGAAAGAGACACCCCTGAGCCAGGGGCTGCTCCTGGCTCACAGCAGAGAAGGCCACAGACCCCTGGAGAGTCTCAAAGTGTTTCCTTCTCGACTTCAAAAGAGTTGCCCACACGGGCAACCTGTTCTTCCAACAGATCCGGGCCTTCTGTCTTGGGAAACGGCCCCACCCAGCCCAGGCGGAGACCGTGGGAGCAGACATGGCCAGTACCTGTGACTTTGGTGCCGCCTGCCAGGTCGGTGCTGGTGCTGGTGACCGTGAGCAGAGTGTGTGAGCGGGAGCTGCGCTCGTTCATGTGGGTGGAATGGGTCACCCGGTTCCGCTTCCCCATCGAGAGCATCTGGGAGGCAGAGAGGCAAAAGCACAGGACAGTGACACTCAAACATGCTTTAAAATTGGGCCCTCAAACGAGGAAGGAGGGGAGTCCACTTTCTGCTGGGGCGAGGGTTAATGTTTTAGCTAAGCGAGGGTTAATGTTTTAGCTAAGCGGAGTATTTTTTTGCTTTGCAGGAAGCGCAGCCCTCCAGGTGTTCTAAGGCTGCACTCATAGAATCATCGAATAGCAGAGTTGGAAGGGGCCTACAAGGCCATCGAGTCCAACCCCCTGCTCAATGCAGGAATCCACCCTAAAGCATCCCTAACAGATGGTTATCCAGCTGCCTCTTGAAGGCCTCTAGTGTGGGAGAGGCCACAACGTCCCTAGGTAACTGATTCCATTGTCACACTGCTCTAACAGTCAGGAAGTTTTTCCTGATGTCCAGCGGGAATCTGGCTTCCTTTAACTTGAGCCCGTTATTCCGTGGCCTGCACTCTGGGAGGATCAAGAAGAGATCCTGGCCCTCCTCTGTGGGACACCCTTTCAAGTATTTGAAGAGGGCTCTCATGTCTCCCCTCCATCTTCTCTTCTCCAGGCTAAACATGCCCAGTTCTTTCAGTCTCTTCATAGGGCTTGGTTTCCAGACCTCTGATCATCCTGGTTGTGATGAAGAGTCTGTGGCGTATACCCAATCAATGGGAAATTGCCTTAGGAACCATGTGGATTACTTCCAGAGTAAAAATGGAGATTGATACAACAACAAAAAGTTTCTCCACAGACCCTTGCTAGGAAGCAGCTGGCTAGCACCTCTAAATGCTGCCCGTGTGATGAAGATGATGACTCAGCATATACATTTTGTTCTTGAAAACTCCACCAACCAAGTAAACCCCTCCCTCTCCTGAAAATAAAGAGACACACACTTCCTATATGGCCGCTTTCCTCTCTGTTATGTCCACCTGTGATGAAATGTAAATTATCCCAGGCTCAGAGAATGATCTCTAAAAATTAGTCATTAGATCTTGCAATGAATAATAATTCAATCTTCCTTGCCAGACTTAAACCAATGAAACCAGTTCCTCTTTCCAATGGTACAAGGGAATGAATGCTATATTGGTCCATCTGTGAGCGATAATTGGGGGAAAGCCCTTGTTTGACGTTTTGACCTTTTCCTGCTTATGCTGGGCAAATCTACCTGGGGGTGTGACGAGTCTGGCTGGCCAGCCGTACCCAGGAGAGGCCAGGCCAGGCCAATTTGCACTCTTTGGGAAGCTGCGCCCTCTTACTCTGGAGTAAGCGCCTCCCCGCTTACTCCGGAGTAAGCAAGCACTTTTCCTGCCCAGGAGCGTGGCGGGTCCAGCCAGGCGACGAAATCAGCCGGGGCGTGGAATCCACAGCCCCCCCCCCCCCCCCGGTGGCCGCTTCGCAGGGGCTTTTGTCCCGGAATGTTTCCCCGCGGTGGATCGGGCCCCGGCCAAACCAGCCGCCCCAGTCGCCGGGCTTCTGCCAGGTGATTAGCGCGTCCCGGCTAATGATTGGACCACCTGTTACCAAGGGGTCTGCCCTTCATCAGCATGACAAAAGGGCCTCCATGGCCGGCCCTACTTAAGGGGCCCCGGAACACACCCACACCCATTTCTCCGCCCTCTGAAGAAGTCCTTCCCTGCGTTCTCCAGGGGCCCAACGCGAGCATGGAGCCGGAGAGGCGCGGACCCCGCTGGCCGAAGCCCAGGCGCCCCACCCGCCGCCCCGGAGGAAGCCGCCCTGGCCCCTCGACCCGCCGGCCGCAAGCACAAGAAGCGCTATCCGCGGCACCGCAAGCCGCCCTCCTCCTACCTGGGCATGATCACCCTCGTGATCCAGGGCTCCCCGGAGAAGAAGCTCAAACTCTCCCAGGTAAGGCGCTCCGCCAGGGCTGCTCGCCTGGCCGTGCGCTGGCTGCGCTGCGGGGCCTCACCGGAGTGGCCCCGCTGCCTGCCGCTGGAGAGGACGGCAAGAGAAGAGCCGGCTGCGGGGCACGGGGCTGAGGGGGCGCCCACTCAGGCGGCCTCTTGGAGAGGCTTTGCGCGCCACCCAAACCCGCCCGGAGTGTTGTGCTTGGGGAGGGCTGTTTTCCTTGAAAGTGGCGGTGGGGGGACGAGGACGTGCGGAATAGCCCTTCCCCAGGCCCGGCCGCCCTGTTCCCGGGCGCGTCTTTCTGCAGAGGTGCAGGAGCTTCGCCCTGGGCGGGCTGCTTGGTTGGCGAAAAGCCCCGCGGAAGGCGGAAGGCGCGCTCGTTGCAGCGGCCGGGTGGGGGCGCCCTGCTGCCCGCGCGGCTCCCACGGGACGCCCGGAGCGCGGGGTCTGGGCACCGGGGCGAGCTGCTCTCCGCTCAATGCGGGGGTAGTCGCATCTTCCTCTCTGCCCACACAAGCGGCGCGCAGCCTTGCCCAACCTCGGGCCCTACTTGCATCGGACCTCCGTGCTCCACATCCCCGGCCAGCTAATTCCATTCCGCCTTCAAGGTGTGTGTCTGGGCGGCGGAGGGGTGGGGGGAGCTGCTCCCTTCCGAAGCAGGACCAGGCCGCCCTGCTTCCAGCTCAGCTGCCCTCCCCTCCCCTCCCCAGGGTCAGTAGACTTGGATCTGGCCATCAGGACTGACCCCGACCTTTTCCTTCGCGCCCTGGGCCCCTGGAGCCAGCCCTCCCCCGGCCCCTTTCCTTGCAGCAGCATCTGTTTGTGCAAGAGCCCCCCCCCGCGACAGACTCTGCCAAGGAACGGGGCCTGGGGGGGGGGCGCTGCCACTGGAGCCTCCCCGGATCAAGGACTGCGAACTCCAGGCAGCCCTTGACCACCCGGCGGTGCTTTTCGGTCCACAGCCTCCAATAAGACCCCATTTTCTCAACCAGATTATCTCGGAGATTCAGCAAAAATTCCCGTCTTTTAAGATGAGCTACCAGGGCTGGAAGGACTCCATCCGCCACAATTTATCCAACAACCCGTGCTTCTCCATGGTAAGGAGCGGGGAAATGATGGAGGGGGGGCGGCTGTGGGGGTGGGACGGGCGCAGGGCTCGGTCCTGGGCCTCCAGGAGTGCTTCCTCGCAGGTAGCTGCTTCCCTGGGATTCTCCCCGTAGCGCTGAGCTTTCGTAGTTGTGGTTGTTTTTGCTACCGGGCGACAGCGATCCTTTGCATACCAGGAAGGGAGTTGAAGGGGGGAAATGTAAAAAAAAAACCTTTAAAAAATCAACGGATGGCCCAATCCAATTCAAATTTGGTGTGCTTAAAGCTCTCCCTAATATCGATTCCTGTGCCAAATTTGGTGTCTTTATCGTTAAACCTTACGCAGATGTAAGCATTTCTTTAAAAATCCTGCTCCTGCGTCCCAGCGGCTTCCCCGAGGGGTACGCTCAATAAGTAGGGGGTAAATACGGCCAATCTTTTGGCTTCTTTGCACAATGAAGGCAGGATGCCTGGGAGTCCTTCACCCGCAAAGCAGATTCTAAGGTGGAAAACTTCGGAGTCCTTTGCATGCAATTTGCAGGGATTGCACAGTATAACGCGGGTGTGATAAAGCTCTGGCTTGGACCCCGCTGCCTTTTTTCTTTCCTTTTTTTTACAAACTTTTTTTGATTTTCAATATTGAAACAATTTTACAAACAATTTTAATACAACTTCATGGGTAAATCTACCAAACCGTGTTCACACATACTACAAAGGTGGATAAGTATTATAAAAGCCTTTTCATACATTAATAAGTTTCACTAGTGCAGGAAAAAAGTATATTGCCACTGTGGAACTGTGTAGTCTGACATTTAAAAGCACATTAAGAACACATTAACAATCACTAGGATCCCATTCAAAGACTCAAAGTCAAGGGGGGATTTAAAAAAAAAAAAAAACCAGACCAAACCCATTTCAACCCTGAAGGAGGGTCTTCCTCAGTGGTCACATATACTATATACACACTCAGAAATACTAGGTAGTTATTTACACATTGCCAATACACCACAAGATGTAACCTTGCTTTTTAAAAGTAGGTATTGGGCTATTTTATTGGGCCAGGTTTGGGATACAGCTTCCTGTGCCACCTGCCAAGGTGGTATTCTGTCTGCAAGGCGCCTCTTTATTCGGTTCTGTAGCCAATGCTGGCCCCAATTTCGCTGGTGTTTTCACGTGCATTTCCTTTTAATAACAAAAGCAATACAGGTTTGGGATACAGGAAGCTGTGTCCCAAACCTGGGATCCTGGCTGAAATATATGAACCCAATACCTACGTTTAAAAAGCAAGGTTACATCTAGTGGCATTGGCAAGAATCCTATTAAAGCCTTTTCTAGTAAAAGTTCATTGGTATCTTTAAATATGTGCAAAAGGGCTAATTCCGGGATCTCATTAACTTCCGTTCCAACTATAGTAGAAATTTCATGAAAGACCTCTTTCCAGAAGTTAGCAACTCCTGTACATACCCACCACATAGAAAAATAGAATAGCAGAGTTGGAAGGGTCCTATGAGGCCATCAAGTCCAACCCCCTGCTCAATGCAGGAATCCACCCTAAAACATCGCTGACAGAAGAACCCCAGTGTGGGAGAGCCCACAACCTCCCTAGGTCACTAGGTAACTGATTCCTTTGTCGTACTGCTAATAGGGAGGTTGTGGGCTCTCCCACACTAGAGGAATTCAAGAGGCAGCTAGACAACCATCTGTCAGGGATGCTTTAGGGTGGATTCCTGCATTGAGCAGGGGGTTGGACTTGATGGCCTTGTAGACCCCTTCCAACTCTGCTATTCTATGATTCTATGAAGTTTTTCCTGATGTCCAGCTGAAATCTGGCTTCCTTTAACTTGAGCCCGTTATTCCATGTCCTGCACTCTGGGAGGATCGAGAAGAGATCCTCCCAGAATCTCTGTTGAAATGAACCGGCCAATCCACACTTTTGCCAACAGAGTGGTGATGAGCTCTTATCCATGTGGGCTAGCCGTTCTGGAGTTCGATACCATTTTTTTATTAACTTTATAGATAACTCTTTACAGCATGCTGAGGAGGCCTTATATGGAAATTTACCCCACATAGCAGAACATTGTGCTTCTTCTATTAGTAAATTCCAATCTGTTTCCCACATCATACGTAGATTTTGATGTGACCCCATATCTTTTGAGATTAGTAGTGAATACAGTTTCAATATCCGTCCCTTTTCTTTTTCATCCATGTTTATCAATATGGTTTCAAACTCTGTTAGATTTCTGGTTCCCTGCTGTAATATTATTGGTTTCCGTATAAATGTGCTAATCTGATACCAGAGAAGCCAGGTTATGTCTGTATTCCTTAGTTTGTCTCTCCACATATCTCATGGAAGAGGTTGTGCTCATTTTGTCTCTTTTAATGTTTTTTTTATTGATGGGTCTATCTATCCTTTGAAGTTGGGGATGGCCGTGACGAGGTATCATTGGTGAAATTCCAGGCATAAGGCCCTCCTTCCTGTATTTAGGAAGGAGGGCCTTATTCCTGTTGCAAAACTTCCTGACTGTTAGAGCAGTGCGACGGTGGAATCAGCTACCTAGGGAGGTTGTGGGCTCTCCCACACTAGAGGCATTCAAGAGGCAGCTGGACAACCATCTGTCAGGGATGCTTTAGGGTGGATTCCTGCATTGAGCAGGGGGTTGGACTCGATGGCCTTGTAGGCCCCTTCCAACTCTGCTATTCTATGATTCTATGATTTCCTTATCTTCAATGGCTCTTTAAGAAGTTCTTTAAAAAGGTCATCAGAAACGCCTTGGAAAAACCAAAATAGTCTTTAAGAAGTGTATTTTGGTTTTTCAAGGCGTTTCTGATATCCTTTTTAATAAAGGGTATATCCGTGGATCTGGGTGTTTGCTTTTCTTGTGAGTCATTCATAAAAGATAAGAGGTGTCTTAAGTTGACACGCTTCATAATAAAGTTTAAGATTAGGGACTGCCCATCCTCCCTCAGTTAATGGCCAGTACCTTAACAGTTTTGGAGTGCGAGGCGTCTTACTTTTAAAAATATTTTTTTCAATTTTGGTTTGCCAGATCTTAAGATGTATTGGGACTTCTCTTGGTAGAACATAAAATAGATAAGTAAATTGAGGAACTCTCATCATTTTAACTGTTGATATTCTACTTAATAATGAAAGATTTAAATGATTCCATCTTTTTCGGCCCACTTGTACGGATTTCCAGATTTTACCATAATTATTACTAAAGGTTTTGTTGATGTTTTTACTAATTTGGACTCCCAAATAGCGAAAAGATACGTTAACTAGGGGAATGCCCATTATTTTAGAAGTAACCATTGTGTATTGGCATTGACATTGACATCTTGTCTGCTTTGTTCGAAGCTCCTCTGCTATTTTTGGGATCCTGTTTCCTTGGTTTAAAATAACTTTTGATGTTGCTTTCTCTGGTTCTCTGAAGGTCTGCTGTCATTCCCCTTCGAAGACGGAGCTTCCAAATAGTTTTTGAGGATCCGACGAAGGATCCGACGAAGCCCAAGGCGAAGGGCAACTACTGGACCGTGGACGTCCGCCGCATCCCCCCGGAAGCGCTCAAGCTCCAGGACACCTCCGTCTCACGCCGGGAGGGAGCCGCCTTGGTCCCTGACCTCTCGTCCTACGTGCTCCACGGCCAGCGCTACTCCGGCCGCCGCGCTCCTGGGGCAGAAGCTGTGGCCAATGGAGAGACTCCAGAGGCAGCGCCCCATTGGCAGAATCTGTCGCGGGGGGGGGGAGGTGGCTGGAATCCTTCCAGCTCTGGTAGCCCTTGAAGAACGGGAATCTCTCCCCTATCTCCCGGATAATCTGGTTGAGAAAATGGGGTCTTATTGGAGGCCGTTGACCGAAAAGCAACCGCCGCCGGGGGGGGGTCAAGGGCTGCCTGGAGTTCGCAGTCCTTGATCCGGGGAGGCTCCAGTGGCAGCGCCCCCCCCCAGGCCCCGTTCCTTGGCAGAGTCTGTCGCGGGGGGGGGGGCTCTTGCTCAAACAGACGCTGCTGCAAGACAAGGGGCCGGGGGAGGGCTGGCTCCAGGGGCCCAGGGCGCGAAGGAAAAGGTCGGGGTCAGTCCTGATGGCCAGATCCAAGGGCAGCTGAGCCGGAAGCAGGGCGGCCTGGTCCCGCTTCGGTCCCCCGACCGCCACTTTCAAGCAAAATAGCCCTCCTCAAGCACAACACTCCAGGCGGGTTTGGGTGGCGCGCAAAGCCTCTCCAAGAGGCCGCCTGAGCCGGGGTTGCAAATGGGGAAGTGGGCACCCCCTGACCCACCCACCCCCGCATCCCATCAGGGGACCAAGCCAGAAAGCCAACCCCCCCCCCTCCGCGCCCCGCAGCCTGCTCTTCTCTTGCCGTCCTCTGCAGCGGCAGGCAGCGGGGCCACGCCGGTGAGGCCCCGCAGCGCAGCCAGCGCACGGCCAGGCGAGCAGCCCCGGCGGAGCGCCTTACCTGGGAGAGTTTGAGCTTTTGCTCGGGGGAGCCCTGGATCACCAGGGCGATTATGCCCAGATATGAGTAGGGCGGCTTGCGGTGCCGCCGATAGCGCTTCTTGCGCTTAGGGCCGGTGGGGCGAAGGGCCAGGGCAGCTTCCTCCGGGGCCGCAGGGGGCTGCGGGTGGGCCGCCTGCATTTCGGCCTGCAGGATAAGCACCTGTCTGGGTTCCATGTTCGTTCTGGGGCCCCTGAAGAAGGAAGGGAAGGACTTCAGCCGGCTGAGAAAGGGGTGGGGGTGGGGTTGCGAGGGCCACTTAAGTAGGGGCTCAGCCAAGGAGGCCCTTTTGTCATGCTGATGGGGGCCCCCCCGCAGCACAGCCAGCGCACCCGGCGGAGCGCCTTACCTGGGAGAGTTTGAGCTTTCGCTCGGGGGAGCCCTGGATCACCAGGGCGATCATGCCCAGATAAGAGTAGGGCGGCTTGGGGTGCCGCCGATAGCGCTTCTTGCGCTTAGGGCCGGTGGGGCGAAGGGCCAGGGCAGCTTCCTCCGGGGCCGCGGGGGGCTGCGGGTTGGGCGCCTGGGTTTCGGCCGGCAGGGTAAGCGCCTGTCCGGGTTCCATGTTCGTTGTGGGGCCCCTGAAGAAGGCAGGAAAGGACTTCTTCAGCCGGGTGAGAAGCCACAGCCTGGGCCGCCCCAAGGGCCCCAGGGCCAGCTGCCTGGTCTGTACAGGGCAGCTGTCTTCGTGGGCTGGGGGCCGCCCACCTTGCCCATGGCATCCCTCTTTGCCCCCCGGCCCAGTGTGCCCCTTGGCCCTGCCACCTCTTCCAGTGGCACTTACTGGAGCCTGGCAGCCGGGCCCCCACCCCTGCCCATGCAAATGGGGCGGCACCCCAGTGCAGACCCCACTGGACCCCTTGTCCAGAACCCCCCTCCCTCTTTCCCTACCACTCTTCCCCACACTCTTAATTTCCCCCCTGAAGGGACCTCCAGAGTACCAGGGAGTGAATTTCCATGATGGCAACTCTTGTGAAGAATCCCGTCTTCCCCATCCAAAGTGCTTCCACCAGCAATGCTGAAAGCAGCGCTTTAAAGGAAATGGAAGCTAATGGGGGGGAGGGGGAGGTGAATTTTGGAAAGTCTTTAACAGCCCCCACCCCCACCCCACCCCCGCCTGGCACTGCAGCTGCTTAACTCCATGGGCCAGGTGGGGCAGCCCCCCTCCCCCCCGCCTCTTCACAGCACTAACAGTTTTGCACTCTCTCCTTGCCAAGTGCTGGTTTTTGTGGGGGGAGGGGGGAGTCACAACTCTTGGGCCCCCCTCCTCCTTTGTGTATGTGTCTTACTTATATTTAACCTGTATTTTATTCTCGGGTGCACTTTTTCATGGGAAAGCAATGCAATAAATGAAATAAATAAACAATGGTCTTTGCCTGATGTGTTTTCAGCCAAGGAGATCTGGGTTCCTTTTGACCCAAAAAAATCTTTAAAGGTTGCTCTCGGGCACAGCAGTGCATCTCTCAATCCAGCCTACTCATCCAATGCAACCTGGGTGGGGGTCACATGGGTGCGGTCCTGAGCTCTCAGAGAAGAGATCCCTGGTTGGGGTACATCTTCTTGGCTCGCCGCTCCAACCATGTTACTCCGCTTCTGAAATCTCTTCATTGGCTTCCAATTCACTTCAGAATCCAATATAAACTTCTCCTGTTAACCTTCAAAGCTTTTCACGGTCTAGCTCCTTCCTGTCTCTCCTCTCTCATCTCACACTATTGCCCCGCTCGTGCTCTTTGCTCCTCTGATGCCATGTTTCTCGCCTGCCCAAGGGCCTCTACTTCCCTTGCTCGGCTTCGTCCATTTTCGTCTGCTGCCCCTTACGCCTGGAACGCTCTTCCAGAACATTTGAGAACTACAAGTTCAACCGCAGCTTTTAAAGCTCAACTAAAAACTTTTCTTTTTCATAAAGCTTTTAAAACTTGATGTTGTGCAGACTTCTACTGTTACTTTCTACTGTTAGTTTTACCCTACCCTGTGCCTGCTTACCCTACCCTGTACCTGTTTGCATTCTCTTCCCCTCCTTATTGTTTTACTATGATTCTATTAGATTGTAAGCCTATGCGGCAGGGTCTTGCTATTTACTGTTTTACTCTGTACAGCACCATGTACATTGATGGTGCTATATAAATAAATAATAATAAATAATAATCCTGTTAACATAAAACCCTGTTTTGTTGTAGGATTCCCTTAGGGTGACTCTATGGAAAGGAGGACCGGGCTCCTGTATCTTTAGCAGTTGCATAGAAAAGGGAATTTCAGCAGGTGTCATTTGTATATGTGGAGAACCTGGTGAAATTCCCTCTTCATCACACCAGTTCAAGCTGCAGGTGCCCTGCCCTCTTTTAAATCTGGTCACTCTAGTATAGCAGCTGCCAACTTCTGAGCCGGTTTAGCTCAGTGGTTCCCAAACTTTTTCAGGTCACCGCCCCCTTGGTTACACAAGTTCATGCCCAGCGCCCCCTACCCTACACTTTAAAAATCCTCATTCAGAATAGGGGTTTTCAAAGACCCACTAAGGAAGATAATAACAATAAAATTCAAAACAGTGATAATTAGTGGAATACTTTATTCAAAATCCAATTGGTGTGCCCTGCCACGCAGGCTGCAAACGCATTCACTCTCTTTTCCCTCCCTCCCTCCCTTGGCAAGCTTGGGGCGGGTGCTTCCCATTTAGAGGGGATTCTAGGAGTTGAAGGACTTTTTCTGTTCAAACATGCCTAAAATGGACTGTGGGAATGCTGTGGATGTCATATATCTTGACTTCAGCAAAGCTTTTGACAAAGTACCACATGACATTCTGATTAACAAACTAGCTAAAAGTGGGCTAGATGGAACAACTATTAGGTGGATCCACAGTTGGCTACAGAATCGGACTCAAAGAGTACTTATCAATGGAACCTTCTCAAACTGGGGAGAGGCAACGAGTGGGGTGCCACAGGGCTCAGTCCTGGGCCCTGTGCTCTTCAACATTTTTATTAATGATTTGGACGAGGAGGTGCAGGGAAAGCTGATCAAATTTGCAGATGACACAAAATTGGGTGGGATAGCTAATACCCTGGAAGACAGAAACAAACTTCAAAGTGATCTTGATAGGCTGGAGTGCTGGGCTGAAAACAACAGAATGAAATTTAAGAGGGATAAATGTCAAGTTCTACATTTAGGGAATAGAAACCAAATGCACAGTTACAAGATGGGGGACACTTGGCTCAGCAATACTACAAACGAGAAAGATCTTGAGCGATAGCCATTGGTTGCAGCCTCCTTCTTCGGGAACTTGTCTCACCCCCTTCTGAAGCCCTCCAAATTGGTGGCCATGACGACATCTGGTGGGAATGAATTCAATCATTGAACTGCACATTGTGTGAGGAAGTCCTCCCATTGATGTGCCCTCAACCCTCCTGCCTTTTAGATCCATGGGCTGACCCAACTGGGTTCATGAATGGGAGAAAAACGTTTCCCCAGCCACTTTCTCCACACCATGCATCATTCCGTGCACCTTCATCACGGTATTTTAGTACTGTGGCCACCTTGAGTCACATTTTTGGTGGAAAGGTGAGATATGCATTTAATTAATAAATGAGTACATAATCTTTGACTCCCCAAGAGTTCTCCATGCATAGTGATTGTTTTATACCGTATGCTTTTATCTGAGATCTTCATGATATAGGGCGGGATATAAATGTTTTCAATAAATAAATAAGCTTCACCATTTGCATTTCTGTCTGTCATGTTGCTGCAAAGGAACATTTTAGGTGAGGGGTCAGCATCTCCAGGCCAGCACCTTAAAATAGCCAAGATAAACCTGGCCCTACAGCTGTGGTACGGGTTTGTAGCCCAATTCCTCCGGGGAGCACCTGGTTGCGGAAGGCTGTTCTACACCGATGCACTGTGACCCCCCCAGAGAGAGTCCCAGAAGCTGCAGCTGGGGGATTCCAACGCCCTCTTTTCACAGCTGGGCTCCATGAGCCAGACAATACCAGCAACACCTCTGCTCTCACTTTCACCGGTGGAGGAACATTCTCTGACTCTTCCTTCCCTCCTTCCCAACAGGAATCCTGAGCTTCAAAACAGCCAGCTCAACAGAGGAAGCTTCAGCTGTACGCTGAGAAGACCTGCAACTGCTGTTAAAGGTTCTGCCTGTCATAGCAGCCACCAAAGCCCCAGTTCAGATCTCACCTCAGCCAAAAACACGGAGTGGGGGGTGGTCTGAGCCAAGCCTCTCGATTGCAGGGTGCTCTCATGGGTCAGGAATGTGAGGACAAAGATGGCCAGCCTTGCAGGGGTGTTGGAATGATCACCGGCGTCATGCACGAGGAAAAGCACGGGTCTCTAGATTGGTGGACTGACACTTATTGATCGTCCTCAGGGGTCCTTCTTCATGAGCCCCTGCCAAAGAAAGTGAGGCAGGTGGCTACCAGGAGCAGGGCCTTCTCTGCTGTGGCACCCCAGCTGTGGAATGAGCTCCCTAAGGAGGTTCACCTGGGACCTACACTATATTCTTTCAGACGGCAGGTGAAGGCTTTTATTTATTTATTTATTTATTTATTTATTATATTTCTATACTGCCCAATAGCCGAAGCTCTCTGGGCGGTTCACAAAAATTAAAACCATAATAAAACAACCAACAGGTTAAAAGCACAAATACAAAATACAATATAAAAAGCACAACCAGGATAAAACCACGCAGCAAAATTGATAAAAGATTAAAATACAGAGTTAAAACAGTAAGATTTAAATTTAAGTTAAAAATAAATGTTAAAATGCTTAAAGAATAAAAAGGTCTTCAACTGGCAACGAAAGGAGTACAGTGTAGGCGCCAGGCGGACCTCTCTGGGGAGCTCGTTCCACAACCAGGGTGCCACAGCGGAGAAAGCCCTCCTCCTAGTAGCCACATGCCTCACTTCCTTTGGCAGGGGCTCACGGAGAAGGGCCCCTGTAGATGATCTTAAGGTCCGGGCAGGTACAAATGGGAGGAGGCGTTCCTTCAAATAACCTGGCCCCAAACTGTTTAGGGCTTTAAATGTCAATACCAGCACTTTGAATCAGGCCCGGACCTGGACTGGCAGCCAATGAAGTTGTAAAAGGACTGGCGTAATGTGATCTCGCCAGCCAGTCCCTGTTAGTAAACGGGCTGCCCTGTTTTGTACCAACTGAAGCTTCCGGACCACATATAACGCCTGGCAGTAATCCAAACAAGAGGTTATCAGAGCATGGATAACAGTAGCTAGGCTATCACCGTCCAGATAAGGGAGCAGTTGCTATATCAGCCTAAGCTGATAAAAGGTGCTCTTTGCCACTGAGTTCACCTGTGCCTCAAGTGACAGTTCTGGATCGAAGAGCATCCCCAAACTATGGACCCGATCCTTTAGGGAGAGTGCAACCCCGTCCAGGACAGGGCAAACATCACCTCGCCGGACAGATGAACCACCCGCTAACAGTACCTCCGTCTTGTCTGGATTGAGTCTCAGTTTGTTAGCCCTCATCCAGTCCATTACCGTGCCCAGACACTGGTTCAGAACAGCCACTGCCTCACCTGGGTTTGATGAAAAGGAAAGGTAGAGCTGGGTATCATCTGCATATTGATGACACCTCAGTCCACATCTCCGGATAACCTCCCCCAGCGGCTTCATGTATATGTTAAACAGCATAGGGGATAAGATAGAGCCCTGCGGAACCCCATGGCTTAGGAGCCACGGCACAGAGCAATAATCCCCCAGCACCACCTTCTGGAATCGGCCATCCAAGTAGGAGCGGAACCACTGCAACACAGTACCTCCCACTCCCAGCTCAGACAACCTATCCAGAAGGACACCATGGTCGATGGTATCGAAGGCCGCTGAGAGGTCCAGGAGAACCAACAGGGTCGCACTCCCCGTCTCTCTCCCGACAGAGGTCATCCCACAGGGCCACCAAGGCAGTTTCTGTTCCAAAACCAGGCCTGAAACCCGATTGGGGTTCAAGACCCAAATCTCAAGACCCGAACTTTTTTTATTCTCTCAGCATTTTACTGGTCTATAAATTTAGTTTTAACTTTGCTGTTCTAAATTTATATTTTAAATTTGTATTTCTGCACCGCTGCTGATTTTATCCTGGTTGTACTTTTATATTGTACTTCAACCTTCTTCTCACTGGCCTTCCTTCTTCTCACATCAGTCCGTTGGTTTCTGTTCACCACTCTGCTGCTAAGATCATCTTCTTGGCTCACCGCTCTGACCATGTTACTCCACTTCTGAAATCTCTTCATTGGCTTAACTTCTCCAGTTGACCTACAAAGCTTTTCACTGTCTAGCTCCTTCCTATCTCTCCTCTCTCATCTCACACTATTGCCCCGCTCGTGCTCTTCGCTCCTCTGATGCCATGTTTCTCACCTGCGCAAGGGTCTCTACTTCCCTTGCTCGGCTTCGTCCATTCTCTTCGGCTGCCCCTTACGCCTGGAACGCTCTTCCAGAACATTTGAGAACTACAAGTTAAATCGCAGCTTTTAAAGCTCAGCTAAAAACTTTTCTTTTTCCTAAAGCTTTTAAAACTTGATTTTGTTCTGACTTTTATACTGCCTGTTTGGTGCATTCTCTTCCCGTCCTTATTGCTTTATTATGATTTTATTAGAATGTCAGCCTTTGCGGAAGGGTCTTGCTATTTATTGTTTTACTCTGTACAGCACCATGTACATTGATGGTGCTATATAAATAATAATAATAATAATAATAATAATAATAATAATAATAATAATAATAATATGAATGGTTTTTTGTGTTTGTGTGAACCGCCCAGAGAGCTTCCGCTATATGTGTATTTGTATGTGTAATGTTCAGATCAACTTCTCTCCGCCTTGTCTCTGCATAAAATTAAAGCAGCCACCGCGAATAGCCGGCAGGCAGGAATAGTTCAACTCCCTTCTGTGCGGCCTTTAGCCCAGACTAACCCTAGCCCGATGCCCTCTTTGGCTTCCAGCCTCAGTGTCCAAAGCGCGGAAGCTGCGTCCTCTTACTCCGGAGTAAGCGCCTCCCCGCTTACTCCGGAGTAAGCAAGCGCTTTTCCTGCCCAGGAGCGTGGCGGGTCCAGCCAGGCGACGAAATCAGCCGGGGCGTGGAATCCATACACACACACACAGGCACACAGCGGGGGCTACTTCGCAGGGGCTTTTCTCCCGGAATGTTTCCCCCGCGGCGGGGGTTTGTGGATCGGCCCCGGCCAAAGCAGTCGCTGGGTTTCTGCCCGGTGATTAGCGCGTCTCTGCTAATGGTTGGACCAAGGGGGCCAAGGGGTCTGCCCCCCATCAGCATGACAAAAGGGCCTCCTTGGCCGAGCCCCTACTTAAATGGCCCTCGCAGCCCCACCCCCCACCCCTTTCTCAGCCGGATGAAGAAGACGTTCCCTGCCTTCTTCAGGGGCCCCACAGCTAGCATGGAGCCGGGACAGACGCGCATCCCCCTGGCCGAAACGCAGGCGCCCCACCCGCAGGCCCCCGCGGCCCCGGAGGAAGCCGCCCTGGCCCCTCGCCCCGCCCTGGCCCCTCGCCCCAAGAAGCGCTATCGGCGGCACCCCAAGCCGCCCTACTCCTACCTGGGCATGATCGCCCTAGTGATCCAGGGCTCCCCCGAGCGGAAGCTCAAACTCTGCCAGGTAAGGCGCTCCGCCGGGGCTGCTCGCCTGGCCGTGCGCTGCGGGGCCTCACCGGCGTGGCCCCGCTGCCTGCCGCTGGAGAGGATGGCAACAGAAGAGCCGGCTGCGGGGCGCGGAGGGGGGGGTTGGCCTTCTGGCTCGGTCCCCTGATGGGATACGGGGGGGGGGGTCAGGGGGCGCCCACTTCCCCTTTTGCAACCTCGCCTCAGGCGGCCTCTTGGAGAGGCTTTGCGCGCCACCCACCCCGCCTGGAGTGTAGTGTTTGGGGAGGGCTATTTTGGGGACGTGCGGAATAGCCTTTCCCCAGGCAAGGCCGCCCTGTTCCCGGCGGCGCGTCTTTCCGCGGAGGCGCAGGGGCTTCGCCCTGTGCGGGCTGCTTGGTTGGCGAAAAGCCCCGCGGAAGGCGGAAGGCGCGCTCGTTGCAGCGGCCGGGTGGGGGCGCCCTGCTGCCTACGTGGCTCCCACGGGACGCCCGGAGCGCGGGGTCTGGGCACCGGGGCGAGCTGCTCCCCGCTCAACGCGGGGGCTCCTGCGGGGGCAGTCGCGTCTTCCTCTCTGCCCACGCAAGCGGCGCGCAGCCTTGCCCAACCTCGCGCTCTACTTGCGTCGGACCTCCGTGCTCCACATCCCCGGCCAGCTAATTCCATTCCGCCTTCAAGGTGTGTGTCAGGGCGGGGGAGGGGTGGGGGGAGCTGCTCCCTCCCGAAGCGGGTCCAGGCCGCCCTGCTTCCGGCTCAGCTGCCCTCCCCTGCCCTCCCCTCCCCTCCCCTCCCCGGGGTCAGTAGACTTGGATCTGGCCATCAGGACTGACCCCCAACCTTTTCCTTCGCGCCCTGGGCCCCTGGAGCCAGCCCTCCCCCGGCCCCTTTCCTTGCAGCAGCGTCTGTTTGTGCAAGAGCCCCCCCCCCCGCGACAGACTCTGCCAAGGAACGGGGCCTGGGGGGGGCGCTGCCACTGGAGTCTCCCCTGATCAAGGACTGCCTGGGACCACCCGGCGGCGGTTGCTTTTCGGTCGACAGCCTCCAATAAGAGCCCATTTTCTCAACCAGATTATCCAGGAGATCCGGCAAAAATTCCCGTCTTTTAAGATGAGCTACCAGGGCTGGAAGGACTCCATCCGCCACAATTTATCCAACAACCCGTGCTTCTCTATGGTAAGGAGCGGGGAAATGATGGAGGGGGTGGGGGCTGTGGGGGTGGGACGGGCGCAGGGCTCGGTCCTGGGCCTCCAGGAGTGCTTCCTCGCAGGTTGCTGCTTCCCTGGGATTCTGCCCGAAGCGCTGAGCTTTCGCGACTGTGGTTGTTTTTGCTACCGGGCGACAGCGATCCTTTGCATACCAGGAAGGGAGTTGAAGGGGGGAAATGTAAAAAAAATCCCTTTAAAAAATCAACGGATGGCCCAATCCAATTCAAATTTGGTGTGCTTAAAGCTCTCCCTAATATCTATTCCTGTGCCAAGTTTGGTGTCTTTATCGTTAAAGCTTACGCAGATGTAAGCATTTCTTTAAAAATCCTGCTCCTGCGTCCCAGCGGCGGTCCGGAGGGTACGCTCAATAAGTAGGGGCTAAATATAAATAGGGCGAATCTTTTGGCTTCTTTGCACAATGAAGGCAGGATGCCTGGGAGTCCTTCACCCGCAAAGCAGATTCAAAGGTGGAAAACTTCGGAGTCCTTTGCATGCAATACGCAGGGATTGCACAGTATAACGCGGGTGTGATAAAGCTCTGGGTTGGACCCCGCTGCCTTTTTTCTTCTTTCCATTTTTTTACAAACTCTTTTATTGATTTTAAAACAACTTCATGGGTAAATCTACCAAACCGTGTTCACATATACTACAAAGGTGGATAAGTATTATAAAAGCCTTTTAATACATTACTAGGAACCCATTCAAAGTCAAGGATTTTTTTTAAAAAAAAAACCCAGACCAAACACATTTCGACCCTAAAGGAGGGTCTTCCTCAGTGGTCACATATACTATATACACACTTAGAGATACCAGGTAGTTATTTACACATTGCCAATATGCCACTAGATGTAACCTTGCTTTTTAAAAGTAGGTATTGGGCTATTTTATTGAGCCGGGTTTGGGAACAGCTTCCTGTGCCAACTTTTAGAAAGCAAGGTTACATCTAGTGGCATAGTGGCAATTTTTAAATAACTACCTAGTATCTCTAAGGTTACTTATCAGAAACGCCTTGGAAAAACCAAAATAGGCTTTAAGAAGTGTATTTTGGTTTTTCAAGGCGTTTCTGATCTCCTTTTTAATAAAGGGTATATCCGTGGATCTGGGTGTTTGCTTTTCTTGTGAGTCATTCATAAAGGTAAGAGGTGTCTTAAGTTGACACGCTTCATAATAAAGTTTAAGATTAGGGACTGCCCATCCTCCCTCAGTTAATGGCCAGTACCTTAACACTTTTGGAGTGCGAGGCGTCTTACTTTTAAAAATATTTTTTTCAATTTTGGTTTGCCAGATCTTAAGATGTATTGGGACTTCTCTTGGTAGAACATAAAATAGATAAGTAAATTTAGGAACTCTCATCATTTTAACTGTTGATATTCTACTTAATAACGAAAGATTTAAATGATTCCATCTTTTTCGGCCCACTTGTACCATAATTATTACTAAAGGTTTTGTTGATGTTTTTCCTAATTTGGACTCCCAAATAGCGAAAAGATACGTTAACTAGGGGAATGCCCATTATTTTAGAAGTAACCATTGTGTATTGGCATTGACATTGACATTTCCGGCAGCCATCTTGTCTGCTTTGTTCGAAGCTCCTCTGCTATTTTTGGGATCCTGTTTCCTTGGTTTAAAATAACTTTTGGTGTTGCTTTCTCTGGTTCTCAGATGGTCTGCTCAAAGACGGAGCTTCCAAATTGTTTTTGAGCCCTTCTACGGCTTTTCAGGGCATTTTTTTTTGCCTTCGGGCTGAGGCGCTCTCCCCTTGCGCTGCCGCTCTCTCCGCACCTAAGCCCTGCCCCGCGGCCTTCCTTTCTCACCCACCCACCCCTTCTTCTCCCTCTGCTGCAGGAGCTCAAGGATCCGACGAATCCCAAGGCGAAGGGCAACTACTGGACCGTGGACGTCCGCCGCATCCCCCCGGACGCGCTCAAGCTCCAGAACACCTCCGTCTCGCGCCGGGAGGGAGCCGCCTTTGTCCCTGACCTCTCGCCCTATGTGCTCCACGGCCAGCGCTACTCCGGCTGCCACGCTCCTGGGGCAGAAGCTGTGGCCAATGGAGGAGGGGGCCCAGAGGGGCCCCCACCGCCCCGCCTGAAGAGCACGTTCAGCATTGAGTCGCTGCTGCAGGATGTGCCCAGGGCGGCCTCGGACCCCAGACCAGAGCGTGCTGCGGGCAGCGCCTCTCCTCCTGCTGGCGGGAGAGAGCAGCCGGGCCCCAGCCGCCCTGCCAGCCCTCCTCTGTTCCTGCACGCCGGCTGCAAAGAGGACTCTGCCCTCCAGCCCAAGGCCTCTGTGTGGCCACAGCCAGGGCCACCCCAAGGGCCCCAGGGCCAGCTGCCTGGTCTGTACAGGGCGGCTGTCTTCGTGGGCTGGGGGCCGCCCACCTTGCCCATGGCATCCCTCTTTGCCCCCCGGCCCAGTGTGCCCCCTGGCCCTGCCACCTCTTCCAATGGCACTTACTGGAGCCTGGCAGCCGGGCCCCCACCCCTGCCCACGCAAATGGGGCAGCACCCCAGTGCAGACCCCACTGGACCCCTTGTCCAGAACCCCCCTCCCTCTTTCCCTCCCACTCTTCCCCACACTCTTAATTTCCCCCCTGAAGGGACCTCCGGAGTACCAGGGAGTGAATTTCCATGATGGCAACTCTTGTGAAGAATCCCGTCTTCCCCATCCAAAGTGCTTCCACCAGCAATGCTGAAAGCAGCGCTTTAAAGGAAATGGAAGCTAATGGGGGGGAGGGGGAGGTGAATTTTGGAAAGTCTTTAACAGCCCCCCACCCACCCCACCCCACCCCCGCCTGGCAATGCAGCTGCTTAACTCCATGGGCCAGGTGGGGCAGCCCCCCTCCCCCCCTTCACAGCACTAACAGTTTTGCACTCTCTCCTTGCCAAGTGCTGGTTTTTGTGGGGGGAGGCGGGAGTCACAACTCTTGGGCCCCCCTCCTCCTTTGTGTATGTGTCTTACTTATATTTAACCTGTATTTTATTCTTGGGTGCACTTTTTCATGGGAAAGCAATGCAATAAATGAAATAAATGAACAACGGTCTTTGCCTGATGTGTTTTTAGCCAAGGAGATCTGGGTTCCTTTTGACCCAAAAAAATCTTTAAAAGTTGCTCTCGGGCACAGCAGTGCATCTCTCAATCCAGCCTACTCATCCAATGCAACCTGGGTGGGGGGTCACATGGGTACGTCCTGAGCTCTCAGAGAAGAGATCCCTGCTTGGGGTACATCCTGTTAACATAAAACCCTGTTTTGTTGTAGGATTCCCTTAGGGTGACTCTATGGAAAGGAGGACAGGGCTCCTGTGTCTTTAGCAGTTGCATAGAAAAGGGAATTTCAGCAGGTGCCATTTGTATGCATGCAGCACCCGGTGAAATTCCCTCTTCATCACACCAGTTAAAGCTGCAGGTGCCCTGCCCTCTTTTAAATCTGGTCACTCTAGTATAGCTCCTGCAGCTTTAACTGTGGTGATGGAAATAAATAAATATGGGGCCCAGGCAGTGAGGCAGCTGGACAACCACCTGCCAGGGATGCTTTAGGGTGGATCCCTGACTTGAGCAGGGGGTTGGACTTGATGGCCTTGGAGGCCCCTTCCAACTCTGCTTTTCTGATTCCATGATGACCTCCCTCCCATCCGCCTGTGGACCAGACTAAGCTTTGGCAAGGGGGAAGGGTAAAAGAGGCTGGTCTGCCTACCTGCCTCTAAGGAAGCGATGCATGCTGGGAGCCCAGTTCTGTGCATCCCAGCCAGGGCAGCTTTTCTAGAAAAGCAGAAAACGTAGCCAGGACGCCCCTGGGCTGGAGAAGAAGTGGCAAGGTGGGGAGGCTCCTTGAAGGCCAAATCCCAATTGTGGTATGGGGTGGGTGGGTGACTGGGAAAGGAAGGGGCTGAGCTTCATCCAGTTGCAACAAGCGTTGGTGCAAAGAGCAGGTGCAGAAGTCGGCTTCTTGCTGGGGAACAGCAGGCACCACCTTCTTGTTAAGTATATGAAAAGTAATACTTGCTTAGTCATTAAAATTGTGTATGTTTGGCTATCTCAGAGTTAAACAGAGAAAGACTATCTGAGATAGAAGTTGTACTGGGAACCTTGCCAGGATTCTAAGATATCATGGTGTTAATGATATGAATATACCAAAGATCCTTGAGGCTGGGTTAGCCTAATCACAGCTGTATGTAATGTAGATAAGAACTGTGTAGATGTGTATATAGTTTCTCACTTTTATAAAATAGAACTGAACTAAACAAGACTGCACAGAAGCCTGAAGTGAATAAACTAGCTCTGCACATTTGTTTCTGAACATAAACAGAATCCCAGAAAAAAAAGTTATGGCAAACCCAACACTTCTCCCAAAACTGGGCCCCTTTTCTTGGAAGTGTTGGCTGCAATCCTTAGGAATCGGAGGGTCGCCACCGATTTCTCTGCATAACCCACTCCCCCCGCCCCGCTCAGTTCAAAGGGTCAGTAAAATTCATCCCTGCAGGTTTTCGAGAGACAGGTTCACGCACACACGAGTCAAGCAGCAGCTGGACCACAAGCGCAAGGGATGGCATTCCAGTTTATTGCCCTGGCAGGCAGCCAGTCAGTTGGGCAGCAGGGTGGGGGGTGGGGTGGAGTTCTGCTTCATAAGAATTGGGCCGGGAAGGACGGAGGCAAGAGAAGAGCCCAGAAACGCCTCTCCCCTTCTCCCTCTGCAAAGGCCTCTGCTGAAGCAAGGAGGCCCAGGGTGTTTGGGGGGGGGGGAGACACCCACTTCCTTCCAGGGTTTGAGGGCAGCTGGGTCGTCTGTCGCCCAGAGAGGCAGGCAGCAAACCCCGCAGTCATGAAGAAGCCATGGAGTTGTTTCCCAAAGGAGGGGGAGAAAGAGGGCAAGAGCCGTTCTTTTGGGGGGCGGGTTGGAGGAAGGGTGTTCAGGGTGGCTGGGGAACACAGGCCTCTTCAATGGAGTCTCCCCACCCTGGTGGTCTTAAAGGGAGGGGCGGGGCAGGGCAAACCTGGCGAAAGGGAAGTCTAGCAAGAGATGGAGGAATGCCTTTTCAGCCAGAATGTCAGGAGGGACAGGAGAGGAAGAGGAGAAGGAGGAGGGGGGAAGAGGAGGAGGAGGGGAGGAAGAGGAGGAGGAGGAGGAGGGGGAGGAAGAGGAGGAGGAGGAGGGGGAGGGGGAAGGAAGAGGAGGAGGAGGAGGAGGGGAGGAAGAGGAGGAGGAGGAGGGGGAGGAAGAAGAGGAGGGGAGGAAGAGGAGGGGGAGGAAGAGGAGGGGGAGGAGGAGGAAGAGGAGGAGGAGGGGATGACGACACTCCAGGCAGGTACCAGGGCAGGCAGGAGAAGAATAGAGCCCAGGGGTGCTGAGGGAACATAGAGGGGCCCCCGGGAGCATTTGGGGATCTGCCATCACTTCTGTCCTGCCCCCTTTACAAGGAGATGCGACCGCTTCTCACCGGTGTAGCTTAGCATTGACCCCCCAAGAGCTGGGGCAGGTGGGTGGGTGGGGAGGAGAGAAGCCAACCAGAAACCGGCTCTTTTTTAAAACAAAACAAAACCCCAACAACCTTCAGCCCCCGGGATTGTGAGCGTAAAGATGGCTTGAGCAGCAAGCTGCCGTCCATATAATATCAAGCGACCCCCTGGGATGAGCCCCACTGTGACGGATTGGGGCCCTGGCCCCCCACCTCAAACATGCAGGGGGAAAGCACTTCTCAGCCAGCCGGATGGAAAAAGGGGGATGGAGGGGGGGCTGAAAGGGGGGGTCGTGTGCGCCTTTCAAAGCACACCGGAGAGAAACCAGGCTGGGGAAAAGGGGAAGGGGCTCCAGAAGTCTGGGGAGGGGGGGCAGGCAGGGGAAGGAAGGTCCCGTGTGTTCAGACATGCGTGTCGGGATCCGGGCAGCAGGAAGTGGAACCCCAGAGCTCAGGGACACGTCACTTTGCAGGGCAACACGGGAACTGGCAGACTTTGGGAGGCCCTTCCTTGCCACACCCACCCTCCCCCGTTTCACGGCAGCAGCCCCCCAACACTGTTCAAAAGGGAGGGGAGCCTGGACGGCCCCTCCCATGTGCAAAAGAGCAACCGTCCACACTGTCCCTAAAGCCACAACGGCACAGAACCTTGGGCTACGATCCATGAGATGGTGACAGCAGAAATATGGATAATACGAGAAGGAGCAAAGACGGGGGGGGGGAGGGGGGAAAGGGGCTGGACCTCATCGTACAACGGACTTGCAAGGCAGGGGATGGGGGGGCGCTATCTCTTCCATGGTCCTAGAGCAGCCTTCCTCAACCTGGGGCGCTCCAGATGTGTTGGACTGCATCTCCCAGAATGCCCCAGCCAACTCCAACACACCTGGAGCGCCCCAGGTTGAGGAAGGCTGTCCTAGAGGAACAAGGGGTTGTCCTCTGGGGGCGGGAGGGGGGATCCCATCCTGTCCCTGGAGCGTTCAGGAAAGTGGTGCTCAGCTAAGGACCCGGGGTGATGCCTTTCTGGGTTCAGGACCAGCCTGTTTGGAGAGGCCTCATCCATGAAAGGGGCTGGGTGCTCTCCGCGTCCCCAAACCGTTGCCTTGGCTCCAAAGTCCTCCCATCCAGGGACTCCGGCGGCTCAGGCCTTGTGCTGCGCGGAGGAGTCGATGTGGCGAGCGGCCGGGCCCAGCTCCACCTTGCAGACGCGCTGGGCGAACTTGAGCGAGCAGACCGATTCCCCCATGTTCTCCTCCAGCGGGGAAATCTGAGGGCAGAGGGGGAGAGGGCAGGAGCGGGAGAGGGGCGGGAATGAGCGCTGGCTCCCTGGTCGGCCGCTCTCGCTGCTGCCAGCCTAACCCCCAGCCAGGCCGGACCCAAATCCCGGAGGAACAAGCGGCACGGACTTTGCCACCCCGCAGGCCTGGCTGTCCCCTGCCGGCAAGAGCTGAGGCAGCTGGGGAACTCCTACACAGTGGAGGGGCTGGTTCCTAAAACACAAGGCCTGCCAGGAACCCTGCCCCCCGCCCCCAATACCCAGGGCCTGGCAGCTATCTGCCCATGCTCAGAGGCACTCTCATTTATGGCCACGTCAGGCGTCCCAGGAGCTCAGCCTGTATTTCAAAGGCAGCACCGCCAGAACCGTTTCTTGCCCCACTTTGCCCCGGCGATGCCCCGGCACCCTCACCTGTACCATCATGATGGTCTTGCTTCCTTTGCCCAGCTTCCTTTGTGTGACAACCTTTCAAGTATTTGAGGAGTGCTATCATGTCTGCCCTCCATCTTATCTTATAGGGCTTTGTTTCCAGACCCCTGATCATCCTGGTTGTGATGACGAGTCTGTGGCGTAAACCCAATCAATGGGAAATTGCCTTAGGAACCATGTGGATTATTTCCAGAGTAAAAATGGAGATTGATTCAACAACAAAAAGTTTCTCCACAGACCCTTGCTAGGAAGCAGCTGGCTAGCACCTCTAAATGGTGCCCGTGTGATGAAGATGATGACTCAGCATATACATTTTGTTCTTGAAAACTCCACCAACCAAGTAAACCCTTCTCCTGAAAATAAAGAGACACACACTTCCTATATGGCCTCTTTCCTCTCTGTTATGTCCACCTGTGATGAAATTTAAATTATCCCAGGCTCAGAGAATGATCTCTAAAATTTAGTCATTAGATCTTGCAATGAATAATAATTGAATCTTCCTTGCCTGACTTAAACCAATGAAACTATTTCCTCTTTCCCTCACAAGGGAATGAATGCTATATTGGTCCATTAGTGAGTGATAATTGGGGGAAAGCCCTTGTTTGACCTTTTCCTGACTATCAACAGACATTAGCAGAGCTCTTCGCCTTTTGTGTAATTCGCAGGGGTTATTACCACAACAAAGGGAAAGGATTATTGATCATCCTCAAGGGTCCTTCTCTGCGAGCTCCTGCCAAAGAAAGTGAGGCAGGGGCTACCAGGAGCAGGGCCTTCTCTGCTGTGGCACCCCAGCTGGGGAATGAGCTCCTAAGGAGGTTCACCTGGCACCTACACTATATTCTTTCAGATGCCAGGTGAAGACTTTTTTTATTCTCTCAGCATTTTACTGGTCTATAAATTTAGTTTTAATTTGCTGTTTTAAATTTATATTTTAAATTTGTATTTCTGCACCGCTGCTGATTTTATCCTGGTTGTACTTTTATATTGTACTTTATGTCATGTTTTTATACTGTTTGTTTTATACTTTGAATGGTTTTAATTTTTGTGAACTGCCCAGAGAGCTTCCGCTATATGTGTATTTCTATGTGTAATGTTCAGATCAACTTCTCTCTGCCTTGTCTCTGCATAACATTAAAGCAACCACCGGGCAGGCAGCAAACAAGTGAACGGCCGGCCGGCAGGAATGGTTCAACTCCATTCTATTCAGCCTTTAGCCCAGACGAAGGGCAAGCTGGCCAGCCATCTGTCAGGGATGCTTTAGGGTGGATATTCCTGCCTTGAGCAGGGGGTTGGACTCGATGGCCTTGGAGGCCCCTTCCAACTCCGCTATTCTTTGATTCTATGAGCACGGCTGAAGGCACTTACACTTTTCTGGCTGGAAATCCTGTGGATACAGATGTACCCAAGAGAGGCCAGGCCAATTTGCCCGCTTTGGCTTCCAGCCTCAGTGTCCGAAGCGCGGAAGCTGCGCCCTCTTACTCCGGAGTAAGCACCTCCCCGCTTACTCCGGAGTAAGCAAGCGCTTTTCCTGCCCAGGAGCGCGGCAGGTCCAGCCAGGCGACGAATTCAGCCGGGTCGTGGAATCCACAGCCCCCCCCCCCGGGGGCCGCTTCGCAGGGGCTTTTGTCCCGGAATGTTTCCCCCGCGGCGGGGGTTTGTGGATCGGCCCCGGCCAAACCAGCCACCTCTGTCCGGCGATTAGCGCGCCCCTGCTAATGATTGGACCACCAATTACCAAGGGGTCTGCCCCCCCCCCCGTCACCATGACAAAAGGGCCTCCATGGCCGGCCTCTACTTAAGGCCCCCCCCCCCCCGCACACATCCACACCCATTTCTCCGCCGGCTGAAGGAGTCCTTTCCTGTGTTCTTCAGGCGCCCAACGCGAGCATGGAGCCCGGAGAGGCGCGGACCCCGCAGTTCCCCGCTGCTCCGGAGGAAGCCACCCTGGCCCCTCGCCCCACCGGCCCTAAGCGCAAGAAGCGGTATCGGCGCCACCACAAGCCGCCCTACTCGTATCTGGGCATGATCGCCCTCGTGATCCAGGGCTCCCCGGAGAAGAAGCTCAAACTCTGCCAGGTAAGGCGCTCCGCCGGGGCTGCTCGCCTGGCCGTGCGCTGGCTGCGCTGCGGGGCCTCACCGGCGTGGCCCCGCTGCCTGCAGCTGGAGAGGACGGCAAGAGAAGAGCCGGCTGCGGGGGGGGGGTTGGCTTTCTGGCTCGGTCCCCTGATGGGATGCGGGGGGGGCTAAGGGGGCGCCCACTTCCCCTTTTGCAACCCCGGCTCAGGCGGCCTCTTGGAGAGGCTTTGCGCGCCACCCAACCCGCCCGGAGTGTTGTGTTTGGGGAGGGCTGTTTTGCTTGAAAGTGGGGTTGGGGGACGGGGACGGGCGGAATAGCCCTTCCCCAGGCCCGGCCGCCCTGTTGCCGGCGGCGCGTCTTTCGGCAGAGGCGCAGGCCCCTGGAGCCAGCCCTTCCCCAGCCCCATTCCTTGCCCCATTCCTTGCAGAAGCGTCTGTTTGTGCAAGAGCCCTCCCCCCCCCGCGACAGACTCTGCCAAGGAACGGGGCCTGGGGGGGCGCTGCCACTGGAGCCTCCCCGGATCACGGACTGCGAACTCCAGGCAGCCCTTGACCCCCGGCGGCGTTTGCTTTTCGGTCGACAGCCTCCAATAAGAGCCCATTTTCTCAACCAGATTATCCAGGAGATCCGGCAAAAATTCCCGTCTTTTAAGATGAGCTACCAGGGCTGGAAGGACTCCATCCGCCACAATTTATCCAACAACCCGTGCTTCTCCATGGTAAGGAGCGGGGAAATGATGGAGGGGGTGGGGGCTGTGGGGGTGGGACGGGCGCAGGGCTCGGTCCTGGGCCTCCAGGAGTGCTTCCTCGCAGGTAGCTGCTTCCCTGGGATTCTCCCCGTAGCGCTGAGCTTTCGTAGTTGTGGTTGTTTTTGCTACCGGGCGACAGCGATCCTTTGCATACCAGGAAGGGAGTTTAAGGGGGGAAATGTAAAAAAAAAAACACCCTTTAAAAAATCAACGGATGGCCCAATCCAATTCAAATTTGGTGTGCTTAAAGCTCTCCCTAATATCTATTCCTGTGCCAAATTTGGTGTCTTTATCGTTAAAGCTTACGCAGATGTAAGCATTTCTTTAAAATCCTGCTCCTGCATCCCAGCGGCGGCCGGGAGGGTACGCTCAATAAGTAGGGGCTAAATATAAATAGGGCGAATCTTTTGGCTTCATTGCACAATGAAGGCAGGATGCCTGGGAGTCCTTCACCCGCAAGGCAGATTCAAAGGTGGAAAACTTCGGAGTCCTTTGCATGCAATTCGCAGGGATTGCACAGTATAACGCGGGTGCGATAAAGCTCTGGGTTGGACCCCGCTGCCTTTATTTTTTTCTTTTTCTTTTTTTTACAAACTTTTTTTGATTTTCAATATTGAAACAATTTTACAAACAATTTTAATACAACTTCATGGGTAAATCTACCAAACCGTGTTCACATATACTACAAAGGTGGATAAGTATTATAAAAGCCTTTTCATACATCAATAAGTTTCACTAGTGCAGAAAAAAGTATATTGCCACTGTAGAGGTGTGTAGTCTGACATTTAAAAGCACATTAAGAACACATTAACAATCACTAGGATCCCATTCAAAGACTCAAAGTCAAGGGGGGATTTAAAAAAAACACAAAACCAGACCAAACTCATTTCAACCCTGAAGGAGGGTCTTCCTCCGTGGTCACATATACTATATACACACTCAGAAACACTACGTAGTTATTCACAAATTGCCAATACACCACAAGATGTAACCTTGCTTTTTAAAAGTAGGTATTGGGCTATTTTATTGGGCCAGGTTTGGGATACAGCTCCCTGTGCCACCTGCCAAGGTGGTATTCTGTCTGCAAGGCGCCTCTTTATTCGGTTCTGTAGCCAATGCTGGCCCCAATTTCGCTGGTGTTTTCACGTGCATTTCCTTTTAATAACAAAAGCAATACAGGTTTGGGATACAGGAAGCTGTGTCCCAAACCTGGGATCCTGGCTGAAATATACGAGCCCAATACCTACGTTTAAAAAGCAAGGTTACATCTAGTGGCATTGGCAAGAATCCTATTAAAGTCTTTTCTAGTAAAAGTTCATTGGTATCTTTAAATATGTGCAAGAGGGCTAATTCCGGGATCTCATTAACTTCCGTTCCAACTATAGTAGAAATTTCATGAAAGACCTCTTTCCAGAAGTTAGCAACTCCTGCACATTCCCACCACATAGAATCATAGAATAGCAGAGTTGGAAGGGGCCTACGAGGCCATCGAGTCCAACCCCCTGCTCAATGCAGGAATCCACCCTAAAACATCGCTGACAGAAGGACTCGAGTGTGGGAGAGCACACAACCTCCCTAGGTCACTAGGTAACTGATTCCTTTGTCGTACTGCTAATAGGGAGGTTATGGGCTCTCCCACACTAGAGGAATTCAAGAGGCAGCTGGACAACCATCTGTCAGGGATGCTTTAGGGTGGATTCCTGCATTGAGCAGGGGGTTGGACTTGATGGCCTTGTAGACCCCTTCCAACTCTGCTATCCTATGATTCTATGAAGTTTTTCCTGATGTCCAGCTGAAATCTGGCTTCCTTTAACTTGAGCCCGTTATTCCATGTCCTGCACTCTGGGAGGATCGAGAAGAGATCCTCCCAGAATCTCTGTTGAAATGAACCGGCCAATCCACACTTTTGCCAACAGAGTGGTGATGAGCTCTTATCCATGTGGGCTAGCCGTTCTGGAGTTCGACACCATTTTTTTATTAACTTTATAGATAACTCTTTACAGCATGCTGAGGAGGCCTTATATGGAAATTTACCCCACATAGCAGAACATTGTGCTTCTTCTATTAGTAAATTCCAATCTGTTTCCGACATCATACGTAGATTTTGATGTGACCCCATATCTTTTGAGATTAGTAGTGAATACAGTTTCGATATCCGTCCCTTTTCTTTTTCATCCATGTTTATCAATATGGTTTCAAACTCTGTTAGATTTCTGGTTCCCTGCTGTAATATTATTGGTTTCCGTATAAATGTGCTAATCTGATACCAGAGAAGCCAGGTTATGTCTGTATTCCTTAGTTTGTCTCTCCACAAATCTCATTTTGTCTCTTTTAATGTTTTTTTTATTGATGGGTCTATCTATCCTTTGAAGTTGGGGATGGCCATGAAGAGGTATCATTGGTGAAATTCCAGGCATAAGGCCCTCCTTCCTGTATTTCCTTATCTTCAATGGCTCTTAAAAAGTCCTTTAAAAAGGTCATCAGAAACGCCTTGGAAAAACCAAAATAGTCTTTAAGAAGTGTATTTTGGTTTTTCAAGGCGTTTCTGATATCCTTTTTAATAAAGGGTATATCCGTGGATCTGGGTGTTTGCTTTTCTTGTGAGTCATTCATAAAAGATAAGAGGTGTCTTAAGTTGACACGCTTCATAATAAAGTTTAAGATTAGGGACTGCCCATCCTCCCTCAGTTAATGGCCAGTACCTTAACAGTTTTGGAGTGCGAGGCGTCTCACTTTTAAAAATATTTTTTTCAATTTTGGTTTGCCAGATCTTAAGATGTATTGGGACTTCTCTTGGTAGAACATAAAATAGATAAGTAAATTTAGGAACTCTCATCATTTTAACTGTTGATATTCTACTTAATAATGAAAGATTTAAATGATTCCATCTTTTTCGGCCCACTTGTACGGATTTCCAGATTTTACCATAATTATTACTAAAGGTTTTGTTGATGTTTTCACTAATTTGGACTCCCAAATAGCGAAAAGATAAGTTAACTAGGGGAATGCCCATTATTTTAGAAGTACCCATTGTGTATTGGCATTGACATTGACATCTTGTCTGCTTTGTTCGAAGCTCCTCTGCTATTTTTGGGATCCTGTTTCCTTGGTTTAAAATAACTTTTGATGTTGCTTTCTCTGGTTCTCTGAAGGTCTGCTGTCATTCCCCGTCAAAGACGGAGCTTCCAAATAGTTTTTGAGGATCCGACGAAGGATCCGACGAAGCCCAAGGCGAAGGGCAACTACTGGACCGTGGATGTCCGCCGTATCCCCCCGGAAGCGCTCAAGCTCCAGGACACCTCAGTCTCACGCCGGGAGGGAGCCGCCTTGGTCCCTGACCTCTCGTCCTACGTGCTCCACGGCCAGCGCTACTCCGGCCGCCGCGCTCCTGGGGCAGAAGCTGTGGCCAATGGAGAGACTCCAGAGGCAGCGCCCCATTGGCAGAATCTGTCGCGGGGGGGGGGGGAGGTGGTTGGAATCCTTCCAGCTCTGGTAGCCCTTGAAGAACGGGAATCTCTCCCCTATCTCCCGGATAATCTGGTTGAGAAAATGGGGTCTTATTGGAGGCCGTCGACCGAAAAGCAACCGCCGCCGGGGGGGGGGGGGTCAAGGGCTGCCTGGAGTTCGCAGTCCTTGATCCGGGGAGGCTCCAGTGGCAGCGCCCCCCCCAGGCCCCGTTCCTTGGCAGAGTCTGTCGCGGGGGGGGGGGGCTCTTGCTCAAACAGACGCTGCTGCAAGACAAGGGGCCGGGGGAGGGCTGGCTCCAGGGGCCCAGGGCGCGAAGGAAAAGGTCGGGGTCAGTCCTGATGGCCAGATCCAAGTCTACTGACCCCGGGGAGGGGAGGGCAGCTGAGCCGGAAGCAGGGCGGCCTGGTCCCGCTTCGGGAGGGAGCAGCTCCCCCCACCCCTCCCCCACCCTGACACACACCTTGAAGGCACGTCCCGTCCCCCGACCACCACTTTCAAGCAAAATAGCCCTCCTCAAACACAACACTCCAGGCGGGTTTGGGTGGCGCGCAAAGCCTCTCCAAGAGGCCGCCTGAGCCGGGGTTGCAAATGGGGAAGTGGGCACCCCCTGACCCACCCACCCCCGCATCCCATCAGGGGACCAAGCCAGAAAGCCAAACCCCCCCTCCGCGCCCCGCAGCCTGCTCTTCTCTTGCCGTCCTCTGCAGCGGCAGGCAGCGGGGCCACGCCGGTGAGGCCCCGCAGCGCAGCCAGCGCACGGCCAGGCGAGCAGCCCCGGCGGAGCGCCTTACCTGGGAGAGTTTAAGCTTTCGCTCGGGGGAGCCCTGGATCACCAGGGCGATCATGCCCAGATAAGAGTAGGGCGGCTTGGGGTGCCGGCCATAGCGCTTCTTGCACTTGCGGCTGGCAGGGTGACGGGCCAGGGCGGCTTCCTCCGGGGCCGCGGGGGGCTGCGGGTTGGGCGCCTGGGTTTCGGCCGGCAGGGTAAGCGCCTGTCCGGGTTCCATGTTCGTTGTGGGGGCCCTGAAGAAGGCAGGAAAGGACTTCTTCAGCCGGGTGAGAAAGCCACATCCTGGGCCGCCCCAAGGGCCCCAGGGCCAGCTGCCTGGTCTGTACAGGGCGGCTGTCTTCGTGGGCTGGGGGCCGCCCACCTTGCCCATGGCATCCCTCTTTGCCCCCCGGCCCAGTGTGCCCCCTGGCCCTGCCACCTCTTCCAATGGCACTTACTGGAGCCTGGCAGCCGGGCCCCCACCCCTGCCCACGCAAATGGGGCGGCACCCCAGTGCAGACCCCACTGGACCCCTTGTCCAGAACCCCCCTCCCTCTTTCCCTCCCACTCTTCCCCACACTCTTAATTTCCCCCCTGAAGGGACCTCCGGAGTACCAGGGAGTGAATTTCCATGATGGCAACTCTTGTGAAGAATCCCGCCTTCCCCATCCAAAGTGCTTCCACCAGCAATGCTGAAAGCAGCGCTTTAAAGGAAATGGAAGCTAATGGGGGGGAGGGGGAGGTGAATTTTGGAAAGTCTTTAACAGCCCCCCACCCACCCACCCACCCCACCCCCGCCTGGCACTGCAGCTGCTTAACTCCATGGGCCAGGTGGGGCAGCCCCCCTCCCCCCCCCCCGCCTCTTCACAGCACTAACAGTTTTGCACTCTCTCCTTGCCAAGTGCTGGTTTTTGTGGGGGGAGGCGGGAGTCACAACTCTTGGGCCCCCCTCCTCCTTTGTGTATGTGTCTTACTTATATTTAACCTGTATTTTATTCTCGGGTGCACTTTTTCATGGGAAAGCAATGCAATAAATGAAATAAATAAACAACGGTCTTTGCCTGATGTGTTTTTAGCCAAGGAGATCTGGGTTCCTTTTGACCCAAAAAAATCTTTAAAGGTTGCTCTCGGGCACAGCAGTGCATCGCTCAATCCAGCCTACTCATCCAATGCAACCTGGGTGGGGGTCTCATGGGTGCGGTCCTGAGCTCTCAGAGAAGAGATCCCTGCTTGGGGTACATCTTCTTGGCTCGCCGCTCCGACCATGTTACTCCGCTTCTGAAATCTCTTCATTGGCTTCCAATTCACTTCAGAATCCAATATAAACTTCTCCTGTTAACCTTCAAAGCTTTTCACGGTCTAGCTCCTGCCTATCTCTCCTCTCTCATCTCACACTATTGCCCCGCTCGTGCTCTTTGCTCCTCTGATGCCATGTTTCTCGCCTGCCCAAGGGCCTCTACTTCCCTTGCTCGGCTTCGTCCATTTTCGTCTGCTGCCCCTTACGCCTGGAACGCTCTTCCAGAACATTTGAGAACTACAAGTTCAACCGCAGCTTTTAAAGCTCAACTAAAAACTTTTCTTTTTCATAAAGCTTTTAAAACTTGATGATGTGCAGACTTCTACTGTTACTTTCTACTGTTAGTTTTACCCTACCCTGTGCCTGCTTACCCTACCCTGTACCTGTTTGCATTCTCTTCCCCTCCTTATTGTTTTACTATGATTCTATTAGATTGTAAGCCTATGCGGCAGGGTCTTGCTATTTACTGTTTTACTCTGTACAGCACCATGTACATTGATGGTGCTATATAAATAAATGATAATAATAAATAATAATCCTGTTAACATAAAACCCTGTTTTGTTGTAGGATTCCCTTAGGGTGACTCTATGGAAAGGAGGACAGGGCTCCTGTATCTTTAGCAGTTGCATAGAAAAGGGAATTTCAGCAAATGTCATTTGTATATGTGGAGAACCTGGTGAAATTCCCTCTTCATCACACCAGTTAAAGCTGCAGGTGCCCTGCCCTCTTTTAAATCTGGTCACTCTAGTATAGCTCCTGCCAATGTCTGAGCCAGTTTAGCTCAGTGGTTCCCAAACTTTTTCAGGTCACCGCCCCCTTGGTTACACAAGTTCATGCCCAGCGCCCCCTACCCTACACTTTAAAAATCCTCATTCAGAATAGGGGGTTTCAACGACCCACTAAGGAAGATAATAACAATAAAATTCAAAACCGTGACAATTAGTGGAATACTTTATTCAAAATCCAATTGGTGTGCCCTGCCACGCAGGCTGCAAACGCATTCACTCTCTTTTCCCTCCCTCCCTTGGCAAGCTTGGGGCGGGTGCTTCCCATTTAGAGGGGATTCTAGGAGTTGAAGGACTTTTTTTCTGTTCAAACATGCCTAAAATGGACTGTGGGAATGCTGTGGATGTCATATATCTTGACTTCAGCAAAGCTTTTGACAAAGTACCACATGACATTCTGATTAACAAACTAGCTAAAAGTGGGCTAGATGGAACAACTATTAGGTGGATCCACAGTTGGCTACAGAATCGGACTCAAAGAGTACTTATCAATGGAACCTTCTCAAACTGGGGAGAGGCAACGAGTGGGGTGCTGCAGGGCTCAGTCCTGGGCCCTGTGCTCTTCAACATTTTTATTAATGATTTGGACGAGGAGGTGCAGGGAAAGCTGATCAAATTTGCAGATGACACAAAATTGGGTGGGATAGCTAATACCCTGGAAGACAGAAACAAACTTCAAAGTGATCTTGATAGGCTGGAGTGCTGGGCTGAAAACAACAGAATGAAATTTAATCGGGATAAATGTCAAGTTCTACATTTAGGGAATAGAAACCAAATGCACAGTTACAAGATGGGGGACACTTGGCTCAGCAATACTACAAACGAGAAAGATCTTGGAATTGTTGTAGATCACAACCTGAATAGGAGCCAACAGTGCGATATGGCTGCAAGAAAGGCAAATGCTATTTGGGGCTGCGTTAACAGAAGTATAGCTTCCAAATCACGGGAGGTACTGGTTCCTCTCTATTCGGCCCTGGTTAGGCCTCATCTAGAGTATTGCGTCCAGTTCTGGGCTCCACAATTCAAGAAGGACGCAGACAAGCTGGAGCGTGTTCAGAAGAGGGCAACCAGGATGATCAGAGGTCTAGAAACAAAGCCCTATGAAGAGAGACTGAAAGGACTGGGCATGTTTAGCCTAAAGAAGAGAAGACGGAGGGGAGACATGAGAGCACTCTTCAAATACTTAAAAGGTTGTCACACAGAGGAGGGCCAGGATCTCTTCTCGATCCTCCCAGAGTGCAGGACACGGAATAACGGGCTCAAGTTACAGGAAGCCGGATTCCAGCTGGACATCAGGAAAAACTTCCTGACTGTTAAAGCAGTGCAACGGTGGAATCAGCTACCTAGGGAGGTTGTGGGCTCTCCCACACTAGAGGCATTCAAGAGGCAGCTGGACAACCATCTGTCAGGGATGCTTTAGGGTGGATTCCTGCATTGAGCAGGGGGTTGGACTCGATGGCCTTGTAGGCCCCTTCCAACTCTGCTATTCTATGATTCTATGAAAATTGTGCCTTTAACTTATCATGTCACACTAGCATGAATACAGGAATCAAATAGGATTTCCCTCTTCAGTGGAACACACTTACTTAGGAGTAAGCACCATTTTGTTCTAGGTAAGGATAATGTATTTTAATTAAAATTTAAAAATAATTCTCTGCCACCTGGTACAGAGTTTTCCTATGGAAAACCTGGCTGGGACTGAAGTAGAGGGGCACTAATTTTACTGTAGTTCTGGTCTTTAATTATGCTTAACTATCCCACAGTTCAAAACTGAAGTACTTTGGCCACATAATGAGAAGACAGGACACCCTGGAGAAGAGGCTGATGCTAGGGAAAGTGGAAGGCAAAAGGAAGAGGGGCCGACCAAGGGCAAGATGGAGGGATGATATTCTGGAGGTGACAGACTTGACCTTGGGGGAACTAGGGGTGGCGACAGCCGACAGAAAGCTCTGGCGTGGGCTGGTCCATGAAGTCACGAAGAGTCGGAAACGACTGAACGAATAAACAACAACAATCCCACAGTTACCTTGCTATTCTATTTCTACCATTCCTTTTCTCCTGTCTTTTCTTCACCCTCTCTTCATTTTCACATATCCCGCAACGCCTTTTTTTCTTTTTTGGTTGGAAGCCCTCATATACATTTCGTTCTTGAAAACTCCCCCAACCAAGTAAATCCCTCTCCAGAAAATAAAGAGAGGCACAGCTCCTATATGGTCTCTTTCCTCTCTGTTATGTCCACCTGTGATGAAATTTAAATTATCCCAGGCTGAAAGAATGATCTCTAAAAATGAGTCGTTAGATCTTGCAATGAATAATAATGGAATCTTCCTTGCCTGACTTAAACCAATGAAACCATTTCCTCTTGAATGCTCTATTGGTCCATCCTGAGTGATAGCCATTGGTTGCAGCCTCCTTCTTCGGGAACTTGTCTAACCCCCTTCTGAAGCCCTCCAAATTGGTGGCCATGACGACATCTGGTGGGAATGAATTCAATCATTGAACTGCACATTGTGTGAGGAAGTCCTCCCATTGATGTGCCCTCAACCCTCCTGCCTTTTAGATCCATGGGCTGACCCAACGGGGTTCATGAATGGGAGAAAAAAGTTTCCCCAGCCACTTTCTCCACACCATGCATCATTCCGTGCACCTTCATCACGGTATTTTAGTACTGTGGCCACCTTGAGTCACATTTTTGGTGGAAAGGTGAGATATGCATTTAATTAATAAATGAGTACATAATCTTTGACTCCCCAAGAGTTCTCCATGCATAGTGATTGTTTTATACCGTATGCTTTTATCTGAGATCTTCATGATATAGGGTGGGATATAAATGTTTTCAATAAATAAATAAGCTTCACCATTTGCATTTCTGTCTGTCATGTTGCTGCAAAGGAAGAATTTAGGTGAGGGGTCAGCATCTCCAGGCCAGCACCTTAAAATAGCCGAGATAAACCTGCCCCTAAAGCTGTTGTAGGGGTTTGTAGCCCTATTCCTCCGGGGAGCACCTGGTTGCGGAAGGCTGTTCTACACCGATGCACTGTGACCCCCCCAGAGAGAGTCCCAGAAGCTGCAGCTGGGGGATTCCAACGCCCTCTTTTCACAGCTGGGCTCCATGAGCCAGACAATACCAGCAACACCTCTGCTCTCACTTTCACCGGTGGAGGAACATTCTCTGACTCTTCCTTCCCTCCTTCCCAACAGGAATCCTGAGCTTCAAAACAGCCAGCTCAACAGAGGAAGCTTCAGCTGTACGCTGAGAAGACCTGCAACTGCTGTTAAAGGTTCTGCCTGTCATGGCAGCTACCAAAGCCCCAGTTCAAATCTCACCTCAGCCAAAAACACAGAGTGGGGGGTGGTCTGAGCCAAGCCTCTCGATTGCAGGGTGCTCTCATGGGTCAGGAATGTGAGGACAAAGATGGCCAACCTTGCAGGGATGTTGGAATGATCACCAGTGTCATGCACGAGGAAAAGCACGGGCTCTCTAGATTGGTGGACAGATGCTTATTGATCGTCCTCAGGGGTCCTTCTCCGTGAGCCCCTGCCAAAGAAAGTGAGGCAGGTGGCTACCAGGAGCAGGGCCTTCTCTGCTGTGGCACCCCAGCTGTGGAATGAGCTCCCTAAGGAGGATCACCTGGGACCTACACTATATTCTTTCAGATACCAGATGAAGGCTTTTATTTATTTATTTATTTATTATATTTCTATACTGCCCAATAGCTGAAGCTCTCTGGGCGGTTCACAAAAATTAAAACCATAATAAAACAACCAACAGGTTAAAAGCACAAATACAAAATACAATATAAAAAGCACAACCAGGATAAAACCACACAGCAAAATTGATATAAGATTAAAATACAGAGTTAAAACAGTAAGATTTAAATTTAAGTTAAAAATAAATGTTAAAATACTGAGAGAATAAAAAGGTCTTCAACTGGCAACGAAAGGAGTACAGTGTAGGCGCCAGGCGGACCTCTCTGGGGAGCTCATTCCACAACCGGGGTGCCACAGCGGAGAAAGCCCTCCTCCTAGTAGCCACCTGCCTCACTTCCTTTGGCAGAGGCTCACGGAGAAGGGCCCCTGTAGATGATCTTAAGGTCCGGGCAGGTACATATGGGAGGAGGCGTTCCTTCAAATAACCTGGCCCCAAACTGTTTAGGGCTTTAAATGTCAATACCAGCCCTTTGAATCGGGCCCGGACCTGGGCTGGCAGCCAATGAAGTTGTAAAAGGACTGGCGTAATGTGATCTCGCCAGCCAGTCCCTGTTAGTAAACGGGCTGCCCTGTTTTGTACCAACTGAAGCTTTCGGACCACATATAACGCCTTGCAGTAATCCAAACAAGAGGTTATCAGAGCATGGATAACAGTAGCTAGGCTATCACCGTCCAGATAAGGGAGCAGTTGCTATATCAACCTAAGCTGATAAAAGGTGCTCTTTGCCACTGAGTTCACCTGTGCGTCAAGTGACAGTTCTGGATCCAAGAGCACCCCCAAACTACGGTCCCGATCCTTTAGGGAGAGTGCAACCCTGTCCAGGACAGGGCAAACATCACCTCGCCGGACAGAAGAACCACCCGCTAACAGTACCTCCGTCTTGTCTGGATTGAGTCTCAGTTTGTTAGCCCTCATCCAGTCCATTACCGTGCCCAGGCACTGGTTCAGAACAGCCACTGCCTCACCTGGGTTTGATGAAAAGGAAAGGTAGAGCTGGGTATCATCTGTATATTGATGACACCTCAGTCCACATCTCCGGATAACCTCCCCCAGCGGCTTCATGTATATGTTAAACAGCATAGGGGATAAGATAGAGCCCTGCGGCACCCCATGGCTTAGGAGCCACGGCACAGAGCAATAATCCCCCAGCACCACCTTCTGGAATCGGCCATCCAAGTAGGAGCGGAACCACTGCAACGCAGTACCTCCCACTCCCAGCTCAGACAACCTATCCAGAAGGACACCATGGTCGATGGTATCGAAGGCCGCTGAGAGGTCCAGGAGAACCAACAGGGTCGCACTCCCCGTCTCTCTCCCGACAGAGGTCATCCCACAGGGCCACCAAGGCAGTTTCCGTTCCAAAACCAGGCCTGAAACCCGATTGGGGTTCAAGACCCAAATCTCAAGAACCGAACTTTTTTTATTCTCTCAGCATTTTACTGGTCTATAAATTTAGTTTTAACTTTGCTGTTCTAAATTTATATTTTAAATTTGTATTTCTGCACCGCTGCTGATTTTATCCTGGTTGTACTTTTATATTGTACTTCAACCTTCTTCTCACTGGCCTTCCTTCTTCTCACATCAGTCCCTTGGTTTCTGTTCACCACTCTGCTGCTAAGATCATCTTCTTGGCTCACCGCTCTGACCATGTTACTCCACTTCTGAAATCTCTTCATTGGCTTAACTTCTCCAGTTGACCTACAAAGCTTTTCACGGTCTAGCTCCTTCCTATCTCTCCTCTCTCATCTCACACTATTGCCCCGCTCGTGCTCTTCGCTCCTCTGATGCCATGTTTCTCACCTGCGCAAGGGTCTCTACTTCCCTTGCTCGGCTTCGTCCATTCTCTTCGGCTGCCCCTTACGCCTGGAACGCTCTTCCAGAACATTTGAGAACTACAAGTTCAATCGCAGCTTTTAAAGCTCAGCTAAAAACTTTTCTTTTTCCTAAAGCTTTTAAAACTTGATTTTGTTCTGACTTTTATACTGCCTGTTTGGTGCATTCTCTTCCCCTCCTTATTGTTTTATTATGATTTTATTAGAATGTAAGCCTTTGCGGCAGGGTCTTGCTATTTATTGTTTTACTCTGTACAGCACCATGTACATTGATGGTGCTATATAAATAATAATAATAATAATAATAATAATAATAATAATAATAATAATAATAATTTGAATGGTTTTTTGTGTGTGTGTGAACCGCCCAGAGAGCTTCCGCTATATGTGTATTTGTATGTGTAATGTTCAGATCAACTTCTCTCCGCCTTGTCTCTGCATAAAATTAAAGCAGCCACCGCGAATAGCCGGCAGGCAGGAATAGTTCAACTCCCTTCTGTGCGGCCTTTAGCCCAGACTAACCCTAGCCCGATGCCCTCTTTGGCTTCCAGCCTCAGTGTCCAAAGCGCGGAAGCTGCGCCCTCTTACTCCGGAGTAAGCGCCTCCCCGCTTACTCCGGAGTAAGCAAGCGCTTTTCCTGCCCAGGAGCGTGGCGGGTCCAGCCAGGCGACGAAATCAGCCGGGGCGTGGAATCCATCCACACACACACACACACACACACACACGCACACAGACACACAGCGGGGCCGCTTCGCAGGGGCTTTTCTCCCGGAATGTTTCCCCCGCGGCGGGGGTTTGTGGATCGGCCCCGGCCAAAGCAGTCGCCGGGTTTCTGCCCGGTGATTAGCGCGTCTCTGCTAATGGTTGGACCAAGGGGGCCAAGGGGTCTGCCCCCCATCAGCATGACAAAAGGGCCTCCTTGGCCGAGCCCCTACTTAAATGGCCCTCGCAACCCCACCCCCCACCCCTTTCTCAGCCGGATGAAGAAGACGTTCCCTGCCTTCTTCAGGGGCCCCACAGCTAGCATGGAGCCGGGACAGATGCGCATCCCCCTGGCCGAAACGCAGGCGCCCCACCCGCAGGCCCCCGCGGCCCCGGAGGAAGCCGCCCTGGCCCCTCGCCCCGCCCTGGCCCCTCGCCCCAAGAAGCGCTATCGGCGGCACCCCAAGCCGCCCTACTCCTACCTGAGCATGATCGCCCTAGTGATCCAGGGCTCCCCCGAGCGGAAGCTCAAACTCAGCCAGGTAAGGCGCTCCGCCGGGGCTGCTCGCCTGGCCGTGCGCTGCGGGGCCTCACCGGCGTGGCCCCGCTGCCTGCCGTTGGAGAGGACGGCAAGAGAAGAGCCGGCTGCGGGGCGCAGAGGGGGGGGGGGTTGGCCTTCTGGCTCGGTCCCCTGATGGGATACGGGGGGGGGTCAGGGGGCGCCCACTTCCCCTTTTGCAACCTCGGCTCAGGCGGCCTCTTGGAGAGGCTTTGCGCGCCACCCACCCCGCCCGGAGTGTAGTGTTTGGGGAGGGCTATTTTGGGGACGTGCGGAATAGCCTTTCCCCAGGCCCGGCCGCCCTATTCCCGGCGGCACGTCTTTCCGCGGAGGCGCAAGGGCTTCGCCCTGCGCGGGCTGCTTGGTTGGCGAAAAGCCCCGCGGAAGGCGGAAGGCGCGCTCGTTGCAGCGGCCGAGTGGGGGCGCCCTGCTGCCCGCGCGGCTCCCACGGGACGCCCGGAGCGCGGGGCTGGGCACCGGGGCGAGCTGCTCCCCGCTCAACGCGGGGGCTCCTGCGGGGGAAGTCGTGTCTTCCTCTCTGCCCACGCAAGCGGCGCGCAGCCTTGCCCAACCTCGCGCTCTACTTGCGTCGGACCTCGGTGCTCCACATCCCCGGCCAGCTAATTCCATTCCGCCTTCAAGGTGTGTGTCTGGGCGGGGGAGGGGTGGGGGGAGCTGCTCCCTTCCGAAGCAGGACCAGGCCGCCCTGCTTCCGGCTCAGCTGCCCTCCCCTCCCCTCCCCTCTCCGGGGTCGGTAGACGTGGCGCCCTGGGCCCCTGGAGCCAGCCCTCCCCCGGCCCCTTTCCTTGCAGCAGCGTCTGTTTGTGCAAGAGCCCCCCCCCCCGCGACAGACTCTGCCAAGGAACGGGGCCTGTGGGGGGCGCTGCCACTGGAGTCTCCCCGGATCAAGGACTGCCTGGGACCACCCGGCCGCGGTTGCTTTTTGGTCGACAGCCTCCAATAAGACCCCATTTTCTCAACCAGATTATCCAGGAGATCCGGCAAAAATTCCCGTCTTTTAAGATGAGCTACCAGGGCTGGAAGGACTCCATCCGCCACAATTTATCCAACAACCCGTGCTTCTCTATGGTAAGGAGCGGGGAAATGATGGAGGGGGTGGGGGCTGTGGGGGTGGGACGGGCGCAGGGCTCGGTCCTGGGCCTCCAGGAGTGCTTCCTCGCAGGTAGCTGCTTCCCTGGGATTCTCCCCGTAGCGCTGAGCTTTCGCGACTGTGGTTGTTTTTGCTACCGGGCGACAGCGATCCTTTGCATACCAGGAAGGGAGTTTAAGGGGGGAAATGTAAAAAAAATCCCTTTAAAAAATCAACGGATGGCCCAATCCAATTCAAATTTGGTGTGCTTAAAGCTCTCCCTAATATCTATTCCTGTGCCAAGTTTGGTGTCTTTATCGTTAAAGCTTACGCAGATGTAAGCATTTCTTTAAAATCCTGCTCCTGCGTCCCAGCGGCTTCCCGGAGGGTACGCTCAATAAGTAGGGGGTAAATACGGCGAATCTTTTGGCTTCTTTGCACAATGAAGGCAGGATGCCTGGGAGTCCTTCACCCGCAAAGCTGATTCAAAGGTGGAAAACTTCGGAGTCCTTTGCATGCAATACGCAGGGATTGCACAGTATAACGCGGGTGTGATAAAGCTCTGGCTTGGACCCCGCTGCCTTTTTTTTTCTTTCCATTTTTTTACAAACTCTTTTATTGATTTTAATACAACTTCATGGGTAAATCTACCAAACCGTGTTCACATATACTACAAAGGTGGATAAGTATTATAAAAGCCTTTTAATACATTACTAGAAACCCATTCAAAGTCAAGGAATTTTTTTTTAAAAAAAACCCAGACCAAACACATTTCGACCCTAAAGGAGGGTCTTCCTCAGTGGTCACATATACTATATACACACTTAGAGATACCAGGTAGTTATTTACACATTGCCAATATGCCACTAGATGTAACCTTGCTTTTTAAAAGTAGGTATTGGGCTATTTTATTGAGCCGGGTTTGGGAACAGCTTCCTGTGCCAACTTTTAGAAAGCAAGGTTACATCTAGTGGCATAGTGGCAATTTTTAAATAACTACCTAGTATCTCTAAGGTTACTTATCAGAAACGCCTTGGAAAAACCAAAATAGGCTTTAAGAAGTGTATTTTGGTTTTTCAAGGCGTTTCTGATCTCCTTTTTAATAAAGGGTATATCCGTGGATCTGGGTGTTTGCTTTTCTTGTGAGTCATTCATAAAAGATAAGAGGTGTCTTAAGTTGACACGCTTCATAATAAAGTTTAAGATTAGGGACTGCCCATCCTCCCTCAGTTAATGGCCAGTACCTTAACACTTTTGGAGTGCGAGGCGTCTTACTTTTAAAAATATTTTTTTCAATTTTGGTTTGCCAGATCTTAAGATGTATTGGGACTTCTCTTGGTAGAACATAAAATAGATAAGTAAATTTAGGAACTCTCATCATTTTAACTGTTGATATTCTACTTAATAACGAAAGATTTAAATGATTCCATCTTTTTCGGCCCACTTGTACCATAATTATTACTAAAGGTTTTGTTGATGTTTTTCCTAATTTGGACTCCCAAATAGCGAAAAGATACGTTAACTAGGGGAATGCCCATTATTTTAGAAGTAACCATTGTGTATTGGCATTGACATTGACATTTCCGGCAGCCATCTTGTCTGCTTTGTTCGAAGCTCCTCTGCTATTTTTGGGATCCTGTTTCCTTGGTTTAAAATAACTTTTGGTGTTGCTTTCTCTGGTTCTCAGATGGTCTGCTCAAAGACGGAGCTTCCAAATTGTTTTTGAGCCCTTCTACGGCTTTTCAGGGCATTTTTTTTTGCCTTCGGGCTGAGGCGCTCTCCCCTTGCGCTGCCGCTGTCTCCGCACCCAAGCCCTGCGCTGCCTTCCTTTCTCACCCACCCACCCACCCCTTCTTCTCCCTCTGCTGCAGGAGCTCAAGGATCCGACGAATCCCAAGGCGAAGGGCAACTACTGGACCGTGGACGTCCGCCGCATCCCCCCGGAAGCGCTCAAGCTCCAGAACACCTCCGTCTCGCGCCAGGAGGGAGCCGCCTTTGTCCCTGACCTCTCGCCCTATGTGCTCTACGGCCAGCGCTACTCCGGCTGCCACGCTCCTGGGGCAGAAGCTGTGGCCAATGGAGGAGGGGGCCCAGAGGGGCCCCCACCGCCCCGCCTGAAGAGCACGTTCAGCATTGAGTCGCTGCTGCAGGATGTGCCCAGGGCGGCCTCGGACCCCGGACCAGAGCGTGCTGCGGGCAGCGCCTCTCCTCCTGCTGGCGGGAGAGAGCAGCCGGGCCCCAGCCGCCCTGCCAGCCCTCCTCTGTTCCTGCACGCCGGCTGCAAAGAGGACTCTGCCCTCCAGCCCAAGGCCTCTGTGTGGCCACAGCCAGGGCCACCCCAAGGGCCCCAGGGCCAGCTGCCTGGTCTGTACAGGGCGGCTGTCTTCGTGGGCTGGGGGCCGCCCACCTTGCCCATGGCATCCCTCTTTGCCCCCCGGCCCAGTGTGCCCCCTGGCCCTGCCACCTCTTCCAATGGCACTTACTGGAGCCTGGCAGCAGGGCCCCCACCCCTGCCCACGCAAATGGGGCAGCACCCCAGTGCAGACCCCACTGGACCCCTTGTCCAGAACCCCCCCTCCCTCTTTCCCTACCACTCTTCCCCACACTCTTAATTTCCCCCCTGAAGGGACCTCCGGAGTACCAGGGAGTGAATTTCCATGATGGCAACTCTTGTGAAGAATCCCGTCTTCCCCATCCAAAGTGCTTCCACCAGCAATGCTGAAAGCAGCGCTTTAAAGGAAATGGAAGCTAATGGGGGGGAGGGGGAGGTGAATTTTGGAAAGTCTTTAACAGCCCCCCACCCACCCCACCCCACCCCCGCCTGGCACTGCAGCTGCTTAACTCCATGGGCCAGGTGGGGCAGCCCCCCTCCCCCTCCCCCCGCCTCTTCACAGCACTAACAGTTTTGCACTCTCTCCTTGCCAAGTGCTGGTTTTTGTGGGGGGAGGGGGGAGTCACAACTCTTGGGCCCCCCTCCTCCTTTGTGTATGTGTCTTACTTATATTTAACCTGTATTTTATTCTTGGGTGCACTTTTTCATGGGAAAGCAATGCAATAAATGAAATAAATAAACAACGGTCTTTGCCTGATGTGTTTTTAGCCAAGGAGATCTGGGTTCCTTTTGACCCAAAAAAATCTTTAAAGGTTGCTCTCGGGCACAGCAGTGCATCTCTCAATCCAGCCTACTCATCCAATGCAACCTGGGTGGGGGGTCACATGGGTACGTCCTGAGCTCTCAGAGAAGAGATCCCTGCTTGGGGTACATCCTGTTAACATAAAACCCTGTTTTGTTGTAGGATTCCCTTAGGGTGACTCTATGGAAAGGAGGACAGGGCTCCTGTGTCTTTAGCAGTTGCATAGAAAAGGGAATTTCAGCAGGTGCCATTTGTATGCATGCAGCACCCGGTGAAATTCCCTCTTCATCACACCAGTTAAAGCTGCAGGTGCCCTGCCCTCTTTTAAATCTGGTCACTCTAGTATAGCTCCTGCAGCTTTAACTGTGGTGATGGAAATAAATAAATATGGGGCCCAGGCAGTGAGGCAGCTGGACAACCACCTGCCAGGGATGCTTTAGGGTGGATCCCTGACTTGAGCAGGGGGTTGGACTTGATGGCCTTGGAGGCCCCTTCCAACTCTGCTTTTCTGATTCCATGATGACCTCCCTCCCATCCGCCTGTGGACCAGACTAAGCTTTGGCAAGGGGGAAGGGTAAAAGAGGCTGGTCTGCCTACCTGCCTCTAAGGAAGCGATGCATGCTGGGAGCCCAGTTCTGTGCATCCCAGCCAGGGCAGCTTTTCTAGAAAAGCAGAAAACGTAGCCAGGACGCCCCTGGGCTGGAGAAGAAGTGGCAAGGTGGGGAGGCTCCTTGAAGGCCAAATCCCAATTGTGGTATGGGGTGGGTGGGTGACTGGGAAAGGAAGGGGCTGAGCTTCATCCAGTTGCAACAAGCGTTGGTGCAAAGAGCAGGTGCAGAAGTCGGCTTCTTGCTGGGGAACAGCAGGCACCACCTTCTTGTTAAGTATATGAAAAGTAATACTTGCTTAGTCATTAAAATTGTGTATGTTTGGCTATCTCAGAGTTAAACAGAGAAAGACTATCTGAGATAGAAGTTGTACTGGGAACCTTGCCAGGATTCTAAGATATCATGGTGTTAATGATATGAATATACCAAAGATCCTTGAGGCTGGGTTAGCCTAATCACAGCTGTATGTAATGTAGATAAGAACTGTGTAGATGTGTATATAGTTTCTCACTTTTATAAAATAGAACTGAACTAAACAAGACTGCACAGAAGCCTGAAGTGAATAAACTAGCTCTGCACATTTGTTTCTGAACATAAACAGAATCCCAGAAAAAAAAGTTATGGCAAACCCAACACTTCTCCCAAAACTGGGCCCCTTTTCTTGGAAGTGTTGGCTGCAATCCTTAGGAATCGGAGGGTCGCCACCGATTTCTCTGCATAACCCACTCCCCCCCCGCCCCGCTCAGTTCAAAGGGTCAGTAAAATTCATCCCTGCAGGTTTTCGAGAGACAGGTTCACGCACACACGAGTCAAGCAGCAGCTGGACCACAAGCGCAAGGGATGGCATTCCAGTTTATTGCCCTGGCAGGCAGCCAGTCAGTTGGGCAGCAGGGTGGGGGGTGGGGTGGAGTTCTGCTTCATAAGAATTGGGCCGGGAAGGACGGAGGCAAGAGAAGAGCCCAGAAACGCCTCTCCCCTTCTCCCTCTGCAAAGGCCTCTGCTGAAGCAAGGAGGCCCAGGGTGTTTGGGGGGGGGGGGAGACACCCACTTCCTTCCAGGGTTTGAGGGCAGCTGGGTCGTCTGTCGCCCAGAGAGGCAGGCAGCAAACCCCGCAGTCATGAAGAAGCCATGGAGTTGTTTCCCAAAGGAGGGGGAGAAAGAGGGCAAGAGCCGTTCTTTTGGGGGGCGGGTTGGAGGAAGGGTGTTCAGGGTGGCTGGGGAACACAGGCCTCTTCAATGGAGTCTCCCCACCCTGGTGGTCTTAAAGGGAGGGGCGGGGCAGGGCAAACCTGGCGAAAGGGAAGTCTAGCAAGAGATGGAGGAATGCCTTTTCAGCCAGAATGTCAGGAGGGACAGGAGAGGAAGAGGAGAAGGAGGAGGGGGGAAGAGGAGGAGGAGGGGAGGAAGAGGAGGAGGAGGAGGAGGGGGAGGAAGAGGAGGAGGAGGAGGGGGAGGGGGAAGGAAGAAGAGGAGGAGGAGGAGGAGGGGAGGAAGAGGAGGAGGAGGAGGGGGAGGAAGAAGAGGAGGGGAGGAGGAGGGGGGAGGAAGAGGAGGGGGAGGAGGAGGAAGAGGAGGAGGAGGGGATGACGACACTCCAGGCAGGTACCAGGGCAGGCAGGAGAAGAATAGAGCCCAGGGGTGCTGAGGGAACATAGAGGGGCCCCCGGGAGCATTTGGGGATCTGCCATCACTTCTGTCCTGCCCCCTTTACAAGGAGATGCGACCGCTTCTCACCGGTGTAGCTTAGCATTGACCCCCCAAGAGCTGGGGCAGGTGGGTGGGTGGGGAGGAGAGAAGCCAACCAGAAACCGGCTCTTTTTTAAAACAAAACAAAACCCCAACAACCTTCAGCCCCCGGGATTGTGAGCGTAAAGATGGCTTGAGCAGCAAGCTGCCGTCCATATAATATCAAGCGACCCCCTGGGATGAGCCCCATTGTGACGGATTGGGGCCCTGGCCCCCCACCTCAAACATGCAGGGGGAAAGCACTTCTCAGCCAGCCGGATGGAAAAAGGGGGATGGAGGGGGGGCTGAAAGGGGGGGTCGTGTGCGCCTTTCAAAGCACACCGGAGAGAAACCAGGCTGGGGAAAAGGGGAAGGGGCTCCACAAGTCTGGGGAGGGGGGGCAGGCAGGGGAAGGAAGGTCCCGTGTGTTCAGACATGCGTGTCGGGATCCGGGCAGCAGGAAGTGGAACCCCAGAGCTCAGGGACACGTCACTTTGCAGGGCAACACGGGAACTGGCAGACTTTGGGAGGCCCTTCCTTGCCACACCCACCCTCCCCCGTTTCACGGCAGCAGCCCCCCAACACTGTTCAAAAGGGAGGGGAGCCTGGACGGCCCCTCCCATGTGCAAAAGAGCAACCGTCCACACTGTCCCTAAAGCCACAACGGCACAGAACCTTGGGCTACGATCCATGAGATGGTGACAGCAGAAATATGGATAATACGAGAAGGAGCAAAGACCGGGGGGGGGGGGAGGGGGGAAAGGGGCTGGACCTCATCGTACAACGGACTTGCAAGGCAGGGGATGGGGGGGCGCTATCTCTTCCATGGTCCTAGAGCAGCCTTCCTCAACCTGGGGCGCTCCAGATGTGTTGGACTGCATCTCCCAGAATGCCCCAGCCAACTCCAACACACCTGGAGCGCCCCAGGTTGAGGAAGGCTGTCCTAGAGGAACAAGGGGTTGTCCTCTGGGGGCGGGAGGGGGGATCCCATCACGTCCCTGGAGCCTTGAGGAAAGTGGTGCTCAGCTAAGGACCCGGGGTGATGCCTTTCTGGGTTCAGGACCAGCCTGTTTGGAGAGGCCTCATCCATGAAAGGGGCTGGGCGTTCTCCGCGTCCCCAAACCGTTGCCTTGGCTCCAAAGTCCTCCCATCCACGGACTCCGGCGGCTCAGGCCTTGTGCTGCGCGGAGGAGTCGATGCGGCGAGCGGCCGGGCCCAGCTCCACCTTGCAGACGCGCTGGGCGAACTTGAGCGAGCAAACCGATTCCCCCATGTTCTCCTCCAGCGGGGAAATCTGAGGGCAGAGGGGAGAGGGGCGGGAATGAGCGCTGGCTCCCTGGTCGGCCGCTCTCGCTGCTGCCAGCCTAACCCCCAGCCAGGCCGGACCCAAATCCCGGAGGAACAAGTTTGCCACCCCGCAGGCCTTGCTGTCCCCTGCCAGCAAGAGCTGAGGCAGCTGGGGAACTCCTACACAGTGGAGGGGCTGGTTCCTAAAACACAAGGCCTGCCAGGAACCCTGCCCCCCGCCCCCAATACCCAGGGCCTGGCAGCTATCTGCCCATGCTCAGAGGCACTCTCATTTATGGCCACGTCAGGCGTCCCAGGAGCTCAGCCTGTATTTCAAAGGCGGCACCGCCAGAGCCGTTTCTTGCCCCACTTTGCCCCGGCGATGCCCCGGCACCCTCACCTGTACCATCATGATGGTCTTGCTTCCTTTGCCCAGCTTCCTTTGTGTGACAACCTTTCAAGTATTTGAGGAGTGCTATCATGTCTGCCCTCCATCTTATCTTATAGGGCTTTGTTTCCAGACCCCTGATCATCCTGGTTGTGATGACGAGTCTGTGGCGTAAACCCAATCAATGGGAAATTGCCTTAGGAACCATGTGGATTATTTCCAGAGTAAAAATGGAGATTGATTCAACAACAAAAAGTTTCTCCACAGACCCTTGCTAGGAAGCAGCTGGCTAGCACCTCTAAATGGTGCCCATGTGATGAAGATGATGACTCAGCATATACATTTTGTTCTTGAAAACTCCCCCAACCAAGTAAACCCTTCTCCTGAAAATAAAGAGACACACACTTCCTATATGGCCTCTTTCCTCTCTGTTATGTCCACCTGTGATGAAATTTAAATTATCCCAGGCTCAGAGAATGATCTCTAAAATTTAGTCATTAGATCTTGCAATGAATAATAATTGAATCTTCCTTGCCTGACTTAAACCAATGAAACTATTTCCTCTTTCCCTCACAAGGGAATGAATGCTATATTGGTCCATTAGTGAGTGATAATTGGGGGAAAGCCCTTGTTTGACCTTTTCCTGACTATCAACAGACATTAGCAGAGCTCTTCGCCTTTTGTGTAATTCGCAGGCGTTATTACCACAACAAAGGGAAAGGATTATTGATCATCCTCAAGGGTCCTTCTCTGCGAGCTCTTGCCAAAGAAAGTGAGGCAGGTGGCTACCAGGAGCAGGGCCTTCTCTGCTGTGGCACCCCAGCTGAGGAATGAGCTCCTAAGGAGGTTCACCTGGCACCTACGCTATATTCTTTCAGATGCCAGGTGAAGACTTTTTTTATTCTCTCAGCATTTTACTGGTCTATAAATTTTGTTTTAACTTTGCTGTTTTAAATTTATATTTTAAATTTGTATTTCTGCACCGCTGCTGATTTTATCCTGGTTGTACTTTTATATTGTACTTTATGTCATGTTTTTATACTGTTTGTTTTATACTTTGAATGGTTTTAATTTTTGTGAACTGCCCAGAGAGCTTCCGCTATATGTGTATTTCTATGTGTAATGTTCAGATCAACTTCTCTCTGCCTTGTCTCTGCATAACATTAAAGCAACCACCGGGCAGGCAGAAAACAAGTGAAGGGCCGGCCGGCAGGAATGGTTCAACTCCATTGTATTCAGCCTTTAGCCCAGACGAAGCGCAAGCTGGCCAGCCATCTGTCAGGGATGCTTTAGGGTGTATATTCCTGCCTTGAGCAGGGGGTTGGACTCGATGGCATTGGAGGCCCCTTCCAACTCCGCTATTCTTTGATTCTATGAGCACGGCTGAAGGCACTTACACTTTTCTGGCTGGAAATCCTGTGGATACAGATGTACCCAAGAGAGGCCAGGCCAATTTGCCCGCTTTGGCTTCCAGCCTCAGTGTCCGAAGCGCGGAAGCTGCGCCCTCTTACTCCGGAGTAAGCACCTCCCCGCTTACTCCGGAGTAAGCAAGCGCTTTTCCTGCCCAGGAGCGCGGCAGGTCCAGCCAGGCGACGAATTCAGCCGGGTCGTGGAATCCACAGCCCCCCCCCCCCGGGGGCCGCTTCGCAGGGGCTTTTGTCCCGGAATGTTTCCCCCGCGGCGGGGGTTTGTGGATCGGCCCCGGCCAAACCAGCCACCTCTGTCCGGCGATTACTTAAGGCCCCCCCCCCCCCGCACACACCCACACCCATTTCTCCGCCGGCTGAAGGAGTCCTTTCCTGTGTTCTTCAGGCGCCCAATGCGAGCATGGAGCCCGGAGAGGCGCGGACCCCGCAGTTCCCCGCTGCTCCGGAGGAAGCCACCCTGGCCCCTCGCCCCGCCGGCCCTAAGCGCAAGAAGCGGTATCGGCGGCACCACAAGCCGCCCTACTCGTATCTGGGCATGATCGCCCTCGTGATCCAGGGCTCCCCAGAGAAGAAGCTCAAACTCTGCCAGGTAAGGCGCTCCGCCGGGGCTGCTCGCCTGGCCGTGCGCTGGCTGCGCTGCGGGGCCTCACCGGCGTGGCCCCGCTGCCTGCAGCTGGAGAGGACGGCAAGAGAAGAGCCGGCTGCGGAGGGGGGGGGTTGGCTTTCTGGCTCGGTCCCCTGATGGGATGCGGGGGGGGGGGGGCTGAGGGGGCGCCCACTTCCCCTTTTGCAACCCCGGCTCAGGCGGCCTCTTGGAGAGGCTTTGTGCGCCACCCAACCCGCCCCGAGTGTTGTGTTTGGGGAGGGCTGTTTTGCTTGAAAGTGGGGTTGGGGGACGGGGACGGGCGGAATAGCCCTTCCCCAGGCCCGGCCGCCCTGTTGCCGGCAGCGCGTCTTTCGGCAGAGGCGCAGGCCCCTGGAGCCAGCCCTTCCCCAGCCCCATTCCTTGCCCCATTCCTTGCAGCAGCGTCTGTTTGTGCAAGAGCCCCCCCCCGCGACAGACTCTGCCAAGGAACGGGGCCTGGGGGGGCGCTGCCACTGGAGTCTCCCCTGATCAAGGACTGCCTGGGACCACCCGGCGGCGGTTGCTTTTCGGTCGACAGCCTCCAATAAGAGCCCATTTTCTCAACCAGATTATCCCGGAGATCCGGCAAAAATTCCCGTCTTTTAAGATGAGCTACCAGGGCTAGAAGGACTCCATCCGCCACAATTTATCGAATAGCCCCTGCTTCGCCATGGTAAGGAGCGGGGAAATGATGGAGGGGGTGGGGGCTGTGGGGGTGGGACGGGCGCAGGGCTCGGTCCTGGGCCTCCAGGCGTGCTTCCTCGCAGGTAGCTGCTTCCCTGGGATTCTGCCCGTAGCGCTGAGCTTTCGCGACTGTGGTTGTTTTTCCTACCAGGCGACAGCGATCCTTTGCATACCAGGAAGGGAGTTGAAGGGGGGAAATGTAAAAAAAAAAATCCCTTTAAAAAATCAACGGATGGCCCAATCCAATTCAAATTTGGTGTGCTTAAAGCTCTCCCTAATATCTATTCCTGTGCCAAGTTTGGTGTCTTTATCGTTAAAGCTTACGCAGATGTAAGCATTTCTTTAAAAATCCTGCTCCTGCGTCCCAGCGGCTTCCCGGAGGGTACGCTCAATAAGTAGGGGGTAAATACGGCGAATCTTTTGGCTTCATTGCACAATGAAGGCAGGATGCCTGGGAGTCCTTCACCCGCAAAGCAGATTCTAAGGTGGAAAACTTCGGAGTCCTTTGCATGCAATTCGCAGGGATTGCACAGTATAACGCGGGTGTGATAAAGCTCTGGGTTGGACCTCGCTGCCTTTTTTTTTCTTGCCTTTTTTTTACAAACTCTTTTTTATTGTTTTTCAAAATTGAAACAATGTTACAAACAATTTTAATACAACTTCATGGGTAAATCTACCAAACCGTGTTCACACACACTACAAAGGTGGATAAGTATTATAAAAGCCTTTTCATACATTAATAAGTTTCACTAGTGCAGGAAAAAAGTATATTGCCACTGTAGAACTGTGTAGTCTGACATTTAAAAGCACATTAAGAACACATTAATAATCACTAGGATCCCATTCAAAGACTCAAAGTCAAGGGGGATTTAAAAAAAAAAAAAAACCAGACCAAACTCATTTCAACCCTGAAGGAGGGTCTTCCTCAGTGGTCACTTATACTATATACACACTCAGAAACACTACGTAGTTATTTACACATTGCCAATACGCCACTAGATGTAACCTTGCTTTTTAAAAGTAGGTATTGGGCTATTTTATTGGGCCAGGTTTGGGATACAGCTCCCTGTGCCACCTGCCAAGGTGGTATTCTGTCTGCAAGGCGCCTCTTTATTCGGTTCTGTAGCCAATGCTGGCCCCAATTTCGCTGGTGTTTTCACGTGCATTTCCTTTTAATAACAAAAGCAATACAGGTTTGGGATACAGGAAGCTGTGTCCCAAACCTGGGATCCTGGCTGAAATATACGAGCCCAATACCTACGTTTAAAAAGCAAGGTTACATCTAGTGGCATTGGCAAGAATCCTATTAAAGTCTTTTCTAGTAAAAGTTCATTGGTATCTTTAAATATGTGCAAGAGGGCTAATTCCGGGATCTCATTAACTTCCGTTCCAACTATAGTAGAAATTTCATGAAAGACCTCTTTCCAGAAGTTAGCAACTCCTGCACATTCCCACCACATAGAATCATAGAATAGCAGAGTTGGAAGGGGCCTACGAGGCCATCGAGTCCAACCCCCTGCTCAATGCAGGAATCCACCCTAAAACATCGCTGACAGAAGGACTCGAGTGTGGGAGAGCACACAACCTCCCTAGGTCACTAGGTAACTGATTCCTTTGTCGTACTGCTAATAGGGAGGTTGTGGGCTCTCCCACACTAGAGGAATTCAAGAGGCAGCTAGACAACCATCTGTCAGGGATGCTTTAGGGTGGATTCCTGCATTGAGCAGGGGGTTGGACTTGATGGCCTTGTAGACCCCTTCCAACTCTGCTATTCTATGATTCTATGAAGTTTTTCCTGATGTCCAGCTGAAATCTGGCTTCCTTTAACTTGAGCCCGTTATTCCATGTCCTGCACTCTGGGAGGATCGAGAAGAGATCCTCCCAGAATCTCTGTTGAAATGAACCGGCCAATCCACACTTTTGCCAACAGAGTGGTGATGAGCTCTTATCCATGTGGGCTAGCCGTTCTGAAGTTCGACACCATTTTTTTTATTAACTTTATAGATAACTCTTTACAGCATGCTGAGGAGGCCTTATATGGGAATTTACCCCACATAGCAGAACATTGTGCTTCTTCTATTAGTAAATTCCAATCTGTTTCCCACATCATACGTAGATTTTGATGTGACCCCATATCTTTTGAGATCAGTAGTGAATACAGTTTCGATATCCGTCCCTTTTCTTTTTCATCCATGTTTATCAATATGGTTTCAAACTCTGTTAGATTTCTGGTTCCCTGCTGTAATATTATTGGTTTCCGTATAAATGTGCTAATCTGATACCAGAGAAGCCAGGTTATGTCTGTATTCCTTGGTTTTGTCTCTCCACAAATCTCATGGAAGAGGTTGTGCGTTTTTGTAATAATCTCCTATTCTAAATCATTTTGTCTCTTTTAATGTTTTTTTTATTGATGGGTCTATCTATCCTTTGAAGTTGGGGATGGCCATGAAGAGGTATCATTGGTGAAATTCCAGGCATAAGGCCCTCCTTCCTGTATTTCCTTATCTTCAATGGCTCTTTAAGAAGTTCTTTAAAAAGGTCATCAGAAACGCCTTGGAAAAACCAAAATAGTCTTTAAGAAGTGTATTTTGGTTTTTCAAGGCGTTTCTGATATCCTTTTTAATAAAGGGTATATCCGTGGATCTGGGTGTTTGCTTTTCTTGTGAGTCATTCATAAAAGATAAGAGGTGTCTTAAGTTGACACGCTTCATAATAAAGTTTAAGATTAGGGACTGCCCATCCTCCCTCAGTTAATGGCCAGTACCTTAACAGTTTTGGAGTGCGAGGCGTCTCACTTTTAAAAAAAAAATATTCAATTTTGGTTTGCCAGATCTTAAGATGTATTGGGACTTCTCTTGGTAGAACATAAAATAGATAAGTAAATTTAGGAACTCTCATCATTTTAACTGTTGATATTCTACTTAATAATGAAAGATTTAAATGATTCCATCTTTTTCGGCCCACTTGTACGGATTTCCAGATTTTACCATAATTATTACTAAAGGTTTGTTGATGTTTTTCCTAATTTGGACTCCCAAATAGCGAAAAGATAAGTTAACTAGGGAATGCCCATTATTTTAGAAGTAACCATTGTGTATTGGCATTGACATTGACATCTTGTCTGCTTTGTTCGAAGCTCCTCTGCTATTTTTGGGATCCTGTTTCCTTGGTTTAAAATAACTTTTGATGTTGCTTTCTCTGGTTCTCTGAAGGTCTGCTGTCATTCCCCGTCAAAGACGGAGCTTCCAAATAGTTTTTGAGGATCCGACGAAGGATCCGATGAAGCCCAAGGCGAAGGGCAACTACTGGACCGTGGATGTCCGCCGTATCCCCCCGGAAGTGCTCAAGCTCCAGGACACCTCCGTCTCACACCGGGAGGGAGCCGCCTTTATCCCTGACCTCTCGTCCTACGTGCTCCATGGCCAGCGCTACTCCGGCCGCCGCGCTCCTGGGGCAGAAGCTGTGGCCAATGGAGAGACTCCAGTGGCAGCGCCCCATTGGCAGAATCTGTCACGGGGGGGGGGGGGGAGGTGGCTGGAATCCTTCCAGCTCTGGTAGCCCTTGAAGAACGGGAATCTCTCCCCTATCTCCCGGATAATCTGGGTGAGAAAATGGGCTCTTATTGGAGGCCGTCGACCCAAAAGCAACCGCCGCCGGGTGGTCAAGGGCTGCCTGGAGTTCGCAGTCCTTGATCCGGGGAGGCTCCAGTGGCAGCGCCCCCCCCAGGCCCCATTCCTTGGCAGAGTCTGTCGCGGGGGGGGGCTCTTGCACAAACAGACGCTGCTGCAAGGAAAGGGGCCGGGGGAAGGCTGGCTCCAGGGGCCCAGGGCGCGAAGGAAAAGGTCGGGGTCAGTCCTGATGGCCAGATCCGCGTCTACTGACCCCGGGGAGGGGAGGGCAGCTGAGCCGGAAGCAGGGCGGACTCGGGAGGGAGCAGCTCCCCCCACCCCTCCCCCACCCCGACACACACCTTGAAGGCACGTCCCGTCCCCCGACCGCCACTTTCAAGCAAAATAGCCCTCCCCAAACACAACACTCCAGGCGGGTTTGGGTGGCGCGCAAAGCCTCTCCAAGAGGCCGCCTGAGCCGGGGTTGCAAATGGGGAAGTGGGCACCCCTGACTCCCCCGCATCCCATCAGGGGACCAAGCCAGAAAGCCAAAAAAAACCCACAAACCCCTCCGCGCCCCGCAGCCAGCTCTTCTCTTGCTGTCCTCTCCAGTGGCAGTCAGCGGGGCCACGCCGGTGAGGCCCCGCAGCACAGCCAGCGCACGGCCAGGCGAGCAGCCCCAGCGCAGCGCCTTACCTGGGAGAGTTTGAGCTTTCGCTCGGGGGAGCCCTGGATCACCAGGGCGATCATGCCCAGATAAGAGTAGGGCGGCTTGGGGTGCCGCCGATAGCGCTTCTTGCGCTTAGGGCCGGTGGGGCGAAGGGCCAGGGCAGCTTCCTCCGGGGCCGCGGGGGGCTGCGGGTGGGGCGCCTGCGTTTTGGCCTGCAGGATAAGCACCTGTCTGGGTTCCATGTTCGTTCTGGGGCCCCTGAAGAAGGAAGGGAAGGACTTCAGCCGGCTGAGAAAGGGGTGGGGGTGGGGTTGCGAGGGCCACTTAAGTAGGGGCTCAGCCAAGGAGGCCCTTTTGTCATGCTGATGGGGGCCCCCCGCAGCACAGCCAGCGCACCCGGCGGAGCGCCTTACCTGGGAGAGTTTGAGCTTTCGCTCGGGGGAGCCCTGGATCACCAGGGCGATCATGCCCAGATAAGAGTAGGGCGGCTTGGGGTGCCGCCGATAGCGCTTCTTGCGCTTAGGGCCGGTGGGGCGAAGGGCCAGGGCAGCTTCCTCCGGGGCCGCGGGGGGCTGCGGGTGGGGCGCCTGCGTTTTGGCCTGCAGGATAAGCACCTGTCTGGGTTCCATGTTCGTTCTGGGGCCCCTGAAGAAGGAAGGGAAGGACTTCAGCCGGCTGAGAAAGGGGTGGGGGTGGGGTTGCGAGGGCCACTTAAGTAAGGGCTCAGCCAAGGAGGCCCTTTTGTCATGCTGATGGGGGCCCCCCCGCAGCACAGCCAGCGCACCCGGCGGAGCGCCTTACCTGGGAGAGTTTGAGCTTTCGCTCGGGGGAGCCCTGGATCACCAGGGCGATCATGCCCAGATAAGAGTAGGGCGGCTTGGGGTGCCGCCGATAGCGCTTCTTGCGCTTAGGGCCGGTGGGGCGAAGGGCCAGGGCAGCTTCCTCCGGGGCCGCGGGGGGCTGCGGGTGGGGCGCCTGCGTTTTGGCCTGCAGGATAAGCACCTGTCTGGGTTCCATGTTCGTTCTGGGGCCCCTGAAGAAGGAAGGGAAGGACTTCAGCCGGCTGAGAAAGGGGTGGGGGTGGGGTTGCGAGGGCCACTTAAGTAGGGGCTCAGCCAAGGAGGCCCTTTTGTCATGCTGATGGGGGCCCCCCGCAGCACAGCCAGCGCACCCGGCGGAGCGCCTTACCTGGGAGAGTTTGAGCTTTCGCTCGGGGGAGCCCTGGATCACCAGGGCGATCATGCCCAGATAAGAGTAGGGCGGCTTGGGGTGCCGCCGATAGCGCTTCTTGCGCTTAGGGCCGGTGGGGCGAAGGGCCAGGGCAGCTTCCTCCGGGGCCGCGGGGGGCTGCGGGTGGGGCGCCTGCGTTTTGGCCTGCAGGATAAGCACCTGTCTGGGTTCCATGTTCGTTCTGGGGCCCCTGAAGAAGGAAGGGAAGGACTTCAGCCGGCTGAGAAAGGGGTGGGGGTGGGGTTGCGAGGGCCACTTAAGTAAGGGCTCAGCCAAGGAGGCCCTTTTGTCATGCTGATGGGGGCCCCCCGCAGCACAGCCAGCGCACCCGGCGGAGCGCCTTACCTGGGAGAGTTTGAGCTTTCGCTCGGGGGAGCCCTGGATCACCAGGGCGATCATGCCCAGATAAGAGTAGGGCGGCTTGGGGTGCCGCCGATAGCGCTTCTTGCGCTTAGGGCCGGTGGGGCGAAGGGCCAGGGCAGCTTCCTCCGGGGCCGCGGGGGGCTGCGGGTGGGGCGCCTGCGTTTTGGCCTGCAGGATAAGCCCCTGTCTGGGTTCCATGTTCGTTCTGGGGCCCCTGAAGAAGGAAGGGAAGGACTTCAGCCGGCTGAGAAAGGGGTGGGGGTGGGGTTGCGAGGGCCACTTAAGTAAGGGCTCAGCCAAGGAGGCCCTTTTGTCATGCTGATGGGGGCCCCCCGCAGCACAGCCAGCGCACCCGGCGGAGCGCCTTACCTGGGAGAGTTTGAGCTTTCGCTCGGGGGAGCCCTGGATCACCAGGGCGATCATGCCCAGATAAGAGTAGGGCGGCTTGGGGTGCCGCCGATAGCGCTTCTTGCGCTTAGGGCCGGTGGGGCGAAGGGCCAGGGCAGCTTCCTCCGGGGCCGCGGGGGGCTGCGGGTGGGGCGCCTGCGTTTTGGCCTGCAGGATAAGCACCTGTCTGGGTTCCATGTTCGTTCTGGGGCCCCTGAAGAAGGAAGGGAAGGACTTCAGCCGGCTGAGAAAGGGGTGGGGGTGGGGTTGCGAGGGCCACTTAAGTAGGGGCTCAGCCAAGGAGGCCCTTTTGTCATGCTGATGGGGGCCCCCCGCAGCACAGCCAGCGCACCCGGCGGAGCGCCTTACCTGGGAGAGTTTGAGCTTTCGCTCGGGGGAGCCCTGGATCACCAGGGCGATCATGCCCAGATAAGAGTAGGGCGGCTTGGGGTGCCGCCGATAGCGCTTCTTGCGCTTAGGGCCGGTGGGGCGAAGGGCCAGGGCAGCTTCCTCCGGGGCCGCGGGGGGCTGCGGGTGGGGCGCCTGCGTTTTGGCCTGCAGGATAAGCACCTGTCTGGGTTCCATGTTCGTTCTGGGGCCCCTGAAGAAGGAAGGGAAGGACTTCAGCCGGCTGAGAAAGGGGTGGGGGTGGGGTTGCGAGGGCCACTTAAGTAGGGGCTCAGCCAAGGAGGCCCTTTTGTCATGCTGATGGGGGCCCCCCCGCAGCACAGCCAGCGCACCCGGCGGAGCGCCTTACCTGGGAGAGTTTGAGCTTTCGCTCGGGGGAGCCCTGGATCACCAGGGCGATCATGCCCAGATAAGAGTAGGGCGGCTTGGGGTGCCGCCGATAGCGCTTCTTGCGCTTAGGGCCGGTGGGGCGAAGGGCCAGGGCAGCTTCCTCCGGGGCCGCGGGGGGCTGCGGGTGGGGCGCCTGCGTTTTGGCCTGCAGGATAAGCCCCTGTCTGGGTTCCATGTTCGTTCTGGGGCCCCTGAAGAAGGAAGGGAAGGACTTCAGCCGGCTGAGAAAGGGGTGGGGGTGGGGTTGCGAGGGCCACTTAAGTAGGGGCTCAGCCAAGGAGGCCCTTTTGTCATGCTGATGGGGGCCCCCCGCAGCACAGCCAGCGCACCCGGCGGAGCGCCTTACCTGGGAGAGTTTGAGCTTTCGCTCGGGGGAGCCCTGGATCACCAGGGCGATCATGCCCAGATAAGAGTAGGGCGGCTTGGGGTGCCGCCGATAGCGCTTCTTGCGCTTAGGGCCGGTGGGGCGAAGGGCCAGGGCAGCTTCCTCCGGGGCCGCGGGGGGCTGCGGGTTGGGCGCCTGGGTTTCGGCCTGCAGGGTAAGCGCCTGTCCGGGTTCCATGTTCGTTGTGGGGCCCCTGAAGAAGGCAGGAAAGGACTTCTTCAGTCGGGTGAGAAAGCCACAGCCAGGGCCGCCCCAAGGGCCCCAGGGCCAGCTGCCTGGTCTGTACAGGGCGGCTGTCTTCGTGGGCTGGGGGCCGCCCACCTTGCCCATGGCATCCCTCTTTGCCCCCCGGCCCAGTGTGCCCCCTGGCCCTGCCACCTCTTCCAGTGGCACTTACTGGAGCCTGGCAGCCGGGCCCCCACCCCTGCCCATGCAAATGGGGCAGCACCCCAGTGCAGACCCCACTGGACCCCTTGTCCAGAACCCCCCCTCCCTCTTTCCCTCCCACTCTTCCCCACACTCTTAATTTCCCCCCTGAAGGAACCTCCGGAGTACCAGGGAGTGAATTTCCATGATGGCAACTCTTGTGAAGAATCCCGTCTTCCCCATCCAAAGTGCTTCCACCAGCAATGCTGAAAGCAGCGCTTTAAAGGAAATGGAAGCTAATGGGGGGGAGGGGGAGGTGAATTTTGGAAAGTCTTTAACAGCCCCCCACCCACCCACCCCACCCCCGCCTGGCAATGCAGCTGCTTAACTCCATGGGCCAGGTGGGGCAGCCCCCCTCCCCCCCGCCTCTTCACAGCACTAACAGTTTTGCACTCTCTCCTTGCCAAGTGCTGGTTTTTGTGGGGGGAGGGGGGAGTCACAACTCTTGGGCCCCCCTCCTCCTTTGTGTATGTGTCTTACTTATATTTAACCTGTATTTTATTCTCGGGTGCACTTTTTCATGGGAAAGCAATGCAATAAATGAAATAAATGAACAACGGTCTTTGCCTGATGTGTTTTTAGCCAAGGAGATCTGGGTTCCTTTTGACCCAAAAAAATCTTTAAAGGTTGCTCTCGGGCACAGCAGTGCATCTCTCAATCCAGCCTACTCATCCAATGCAACCTGGGTGGGGGGTCACATGGGTACGTCCTGAGCTCTCAGAGAAGAGATCCCTGGTTGGGGTACATCTTCTTGGCTCGCCGCTCCGACCATGTTACTCCGCTTCTGAAATCTCTTCATTGGCTTCACTTCAGAATCCAATATAAACTTCTCCTGTTAACCTTCAAAGCTTTCCACGGTCTAGCTCCTTCCTATCTCTTCTCTCTCATCTCACACTATTGCCCCGCTCGTGCTCTTCGCTCCTCTGATGCCATGTTTCTCGCCTGCCCAAGGGCCTCTACTTCCCTTGCTCGGCTTCGTCCATTTTCGTCTGCTGCCCCTTACGCCTGGAACGCTCTTCCAGAACATTTGAGAACTAAAAGTTCAACCGCAGCTTTTAAAGCTCAACTAAAAACTTTTCTTTTTCATAAAGCTTTTAAAACTTGATGTTGTGCAGACTTCTACTGTTACTTTCTACTGTTAGTTTTACCCTACCCTGTGCCTGCTTACCCTACCCTGTACCTGTTTGCATTCTCTTCCCCTCCTTATTGTTTTACTATGATTCTATTAGATTGTAAGCCTATGCGGCAGGGTCTTGCTATTTACTGTTTTACTCTGTACAGCACCATGTACATTGATGGTGCTATATAAATAAATAATAATAATAAATAATAATCCTGTTAACATAAAACCCTGTTTTGTTGTAGGATTCCCTTAGGGTGACTCTATGGAAAGGAGGACAGGGCTCCTGTATCTTTAGCAGTTGCATAGAAAAGGGAATTTCAGCAGGTGTCATTTGTATATATGGAGAACCTGGTGAAATTCCCTCTTCATCACACCAGTTCAAGCTGCAGGTGCCCTGCCCTCTTTTAAATCTGGTCACTCTAGTATAGCACCTGCCAACGTCTGAGCCGGTTTAGCTCAGTGGTTCCCAAACTTTTTCAGGTCACCGCCCCCTTGGTTACACAAGTTCATGCCCAGCGCCCCCTACCCTACACTTTAAAAATCCTCATTCAGAATAGGGGGTTTCAACGACCCACTAAGGAAGATAATAACAATAAAATTCAAAACAGTGACAATTAGTGGAATACTTTATTCAAAATCCAATTGGTGTGCCCTGCCACGCAGGCTGCAAACGCATTCACTCTCTTTTCCCTCCCTCCCTTGGCAAGCTTGGGGCGGGTGCTTCCCATTTAGAGGGGATTCTAGGAGTTGAAGGACTTTTTTTCTGTTCAAACATGCCTAAAATGGACTGTGGGAATGCTGTGGATGTCATATATCTTGACTTCAGCAAAGCTTTTGACAAAGTACCACATGACATTCTGATTAACAAACTAGCTAAAAGTGGGCTAGATGGAACAACTATTAGGTGGATCCACAGTTGGCTACAGAATCGGACTCAAAGAGTACTTATCAATGGAACCTTCTCAAACTGGGGAGAGGCAACGAGTGGGGTGCCGCAGGGCTCAGTCCTGGGCCCAGTGCTCTTCAACATTTTTATTAATGATTTGGACGAGGAGGTGCAGGGAAAGCTGATCAAATTTGCAGATGACACAAAATTGGGTGGGATAGCTAATACCCTGGAAGACAGAAACAAACTTCAAAGTGATCTTGATAGGCTGGAGTGCTGGGCTGAAAACAACAGAATGAAATTTAAGAGGGATAAACTATTATTATAATTATTATTTATTTATATAGCACCATCAATGTACATGGTGCTGTACAGAGTAAAACTGTAAATAGCAAGACCCTGCCGCATAGGCTTACAATCTAATAGAATCATAGTAAAACAATAAGGAGGGGAAGAGAATGCAAACAGGTACAGGGTAGGGTAAACAGGCACAGGGTAGGGTAAAACTAACAGTAGAAAGTAACAGTAGAAGTCTGCACAACATCAAGTTTTGCCAAGTTCTACATTTAGGGAATAGAAACCAAATGCACAGTTTCAAGATGGGGGACACTTGGCTCAGCAATACTACAAACGAGAAGGATCTTGGAATGGTTGTAGATCACAAGCTGAATATGAGCCAACAGTGCGATATGGCTGCAAGAAAGGCAAATGCTAGTTTGGGCTGCATTAATAGAAGTATAGCTTCCAAATCACGTGAGGTACTGGTTCCTCTCTATTCGGCCCTGGTTAGGCCTCATCTAGAGTATTGCGTCCAGTTCTGGGCTCCACAATTCAAGAAGGACGCAGACAAGCTGGAGCGTGTTCAGAAGAGGGCAACCAGGATGATCAGAGGTCTAGAAACAAAGCCCTATGAAGAGAGACGGAAAGAACTGGGCATGTTTAGCCTGGAGAAGAGAAGATGGAGGGGAGACATGATAGCACTCTTCAAATACTTAAAAGGTTGTCACACAGAGGAGGGCCAGGATCTCTTCTCCATCCTCCCAGAGTGCAGGATACGGAATAACGGACTCAAGTTAAAGGAAGCCAGATTCCGGCTGGACATCAGGAAAAACTTCCTGACTGTTAAAGCAGTGCGATGGTGGAATCAGCTACCTAGGGAGGTTGTGGGCTCTCCCACACTAGAGGCCTTCAAGAGGCAGCTGGACAACCATCTGTCAGGGATGCTTTAGGGTGGATTCCTGCATTGAGCAGGGGGTTGGACTCGATGGCTTTGTAGGCCCCTTCCAACTCTGCTATTCTATGATTCTATGAAAATTGTGCCTTTAACTTATCATGTCACACTAGCATGAATACAGGAATCAAATAGGATTTCCCTCTTCAGTGGAACACACTTACTTAGGAGTAAGCACCATTTTGTTCTAGGTAAGGATAATGTATTTTAATTAAAATTTAAAAATAATTCTCTGCCCCCTGGTACAGAGTTTTCCTATGGAAAACCTGGCTGGGACTGAAGTAGAGGGGCACTAATTTTACTGTAGTTCTGGTCTTTAATTATGCTTAACTATCCCACAGTTACCTCGCTTTTCTATTTCTACCATTCCTTTTCTCCTGTCTTTTCTTCACCCTCTCTTCATTTTCACGTATCCCGCAACGCCTTTTTTTCTTTTTTGGTTGGAAGTCATCATATACATTTCGTTCTTGAAAACTCCCCCAACCAAGTAAATCCCTCTCCAGAAAATAAAGAGAGGCACAGCTCCTATATGGTCTCTTTCCTCTCTGTTATGTCCACCTGTGATGAAATTTAAATTATCCCAGGCTGAAAGAAAGATCTCTAAAAATGAGTCGTTAGATCTTGCAATGAATAATAATGGAATCTTCCTTGCCTGACTTAAACCAATGAAACCATTTCCTCTTGAATGCTATATTGGTCCATCCTGGGCGATAGCCATTGGTCGCCGCCTCCTTCTTCGGGAACTTGTCTAACCCCCTTCTGAAGCCCTCCAAATTGGTGGCCATGACGACATCTGGTGGGAATGAATTCAATCATTGAACTGCACATTGTGTGAGGAAGTCCTCCCATTGATGTGCCCTCAACCCTCCTGCCTTTTAGATCCATGGGCTGACCCAACGGGGTTCATGAATGGGAGAAAAACGTTTCCCCAGCCACTTTCTCCACACCATGCATCATTCCGTGCACCTTCATCACGGTATTTTAGTACTGTGGCCACCTTGAGTCACATTTTTGGTGGAAAGGTGAGATATGCATTTAATTAATAAATGAGTACATAATCTTTGACTCCCCAAGAGTTCTCCATGCATAGTGATTGTTTTATACCGTATGCTTTTATCTGAGATCTTCATGATATAGGGCGGGATATAAATGTTTTCAATAAATAAATAAGCTTCACCATTTTCATTTCTGTCTGTCATGCTGCTGCAAAGGAAGAATTTAGGTGAGGAGTCAGCATTTTGTGAACCGCCCAGAGAGCTTCGGCTATTGGGCGGTATAAAAATGTAATAAATAAATAAATAAATAAATAAATCTCCAGGCCAGCACCTTAAAATAGCCGAGATAAACCTGCCCCTAAAGCTGTGGTAGGGGTTTGTAGCCCAATTCCTCCGGGGAGCACCTGGTTGCGGAAGGCTGTTCTACACCGATGCACTGTGACCCCCCCCCAGAGAGAGTCCCAGAAGCTGCAGCTGGGGGATTCCAACGCCCTCTTTTCACAGCTGGGCTCCATGAGCCAGACAATACCAGCAACACCTCTGCTCTCACTTTCACCGGTGGAGGAACATTCTCTGACTCTTCCTTCCCTCCTTCCCAACAGGAATCCTGAGCTTCAAAACAGCCAGCTCAACAGAGGAAGCTTCAGCTGTACGCTGAGAAGACCTGCAACTGCTGTTAAAGGTTCTGCCTGTCATGGCAGCCACCAAAGCCCCAGTTCAGATCTCACCTCAGCCAAAAACACGGAGTGGGGGGTGGTCTGAGCCAAGCCTCTCGATTGCAGGGTGCTCTCATGGGTCAGGAATGTGAGGACAAAGATGGCCAACCTTGCAGGGATGTTGGAATGATCACCAGTGTCATGCACGAGGAAAAGCACGGGCTCTCTAGATTGGTGGACTGACACTTATTGATCGTCCTCAGGGGTCCTTCTCCGTGAGCCCCTGCCAAAGAAAGTGAGGCAGGTGGCTACCAGGAGCAGGGCCTTCTCTGCTGTGGCACCCCAGCTGTGGAATGAGCTCCCTAAGGAGGTTCACCTGGGACCTACACTATATTCTTTCAGATACCAGATGAAGGCTTTTATTTATTTATTTATTTATTACATTTTTATACTGCCCAATAGCCGAAGCTCTCTGGGCGGTTCACAAAAATTAAAACCATAATAAAACAACCAACAGGTTTAAAGCACAAATACAAATTATAATATAAAAAGCACAACCAGGATAAAACCACGCAGCAAAATTGATATAAGATTAAAATACAGAGTTAAAACAGTAAGATTTAAATTTAAGTTAAAAATAAATGTTAAAATACTGAGAGAATAAAAAGGTCTTCAACTGGCAACGAAAGGAGTACAGTGTAGGCGCCAGGCGGACCTCTCTGGGGAGCTCATTCCACAACCGGGGTGCCACAGCGGAGAAAGCCCTCCTCCTAGTAGCCACCTGCCTCACTTCCTTTGGCAGGGGCTCACAGAGAAGGGCCCCTGTAGATGATCTTAGATTGTAAGCCTATGCGGCAGGGTCTTGCTATGTACTGTGTTATCTGTACAGCACCATGTACATTGATGGTGCTATATAAATAATAATAATAATAATAATAATAATAATAATAATAATAATAATAATAACATATGGGAGGAGGCGTTCCTTCAAATAACCTGGCCCCAAACTGTTTAGGGCTTTAAATGTCAATACCAGCCCTTTGAATCGGGCCCGGACCTGGGCTGGCAGCCAATGAAGTTGTAAAAGGACTGGCGTAATGTGATCTTGCCAGCCAGTCCCTGTTAGTAAACGGGCTGCCCTGTTTTGTACCAACTGAAGCTTCCGGACCACATATAACGCCTTGCAGTAATCCAAACGAGAGGTTATCAGAGCATGGATAACAGTAGCTAGGCTATCACCGTCCAGATAAGGGAGCAGTTGCTATATCAGCCTAAGCTGATAAAAGGTGCTCTTTGCCACTGAGTTCACCTGTGCCTCAAGTGACAGTTCTGGATCCAAAAGCACCCCCAAACTACGGACCCGATCCTTTAGGGAGAGTGCAACCCCGTCCAGGACAGGGCAAACATCACCTCGCCGGACAGAAGAACCACCCGCTAACAGTACCTCCGTCTTGTCTGGATTGAGTCTCAGTTTGTTAGCCCTCATCCAGTCCATTACCGTGCCCAGGCACTGGTTCAGAACAGTCACTGCCTCACCTGGGTTTGATGAAAAGGAAAGGTAGAGCTGGGTATCATCTGCATATTGATGACACCTCAGTCCACATCTCCGGATAACCTCCCCCAGCGGCTTCATGTATATCTTAAACAGCATAGGGGATAAGATAGAGCCCTGCGGAACCCCATGGCTTAGGAGCCACGGCACAGAGCAATAATCCCCCAGCACCACCTTCTGGAATCGGCCATCCAAGTAGGAGTGGAACCACTGCAACGCAGGGCCTCCCACTCCCAGCTCAGACAACCTATCCAGAAGGACACCATGGTCGATGGTATCGAAGGCCGCTGAGAGGTCCAGGAGAACCAACAGGGTCGCACTCCCCGTCTCTCTCCCGACAGAGGTCATCCCACAGGGCCACCAAGGCAGTTTCCGTTCCAAAACCAGGCCTGAAACCCGATTGGGGTTCAAGACCCAAATCTCAAGAACCGAACTTTTTTTATTCTCTCAGCATTTTACTGGTCTATAAATTTAGTTTTAACTTTGCTGTTCTAAATTTATATTTTAAATTTGTATTTCTGCACCGCTGCTGATTTTATCCTGGTTGTACTTTTATATTGTACTTCAACCTTCTTCTCACTGGCCTTCCTTCTTCTCACATCAGTCCCTTGGTTTCTGTTCACCACTCTGCTGCTAAGATCATCTTCTTGGCTCACCGCTCTGACCATGTTACTCCACTTCTGAAATCTCTTCATTGGCTTAACTTCTCCAGTTGACCTACAAAGCTTTTCACGGTCTAGCTCCTTCCTATCTCTCCTCTCTCATCTCACACTATTGCCCCGCTCGTGCTCTTCGCTCCTCTGATGCCATGTTTCTCACCTGCGCAAGGGTCTCTACTTCCCTTGCTCGGCTTCGTCCATTCTCTTCGGCTGCCCCTTACGCCTGGAACGCTCTTCCAGAACATTTGAGAACTACAAGTTCAATCGCAGCTTTTAAAGCTCAGCTAAAAACTTTTCTTTTTCCTAAAGCTTTTAAAACTTGATTTTGTTCTGACTTTTATACTGCCTGTTTGGTGCATTCTCTTCCCCTCCTTATTGTTTTATTATGATTTTATTAGAATGTAAGCCTTTGCGGCAGGGTCTTGCTATTTATTGTTTTACTCTGTACAGCACCATGTACATTGATGGTGCTATATAAATAATAATAATAATAATAATAATAATAATAATAATAATAATAATAATAATAATTTGAATGGTTTTTTGTGTGTGTGTGAACCGCCCAGAGAGCTTCCGCTATATGTGTATTTGTATGTGTAATGTTCAGATCAACTTCTCTCCGCCTTGTCTCTGCATAAAATTAAAGCAGCCACCGCGAATAGCCGGCAGGCAGGAATAGTTCAACTCCCTTCTGTGCGGCCTTTAGCCCAGACTAACCCTAGCCCGATGCCCTCTTTGGCTTCCAGCCTCAGTGTCCAAAGCGCGGAAGCTGCGCCCTCTTACTCCGGAGTAAGCGCTTCCCCGCTTACTCCGGAGTAAGCAAGCGCTTTTCCTGCCCAGGAGCGTGGCGGGTCCAGCCAGGCAACGAAATCAGCCGGGGCGTGGAATCCATCCACACACACACACACACACACACACACACACACAGGCACACAGCGGGGGCTACTTCGCAGGGGCTTTTCTCCCGGAATGTTTCCCCCGCGGCGGGGGTTTGTGGATCGGCCCCGGCCAAAGCAGTCGCCGGGTTTCTGCCCGGTGATTAGCGCGTCTCTGCTAATGGTTGGACCAAGGGGGCAAGGGGTCTGCCCCCCATCAGCATGACAAAAGGGCCTCCTTGGCCGAGCCCCTACTTAAATGGCCCTCGCAACCCCACCCCCCACCCCTTTCTCAGCCGGATGAAGAAGACGTTCCCTGCCTTCTTCAGGGGCCCCACAGCTAGCATGGAGCCGGGACAGACGCGCATCCCCCTGGCCGAAACGCAGGCGCCCCACCCGCAGGCCCCCGCGGCCCCGGAGGAAGCCGCCCTGGCCCCTCGCCCCGCCCTGGCCCCTCGCCCCAAGAAGCGCTATCGGCGGCACCCCAAGCCGCCCTACTCCTACCTGGGCATGATCGCCCTAGTGATCCAGGGCTCCCCCGAGCGGAAGCTCAAACTCAGCCAGGTAAGGCGCTCCGCCGGGGCTGCTCGCCTGGCCGTGCGCTGCGGGGCCTCACCGGCGTGGCCCCGCTGCCTGCCGTTGGAGAGGACGGCAAGAGAAGAGCCGGCTGCGGGGCGCAGAGGGGGGGGTTGGCCTTCTGGCTCGGTCCCCTGATGGGATACGGGGGGGGGTCAGGGGGCGCCCACTTCCCCTTTTGCAACCTCGGCTCAGGCGGCCTCTTGGAGAGGCTTTGCGCGCCACCCACCCCGCCCGGAGTGTAGTGTTTGGGGAGGGCTATTTTGGGGACGTGCGGAATAGCCTTTCCCCAGGCCCGGCCGCCCTATTCCCGGCGGCACGTCTTTCCGCGGAGGCGCAAGGGCTTTGCCCTGCGCGGGCTGCTTGGTTGGCGAAAAGCCCCACGGAAGGCGGAAGGCGCGCTCGTTGCAGCGGCCGGGTGGGGGCGCCCTGCTGCCCGCGCGGCTCCCACGGGACGCCCGGAGCGCGGGGCTGGGCACCGGGGCGAGCTGCTCCCCGCTCAACGCGGGGGCTCCTGCGGGGGAAGTCGTGTCTTCCTCTCTGCCCACGCAAGCGGCGCGCAGCCTTGCCCAACCTCGCGCTCTACTTGCGTCGGACCTCGGTGCTCCACATCCCCGGCCAGCTAATTCCATTCCGCCTTCAAGGTGTGTGTCTGGGCGGGGGAGGGGTGGGGGGAGCTGCTCCCTCCCGAAGCGGGTCCAGGCCGCCCTGCTTCCGGCTCAGCTGCCCTCCCCTCCCCTCCCCTCCCCTCCCCGGGGTCAGTAGACTTGGATCTGGCCATCAGGACTGACCCCCAACCTTTTCCTTCGCGCCCTGGGCCCCTGGAGCCAGCCCTCCCCCGGCCCCTTTCCTTGCAGCAGCGTCTGTTTGTGCAAGAGCCCCCCCCCCGCGACAGACTCTGCCAAGGAACGGGGCCTGTGGGGGGCGCTGCCACTGGAGTCTCCCCGGATCAAGGACTGCCTGGGACCCCCCCGGCGGCGGTTGCTTTTCGGTCGACAGCCTCCAATAAGAGCCCATTTTCTCAACCAGATTATCCAGGAGATCCGGCAAAAATTCCCGTCTTTTAAGATGAGCTACCAGGGCTGGAAGGACTCCATCCGCCACAATTTATCCAACAACCCGTGCTTCGCCATGGTAAGGAGCGGGGAAATGATGGAGGGGGTGGGGGCTGTGGGGGTGGGACGGGCGCAGGGCTCGGTTCTGGGCCTCCAGGAGTGCTTCCTCGCAGGTAGCTGCTTCCCTGGGATTCTCCCCGAAGCGCTGAGCTTTCGCGACTGTGGTTGTTTTTGCTACCGGGCGACAGCGATCCTTTGCATACCAGGAAGGGAGTTGAAGGGGGGAAATGTAAAAAAAATCCCTTTAAAAAATCAACGGATGGCCCAATCCAATTCAAATTTGGTGTGCTTAAAGCTCTCCCTAATATCTATTCCTGTGCCAAGTTTGGTGTCTTTATCGTTATAGCTTACGCAGATGTAAGCATTTCTTTAAAATCCTGCTCCTGCGTCCCAGCGGCTTCCCCGAGGGGTACGCTCAATAAGTAGGGGCTAAATATAAATAGGGCGAATCTTTTGGCTTCTTTGCACAATGAAGGCAGGATGCCTGGGAGACCTTCACCCGCAAAGCAGATTCTAAGGTGGAAAACTTCGGAGTCCTTTGCATGCAATTCGCAGGGATTGCACAGTATAACGCGGGTGCGATAAAGCTCTGGGTTGGACCCCGCTGCCTTTTTTTTTCTTTCCATTTTTTTACAAACTCTTTTATTGATTTTAATACAACTTCATGGGTAAATCTACCAAACCGTGTTCACATATACTACAAAGGTGGATAAGTATTATAAAAGCCTTTTAATACATTACTAGAAACCCATTCAAAGTCAAGGAATTTTTTTTAAAAAAAAACCCAGACCAAACACATTTCGACCCTAAAGGAGGGTCTTCCTCAGTGGTCACATATACTATATACACACTTAGAGATACCAGGTAGTTATTTACACATTGCCACTATGCCACTAGATGTAACCTTGCTTTTTAAAAGTAGGTATTGGGCTATTTTATTGAGCCGGGTTTGGGAACAGCTTCCTGTGCCAACTTTTAGAAAGCAAGGTTACATCTAGTGGCATAGTGGCAATTTTTAAATAACTACCTAGTATCTCTAAGGTTACTTATCAGAAACGCCTTGGAAAAACCAAAATAGGCTTTAAGAAGTGTATTTTGGTTTTTCAAGGCGTTTCTGATCTCCTTTTTAATAAAGGGTATATCCGTGGATCTGGGTGTTTGCTTTTCTTGTGAGTCATTCATAAAAGATAAGAGGTGTCTTAAGTTGACACGCTTCATAATAAAGTTTAAGATTAGGGACTGCCCATACTCCCCCAGTTAATGGCCAGTACCTTAACAGTTTTGGAGTGCGAGGTGTCTTACTTTTAAAAATATTTTTTTTCAGTTTTGGTTTGCCAGATCTTAAGATGTATTGGGACTTCTCTTGGTAGAACATAAAATAGATAAGTAAATTGAGGAACTCTCATCATTTTAACTGTTGATATTCTACTTAATAACGAAAGATTTATATGATTCCATCTTTTTCAGCCCACTTGCACGGATTTCCAGATTTTACCATAATTATTACTAATGATTTTTGTTGATATTTTTCCTAATTTGGACTCCCAAATAGCGAAAAGATACGTTAACTGGGGGAATGCCCATTATTTTAGAAGTAACCATTGTGTATTGGCATTGACATTGACATTTCCGGCAGCCATCTTGTCTGCTTTGTTCGAAGCTCCTCTGCTATTTTTGGGATCCTGTTTCCTTGGTTTAAAATAACTTTTGATGTTGCTTTCTCTGGTTCTCTGACGGTCTGCTCAAAGACGGAGCTTCCAAATTGTTTTTGAGCCGCTCTACGGCATTTCAGGGCGGGTTTTTTGCCTTCGGGCTGAGGCGCTCTCCCCTTGCGCTGCCGCTCTCTCCGCACCCAAGCCCTGCCCCGCGGCCTTCCTTTCTCACCCACCCACCCCTTCTTCTCCCTCTGCTGCAGGAGCTCAAGGATCCGACGAATCCCAAGGCGAAGGGCAACTACTGGACCGTGGACGTCCGCCGCATCCCCCCGGACGCGCTCAAGCTCCAGAACACCTCCGTCTCGCGCCGGGAGGGAGCCGCCTTTGTCCCTGACCTCTCGCCCTATGTGCTCCACGGCCAGCGCTACTCCGGCCACCATACTCCTGGGGCAGAAGCTGTGGCCAGTGGAGGAGGGGGCCCAGAGGGGCCCCCACCGCCCCGCCTGAAGAGCACGTTCAGCATTGAGTCGCTGCTGCAGGATGTGCCCAGGGCGGCCTCGGACCCCAGACCAGAGCGTGCTGCGGGCAGTGCCTCTCCTCCTGCTGGCAGGAGAGAGCAGCCGGGCCCCAGCCGCCCTGCCAGCCCTCCTCTGTTCCTGCACGCCGGCTGCAAAGAGGACTCTGCCCTCCAGCCCAAGGCCTCTGTGTGGCCACAGCCAGGGCCGCCCCAAGGGCCCCAGGGCCAGCTGCCTGGTCTGTACAGGGCGGCTGTCTTCGTGGGCTGGGGGCCGCCCACCTTGCCCATGGCATCCCTCTTTGCCCCCCGGCCCAGTGTGCCCCCTGGCCCTGCCACCTCTTCCAATGGCACTTACTGGAGCCTGGCAGCCGGGCCCCCACCCCTGCCCATGCAAATGGGGCAGCACCCCAGTGCAGACCCCACTGGACCCCTTGTCCAGAACCCCCCCTCCCTCTTTCCCTACCACTCTTCCCCACACTCTTAATTTCCCCCCTGAAGGGACCTCCGGAGTACCAGGGAGTGAATTTCCATGATGGCAACTCTTGTGAAGAATCCCGTCTTCCCCATCCAAAGTGCTTCCACCAGCAATGCTGAAAGCAGCGCTTTAAAGGAAATGGAAGCTAATGGGGGGGAGGGGGAGGTGAATTTTGGAAAGTCTTTAACAGCCCCCCAACCACCCACCCCACCCCCACCTGGCACTGCAGCTGCTTAACTCCATGGGCCAGGTGGGGCAGCCCCCCCACCCCACCTGCCTTTTCACAGCACTAACAGTTTTGCACTCTCTCCTTGCCAAGTGCTGGTTTTTGTGGGGGGAGGGGGGAGTCACAACTCTTGGGCCCCCCTCCTCCTTTGTGTATGTGTCTTACTTATATTTAACCTGTATTTTATTCTCGGGTGCACTTTTTCATGGGAAAGCAATGCAATAAATGAAATAAATGAACAACGGTCTTTGCCTGATGTGTTTTTAGCCAAGGAGATCTGGGTTCCTTTTGACCCAAAAAAATCTTTAAAGGTTGCTCTCGGGCACAGCAGTGCATCTCTCAATCCAGCCTACTCATCCAATGCAACCTGGGTGGGGGGTCACATGGGTACGTCCTGAGCTCTCAGAGAAGAGATCCCTGCTTGGGGTACATCCTGTTAACATAAAACCCTGTTTTGTTGTAGGATTCCCTTAGGGTGACTCTATGGAAAGGAGGACAGGGCTCCTGTGTCTTTAGCAGTTGCATAGAAAAGGGAATTTCAGCAGGTGCCATTTGTATGCATGCAGCACCCGGTGAAATTCCCTCTTCATCACACCAGTTAAAGCTGCAGGTGCCCTGCCCTCTTTTAAATCTGGTCACTCTAGTATAGCTCCTGCAGCTTTAACTGTGGTGATGGAAATAAATAAATATGGGGCCCAGGCAGTGAGGCAGCTGGACAACCACCTGCCAGGGATGCTTTAGGGTGGATCCCTGACTTGAGCAGGGGGTTGGACTTGATGGCCTTGGAGGCCCCTTCCAACTCTGCTTTTCTGATTCCATGATGACCTCCCTCCCATCCGCCTGTGGACCAGACTAAGCTTTGGCAAGGGGGAAGGGTAAAAGAGGCTGGTCTGCCTACCTGCCTCTAAGGAAGCGATGCATGCTGGGAGCCCAGTTCTGTGCATCCCAGCCAGGGCAGCTTTTCTAGAAAAGCAGAAAACGTAGCCAGGACGCCCCTGGGCTGGAGAAGAAGTGGCAAGGTGGGGAGGCTCCTTGAAGGCCAAATCCCAATTGTGGTATGGGGTGGGTGGGTGACTGGGAAAGGAAGGGGCTGAGCTTCATCCAGTTGCAACAAGCGTTGGTGCAAAGAGCAGGTGCAGAAGTCGGCTTCTTGCTGGGGAACAGCAGGCACCACCTTCTTGTTAAGTATATGAAAAGTAATACTTGCTTAGTCATTAAAATTGTGTATGTTTGGCTATCTCAGAGTTAAACAGAGAAAGACTATCTGAGATAGAAGTTGTACTGGGAACCTTGCCAGGATTCTAAGATATCATGGTGTTAATGATATGAATATACCAAAGATCCTTGAGGCTGGGTTAGCCTAATCACAGCTGTATGTAATGTAGATAAGAACTGTGTAGATGTGTATATAGTTTCTCACTTTCATAAAATAGAACTGAACTAAACAAGACTGCACAGAAGCCTGAAGTGAATAAACTAGCTCTGCACATTTGTTTCTGAACATAAACAGAATCCCAGAAAAAAAAGTTATGGCAAACCCAACACTTCTCCCAAAACTGGGCCCCTTTTCTTGGAAGTGTTGGCTGCAATCCTTAGGAATCGGAGGGTCGCCACCGATTTCTCTGCATAACCCACTCCCCCCCGCCCCGCTCAGTTCAAAGGGTCAGTAAAATTCATCCCTGCAGGTTTTCGAGAGACAGGTTCACGCACACACGAGTCAAGCAGCAGCCGGACCACAAGCGCAAGGGATGGCATTCCAGTTTATTGCCCTGGCAGGCAGCCAGTCAGTTGGGCAGCAGGGTGGGGGGTGGGGTGGAGTTCTGCTTCATAAGAATTGGGCCGGGAAGGACGGAGGCAAGAGAAGAGCCCAGAAACGCCTCTCCCCTTCTCCCTCTGCAAAGGCCTCTGCTGAAGCAAGGAGGCCCAGGGTGTTTGGGGGGGGGGGAGACACCCACTTCCTTCCAGGGTTTGAGGGCAGCTGGGTCGTCTGTCGCCCAGAGAGGCAGGCAGCAAACCCCGCAGTCATGAAGAAGCCATGGAGTTGTTTCCCAAAGGAGGGGGAGAAAGAGGGCAAGAGCCGTTCTTTTGGGGGGCGGGTTGGAGGAAGGGTGTTCAGGGTGGCTGGGGAACACAGGCCTCTTCAATGGAGTCTCCCCACCCTGGTGGTCTTAAAGGGAGGGGCGGGGCAGGGCAAACCTGGCGAAAGGGAAGTCTAGCAAGAGATGGAGGAATGCCTTTTCAGCCAGAATGTCAGGAGGGACAGGAGAGGAAGAGGAGAAGGAGGAGGGGGGAAGAGGAGGAGGAGGGGAGGAAGAGGAGGAGGAGGAGGAGGGGGAGGAAGAGGAGGAGGAGGAGGGGGAGGGGGAAGGAAGAAGAGGAGGAGGAGGAGGAGGGGAGGAAGAGGAGGAGGAGGAGGGGGAGGAAGAAGAGGAGGGGAGGAGGAGGGGGGAGGAAGAGGAGGGGGAGGAGGAGGAAGAGGAGGAGGAGGGGATGACGACACTCCAGGCAGGTACCAGGGCAGGCAGGAGAAGAATAGAGCCCAGGGGTGCTGAGGGAACATAGAGGGGCCCCCGGGAGCATTTGGGGATCTGCCATCACTTCTGTCCTGCCCCCTTTACAAGGAGATGCGACCGCTTCTCACCGGTGTAGCTTAGCATTGACCCCCCAAGAGCTGGGGCAGGTGGGTGGGTGGGGAGGAGAGAAGCCAACCAGAAACCGGCTCTTTTTTAAAACAAAACAAAACCCCAACAACCTTCAGCCCCCGGGATTGTGAGCGTAAAGATGGCTTGAGCAGCAAGCTGCCGTCCATATAATATCAAGCGACCCCCTGGGATGAGCCCCACTGTGACGGATTGGGGCCCTGGCCCCCCACCTCAAACATGCAGGGGGAAAGCACTTCTCAGCCAGCCGGATGGAAAAAGGGGGATGGAGGGGGGGCTGAAAGGGGGGGGTCGTGTGCGCCTTTCAAAGCACACCGGAGAGAAACCAGGCTGGGGAAAAGGGGAAGGGGCTCCACAAGTCTGGGGAGGGGGGGCAGGCAGGGGAAGGAAGGTCCCGTGTGTTCAGACATGCGTGTCGGGATCCGGGCAGCAGGAAGTGGAACCCCAGAGCTCAGGGACACGTCACTTTGCAGGGCAACACGGGAACTGGCAGACTTTGGGAGGCCCTTCCTTGCCACACCCACCCTCCCCCGTTTCACGGCAGCAGCCCCCCAACACTGTTCAAAAGGGAGGGGAGCCTGGACGGCCCCTCCCATGTGCAAAAGAGCAACCGTCCACACTGTCCCTAAAGCCACAACGGCACAGAACCTTGGGCTACGATCCATGAGATGGTGACAGCAGAAGTATGGATAATACGAGAAGGAGCAAAGACCGGGGGGGGGGAGGGGGGAAAGGGGCTGGACCTCATCGTACAACGGACTTGCAAGGCAGGGGATGGGGGGGCGCTATCTCTTCCATGGTCCTAGAGCAGCCTTCCTCAACCTGGGGCGCTCCAGATGTGTTGGACTGCATCTCCCAGAATGCCCCAGCCAACTCCAACACACCTGGAGCGCCCCAGGTTGAGGAAGGCTGTCCTAGAGGAACAAGGGGTTGTCCTCTGGGGGCGGGAGGGGGGATCCCATCCTGTCCCTGGAGCCTTGAGGAAAGTGGTGCTCAGCTAAGGACCCGGGGTGATGCCTTTCTGGGTTCAGGACCAGCCTGTTTGGAGAGGCCTCATCCATGAAAGGGGCTGGGCGTTCTCCGCGTCCCCAAACCGTTGCCTTGGCTCCAAAGTCCTCCCATCCAGGGACTCCGGCGGCTCAAGCCTCGTGCTGCGCGGAGGAGTCGATGCGGCGAGCGGCCGGGCCCAGCTCCACCTTGCAGACGCGCTGGGCGAACTTGAGCGAGCAGACCGATTCCCCCATGTTCTCCTCCAGCGGGGAAATCTGAGGGCAGAGGGGGAGAGGGGCGGGAATGAGCGCTGGCTCCCTGGTCGGCCGCTCTCGCTGCTGCCAGCCTAACCCCCAGCCAGGCCGGACCCAAATCCCGGAGGAACAAGTTTGCCACCCCGCAGGCCTTGCTGTCCCCTGCCAGCAAGAGCTGAGGCAGCTGGGGAACTCCTACACAGTGGAGGGGCTGGTTCCTAAAACACAAGGCCTGCCAGGAACCCTGCCCCCCGCCCCCAATACCCAGGGCCTGGCAGCTATCTGCCCATGCTCAGAGGCACTCTCATTTATGGCCACGTCAGGCGTCCCAGGAGCTCAGCCTGTATTTCAAAGGCAGCACCGCCAGAGCCGTTTCTTGCCATTTCAATCTGGATTCTTGCCATTTCAATCTGGATTCCGTCCTCTGCATTCCACCGAAACAGCCCTTACTAAGATCACCAATGATCTCCTTACTGCCAAGTCTAAAGGCCATTATTCCGTTCTTATTCTCCTTGATCTAACTGCAGCCTTTGACACGGTTGATCATGATCTTCTCTTAGATTCCCTTCATGACCTTGGATTTTGTGGCTCTGTCTATAACTGGTTTGCCTCCTATCTAGCGGGTCGCTCTTTCAGCGTGTTGACTAATGGCAGCTCGTCTTCCTCCTTTCCCCTTTCAGTAGGGGTTCCGCAAGGCTCGGTGCTTGGCCCGTTGTTGTTTTCCTTATACATGTTGCCCTTGGGCAAGCTTATTCAATCTCATGGTCTCCAATATCATCTGTACGCCGATGATACACAACTATATCTGTCATCTCCGGAACTTTCTCCTGATGTTCACGATCGTATCTCAGCATGTCTTTCAGATATCTCAGCTTGGCTGCTTCATCGTCGCTTGAAGCTTAACATGGCAAAGACTGAATTGCTTGTTTTTCCTCCTAAACCTTCTCCTCATCTCTCATTCTCTCTTACTGTCAATGATGTTACGCTTACTCCGGTCAAGGAAGCTCGTAGCCTTGGCTTTATCTTCGACTCCTCGCTCTCCTTTATTCCTCATATTGAGGCAGTAGCTAAATCTTGTCGATTTTTCCTGTATAATATTGCCAGGATTCGATCATTTTTGTCTGTCTCTTCTGCCAAGACGCTTGTTCATGCACTGGTTATTTCACGGTTGGACTACTGCAACCTTCTTCTCTCTGGCCTTCCTTCTTCTCACATCAGCCCGTTGGTTTCTGTTCACCACTCTGCCGCAAAGATCATCTTCTTAGCACGCCGCTCCGACCATGTTACTCCGCTTCTGAAATCTCTTCATTGGCTTCCAATTCACTTCAGAATCCAATATAAACTTCTCCTGTTAACCTTCAAAGCTTTTCACGGTCTAGCTCCTTCCTATCTCTCCTCTCTCATCTCACACTATTGCCCCGCTCGTGCTCTTCGCTCCTCTGATGCCATGTTTCTCGCCTGCCCAAGGGCCTCTACTTCCCTTGCTCGGCTTCGTCCATTTTCGTCTGCTGCCCCTTACGCCTGGAACGCTCTTCCAGAACATTTGAGAACTACAAGTTCAACCACAGCTTTTAAAGCTCAACTAAAAACTTTTCTTTTTCCTAAAGCTTTTAAAACTTGATGTTGTGCAGACTTCTACTGTTACTTTCTACTGTTAGTTTTTCCCTACCCTGTGCCTGCTTACCCTTCCCTGTACCTGTTGGCATTCTCTTCCCCTCCTTATTGTTTTACTATGATTTTATTAGATTGTAAGCCTATGCGGCAGAGTCTTGCTATTTACTGTTTTACTCTGTACAGCACCATGTACATTGATGGTGCTATATAAATAAATAATAATAATAATAATAATAATAATAATTGCCCCACTTTGCCCCGGCGATGCCCCGGCACCCTCACCTGTACCATCATGATGGTCTTGCTTCCTTTGCCCAGCTTCCTTTGTGTGACAACCTTTCAAGTATTTGAGGAGTGCTATCATGTCTGCCCTCCATCTTATCTTATAGGGCTTTGTTTCCAGACCCCTGATCATCCTGGTTGTGATGACGAGTCTGTGGCGTAAACCCAATCAATGGGAAATTGCCTTAGGAACCATGTGGATTATTTCCAGAGTAAAAATGGAGATTGATTCAACAACAAAAAGTTTCTCCACAGACCCTTGCTAGGAAGCAGCTGGCTAGCACCTCTAAATGGTGCCCATGTGATGAAGATGATGACTCAGCATATACATTTTGTTCTTGAAAACTCCACCAACCAAGTAAACCCTTCTCCTGAAAATAAAGAGACACACACTTCCTATATGGCCTCTTTCCTCTCTGTTATGTCCACCTGTGATGAAATTTAAATTATCCCAGGCTCAGAGAATGATCTCTAAAATTTAGTCATTAGATCTTGCAATGAATAATAATAGAATCTTCCTTGCCTGACTTAAACCAATGAAACTATTTCCTCTTTCCCTCACAAGGGAATGAATGCTATATTGGTCCATTAGTGAGTGATAATTGGGGGAAAGCCCTTGTTTGACCTTTTCCTGACTATCAACAGACATTAGCAGAGCTCTTCGCCTTTTGTGTAATTCGCAGGGGTTATTACCACAACAAAGGGAAAGGATTATTGATCATCCTCAAGGGTCCTTCTCTGCGAGCTCCTGCCAAAGAAAGTGAGGCAGGGGCTACCAGGAGCAGGGCCTTCTCTGCTGTGGCACCCCAGCTGGGGAATGAGCTCCTAAGGAGGTTCACCTGGCACCTACACTATATTCTTTCAGATGCCAGGTGAAGACTTTTTTTATTCTCTCAGCATTTTACTGGTCTATAAATTTAGTTTTAATTTGCTGTTTTAAATTTATATTTTAAATTTGTATTTCTGCACCGCTGCTGATTTTATCCTGGTTGTACTTTTATATTGTACTTTATGTCATGTTTTTATACTGTTTGTTTTATACTTTGAATGGTTTTAATTTTTGTGAACTGCCCAGAGAGCTTCCGCTATATGTGTATTTCTATGTGTAATGTTCAGATCAACTTCTCTCTGCCTTGTCTCTGCATAACATTAAAGCAACCACCGGGCAGGCAGCAAACAAGTGAACGGCCGGCCGGCAGGAATGGTTCAACTCCATTGTATTCAGCCTTTAGCCCAGACGAAGCGCAAGCTGGCCAGCCATCTGTCAGGGATGCTTTAGGGTGGATATTCCTGCCTTGAGCAGGGGGTTGGACTCGATGGCCTTGGAGGCCCCTTCCAACTCCGCTATTCTTTGATTCTATGAGCACGGCTGAAGGCACTTACACTTTTCTGGCTGGAAATCCTGTGGATACAGATGTACCCAAGAGAGGCCAGGCCAATTTGCCCGCTTTGGCTTCCAGCCTCAGTGTCCGAAGCGCGGAAGCTGCGCCCTCTTACTCCGGAGTAAGCACCTCCCCGCTTACTCCGGAGTAAGCAAGCGCTTTTCCTGCCCAGGAGCGCGGCAGGTCCAGCCAGGCGACGAATTCAGCCGGGTCGTGGAATCCACAGCCTCCCCCCCCCCCCCCGGGGCCCGCTTCGCAGGGGCTTTTGTCCCGGAATGTTTCCCCCGCGGCGGGGGTTTGTGGATCGGCCCCGGCCAAACCAGCCACCTCTGTCCGGCGATTAGCGCGCCCCTGCTAATGATTGGACCACCAATTACCAAGGGGTCTGCCCCCCCCCCCCGTCACCATGACAAAATGGCCTCCATGGCCGGCCTCTACTTAAGGCCCCCCCCCCCCCGCACACACCCACACCCATTTCTCCGCCTGCTGAAGGAGTCCTTTCCTGTGTTCTTCAGGCGCCCAACGCGAGCATGGAGCCCGGAGAGGCGCGGACCCCGCAGTTCCCCGCTGCTCCGGAGGAAGCCGCCCTGGCCCCTCGCCCCGCCGGCCCTAAGCGCAAGAAGCGGTATCGGCGGCACCACAAGCCGCCCTACTCCTATCTGGGCATGATCGCCCTCGTGATCCAGGGCTCCCCGGAGAAGAAGCTCAAACTCTGCCAGGTAAGGCGCTCCACCGGGGCTGCTCGCCTGGCCGTGCGCTGGCTGCGCTGCGGGGCCTCACCGGCGTGGCCCCGCTGCCTGCAGCTGGAGAGGACGGCAAGAGAAGAGCCGGCTGCGGAGGGGGGGGGGTTGGCTTTCTGGCTCGGTCCCCTGATGGGATGCGGGGGGGGGCTGAGGGGGCGCCCACTTCCCCTTTTGCAACCCCGGCTCAGGCGGCCTCTTGGAGAGGCTTTGTGCGCCACCAACCCGCCCCGAGTGTTGTGTTTGGGGAGGGCTGTTTTGCTTGAAAGTGGGGTTGGGGGACGGGGACGGGCGGAATAGCCCTTCCCCAGGCCCGGCCGCCCTGTTGCCGGCAGCGCGTCTTTCGGCAGAGGCGCAGGCCCCTGGAGCCAGCCCTTCCCCAGCCCCATTCCTTGCCCCATTCCTTGCAGCAGCGTCTGTTTGTGCAAGAGCCCCCCCTCCCGCGACAGACTCTGCCAAGGAACGGGGCCTGGGAGGGGGGCGCTGCCACTGGAGCCTCCCCGGATCAAGGACTGCGAACTCCAGGCAGCCCTTGACCACCCGGCGGCGTTTGCTTTTCGGTCCACAGCCTCCAATAAGAGCCCATTTTCTCAACCAGATTATCCCGGAGATCCGGCAAAAATTCCCGTCTTTTAAGATGAGCTACCAGGGCTGGAAGGACTCCATCCGCCACAATTTATCCAACAACCCGTGCTTCGCCATGGTAAGGAGCGGGGAAATGATGGAGGGGGTGGGGGCTGTGGGGGTGGGACGGGCGCAGGGCTCGGTCCTGGGCCTCCAGGAGTGCTTCCTCGCAGGTAGCTGCTTCCCTGGGATTCTCCCCGTAGCGCTGAGCTTTCGCGACTGTGGTTGTTTTTGCTACCGGGCGACAGCGATCCTTTGCATACCAGGAAGGGAGTTGAAGGGGGGAAATGTAAAAAAAATCCCTTTAAAAAATCAACGGATGGCCCAATCCAATTCAAATTTGGTGTGCTTAAAGCTCTCCCTAATATCTATTCCTGTGCCAAGTTTGGTGTCTTTATCGTTAAAGGTTACGCAGATGTAAGCATTTCTTTAAAATCCTGCTCCTGCGTCCCAGCGGCTTCCCCGAGGGGTACGCTCAATAAGTAGGGGGTAAATACGGCGAATCTTTTGGCTTCATTGCACAATGAAGGCAGGATGCCTGGGAGACCTTCACCCGCAAAGCAGATTCAAAGGTGGAAAACTTCGGAGTCCTTTGCATGCAATTCGCAGGGATTGCACAGTATAACGCGGGTGTGATAAAGCTCTGGCTTGGACCCCGCTGCCTTTTTTTTTCTTTCCTTTTTTTTTACAAACTCTTTTTTTTATTATTGATCTTCAATATTGAAACAATTTTACAAAAATTTTTAATACAACTTCATGGGTAAATCTACCAAACCATGTTCACACACACTACAAAGGTGGATAAGTATTATAAAAGCCTTTTCATACATCAATAAGTTTCACTAGTGCAGAAAAAAGTATATTGCCACTGTAGAACTGTGTAGTCTGACATTTAAAAGCACATTAAAAACACATTAACAATCACTAGGATCCCATTCAAAGACTCAAAGTCAAGGGGATTTAAAAAAAAAAAAACCAGACCAAACTCATTTCAACCCTGAAGGAGGATCTTCCTCCGTGGTCACATATACTATATACACACTCAGAAACACTACGTAGTTATTTACACATTGCCAATACGCCACAAGATGTAACCTTGCTTTTTAAAAGTAGGTATTGGGCTATTTTATTGGGCCAGGTTTGGGATACAGCTCCCTGTGCCACCTGCCAAGGTGGTATTCTGTCTGCAAGGCGCCTCTTTATTCGGTTCTGTAGCCAATGCTGGCCCCAATTTCGCTGGTGTTTTCACGTGCATTTCCTTTTAATAACAAAAGAAATACAGGTCTGGGATACAGGAAGCTGTGTCCCAAACCTGGGATCCTGGCTGAAACATACGAGCCCAATACCTACGTTTAAAAAGCAAGGTTACATCTAGTGGCATTGGCAAGAATCCTATTAAAGTCTTTTTTAGTAAAAGTTCATTGGTATCTTTAAATATGTACAAAAGGGCTAATTCCGGGATCTCATTAACTTCCGTTCCAACTATAGTAGAAATTTCATGAAAGACCTCTTTCCAGAAGTTAGCAACTCCTGCACATTCCCACCACATAGAATCATAGAATAGCAGAGTTGGAAGGGGTCTCCGAGGCCATCGAGTCCAACCCCCTGCTCAATGCAGGAATCCACCCTAAAACATCGCTGACAGAAGGACTCGAGTGTGGGAGAGCACACAACCTCCCTAGGTCACTAGGTAACTGATTCCTTTGTCGTACTGCTAATAGGGAGGTTATGGGCTCTCCCACACTAGAGGCCTTCAAGAGGCAGCTGGACATGCATCTGTCAGGGATGCTTTAGGGTGGATTCCTGCATTGAGCAGGGGGTTGGACTTGATGGCCTTGTAGACCCCTTCCAACTCTGCTATTCTATGATTCTATGAAGTTTTTCCTGATGTCCAGCTGAAATTTGGCTTCCTTTAACTTGAGCCCGTTATTCCATGTCCTGCACTCTGGGAGGATCAAGAAGAGATCCTCCCAGAATCTCTGTTGAAATGAACCGGCCAATCCACACTTTTGCCAACAGAGTGGTGATGAGCTCTTATCCATGTGGGCTAGCCGTGCTGGAGTTCGATACCATTTTTTTATTAACTTTATAGCTAACTCTTTACAGCATGCTGAGGAGGCCTTATATGGAAATTTACCCCACATAGCAGAACATTGTGCTTCTTCTATTAGTAAATTCCAATCTGTTTCCCACATCATACGTAGATTTTGATGTGACCCCATATCTTTTGAGATTAGTAGTGAATACAGTTTCAATATCCGTCCCTTTTCTTTTTCATCCATGTTTATCAATATGGTTTCAAACTCTGTTAGATTTCTGGTTCCCTGCTGTAATATTATTGGTTTCCGTATAAATGTGCTAATCTGATACCAGAGAAGCCAGGTTATGTCTGTATTCCTTGGTTTTGTGTCTCCACAAATCTCATGGAAGAGGTTGTGCGTTTTTGTAATAATCTCCTATTCTAAATCATTTTGTCTCTTTTAATGTTTTTTTTATTGATGGGTCTATCTATCCTTTGAAGTTGGGGATGGCCATGAAGAGGTATCATTGGTGAAATTCCAGGCATAAGGCCCTCCTTCCTGTATTTCCTTATCTTCAATGGCTCTTAAAAAGTCCTTTAAAAAGATTATCAGAAACGCCTTGGAAAAACCAAAATAGTCTTTAAGAAGTGTATTTTGGTTTTTCAAGGCGTTTCTGATATCCTTTTTAATAAAGGGTATATCCGTGGATCTGGGTGTTTGCTTTTCTTGTGAGTCATTCATAAAAGATAAGAGGTGTCTTAAGTTGACACGCTTCATAATAAAGTTTAAGATTAGGGACTGCCCATCCTCCCCCAGTTAATGGCCAGTACCTTAACAGTTTTGGAGTGCGAGGCGTCTTACTTTTAAAAATATTTTTTTCAATTTTGGTTTGCCAGATCTTAAGATGTATTGGGACTTCTCTTGGTAGAACATAAAATAGATAAGTAAACTGAGGAACTCTCATCATTTTAACTGTTGATATTCTACTTAATAATGAAAGATTTAAATGATTCCATCTTTTTCGGCCCACTTGTACGGATTTCCAGATTTTACCATAATTATTACTAAAGGATTTGTTGGTGTTTTTCCTAATTTGGACTCCCAAATAGCGAAAAGATACGTTAACTAGGGGAATGCCCATTATTTTAGAAGTACCCATTGTGTATTGGCATTGACATTGACATCTTGTCTGCTTTGTTCGAAGCTCCTCTGCTATTTTTGGGATCCTGTTTCCTTGGTTTAAAATAACTTTTGGTGTTGCTTTCTCTGGTTCTCTGACGGTCTGCTGTCATTCCCCGTCGAAGACGGAGCTTCCAAATAGTTTTTGAGGATCCGACGAAGCCCAAGGCGAAGGGCAACTACTGGACCGTGGACGTCCGCCGCATCCCCCCGGAAGCGCTCAAGCTCCAGGACACCTCAGTCTCACGCCGGGAGGGAGCCGCCTTGGTCCCTGACCTCTCGTCCTACGTGCTCCACGGCCAGCGCTACTCCGGCCGCCGCGCTCCTGGGGCAGAAGCTGTGGCCAATGGAGAGACTCCAGTGGCAGCGCCCCATTGGCAGAATCTGTCGCGGGGGGGGGGGAGGTGGCTGGAATCCTTCCAGCCCTGGTACTTCATCTTGAAGCACAGGAGTCTCTCTGCTATCTCCCGGATAATCTGGGTGAGAAAATGGGCTCTTATTGGAGGCCGTCGACCGAAAAGCAACCGCCTCCGGGTGGTCAAGGGCTGCCTGGAGTTCGCAGTCCGTGATCCGGGGAGGCTCCAGTGGCAGCGCCCCCCACAGGCCCCGTTCCTTGGCAGAGTCTGTCGCGGGGGGGAGGCTCTTGCACAAACAGACGCTGCTGCAAAACAAGGGGCCGGGGCAGGGCTGGCTCCAGGGGCCCAGGGCGCAAAGGAAAAGGTCGGGGTCAGTCCTGATGGCCAGATCCACGTCTACTGACCCCGGGGAGGGGAGGGCAGCTGAGCCGGAAGCAGGGCGGCCTGGTCCTGCTTCGGGAGGGAGCAGCTCCCCCCACCCCTCCCCCACCCCGACACACACCTTGAAGGCATGTCCCGTCCCCCGACCGCCACTTTCAAGCAAAATAGCCCTCCTCAAACACAACACTCCAGGCGGGTTTGGGTGGCGCGCAAAGCCTCTCCAAGAGGCCGCCTGAGCCGGGGTTGCAAATGGGGAAGTGGGCACCCCTGACCACCACCCCGCATCCCATCAGGGGACCAAGCCAGAAAGCCAACCCCCCCCTCCGCGCCCCGCAGCCTGCTCTTCTCTTGCCGTCCTCTGCAGCGGCAGGCAGCGGGGCCACGCCGGTGAGGCCCCGCAGCGCAGCCAGCGCACGGCCAGGCGAGCAGCCCCGGCGGAGCGCCTTACCTGGGAGAGTTTGAGCTTTTGCTCGGGGGAGCCCTGGATCACCAGGGCGATTATGCCCAGATACGAGTAGGGCGGCTTGCGGTGCCGCCGATAGCGCTTCTTGCGCTTAGGGCCGGTGGGGCGAAGGGCCAGGGCAGCTTCCTCCGGGGCCGCGGGGGGCTGCGGGTGGGGCGCCTGCGTTTCGGCCTGCAGGATAAGCACCTGTCTGGGTTCCATGTTCGTTCTGGGGCCCCTGAAGAAGGAAGGGAAGGACTTCAGCCGGCTGAGAAAGGGGTGGGGGTGGGGTTGCGAGGGCCACTTAAGTAGGGGCTCAGCCAAGGAGGCCCTTTTTTCATGCTGATGGGGGCCCCCGCAGCGCAGCCAGCGCATGGCCAGGCGAGCAGCCCCGGCGTAGCGCCTTACCTGGGAGAGTTTAAGCTTTCGCTCGGGGGAGCCCTGGATCACCAGGGCGATCATGCCCAGATAAGAGTAGGGCGGCTTGCGGTGCCGCCGATACCGCTTCTTGCGCTTAGGGCCGGCGGGGCGAAGGGCCAGGGCAGCTTCCTCCGGTGCCGCGGGGGGCTGCGGGTGGGGCGCCTGCATTTCGGCCTGCAGGATAAGCACCTGTCTGAGTTCCATGTTCGTTCTGGGGCCCCTGAAGAAGGAAGGGAAGGACTTCAGCCAGCTGAGAAAGGGGTGGGGGTGGGGTTGCGAGGGCCACTTAAGTAGGGGCTCGGCCAAGGAGGCCCTTTTGTCATGCTGATGGGGGGCCCCTGCAGCGCAGCCAGTGCACAGCCAGGCCAGGCGAGCAGCCCCGGCGGAGCGCCTTACCTGGGAGAGTTTAAGCTTTCGCTCGGGGGAGCCCTGGATCACCAGGGCAATCATGCCCAGATAAGAGTAGGGCGGCTTGGGGTGCCGGCCATAGCGCTTCTTGCACTTGCGGCTGGCAGGGTGACGGGCCAGGGCGGCTTCCTCCGGGGCCGCGGGGGGCTGCGGGTTGGGCACCTGGGTTTCGGCCTGCAGGGTAAGCGCCTGTCCGGGTTCCATGTTCGTTGTGGGGGCCCTGAAGAAGGCAGGAAAGGACTTCTTCAGTCGGGTGAGAAAGCCACAGCCAGGGCCGCCCCAAGGGCCCCAGGGCCAGCTGCCTGGTCTGTACAGGGCGGCTGTCTTCGTGGGCTGGGGACCGCCCTCCTTGCCCATGGCATCCCTCTTTGCCCCCCGGCCCAGTGTGCCCCCTGGCCCTGCCACCTCTTCCAATGGCACTTACTGGAGCCTGGCAGCAGGGCCCCCACCCCTGCCCATGCAAATGGGGCAGCACCCCAGTGCAGACCCCACTGGACCCCTTGTCCAGAACCCCCCCTCCCTCTTTCCCTCCCACTCTCCCCCACACTCTTAATTTCCCCCCTGAAGGGACCTCCGGAGTACCAGGGAGTGAATTTCCATGATGGCAACTCTTGTGAAGAATCCCGTCTTCCCCATCCAAAGTGCTTCCACCAGCAATGCTGAAAGCAGCGCTTTAAAGGAAATGGAAGCTAATGGGGGGGAGGGGGAGGTGAATTTTGGAAAGTCTTTAACAGCCCCCCACCCACCCACCCCACCCCCGCCTGGCAATGCAGCTGCTTAACTCCATGGGCCAGGTGGGGCAGCCCCCCTCCCCCCCTTCACAGCACTAACAGTTTTGCACTCTCTCCTTGCCAAGTGCTGGTTTTTGTGGGGGGAGGGGGGAGTCACAACTCTTGGGCCCCCCTCCTCCTTTGTGTATGTGTCTTACTTATATTTAACCTGTATTTTATTCTTGGGTGCACTTTTTCATGGGAAAGCAATGCAATAAATGAAATAAATAAACAATGGTCTTTGCCGGATGTGTTTTTAGCCAAGGAGATCTGGGTTCCTTTTGACCCAAAAAAATCTTTAAAGGTTGCTCTCGGGCACAGCAGTGCATCTCTCAATCCAGCCTACTCATCCAATGCAACCTGGGTGGGGGTCACATGGGTACGGCCCTGAGCTCTCAGAGAAGAGATCCCTGGTTGGGGTACATCTTCTTGGCTCGCCGCTCCAACCATGTTACTCCGCTTCTGAAATCTCTTCATTGGCTTCCAATTCACTTCAGAATCCAATATAAACTTCTCCTGTTGACCTTCAAAGCTTTTCACGGTCTAGCTCCTTCCTATCTCTCCTCTCTCATCTCACACTATTGCCCCGCTCGTGCTGTTCGCTCCTCTGATGCCATGTTTCTCGCCTGCCCAAGGGCCTCTACTTCCCTTGCTCGGCTTCGTCCATTTTCGTCTGCTGCCCCTTACGCCTGGAACGCTCTTCCAGAACATTTGAGAACTACAAGTTCAACCGCAGCTTTTAAAGCTCAACTAAAAACTTTTCTTTTTCATAAAGCTTTTAAAACTTGATGTTGTGCAGACTTCTACTGTTACTTTCTACTGTTAGTTTTACCCTACCCTGTGCCTGCTTACCCTACCCTGTACCTGTTTGCATTCTCTTCCCCTCCTTATTGTTTTACTATGATTCTATTAGATTGTAAGCCTATGCGGCAGGGTCTTGCTATTTACTGTTTTACTCTGTACAGCACCATGTACATTGATGGTGCTATATAAATAAATGATAATAATAAATAATAATCCTGTTAACATAAAACCCTGTTTTGTTGTAGGATTCCCTTAGGGTGACTCTATGGAAAGGAGGACAGGGCTCCTGTATCTTTAGCAGTTGCATAGAAAAGGGAATTTCAGCAGGTGTCATTTGTATATATGGAGAACCTGGTGAAATTCCCTCTTCATCACACCAGTTCAAGCTGCAGGTGCCCTGCCCTCTTTTAAATCTGGTCACTCTAGTATAGCACCTGCCAATGTCTGAGCCAGTTTAGCTCAGTGGTTCCCAAACTTTTTCAGGTCACCGCCCCCTTGGTTACACAAGTTCATGCCCAGCGCCCCCTACCCTACACTTTAAAAATCCTCATTCAGAATAGGGGTTTTCAACGACCCACTAAGGAAGATAATAACAATAAAATTCAAAACAGTGACAATTAGTGGAATACTTTATTCAAAATCCAATTGGTGTGCCCTGCCATGCAGGCTGCAAACGCATTCACTCTCTTTTCCCTCCCTCCCTTGGCAAGCTTGGGGCGGGTGCTTCCCATTTAGAGGGGATTCTAGAAGTTGAAGGACTTTTTTCTGTTCAAACATGCCTAAAATGGACTGTGGGAATGCTGTGGATGTCATATATCTTGACTTCAGCAAAGCTTTTGACAAAGTACCACATGACATTCTGATTAACAAACTAGCTAAAAGTGGGCTAGATGGAACAACTATTAGGTGGATCCACAGTTGGCTACAGAATCGGACTCAAAGAGTACTTATCAATGGAACCTTCTCAAACTGGGGAGAGGCAACGAGTGGGGTGCCGCAGGGCTCAGTCCTGGGCCCTGTGCTCTTCAACATTTTTATTAATGATTTGGACAAGGAGGTGCAGGGAAAGCTGATCAAATTTGCAGATGACACAAAATTGGGTGGGATAGCTAATACCCTGGAAGACAGAAACAAACTTCAAAGTGATCTTGATAGGCTGGAGTGCTGGGCTGAAAACAACAGAATGAAATTTAATCGGGATAAATGTCAAGTTCTACATTTAGGGAATAGAAACCAAATGCACAGTTACAAGATGGGGGACACTTGGCTCAGCAATACTACAAACGAGAAAGATCTTGGAATTGTTGTAGATCACAAGCTAAATAGGAGCCAACAGTGCGATATGGCTGCAAGAAAGGCAAATGCTATTTTGGGCTGCATTAATAGAAGCAGAATTTCCAAATCACGGGAGGTACTGGTTCCTCTCTATTCGGCCCTGGTTAGGCCTCATCTAGAGTATTGCGTCCAGTTCTGGGCTCCACAATTCAAGAAGGACGCAGACAAGCTGGAGCGTGTTCAGAAGAGGGCAACCAGGATGATCAGAGGTCTAGAAACAAAGACCTATGAAGAGAGACGGAAAGAACTTGGCATGTTTAGCCTGGAGAAGAGAAGATTGAGGGGAGACATGATAGCACTCTTCAAATACTTAAAAGGTTGTCACACAGAGGAGGGCCAGGATCTCTTCTTGATCCTCCCAGAGTGCAGGACACGGAATAACGGGCTCAAGTTAAAGGAAGCCAGATTCCGGCTGGACATCAGGAAAAACTTCCTGACTGTTAAAGCAGTGCTAATTAAATGAAAGCAGAAGTTCAAATAGAACCAGTTACCTAAGGAGGTTGTGGGCTCTCCCACACTAGAGGCTTTCAAGAGGCAGCTGGACAACCATCTGTCAGGGATGTTTTAGGATGGATTCCTGCATTGAGCAGGGGGTTGGACTCGATGGCCTTGTAGGCCCCTTCCAACTCTGCTATTCTATGATTCTATGAAAATTGTGCCTTTAACTTATCATGTCACACTAGCATGAATACAGGAATCAAATAGGATTTCCCTCTTCAGTGGAACACACTTACTTAGGAGTAAGCACCATTTTGTTCTAGGTAAGGATAATGTATTTTAATTAAAATTTAAAAATAATTCTCTGCCACCTGGTACAGAGTTTTCCTATGGAAAACCTGGCTGGGACTGAAGTAGAGGGGCACTAATTTTACTGTAGTTCTGGTCTTTAATTATGCTTAACTATCCCACAGTTCAAAACTGAAGTACTTTGGCCACATAATGAGAAGACAGGATACCCTGGAGAAGAGGCTGATGCTAGGGAAAGTGGAAGGCAAAAGGAAGAGGGGCCGACCAAGGGCAAGATGGAGGGATGACATTCTGGAGGTGACAGACTTGACCTTGGGGGAGCTAGGGGTGGCAATGGCCGACAGAAAGCTCTGGCGTGGGCTGGTCCATGAAGTCACGAAGAGTCGGAAACGACTGAACGAATAAACAACAACAATCCCACAGTTACCTCGCTATTCTATTTCTACCATTCCTTTTCTCCTGTCTTTTCTTCACCCTCTCTTCATTTTCACATATCCCGCAACGCCTTTTTTTCTTTTTTGGTTGGAAGCCATCATATGCATTTCGTTCTTGAAAACTCCCCCAACCAAGTAAATCCCTCTCCAGAAAATAAAGAGAGGCACAGCTCCTGTATGGTCTCTTTCCTCTCTGTTATGTCCACCTGTGATGAAATTTAAATTATCCCAGGCTGAAAGAATGATCTCTAAATATGAGTCGTTAGATCTTGCAATGAATAATAATGGAATCTTCCTTGCCTGACTTAAACCAATGAAACCATTTCCTCTTGAATGCTATATTGGTCCATCCTGAGCGATAGCCATTGGTCGCCGCCTCCTTCTTCGGGAACTTGTCTAACCCCCTTCTGAAGCCCTCCAAATTGGTGGCCATGACGACATCTGGTGGGAATGAATTCAATCATTGAACTGCACATTGTGTGAGGAAGTCCTCCCATTGATGTGCCCTCAACCCTCCTGCCTTTTAGATCCATGGGCTGACCCAACGGGGTTCATGAATGGGAGAAAAACGTTTCCCCAGCCACTTTCTCCGCACCATACATCGTTCCGTGCACCTTTATCACGTATTTTAGTACTGTGGCCACCTTGAGTCACATTTTTGGTAGAAAGGTGAGATATGCATTTAATTAATAAATGAGTACATAATCTTTGACTCCCCAAGAGTTCTCTATGCATAGTGATTGTTTTATACCGTATGCTTTTATCTGAGATCTTCATGATATAGGGTGGGATATAAATGTTTTCAATAAATAAATAAGCTTCACCATTTGCATTTCTGTCTGTCATGTTGCTGCAAAGGAAGAATTTAGGTGAGGAGTCAGCATTTTGTGAACCGCCCAGAGAGCTTCGGCTATTGGGCGGTATAAAAATGTAATAAATAAATAAATAAATAAATAAATCTCCAGGCCAGCACCTTAAAATAGCCAAGATAAACCTGCCCCTAAAGCTGTTGTAGGGGTTTGTAGCCCTATTCCTCCGGGGAGCACCTGGTTGCGGAAGGCTGTTCTACACCGATGCACTGTGACCCCCCCAGAGAGAGTCCCAGAAGCTGCAGCTGGGGGATTCCAACGCCCTCTTTTCACAGCTGGGCTCCATGAGCCAGACAATACCAGCAACACCTCTGCTCTCACTTTCACCGGTCGAGGAACATTCTCTGACTCTTCCTTCCCTCCTTCCCAACAGGAATCCTGAGCTTCAAAACAGCCAGCTCAACAGAGGAAGCTGCAGTTGTACGCTGAGAAGACCTGCAACTGCTGTTAAAGGTTCTGCCTGTCATGGCAGCCACCCAAGCCCCAGTTCAGATCTCACCTCAGCCAAAAACACGGAGTGGGGGGTGGTCTGAGCCAAGCCTCTCGATTGCAGGGTGCTCTCATGGGTCAGGAATGTGAGGACAAAGATGGCCAACCTTGCAGGGATGTTGGAATGATCACCAGTGTCATGCACGAGGAAAAGCACGGGCTCTCTAGATTGGTGGACTGACACTTATTGATCGTCCTCAGGGGTCCTTCTCCGTGAGCCCCTGCCAAAGAAAGTGAGGCAGGTGGCTACCAGGAGCAGGGCCTTCTCTGCTGTGGCACCCCAGCTGTGGAATGAGCTCCCTAAGGAGGTTCACCTGGGACCTACACTATATTCTTTCAGATACCAGATGATGGCTTTTATTTATTTATTTATTTATTACATTTTTATACTGCCCAATAGCCGAAGCTCTCTGGGCGGTTCACAAAAATTAAAACCATAATAAAACAACCAACAGGTTAAAAGCACAAATACAAAATATAATATAAAAAGCACAACCAGGATAAAACCACGCAGCAAAATTGATATAAGATTAAAATACAGAGTTAAAACAGTAAGATTTAAATTTAAGTTAAAAATAAATGTTAAAATACTGAGAGAATAAAAAGGTCTTCAACTGGCAACGAAAGGAGTACAGTGTAGGCGCCAGGCGGACCTCTCTGGGGAGCTCATTCCACAACCGGGGTGCCACAGCGGAGAAAGCCCTCCTCCTAGTAGCCACCTGCCTCACTTCCTTTGGCAGAGGCTCACGGAGAAGGGCCCCTGTAGATGATCTTAAGGTCCGGGCAGGTACATATGGGAGGAGGCGTTCCTTCAAATAACCTGGCCCCAAACTGTTTAGGGCTTTAAATGTCAATACCAGCCCTTTGAATCGGGCCCGGACCTGGGCTGGCAGCCAATGAAGTTGTAAAAGGACTGGCGTAATGTGATCTTGCCAGCCAGTCCCTGTTAGTAAACGGGCTGCCCTGTTTTGTACCAACTGAAGCTTCCAGACCATTTTCAAAGGTAGCCCCACGTATAACGCATTGCAGTAATCTAAACGAGAGGTTATCAGAGCATGGATAACTGTAGCTAGGCTATCTCTGTCCAGATAAGGGCGTTGTTGGTATATCAACCTAAGCTGATAAAAGGTGCTCTTTGCCACTGAGTTCACCTGTGCCTCAAGTGACAGTTCTGGATCGAAGAGCATCCCCAAACTACGGACCCGATCCTTTAGGGAGAGTGCAACCCCGTCCAGGACAGGGCAAACATCACCTCGCCGGACAGATGAACCACCCGCTAACAGTACCTCCGTCTTTTCTGGATTGAGTCTCAGTTTGTTAGCCCTCATCCAGTCCATTACCGTGCCCAGGCACTGGTTCAGAACAGCCACTGCCTCACCTGGGTTTGATGAAAAGGAAAGGTAGAGCTGGGTATCATCTGCATATTGATGACACCTCAGTCCACATCTCCGGATAACCTCCCCCAGTGGCTTCATGTATATGTTAAACAACAGCATAGGGGATAAAATAGAGCCCTGCGGAACCCCATGGCTTAGGAGCCACGGCACAGAGCAATAATCCCCCAGCACCACCTTCTGGAATCGGCCATCCAAGTAGGAGCGGAACCACTGCAACGCAGTACCTCCCACTCCCAGCTCAGACAACCTATCCAGAAGGACACCATGGTCGATGGTATCGAAGGCCGCTGAGAGGTCCAGGAGAACCAACAGGGTCGCACTCCCCGTCTCTCTCCCGACAGAGGTCATCCCACAGGGCGACCAAGGCAGTTTCCGTTCCAAAACCAGGCCTGAAACCCGATTGGGGTTCAAGACCCAAATCTCAAGACCCAAACTTTTTTTATTCTCTCAGCATTTTACTGGTCTATAAATTTAGTTTTAACTTTGCTGTTCTAAATTTATATTTTAAATTTGTATTTCTGCACCGCTGCTGATTTTATCCTGGTTGTACTTTTATATTGTACTTCAACCTTCTTCTCACTGGCCTTCCTTCTTCTCACATCAGTCCGTTGGTTTCTGTTCACCACTCTGCTGCTAAGATCATCTTCTTGGCTCGCCGCTCTGACCATGTTACTCCACTTCTGAAATCTCTTCATTGGCTTAACTTCTCCAGTTGACCTACAAAGCTTTTCACTGTCTAGCTCCTTCCTATCTCTCCTCTCTCATCCCACACTATTGCCCCACTGGTGCTCTTCGCTCCTCTGATGCCATGTTTCTCACCTGCGCAAGGGTCTCTACTTCCCTTGCTCGGCTTCGTCCATTCTCTTCGGCTGCCCCTTACGCCTGGAACGCTCTTCCAGAACATTTGAGAACTACAAGTTCAATCGCAGCTTTTAAAGCTCAGCTAAAAACTTTTCTTTTTCCTAAAGCTTTTAAAACTTGATTTTGTTCTGACTTTTATACTGCCTGTTTGGTGCATTCTCTTCCCCTCCTTATTGTTTTATTATGATTTTATTAGAATGTAAGCCTTTTCGGCAGGGTCTTGCTATTTATTGTTTTACTCTGTACAGCACCATGTACATTGATGGTGCTATATAAATAATAATAATATTAATAATAATAATAATAATAATAATAATAATAATAATTTGAATGTTTTTTTTTTGGTGAACCGCCCAGAGAGCTTCCGCTATATGTGTATTTGTATGTGTAATGTTCAGATCAACTTCTCTCCGCCTTGTATCTGCATAAAATTAAAGCAGCCACCGCGAATAGCCGGCAGGCAGGAATAGTTCAACTCCCTTCTGTGCGGCCTTTAGCCCAGACTAACCCTAGCCCGATGCCCTCTTTGGCTTCCAGCCTCAGTGTCCAAAGCGCGGAAGCTGCGCCCTCTTACTCCGGAGTAAGCGCCTCCCCGCTTACTCCGGAGTAAGCAAGCGCTTTTCCTGCCCAGGAGCGTGGCGGGTCCAGCCAGGCGACGAAATCAGCCGGGGCGTGGAATCCATACACACACACACACACACACACACACAGGCACACAGCGGGGGTTACTTCGCAGGGGCTTTTCTCCCGGAATGTTTCCCCCGCGGCGGGGGTTTGTGGATCAGCCCCGGCCAAAGCAGTCGCCGGGTTTCTGCCCGGTGATTAGCGCGTCTCTGCTAATGGTTGGACCAAGGGGGCAAGGGGTCTGCCCCCCATCAGCATGACAAAAGGGCCTCCTTGGCCGAGCCCCTACTTAAATGGCCCTCGCAACCCCACCCCCCACCCCTTTCTCAGCCGGATGAAGAAGACGTTCCCTGCCTTCTTCAGGGGCCCCACAGCTAGCATGGAGCCGGGACAGACGCGCATCCCCCTGGCCGAAACGCAGGCGCCCCACCCGCAGGCCCCCGCGGCCCCGGAGGAAGCCGCCCTGGCCCCTCGCCCCGCCCTGGCCCCTCGCCCCAAGAAGCGCTATCGGCGGCACCCCAAGCCGCCCTACTCCTACCTGGGCATGATCGCCCTAGTGATCCAGGGCTCCCCCGAGCGGAAGCTCAAACTCTGCCAGGTAAGGCGCTCCGCCGGGGCTGCTCGCCTGGCCGTGCGCTGCGGGGCCTCACCGGCGTGGCCCCGCTGCCTGCCGCTGGAGAGGATGGCAACAGAAGAGCCGGCTGCGGGGCGCGGAGGGGGGGGTTGGCCTTCTGGCTCGGTCCCCTGATGGGATACGGGGGGGGTCAGGGGGCGCCCACTTCCCCTTTTGCAACCTTGGCTCAGGCGGCCTCTTGGAGAGGCTTTGCGCGCCACCCACCCCGCCCGGAGTGTAGTGTTTGGGGAGGGCTATTTTGGGGACGTGCGGAATAGCCTTTCCCCAGGCAAGGCCGCCCTATTCCCGGCGGCGCGTCTTTCCGCGGAGGCGCAGGGGCTTCACCCTGCGCGGGCTGCTTGGTTGGCGAAAAGCCCCGCGGAAGGCGGAAGGCGCGCTCGTTGCAGCGGCCGGGTGGGGGCGCCCTGCTGCCCGCGCGGCTCCCACGGGACGCCCGGAGCGCGGGGTCTGGGCACCGGGGCGAGCTGCTCCCCGCTCAACGCGGGGGCTCCTGCGGGGGCAGTCGCGTCTTCCTCTCTGCCCACGCAAGCGGCGCGCAGCCTTGCCCAACCTCGCGCTCTACTTGCGTCGGACCTCCGTGCTCCACATCCCCGGCCAGCTAATTCCATTCCGCCTTCAAGGTGTGTGTCTGGGCGGGGGAGGGGTGGGGGGAGCTGCTCCCTTCCGAAGCAGGACCAGGCCGCCCTGCTTCCGGCTCAGCTGCCCTGCCCTCCCCTCCCCTCTCCGGGATCGGTAGATCCCTGGGCCCCTGGAGCCAGCCCTCCCCCTCGCCCCTTTCCTTGCAGCAGCGTCTGTTTGTGCAAGAGCCCCCCCCCCCACGACAGACTCTGCCAAGGAACGGGGCCTGGGGGGGCGCTGCCACTGGAGTCTCCCTGGATCAAGGACTGCGAACTCCAGGCAGCCGTTGACCCCCCGGGCGGCGTTTGCTTTTCGGTCGACAGCCTCCAATAAGAGCCCATTTTCTCAACCAGATTATCCAGGAGATCCGGCAAAAATTCCCGTCTTTTAAGATGAGCTACCAGGGCTGGAAGGACTCCATCCGCCACAATTTATCCAACAACCCGTGCTTCTCTATGGTAAGGAGCGGGGAAATGATGGAGGGGGTGGGGGCTGTGGGGGTGGGACGGGCGCAGGGCTCGGTCCTGGGCCTCCAGGCGTGCTTCCTCGCAGGTAGCTGCTTCCCTGGGATTCTCCCCGAAGCGCTGAGCTTTCGCGACTGTGGTTGTTTTTGCTACCGGGCGACAGCGATCCTTTGCATACCAGGAAGGGAGTTTAAGGGGGGAAATGTAAAAAAAAATCTTTTAAAAAATCAACGGATGGCCCAATCCAATTCAAATTTGGTGTGCTTAAAGCTCTCCCTAATATCTATTCCTGTGCCAAATTTGGTGTCTTTATCGTTAAAGCTTACGCAGATGTAAGCATTTCTGTAAAATCCTGCTCCTGCGTCCCAGCGGCTTCCCCGAGGGGTACGCTCAATAAGTAGGGGGTAAATACGGCGAATCTTTTGGCTTCATTGCACAATGAAGGCAGGATGCCTGGGAGTCCTTCACCCGCAAAGCAGATTCAAAGGTGGAAAACTTCGGAGTCCTTTGCATGCAATTCGCAGGGATTGCACAGTATAACGCGGGTGTGATAAAGCTCTGGGTTGGACCCCGCTGCCTTTTTTTTTCTTTCCATTTTTTTACAAACTCTTTTATTGATTTTAAAACAACTTCATGGGTAAATCTACCAAACCGTGTTCACATATACTACAAAGGTGGATAAGTATTATAAAAGCCTTTTAATACATTACTAGGAACCCATTCAAAGTCAAGGAATTTTTTTAAAAAAAAAACCCAGACCAAACACATTTCGACCCTAAAGGAGGGTCTTCCTCAGTGGTCACATATACTATATACACACTTAGAGATACCAGGTAGTTATTTACACATTGCCAATATGCCACTAGATGTAACCTTTTTAAAAGTAGGTATTGGGCTAGTTTATTGGGCCGGGTTTGGGAAACAGCTTCTTGTGCCAACTTTTAAAAAGCAAGGTTACATCTAGTGGCATAGTGGCAATTTTTAAATAACTACCTAGTATCTCTAAGGTTACTTATCAGAAACGCCTTGGAAAAACCAAAATAGGCTTTAAGAAGTGTATTTTGGTTTTTCAAGGCGTTTCTGATATCCTTTTTAATAAAGGGTATATCCGTGGATCTGGGTGTTTGCTTTTCTTGTGAGTCATTCATAAAAGATAAGAGGTGTCTTAAGTTGACACGCTTCACAATAAAGTTTAAGATTAGGGACTGCCCATCCTCCCTCAGTTAATGGCCAGTACCTTAACAGTTTTGGAGTACGAGGCGTCTTACTTTTAAAAATATTTTTTTCAGTTTTGGTTTGCCAGATCTTAAGATGTATTGGGACTTCTCTTGGTAGAACATAAAATAGATAAGTAAATTTAGGAACTCTCATCATTTTAACTGTTGATATTCTACTTAATAACGAAAGATTTAAATGATTCCATCTTTTTCAGCCCACTTGTACGGATTTCCAGATTTTACCATAATTATTACTAATGATTTTTGTTGATGTTTTTACTAATTTGGACTCCCAAATAGCGAAAAGATACGTTAACTAGGGGAATGCCCATTATTTTAGAAGTAACCATTATGTATTGGCATTGACATTTCCGGCAGCCATCTTGTCTGCTTTGTTTGAAGCTCCTCTGCTATTTTTGGGATCCTGTTTCCTTGGTTTAAAATAACTTTTGGTGTTGCTTTCTCTGATTCTCTGACCCAAAGACGGAGCTTCCAAATTGTTTTTGAGCCCTTCTACGGCTTTTCAGGGCGGTTTTTTTGCCTTCGGGCTGAGGCGCTCTCCCCTTGCGCTGCTGCTCTCTCCGCACCCAAGCCCTGCCCCGCGGCCTTCCTTTCTCACCCACCCACCCACCCCTTCTTCTCCCTCTGCTGCAGGAGCTCAAGGATCCGAGGAATCCCAAGGCGAAGGGCAACTACTGGACCGTGGACGTCCGCCGCATCCCCCCGGAAGCGCTCAAGCTCCAGAACACCTCCGTCTCGCGCCGAGAGGGAGCCGCCTTTGTCCCTGACCTCTCGCCCTATGTGCTCCACGGCCAGCGCTACTCCGGCCACCATACTCCTGGGGCAGAAGCTGTGGCCAGTGGAGGAGGGGGCCCAGAGGGGCCCCCACCGCCCCGCCTGAAGAGCACGTTCAGCATTGAGTCGCTGCTGCAGGATGTGCCCAGGGCGGCCTCGGACCCCGGACCAGAGCGTGCTGCGGGCAGCGCTTCTCCTCCTGCTGGCGGGAGAGAGCAGCCGGGCCCCAGCCGCCCTGCCAGCCCTCCTCTGTTCCTGCACGCCGGCTGCAAAGAGGACTCTGCCCTCCAGCCCAAGACCTCTGTGTGGCCACAGCCAGGGCCACCCCAAGGGCCCCAGGGCCAGCTGCCTGGTCTGTACAGGGCGGCTGTCTTCGTGGGCTGGGGGCCGCCCACCTTGCCCATGGCATCCCTCTTTGCCCCCCGGCCCAGTGTGCCCCCTGGCCCTGCCACCTCTTCCAATGGCACTTACTGGAGCCTGGCAGCCGGGCCCCCACCCCTGCCCATGCAAATGGGGCAGCACCCCAGTGCAGACCCCACTGGACCCCTTGTCCAGAACCCCCCCTCCCTCTTTCCCTCCCACTCTTCCCCACACTCTTAATTTCCCCCCTGAAGGGACCTCCGGAGTACCAGGGAGTGAATTTCCATGATGGCAACTCTTGTGAAGAATCCCGTCTTCCCCATCCAAAGTGCTTCCACCAGCAATGCTGAAAGCAGCGCTTTAAAGGAAATGGAAGCTAATGGGGGGGAGGGGGAGGTGAATTTTGGAAAGTCTTTAACAGCCCCCCACCCACCCCACCCCACCCCCGCCTGGCAATGCAGCTGCTTAACTCCATGGGCCAGGTGGGGCAGCCCCCCTCCCCCCCTTCACAGCACTAACAGTTTTGCACTCTCTCCTTGCCAAGTGCTGGTTTTTGTGGGGGGAGGGGGGAGTCACAACTCTTGGGCCCCCCTCCTCCTTTGTGTATGTGTCTTACTTATATTTAACCTGTATTTTATTCTTGGGTGCACTTTTTCATGGGAAAGCAATGCAATAAATGAAATAAATAAACAACGGTCTTTGCCTGATGTGTTTTTAGCCAAGGAGATCTGGGTTCCTTTTGACCCCAAAAAATCTTTAAAGGTTGCTCTCGGGCACAGCAGTGCATCTCTCAATCCAGCCTACTCATCCAATTCAACCTGGGTGGGGGTCACATGGGTGCGGTCCTGAGCTCTCAGAGAAGAGATCCCTGCTTGGGGTACATCATGTTAACATAAAACCCTGTTTTGTTGTAGGATTCCCTTAGGGTGACTCTATGGAAAGGAGGACAGGGACAGGGCTCCTCTATCTTTAGCAGTTGCATAGAAAAGGGAATTTCAGCAGGTGTCATTTGTATATATGGAGAACCTGGTGAAATTCCCTCTTCATCACAACAGTTAAAGCTTTAAAAAAATCTTTAAAGGTTGCTCTCGGGCACAGCAGTGCATCTCTCAATCCAGCCTACTCATCCAATTCAACCTGGGTGGGGGTCACATGGGTACGTCCTGAGCTCTCATTATTATTATTATTATTATTTATTTATTTATATAGCACCATCAGTGTACATGGTGCTGTACAGATAACACAGTAAATAGCAAGACCCTGCCGCATAGGCTTACAATCTAATAAATTGTAGTAAACAATAAAGAGGGAAGGAGAATGCAAACAGGCACAGGGAAGTGTAAACAGCACCGGGTAGGGTGAAGCTAACAGTATAGAGTCAGAACAAACTCAATATTTGAAGGCTATAGGGAAAAGAAAAGTTTTTAGCTGAGTTTTAAAAGCAGTGATTGAGTTTGTAGTTCTCAAGTGTTCTGGAAGAGCGTTCCAGGCGTAAGGGGCAGCAGAAGAAAAAGGACGAAGCTGAGTAAGGGAAGTGGAGGTCCTTGGGCAGGCGAGAAGCATGGCATCAGAGGAGCGGAGAGCACGAGCGGGGTGATAGTGTGAGATGAGAGAGAAGAGATAGGAAGGAGCTAGACCGTGGAGAAGTTTATATTGGATTCTGAAGTGAATTGGAAGCCAATGAAGAGATTTCAGAAGTGGAGTGACATGGTCAGAGCGGCGGGCCAGGAAGATGATCTTAGCGGCAGAGTGGTGGACAGAGTTGGGATACATCCTGTTAACATAAAACCCTGTTTTGTTGTAGGATTCCCTTAGGGTGACCCTATGGAAAGGAGGACAGGGCTCCTCTATCTTTAGCAGTTGCATAGAAAAGGGAATTTCAGCAGGTGTCATTTGTATATATGGAGAACCTGGTGAAATTCCCTCTTCATCACAACAGTTAAAGCTGCAGGTGCCTTGCCCTGTATAGCTCCTGCAGCTTTAACTGTGGTGATGGATAGGGAATTTCACCAGGTTCTCTCTATATAAGAATGACACCTGCTCAATTTCCCTTGTCTATACAACTGTTAAAGATACAGGAACCCTGTCCTCCTTTCCATAGGGTCAGCCGAATTCCCTGCCCACTCCCACCTCTCCTGCAGTCCCAGACCCTTCAGGCCTCTAGGCCCAAACTTTCCCCTCCAACCCCAAATGCTTCTAAATTCTCACTTGTCCTCATTTCCTTTGACTTGTTTCATGACTGTAAGGTAGATCTCTGTTGTTTATTCGTTCAGTCGCTTCCGACTCTTCATGACTTCATGGACCAGCCCACGCCAAAGCTTTATGTGTTGCCAGCATTAGGTTTATTATTAATAGTGGTGGAACACACAACTGGACTAGAAATGTATGTTGGGGAGGAACTTTGTTTGCTAAGAGCAGAAGATCTCTGGCAACCTTGTACACTTCAGCGGGGTCAATGTAGGAGAAACTCCCGCTGGGGGCTGGGGGCCAAATGTAGCACTGCAATAAATAAATAATAAATAAATATGGGGCCCAGGCAGTGAGGCAGCTGGACAACCACCTGTCAGGGTTGCTTTAGGGTGGATTCCTGCATTGAGCAGGGGGTTGGACTTGATGGCCTTGGAGGCCCCTTCCAACTCTGCTATTCTATGATGATCTGCCTCCCATCCGCCTGTGGACCAGACTGTCTGCCTACCTGCCTCTAAGGAAGCAATGCATGCTGGCAGCCAAGTTCTGTGCATCCCAGCCAGGGCAGCTTTTCTAGAAAAGCAGAAAAAGTAGCCAGGACGCCCCTGGCCAAATCCCAATTGTGATATGGGGTGGGTGGGTGACTGGGAAAGGAAGGGGCTGAGCTTCATCCAGTTGCTACAAGTGTTGGTGCAAAGAGCAGGTGCAGAAGTCGGCTTCTTGCTGGGGAACAGCAGGCACCACCTTCTCCCAAAACTGGGCCCCTTTTCTTGGGAGTGTTGGCTGCCATCCTTAGGAATCAGAGGGTCGCCACCGATTTCTCTGCATAACCCACTCCCCCCCCCCGCTCAGTTCAAAGGGTCAGTAAAATTCATCCCTGCAGGTTTTCGAGAGACAGGTTCACGCACACACGAGTCAAGCAGCAGCCGGACCACAAGCGCAAGGGACGGCATTCCAATTTATTGTCCTGGCAGGCAGCCAGTCAGTTGGGCAGCAGGGTGGGGGGTGGGGTGGAGTTCTGCTTCATAAGAATTGGGTCAGGAAGGACGGAGGCAAGAGAAGAGCCCAGAAACGCCTCTCCCCTTCTCCCTCTGCAAAGGCCTCTGATAAAGCAAGGACGCCCAGGGTGTTTCGGGGGGGGGGGAGACACCCACTTCCTTGCAGGGTTTGAGGGCAGCTGGGTCCTCCGTCGCCCAGAGAGGCAGGCAGCAAACCCCGCAGTCATGAAGAAGCCAAGGAGTTGTTTCCCAAAGGAGGGGGAGAAAGAGGGCAAGAGCCGTTCTTTTGGGGGGCGGGTTGGAGGAAGGGTGTTCAGGGTGGCTGGGGAACACAGGCCTCTTCAATGGAGTCTCCCCACCCCCACCCCCACCCCCACCCTGGTGATCTTAAAGGGAGGGGCGGGGCAGGGCAAACCTGGCGAAAGGGAAGTCTAGCAAGAGATGGAGGAATGCCTTTTCAGCCAGAATGTCAGGACAGGCAGGAGAGGAAGAGGAGAAGGAGGAGGGGGAAGAGGAGGAGGAGGAGGAGGAGGAGGAGGAGGGGAGGAAGAGGAGGAGGAGGAGGGGGAGGAAGAGGAGGACGGGGAGGAGGAGGAGGGGGGGAAGGAAGAAGAGGAGGGGAGGAGGAGGGGGGAGGAAGAGGAGGGGGAGGAGGAGGAAGAGGAGGAGGAGGGGATGACGACACTCCAGGCAGGCATCAGGGCTGGCAGGAGAAGAATAGAGCCCAGGGGTGCTGAGGGAACATAGAGGGGCCCCCCGGGAGCATTTGGGGATCTGCCATCACTTCTGTCCTGCCCCCTTCACAAGGACATGCCACCGCTTCTCACCGGTGTAGCTTAGCATTGACCCCCCAAGAGCTGGGGCAGGTGGGTGGGTGGGGAGGAGAGAAGCCAACCAGAAACCGGCTCTTTTTTAAAACAAAACAAAACCCCAACAACCTCCAGCCCCCGGGATTGGGAGCGTAAAGATGGCTTGAGCAGCAAGCTGCCGTCCATATAATATCAAGCGACCCCCTGGGATGAGCCCCACTGTGACGGATCGGGGCCCTGGCTCCACGCCTCAAACATGCAGGAGGAAAGCACTTCTCAGGCAGCCGGATGGCAAAGTGGGATGGAGGGGGGGGCTGAAAGCGGGGGGTCGTGTGCGCCTTTCAAAGCACACTGGAGAGAAACCAGGCTGGAGAAAAGGGGAAGGGGCTCCACAAGTCTGGGGAGGGGGGGCAGGCAGGGGAAGGAAGGTCCGTGTGTTCAGACATGCCTGTCAGGATCCGGGCAGCAGGAAGTGGAACCCCAGAGCTCAGGGACACGTCACTTTGCAGGGCAACACGGGAACTGGCAGACTTTGGGAGGCCCTTCCTTGCCACACCCACCCTCCCCCGTTTCACGGCAGCAGCCCCCCAACACTGTTCAAAAGGGAGGGGAGCCTGGACGGCCCCTCCCATGTGCAAAAGAGCAACCGTCCACACTGACCCTAAAGCCACAACGGCACAGAACCTTGGGCTACGATCCACGAGGTGGTGACAGCAGAAATATGGATAATACGAGAAGGAGCAAAGACCGGGGGGGGGGGGAGGGGGGAAAGGGGCTGGACCTCATCATACAACGGACTTGCAAGGCAGGGGATAGGGGGGGCGCTATCTGTTCCATGGTCCTAGAGCAGCCTTCCTCAACCTGGGGCGCTCCAGATGTGTTGGACTGCATCTCCCAGAATGCCCCAGCCGGCTCCAACACATCTGGATCGTCCCAGGTTGAGGAAGGCTGTCCTAGAGGAACAAGGGGTTGTCCTCTGGGGGCGGGAGGGGGGATCCCATCCTGTCCCTGGAGCCTTGAGGAAAGTGGTGCTCAGCTAAGGACCCGGGGTGATGCCTTTCTGGGTTCAGGACCAGCCTGTTTGGAGAGGCCTCATCCATGAAAGGGGCTGGGCGTTCTCCGCGTCCCCAAAACCGTTGCCTTGGCTCCAAAGTCCTCCCATCCAGGGACTCCGGCGGCTCAAGCCTCGTGCTGCGCGGAGGAGTCGATGCGGCGAGCGGCCGGGCCCAGCTCCACCTTGCAGACGCGCTGGGCGAACTTGAGCGAGCAGACCGATTCCCCCATGTTCTCCTCCAGCGGGGAAATCTGAGGGCAGAGGGGGAGAGGGCAGGAGCGGGAGAGGGGCGGGAATGAGCGCTGGCTCCCTGGTCGGCCGCTCTCGCTGCTGCCAGCCTAAACCCCAGCCAGACCGGACCCAAATCCCGGAGGAACAAGCGGCACGGAGTTTGCCACCCCGCAGGCCTGGCTGTCCCCTGCCGGCAAGAGCTGAGGCAGCTGGGGAACTCCCACACAGTGGAGGGGCTGGTTCCTAAAACACAAGGCCTGCCAGGAGCCCTGCCCCCGCCCCCAATACCCAGGGCCTGGCAGCTATCCGCCCATGCTCAGAGGCACTCTTATTTATGGCCACGTCAGGCGTCCCAGGGGCTCAGCCTGTATTTCAAAGGTGGCACCGCCAGAGCCGTTTCTTGCCCCACTTTGCCCCGGTGATGCCCCGGTGCCCTCACCTGCACCATCATGATGGTCTTGCTTCCTTTGCCCAGCGAGTCCTGCAGCAGGTAGGTGAGCTTGGAGTTGCGGAAGGGCACGTGGGCCTGCTTGGCCCGCAGCGCCTGGATCACCTCCCCCAAGGCCAGCAGGGACTTGTTGATGTTCTGGGCTTCCTTCAGCCGCTCCCCCTGGGCTCCGGACTTCCACACCCGCTCCGAGCCAGCCAGGTCCACCAGATTCAGCTTCCCTGGGGAGCACAAGACCAGGTAGGAAAGGCTCCTCCAAATGCCCCTATTCCCTATCTGTAGGAGCGTCTGCCTTAGAGTCATAGAATCATAGAAGAGCAGAGTTGGAAGGGGACTCTAAGGCCATGGAGTCCAACCCCCTGCTCAAGGCAGGAATCCACCCTAAAGCATCTCTGACAGGTGGTTGTCTAGCTGCCTCTTGAAGGCCTCTAGGGTGGGAGAGCCCACAACCTCCCTAGGTCACTGGTTCCATTGTTGTACTGCTCTAACAGTCAGGAAGATTTTCCTGATGTCCAGCTGGAATCTGGCTTCCTTTAACTTGAGCCCGTTATTCCGTGTCCTGCACTCTGGGAGGATCGAGAAGAGATCCTGGCCCTCATCTGTGGGACAACCTTTCAAGTATTTGAAGAGTGCTCTCATGTCTCCCCTCCATCTTCTCTTCTCCAGGCTAAACATGCCCAGTTCTTTCAGTCTCTTCATAGGGCTTGGTTTCCAGACCTCTGATCATCCTGGTTGTGATGAAGAGTCTGTGGCGTAAACCCAATCAATGGGAAATTGCCTTAGGAACCATGTGGATCATTTCCAGAGTAAAAATGGAGATTGATTCAACAACAAAAAGTTTCTCCACAGACCCTTGCTAGGAAGCAGCTGGCTAGCACCTCTAAATGCTGCCGGTGTGATGAAGATGATGACTCAGCTTATACATTTTGTTCTTGAAAACTCCACCAACCAAGTAAACCCCTCTCCTGAAAATAAAGAGACACACACTTCCTATATGGCCGCTTTCCTCTCTGTTATGTCCACCTGTGATGAAATGTAAATTATCCCAGGCTCAGAGAATGATCTCTAAAAATTAGTCATTAGATCTTGCCATGAATAATAATTGAATCTTCCTTGCCTGACTTAAACCAATGAAACCAGTTCCTCTTTCCAATGGTACAAGGGAATGAATGCTATATTGGTCCATCTGTGAGCGATAATTGGGGGAAAGCCCTTGTTTGACGTTTTGACCTTTTCCTGCTTATGCTGGGCAAATCTACCTGGGGGTGTGACGAGTCTGGCTGGCCAGGTGTACGCAGGAGAGGCCAGGCCAGGCCAATTTGCACTCTTTGGGAAGCTGCGCCCTCTTACTCTGGAGTAAGCGCCTCCCCGCTTACTCCGGAGTAAGCAAGCACTTTTCCTGCCCAGGAGCGTGGCGGGTCCAGCCAGGCGACGAAATCAGCCGGGGCGTGGAATCCATAGCCCCCCCCCCCCCCCGGTGGCCGCTTCGCAGGGGCTTTTGTCCCGGAATGTTTCCCCGCGGTGGATCGGGCCCCGGCCAAACCAGCCGCCCCAGTCGCCGGGCTTCTGCCCGGTGATTAGCGCGTCCCGGCTAATGATTGGACCACCTGTTACCAAGGGGTCTGCCCTTCATCAGCATGACAAAAGGGCCTCCATCGCCGGCCCTACTTAAGGGGCCCCGGCACACACCCACACCCATTTCTCCGCCCTCTGAAGAAGTCCTTCCCTGCGTTCTCCAGGGGCCCAACGCGAGCATGGAGCCCGGAGAGGCGCGGAGCCCACTAGCCGAAACCCAGGCGTCCCACCCGCCGCCCCGGAGGAAGCCGCCCTCGCCCCTCGCCCCGCCGGCCGCAAGCACAAGAAGCGCTATCCGCGGCACCGCAAGCCGCCCTCCTCCTACCTGGGCATGATCGCTCTCGTGATCCAGGGCTCCCCGGAGAAGAAGCTCAAACTCTCCCAGGTAAGGCGCTCCGCCAGGGCTGCTCGCCTGGCCGTGCGCTGGCTGCGCTGCGGGGCCTCACCGGAGTGGCCCCGCTGCCTGCAGCTGGAGAGGACGGCAAGAGAAGAGCCGGCTGCGGGGCGCGGGGGCTGAGGGGGCGCCCACTTCCCTTTTTGCAACCCCGGCTCAGGCGGCCTCTTGGAGAGGCTTTGCGCGCCACCCAAACCCGCCCAGAGTGTTGTGCTTGGGGAGGGCTATTTTGTTTGAAAGTGGCGGTCGGGGGACGAGGACGTGCGGAATAGCCCTTCCCCAGGCCCGGCGGCCCTGTTCCCGGGCGCCTCTTTCCACAGAGGTGCAGGAGCTTCGCCTTGGGCGGGCTGCTTGGTTGGCGAAAAGCCCCGCGGAAGGCGGAAGGCGCGCTCGTTGCAGCGGCCGGGTGGGGGCGCCCTGCTGCCCGCGCGGCTCTCACGGGACGCCCGGAGCGCGGGGTCTGGGCACCGGGGCGAGCTGCTCTACGCTCAATGCGGGGGAAGTCGCATCTTCCTCTCTGCCCACGCAAGCGGCGCGCAGCCTTCCCCAACCTCGCGCTCTACTTGCGTCGGACCTCCGTGCTCCACATCCCCGGCCAGCTAATTCCATTCTGCCTTCAAGGTGTGTGTCTGGGCGGGGGAGGGGTGGGGGGAGCTGCTCCCTGCCGAAGCGGGACCAGGCCGCCCTGCTTCCGGCTCAGCTGCCCTCCCCTCCCCTCCCCTCCCCTCCCCTCCCCAGGGTCAGTAGACTTGGATCTGGTCATCAGGACTGACCCCGACCTTTTCCTTCGCGCCCTGGGCCCCTGGAGCCAGCCCTCCCCCGGCCCCTTTCCTTGCAGCAGCGTCTGTTTGTGCAGAAGCCCCCCCCCCCCCCCCGCGACAGACTCTGCCAAGGAACGGGGCCTGTGGGGGGCGCTGCCACTGGAGCCTCCCCGGATCAAGGACTGCGACCTCGGGGCAGCCCTTGACCACCCGGCGGCGGTTGCTTTTCGGTCCACAGCCTCCAATAAGACCCCATTTTCTCAACCAGATTATACGGGAGATAGGGGAGAGATTCCCGTTCTTCAAGGGCTACCAGGGCTGGAAGGATTCTATCCGCCACAATTTATCGAACAACCCGTGCTTCTCCATGGTAAAGAGCGGGGAAATGATGGAGGGGGGGCGGCTGTGGGGGTGGGACAGGCGCAGGGCTCGGTCCTGGGCCTCCAGGAGTGCTTCCTCGCAGGTAGCTGCTTCCCTGGGATTCTCCCCGTAGGGCTGAGCTTTCGCAGCTGTAGTTGTTTTTGCGACAGCGATCCTTTGCATACCAGGAAGGGAGTTGAAGGGGGGAAATGTAAAAAAAATCCCTTTAAAAAATCAACGGATGGCCCAATCCAATTCAAATTTGGTGTGCTTAAAGCTCTCCCTAATATCTATTCCTGTGCCAAATTTGGTGTCTTTATCGTTAAAGCTTACACAGATGTAAGCATTTCTTTAAAATCCTGCTCCTGCGTCCCAGCGGCTTCCCGGAGGGTACGCTCAATAAGTAGGGGGTAAATACGGCCAATCTTTTGGCTTCATTGCACAATGAAGGCAGGATGCCTGGGAGTCCTTCACCCGCAAAGCAGATTCAAAGGTGGAAAACTTCGGAGTCCTTTGCATGCAATTCGCAGGGATTGCACAGTATAACGCGGGTGTGATAAAGCTCTGGGTTGGACCCCGCTGCCTTTTTTCTTTCCTTTTTTTTACAAACTTTTTTTGATTTTCAATATTGAAACAATTTTACAAACAATTTTAATACAACTTCATGGGTAAATCTACCAAACCGTGTTCACACATACTACAAAGGTGGATAAGTATTATAAAAGCCTTTTCATACATTAATAAGTTTCACTAGTGCAGGAAAAAAGTATATTGCCACTGTGGAACTGTGTAGTCTGACATTTAAAAGCACATTAAGAACACATTAACAATCACTAGGATCCCATTCAAAGACTCAAAGTCAAGGGGGGATTTAAAAAAAAAAAAAACCAGACCAAACCCATTTCAACCCTGAAGGAGGGTCTTCCTCAGTGGTCACATATACTATATACACACTCAGAAACACTACGTAGTTATTTACACATTGCCAATACACCACAAGATGTAACCTTGCTTTTTAAAAGTAGGTATTGGGCTATTTTATTGGGCCAGGTTTGGGATACAGCTCCCTGTGCCACCTGCCAAGGTGGTATTCTGTCTGCAAGGCGCCTCTTTATTCGGTTCTGTAGCCAATGCTGGCCCCAATTTCGCTGGTGTTTTCACGTGCATTTCCTTTTAATAACAAAAGAAATACAGGTTTGGGATACAGGAAGCTGTGTCCCAAACCTGGGATCCTGGCTGAAATATACGAGCCCAATACCTACGTTTAAAAAGCAAGGTTACATCTAGTGGCATTGGCAAGAATCCTATTAAAGTCTTTTCTAGTAAAAGTTCATTGGTATCTTTAAATATGTGCAAGAGGGCTAATTCCGGGATCTCATTAACTTCTGTTCCAACTATAGTAGAAATTTCATGAAAGACCTCTTTCCAGAAGTTAGCAACTCCTGCACATTCCCACCACATAGAATCATAGAATAGCAGAGTTGGAAGGGGCCTACGAGGCCATCTAGTCCAACCCCCTGCTCAATGCAGGAATCCACCCTAAAACATCGCTGACAGAAGGACTCGAGTGTGGGAGAGCACACAACCTCCCTAGGTCACTAGGTAACTGATTCCTTTGTCGTACTGCTAATAGGGAGGTTATGGGCTCTCCCACACTAGAGGAATTCAAGAGGCAGCTGGACAACCATCTGTCAGGGATGCTTTAGGGTGGATTCCTGCATTGAGCAGGGGGTTGGACTTGATGGCCTTGTAGACCCCTTCCAACTCTGCTATTCTATGATTCTATGAAGTTTTTCCTGATGTCCAGCTGAAATCTGGCTTCCTTTAACTTGAGCCCGTTATTCCATGTCCTGCACTCTGGGAGGATCGAGAAGAGATCCTCCCAGAATCTCTGTTGAAATGAACCGGCCAATCCACACTTTTGCCAACAGAGTGGTGATGAGCTCTTATCCATGTGGGCTAGCCGTTCTAGAGTTCGACACCATTTTTTTATTAACTTTATAGATAACTCTTTACAGCATGCTGAGGAGGCCTTATATGGAAATTTACCCCACATAGCAGAACATTGTGCTTCTTCTATTAGTAAATTCCAATCTGTTTCCCACATCATACGTAGATTTTGATGTGACCCCATATCTTTTGAGATTAGTAGTGAATACAGTTTCAATATCCGTCCCTTTTCTTTTTCATCCATGTTTATCAATATGGTTTCAAACTCTGTTAGATTTCTGGTTCCCTGCTGTAATATTATTGGTTTCCGTATAAATGTGCTAATCTGATACCAGAGAAGCCAGGTTATGTCTGTATTCCTTGGTTTTGTCTCTCCACAAATCTCATGGAAGAGGTTGTGCTCATTTTGTCTCTTTTAATGTTTTTTTTTATTGATGGGTCTATCTATCCTTTGAAGTTGGGGATGGCCATGAAGAGGTATCATTGGTGAAATTCCAGGCATAAGGCCCTCCTTCCTGTATTTCCTTATCTTCAATGGCTCTTAAAAAGTCCTTTAAAAAGGTTATCAGAAACGCCTTGGAAAAACCAAAATAGTCTTTAAGAAGTGTATTTTGGTTTTTCAAGGCGTTTCTGATATCCTTTTTAATAAAGGGTATATCCGTGGATCTGGGTGTTTGCTTTTCTTGTGAGTCATTCATAAAAGATAAGAGGTGTCTTAAGTTGACACGCTTCATAATAAAGTTTAAGATTAGGGACTGCCCATCCTCCCCCAGTTAATGGCCAGTACCTTAACAGTTTTGGAGTGCGAGGCGTCTTACTTTTAAAAATATTTTTTTCAATTTTGGTTTGCCAGATCTTAAGATGTATTGGGACTTCTCTTGGTAGAACATAAAATAGATAAGTAAATTTAGGAACTCTCATCATTTTAACTGTTGATATTCTACTTAATAATGAAAGATTTAAATGATTCCATCTTTTTCGGCCCACTTGTACGGATTTCCAGATTTTACCATAATTATTACTAAAGGTTTTGTTGGTGTTTTTCCTTATTTGGACTCCCAAATAGCGAAAAGATAAGTTAACTAGGGGAATGCCCATTATTTTAGAAGTAACCATTGTGTATTGGCATTGACATTGACATCTTGTCTGCTTTGTTCGAAGCTCCTCTGCTATTTTTGGGATCCTGTTTCCTTGGTTTAAAATAACTTTTGATGTTGCTTTCTCTGGTTCTCTGAAGGTCTGCTGTCATTCCCCGTCAAAGACGGAGCTTCCAAATAGTTTTTGAGGATCCGACGAAGGATCCGACGAAGCCCAAGGCGAAGGGCAACTACTGGACCGTGGACGTCCGCCGCATCCCCCCGGAAGCGCTCAAGCTCCAGGACACCTCCATCTCACGCCGGGAGGGAGCCGCCTTTGTCCCTAACCTCTCGCCCTATGTGCTCCACGGCCAGCGCTACTCCGGCCGCCGCGCTCCTGGGGCAGAAGCTGTGGCCAATGGAGAGACTCCAGTGGCAGCGCCCCATTGGCAGAATCTGTCGCGGGGGGGGGGGTGGAATCCTTCCAGCTCTGGTAGCCCTTGAAGAACGGGAATCTCTCCCCTATCTCCCGGATAATCTGGTTGAGAAAATGGGGTCTTATTGGAGGCCGTCGACCCAAAAGCAACCGCCGCCGGGGGGGGGTCAAGGGCTGCCTGGAGTTCGCAGTCCTTGATCCGGGGAGGCTCCAGTGGCAGCGCCCCCCCCAGGCCCCGTTCCTTGGCAGAGTCTGTCGCGGGGGGGGGGGCTCCTGCACAAACAGACGCTGTTGCAAAACAAGGGGCCGGGGCAGGGCTGGCTCCAGGGGCCCAGGGCGCGAAGGAAAAGGTTGGGGTCAGTCCTGATGGCCAGATCCACGTCTACTGACCCCGGGGAGGGGAGGGCAGCTGAGCCGGAAGCAGGGCGGACTCGGGAGGGAGCAGCTCCCCCCACCCCTCCCCCACCCTGACACACACCTTGAAGGCACGTCCCGTCCCCCGACCGCCACTTTCAAGCAAAATAGCCCTCCTCAAACACAACACTCCAGGCGGGTTTGGGTGGCGCGCAAAGCCTCTCCAAGAGGCCGCCTGAGCCGGGGTTGCAAATGGGGAAGTGGGCACCCCCTGACCCACCCACCCCCGCATCCCATCAGGGGACCAAGCCAGAAAGCCAACCCCCCCCTCCGCGCCCCGCAGCCTGCTCTTCTCTTGCTGTCCTCTGCAGCGGCAGGCAGCGGGGCCACGCCGGTGAGGCCCCGCAGCGCAGCCAGCGCACGGCCAGGCGAGCAGCCCCGGCGGAGCGCCTTACCTGGGAGAGTTTGAGCTTTCGCTCGGGGGAGCCCTGGATCACCGGGGCGATCATGCCCAGATAAGAGTAGGGCGGCTTGGGGTGCCGCCGATAGCGCTTCTTGCGCTTAGGGCCGGTGGGGCGAAGGGCCAGGGCAGCTTCCTCCGGGGCTGCGGGTGGGGCGCCTGCGTTTTGGCCTGCAGGATAAGCACCTGTCTGGGTTCCATGTTCGTTCTGGGGCCCCTGAAGAAGGAAGGGAAGGACTTCAGCCGGCTGAGAAAGGGGTGGGGGTGGGGTTGCGAGGGCCACTTAAGTAGGGGCTCAGCCAAGGAGGCCCTTTTGTCATGCTGATGGGGGCCCCCCACAGCACAGCCAGCGCACCCGGCGGAGCGCCTTACCTGGGAGAGTTTGAGCTTTCGCTCGGGGGAGCCCTGGATCACCAGGGCGATCATGCCCAGATAAGAGTAGGGCGGCTTGGGGTGCCGCCGATAGCGCTTCTTGCGCTTAGGGCCGGTGGGGCGAAGGGCCAGGGCAGCTTCCTCCGGGGCTGCGGGTGGGGCGCCTGCTTTTTGGCCTGCAGGATAAGCACCTGTCTGGGTTCCATGTTCGTTCTGGGGCCCCTGAAGAAGGAAGGGAAGGACTTCAGCCGGCTGAGAAAGGGGTGGGGGTGGGGTTGCGAGGGCCACTTAAGTAGGGGCTCAGCCAAGGAGGCCCTTTTGTCATGCTGATGGGGGCCCCCCACAGCACAGCCAGCGCACCCGGCGGAACGCCTTACCTGGGAGAGTTTGAGCTTTCGCTCGGGGGAGCCCTGGATCACCAGGGCGATCATGCCCAGATAAGAGTAGGGCGGCTTGGGGTGCCGCCGATAGCGCTTCTTGCGCTTAGGGCCGGTGGGGCGAAGGGCCAGGGCAGCTTCCTCCGGGGCCGCGGGGGGCTGCGGGTTGGGCACCTGGGTTTCGGCCTGCAGGGTAAGCGCCTGTCCGGGTTCCATGTTCGTTGTGGGGCCCCTGAAGAAGGCAGGAAAGGACTTCTTCAGTCGGGTGAGAAAGCCACAGCCAGGGCCGCCCCAAGGGCCCCAGGGCCAGCTGCCTGGTCTGTACAGGGCGGCTGTCTTCGTGGGCTGGGGACCGCCCTCCTTGCCCATGGCATCCCTCTTTGCCCCCCGGCCCAGTGTGCCCCCTGGCCCTGCCACCTCTTCCAATGGCACTTACTGGAGCCTGGCAGCCGGGCCCCCACCCCTGCCCACGCAAATGGGGCGGCACCCCAGTGCAGACCCCACTGGACCCCTTGTCCAGAACCCCCCCTCCCTCTTTCCCTCCCACTCTTCCCCACACTCTTAATTTCCCCCCTGAAGGGACCTCCAGAGTACCAGGGAGTGAATTTCCATGATGGCAACTCTTGTGAAGAATCCCGTCTTCCCCATCCAAAGTGCTTCCACCAGCAATGCTGAAAGCAGCGCTTTAAAGGAAATGGAAGCTAATGGGGGGGAGGGGGGAGGTGAATTTTGGAAAGTCTTTAACAGCCCCCCACCCCCACCCCACCCCCGCCTGGCACTGCAGCTGCTTAACTCCATGGGCCAGGTGGGGCAGCCCCCCTCCCCCCCTTCACAGCACTAACAGTTTTGCACTCTCTCCTTGCCAAGTGCTGGTTTTTGTGGGGGGAGGCGGGAGTCACAACTCTTGGGCCCCCCTCCTCCTTTGTGTATGTGTCTTACTTATATTTAACCTGTATTTTATTCTTGGGTGCACTTTTTCATGGGAAAGCAATGCAATAAATGAAATAAATAAACAATGGTCTTTGCCTGATGTGTTTTCAGCCAAGGAGATCTGGGTTCCTTTTGACCCAAAAAAATCTTTAAAGGTTGCTCTCGGGCACAGCAGTGCATCTCTCAATCCAGCCTACTCATCCAATGCAACCTGGGTGGGGGTCACATGGGTGCGGTCCTGAGCTCTCAGAGAAGAGATCCCTGGTTGGGGTACATCTTCTTGGCTCGCCGCTCCGACCATGTTACTCCGCTTCTGAAATCTCTTCATTGGCTTCCAATTCACTTCAGAATCCAATATAAACTTCTCCTGTTAACCTTCAAAGCTTTTCACGGTCTAGCTCCTTCCTATCTCTCCTCTCTCATCTCACACTATTGCCCCGCTCGTGCTCTTTGCTCCTCTGATGCCATGTTTCTCGCCTGCCCAAGGGCCTCTACTTCCCTTGCTCGGCTTCGTCCATTTTCGTCTGCTGCCCCTTACGCCTGGAACGCTCTTCCAGAACATTTGAGAACTACAAGTTCAACCGCAGCTTTTAAAGCTCAACTAAAAACTTTTCTTTTTCATAAAGCTTTTAAAACTTGATGTTGTGCAGACTTCTACTGTTACTTTCTACTGTTAGTTTTACCCTACCCTGTGCCTGCTTACCCTACCCTGTACCTGTTTGCATTCTCTTCCCCTCCTTATTGTTTTACTATGATTCTATTAGATTGTAAGCCTATGCGGCAGGGTCTTGCTATTTACTGTTTTACTCTGTACAGCACCATGTACATTGATGGTGCTATATAAATAAATAATAATAAATAATAATCCTGTTAACATAAAACCCTGTTTTGTTGTAGGATTCCCTTAGGGTGACTCTATGGAAAGGAGGACCGGGCTCCTGTATCTTTAGCAGTTGCATAGAAAAGGGAATTTCAGCAGGTGTCATTTGTATATGTGGAGAACCTGGTGAAATTCCCTCTTCATCACACCAGTTCAAGCTGCAGGTGCCCTGCCCTCTTTTAAATCTGGTCACTCTAGTATAGCTCCTGCCAATGTCTGAGCCAGTTTAGCTCAGTGGTTCCCAAACTTTTTCAGGTCACCGCCCCCTTGGTTACACAAGTTCATGCCCAGCGCCCCCTACCCTACACTTTAAAAATCCTCATTCAGAATAGGGGGTTTCAACGACCCATTAAGGAAGATAATAACAATAAAATTCAAAACAGTGACAATTAGTGGAATACTTTATTCAAAATCCAATTGGTGTGCCCTGCCACGCAGGCTGCAAACGCATTCACTCTCTTTTCCCTCCCTCCCTTGGCAAGCTTGGGGCGGGTGCTTCCCATTTAGAGGGGATTCTAGGAGTTGAAGGACTTTTTTTCTGTTCAAACATGCCTAAAATGGACTGTGGGAATGCTGTGGATGTCATATATCTTGACTTCAGCAAAGGTTTTGACAAAGTACCACATGACATTCTGATTAACAAACTAGCTAAAAGTGGGCTAGATGGAACAACTATTAGGTGGATCCACAGTTGGCTACAGAATCGGACTCAAAGAGTACTTATCAATGGAACCTTCTCAAACTGGGGAGAGGCAACGAGTGGGGTGCCGCAGGGCTCAGTCCTGGGCCCTGTGCTCTTCAACATTTTTATTAATGATTTGGACGAGGAGGTGCAGGGAAAGCTGATCAAATTTGCAGATGACACAAAATTGGGTGGGATAGCTAATACCCTGGAAGACAGAAACAAACTTCAAAGTGATCTTGATAGGCTGGAGTGCTGGGCTGAAAACAACAGAATGAAATTTAATCGGGATAAATGTCAAGTTCTACATTTAGGGAATAGAAACCAAATGCACAGTTACAAGATGGGGGACACTTGGCTCAGCAATACTACAAACGAGAAAGATCTTGGAATTGTTGTAGATCACAAGCTGAATAGGAGCCAACAGTGCGATATGGCTGCAAGAAAGGCAAATGCTATTTTGGGCTGCATGAATAGAAGTATAGCTTCCAAATCACGTGAGGTACTGGTTCCTCTCTATTCGGCCCTGGTTAGGCCTCATCTAGAGTATTGCGTCCAGTTCTGGGCTCCACAATTCAAGAAGGACGCAGACAAGCTGGAGCGTGTTTAGAAGAGGGCAACCAGGATGATCAGAGGTCTGGAAACAAAGCCCTATGAAGAGAGACGGAAAGAACTGGGCATGTTTAGCCTGGAGAAGAGAAGATTGACGGGAGACATGAGAGCACTCTTCAAATACTTAAAAGGTTGTCACGCAGAGGAGGGCCAGGATCTCTTCTCGATCCTCCCAGAGTGCAGGACACGGAATAACGGGTTCAAGTTAAAGGAAGCCAGATTCCGGCTGGACATCAGGAAAAACTTCCTGACTGTTAAAGCAGTGCTAATTAAATGAAAGCAGAAGTTCAAATAGAACCAGTTACCTAAGGAGGTTGTGGGCTCTCCCACCCTAGAGGCCTTCAAGAGGCAGCTGGACAACCATCTGTCAGGGATGCTTTAGGATGGATTCCTGCATTGAGCAGGGGGTTGGACTCGATGGCCTCGTAGGCCCCTTCCAACTCTGCTATTCTATGATTCTATGAAAATTGTGCCTTTAACTTATCATGTCACACTAGCATGAATACAGGAATCAAATAGGATTTCCCTCTTCAGTGGAACACACTTACTTAGGAGTAAGCACCATTTTGTTCTAGGTAAGGATAATGTATTTTAATTAAAATTTAAAAATAATTCTCTGCCACCTGGTACAGAGTTTTCCTATGGAAAACCTGGCTGGGACTGAAGTAGAGGGGCACTAATTTTACTGTAGTTCTGGTCTTTAATTATGCTTAACTATCCCACAGTTACCTCGCTTTTCTATTTCTACCATTCCTTTTCTCCTGTCTTTTCTTCACCCTCTCTTCATTTTCACATATCCCGCAACGCCCTTTTTTCTTTTTTGGTTGGAAGTCATCATATACATTTCGTTCTTGAAAACTCCCCCAACCAAGTAAATCCCTCTCCAGAAAATAAAGAGAGGCACAGCTCCTATATGGTCTCTTTCCTCTCTGTTATGTCCACCTGTGATGAAATTTAAATTATCCCAGGCTGAAAGAATGATCTCTAAAAATGAGTCGTTAGATCTTGCAATGAATAATAATGGAATCTTCCTTGCCTGACTTAAACCAATAAAACCATTTCCTCTTGAATGCTCTATTGGTCCATCCTGAGTGATAGCCATTGGTTGCAGCCTCCTTCTTCGGGAACTTGTCTAACCCCCTTCTGAAGCCCTCCAAATTGGTGGCCATGACGACATCTGGTGGGAATGAATTCAATCATTGAACTGCACATTGTGTGAGGAAGTCCTCCCATTGATGTGCCCTCAACCCTCCTGCCTTTTAGATCCATGGGCTGACCCAACGGGGTTCATGAATGGGAGAAAAAAGTTTCCCCAGCCACTTTCTCCACACCATGCATCATTCCGTGCACCTTCATCACGGTATTTTAGTACTGTGGCCACCTTGAGTCACATTTTTGGTGGAAAGGTGAGATATGCATTTAATTAATAAATGAGTACATAATCTTTGACTCCCCAAGAGTTCTCCATGCATAGTGATTGTTTTATACCGTATGCTTTTATCTGAGATCTTCATGATATAGGGCGGGATATAAATGTTTTCAATAAATAAATAAGCTTCACCATTTGCATTTCTGTCTGTCATGTTGCTGCAAAGGAAGAATTTAGGTGAGGGGTCAGCATCTCCAGGCCAGCACCTTAAAATAGCCGAGATAAACCTGCCCCTAAAGCTGTTGTAGGGGTTTGTAGCCCAATTCCTCCGGGGAGCACCTGGTTGCGGAAGGCTGTTCTACACCGATGCACTGTGACCCCCCCAGAGAGAGTCCCAGAAGCTGCAGCTGGGGGATTCCAACGCCCTCTTTTCACAGCTGGGCTCCATGAGCCAGACAATACCAGCAACACCTCTGCTCTCACTTTCACCGGTCGAGGAACATTCTCTGACTCTTCCTTCCCTCCTTCCCAACAGGAATCCTGAGCTTCAAAACAGCCATCTCAACAGAGGAAGCTGCAGTTGTACGCTGAGAAGACCTGCAACTGCTGTTAAAGGTTCTGCCTGTCATGGCAGCCACCAAAGCCCCAGTTCAGATCTCACCTCAGCCAAAAACACGGAGTGGGGGGTGGTCTGAGCCAAGCCTCTCGATTGCAGGGTGCTCTCATGGGTCAGGAATGTGGGGACAAAGATGGCCAACCTTGCAGGGATGTTGGAATGATCACCAGTGTCATGCACGAGGAAAAGCACGGGCTCTCTAGATTGGTGGACAGATGCTTATTGATCGTCCTCAGGGGTCCTTCTCCGTGAGCCCCTGCCAAAGAAAGTGAGGCACGTGGCTACCAGGAGCAGGGCCTTCTCTGCTGTGGCACCCCAGCTGTGGAATGAGCTCCCTAAGGAGGTTCACCTGGGACCTACACTATATTCTTTCAGATACCAGATGATGGCTTTTATTTATTTATTTATTTATTACATTTTTATAATGCCCAATAGCCGAAGCTCTCTGGGCGGTTCACAAAAATTAAAACCATAATAAAACAACCAACAGGTTAAAAGCACAAATACAAATTATAATATAAAAAGCACAACCAGGATAAAACCACGCAGCAAAATTGATATAAGATTAAAATACAGAGTTAAAACAGTAAGATTTAAATTTAAGTTAAAAATAAATGTTAAAATACTGAGAGAATAAAAAGGTCTTCAACTGGCGACGAAAGCAGTACAGTGTAGGCGCCAGGCGGACCTCTCTGGGGAGCTCATTCCACAACCGGGGTGCCACAGCGGAGAAAGCCCTCCTCCTAGTAGCCACCTGCCTCACTTCCTTTGGCAGGGGCTCACAGAGAAGGGCCCCTGTAGATGATCTTAAGGTCCGGGCAGGTACATATGGGAGGAGGCGTTCCTTCAAATAACCTGGCCCCAAACTGTTTAGGGCTTTAAATGTCAATACCAGCCCTTTGAATCGGGCCCGGACCTGGGCTGGCAGCCAATGAAGTTGTAAAAGGACTGGCGTAATGTAATCTTGCCAGCCAGTCCCTGTTAGTAAACGGGCTGCCCTGTTTTGTACCAACTGAAGCTTCCGGACCACATATAACGCCTTGCAGTAATCCAAACGAGAGGTTATCAGAGCATGGATAACAGTAGCTAGGCTATCACCGTCCAGATAAGGGCGCAGTTGGTATATCAGCCTAAGCTGATAAAAGGTGCTCTTTGCCACTGAGTTCACCTGTGCCTCAAGTGACAGTTCTGGATCGAAGAGCACCCCCAAACTACGGACCCGATCCTTTAGGGAGAGTGCAACCCCGTCCAGGACAGGGCAAACATCACCTCGCCGGACAAATGAACCACCCGCTAACAGTACCTCCGTCTTGTCTGGATTGAGTCTCAGTTTGTTAGCCCTCATCCAGTCCATTACCGTGCCCAGGCACTGGTTCAGAACAGTCACTGCCTCACCTGGGTTTGATGAAAAGGAAAGGTAGAGCTGGGTATCATCTGCATATTGATGACACCTCAGTCCACATCTCCGGATAACCTCCCCCAGCAGCTTCATGTATATGTTAAACAGCATAGGGGATAAGATAGAGCCCTGCGGCACCCCATGGCTTAGGAGCCACGGCACAGAGTAATAATCCCCCAGCACCACCTTCTGGAATCGGCCATCCAAGTAGGAGTGGAACCACTGCAACGCAGTACCTCCCACTCCCAGCTCAGACAACCTATCCAGAAGGACACCATGGTCGATGGTATCGAAGGCCGCTGAGAGGTCCAGGAGAACCAACAGGGTCGCACTCCCCCTGTCTCTCTCCCGACAGAGGTCATCCCACAGGGCGACCAAGGCAGTTTCCGTTCCAAAACCAGGCCTGAAACCCGATTGGGGTTCAAGACCCAAATCTCAAGACTCGAACTTTTTTTATTCTCTCAGCATTTTACTGGTCTATAAATTTAGTTTTAACTTTGCTGTTCTAAATTTATATTTTAAATTTGTATTTCTGCACCGCTGCTGATTTTATCCTGGTTGTACTTTTATATTGTACTTCAACCTTCTTCTCACTGGCCTTCCTTCTTCTCACATCAGTCCATTGGTTTCTGTTCATCACTCTGCTGCTAAGATCATCTTCTTGGCTCGCCGCTCTGACCATGTTACTCCACTTCTGAAATCTCTTCATTGGCTTAACTTCTCCAGTTGACCTACAAAGCTTTTCACTGTCTAGCTCCTTCCTTTCTCTCCTCTCTCATCTCACACTATTGCCCCGCTCGTGCTCTTCGCTCCTCTGACGCCATGTTTCTCACCTGCGCAAGGGTCTCTACTTCCCTTGCTCGGCTTCGTCCATTCTCTTCGGCTGCCCCTTACGCCTGGAACGCTCTTCCAGAACATTTGAGAACTACAAGTTCAATCGCAGCTTTTAAAGCTCAGCTAAAAACTTTTCTTTTTCCTAAAGCTTTTAAAACTTGATTTTGTTCTGACTTTTATACTGCCGGTTTGGTGCATTCTCTTCCCCTCCTTATTGTTTTATTATGATTTTATTAGAATGTAAGCCTTTGCGGCAGGGTCTTGCTATTTATTGTTTTACTCTGTACAGCACCATGTACATTGATGGTGCTATATAAATAATAATAATAATAATAATAATAATAATAATAATTTGAATGGTTTTGTGTGTGTGTGTGAACCGCCCAGAGAGCTTCCGCTATATGTGTATTTGTATGTGTAATGTTCAGATCAACTTCTCTCCGCCTTGTCTCTGCATAAAATTAAAGCAGCCACTGCGAATAGCCGGCAGGCAGGAATAGTTCAACTCCCTTCTGTGCGGCCTTTAGCCCAGACTAACCCTAGCCCGATGCCCTCTTTGGCTTCCAGCCTCAGTGTCCAAAGCGCGGAAGCTGCGCCCTCTTACTCCGGAGTAAGCGCCTCCCCGCTTACTCCGGAGTAAGCAAGCGCTTTTCCTGCCCAGGAGCGTGGCGGGTCCAGCCAGGCAACGAAATCAGCCGGGGCGTGGAATCCATCCACACACACACACACACACACACACAGGCACACAGCGGGGGCTACTTCGCAGGGGCTTTTCTCCCGGAATGTTTCCCCCGCGGCGGGGGTTTGTGGATCGGCCCCGGCCAAAGCAGTCGCCGGGTTTCTGCCCGGTGATTAGCGCGTCTCTGCTAATGGTTGGACCAAGGGGGCCAAGGGGTCTGCCCCCCATCAGCATGACAAAAGGGCCTCCTTGGCCGAGCCCCTACTTAAATGGCCCTCGCAACCCCACCCCCCACCCCTTTCTCAGCCGGATGAAGAAGACGTTCCCTGCCTTCTTCAGGGGCCCCACAGCTAGCATGGAGCCGGGACAGACGCGCATCCCCCTGGCCGAAACGCAGGCGCCCCACCCGCAGCCCCCCGCGGCCCTGGAGGAAGCCGCCCTGGCCCCTCGCCCCGCCGGCCCCAAGCGCAAGAAGCGCTATCGGCGGCACCCCAAGCCGCCCTACTCCTACCTGGGCATGATCGCCCTAGTGATCCAGGGCTCCCCCGAGCGGAAGCTCAAACTCTGCCAGGTAAGGCGCTCCGCCGGGGCTGCTCGCCTGGCCGTGCGCTGGCTGCGCTGCGGGGCCTCACCGGCGTGGCCCCGCTGCCTGCCGCTGGAGAGGACGGCAAGAGAAGAGCCGGCTGCGGGGCGCGGAGGGGGGGAGTTGGCCTTCTGGCTCGGTCCCCTGATGGGATACGGGGGGGTCAGGGGGCGCCCACTTCCCCTTTTGCAACCTCGGCTCAGGCGGCCTCTTGGAGAGGCTTTGCGCGCCACCCACCCCGCCCGGAGTGTAGTGTTTGGGGAGGGCTATTTTGGGGACGTGCGGAATAGCCTTTCCCCAGGCAAGGCCGCCCTGTTCCCGGCGGCGCGTCTTTCCGCGGAGGCGCAGGGGCTTCGCCCTGCGCGGGCTGCTTGGTTGGCGAAAAGCCCCGCGGAAGGCGGAAGGCGCGCTCGTTGCAGCGGCCGGGTGGGGGCGCCCCGCTGCCTACGTGGCTCCCACGGGACGCCCGGAGCGCGGGGTCTGGGCACCGGGGCGAGCTGCTCCCCGCTCAACGCGGGGGCTCCTGCGGGGGTAGTTGCGTCTTCCTCTCTGCCCACGCAAGCGGCGCGCAGCCTTGCCCAACCTCGCGCTCTACTTGCGTCGGACCTCCGTGCTCCACATCCCCGGCCAGCTAATTCCATTCCGCCTTCAAGGTGTGTGTCTGGGCGGGGGAGGGGTGGGGGGAGCTGCTCCCTCCCGAAGCAGGACCAGGCCGCCCTGCTTCCGGCTCAGCTGCCCTCCCCTCCCCTCCCCTCTCCGGGATCGGTAGAGCCCTGGGCCCCTGGAGCCAGCCCTCCCCCGGCCCCTTTCCTTGCAGCAGCGTCTGTTTGTGCAAGAGCCCCCCCCCCCCGCGACAGACTCTGCCAAGGAATGGGGCCTGGGGGGGGGGCGCTGCCACTGGAGCCTCCCCGGATCAAGGACTGCGAACTCCAGGCAGCCCTTGACCCCCCCCCCCCCCCGGCGGCGTTTGCTTTTCGGTCCACAGCCTCCAATAAGAGCCCATTTTCTCAACCAGATTATCCAGGAGATCCGGCAAAAATTCCCGTCTTTTAAGATGAGCTACCAGGGCTGGAAGGACTCCATCCGCCACAATTTATCCAACAACCCGTGCTTCGCCATGGTAAGGAGCGGGGAAATGATGGAGGGGGGGCGGCTGTGGGGGTGGGACGGGCGCAGGGCTCGGTCCTGGGCCTCCAGGCGTGCTTCCTCGCAGGTAGCTGCTTCCCTGGGATTCTGCCCGTAGCGCTGAGCTTTCGCGACTGTGGTTGTTTTTGCTACCAGGCGACAGCGATCCTTTGCATACCAGGAACGGAGTTTAAGGGGGGAAGTGTAAAAAAAAAAAAATCCCTTTAAAAAATCAACGGATGGCCCAATCCAATTCAAATTTGGTGTGCTTAAAGCTCTCCCTAATATCTATTCCTGTGCCAAGTTTGGTGTCTTTATCGTTAAAGCTTACGCAGATGTAAGCATTTCTTTAAAATCCTGCTCCTGCGTCCCAGCGGCTTCCGGAGGGTACGCTCAAAAAGTAGGGGCTAAATATAAATAGGGCGAATCTTTTGGCTTCATTGCACAATGAAGGCAGGATGCCTGGGAGTCCTTCACCCGCAAAGCAGATTCAAAGGTGGAAAACTTCGGAGTCCTTTGCATGCAATTCGCAGGGATTGCACAGTATAACGCGGGTGTGATAAAGCTCTGGGTTGGACCCCGCTGCCTTTTTTCTTTCCTTTATTTCACAAACTTTTTTTGATTTTCAATATTGAAACAATTTTACAAACAATTTTAATACAACTTCCTGAGTAAATCTACCAAACCGTGTTCACATATACTACAAAGGTGGATAAGTATTATAAAAGCCTTTTCATACATTAATAACTTTCACTAGTGCAGAAAAAAGTATAAAAAACACATTAACAATTACTAGGAACCCATTCAAAGTCAAGGAATTTTTTTTAAAAAAAAAACAAACAAAACCCAGACCAAACGCATTTCAACCCTGAAGGAGGGTCTTCCTCAGTGGTCACATATACTATATACACACTCAGAAATACTAGGTAGTTACTTACACATTGCCAATATGCCACTAGATGTAACCTTGCTTTTTAAAAGTAGGTATTGGGCTATTTTATTGAGCCGGGTTTGGGAACAGCTTCCTGTGCCAACTTTTAGAAAGCAAGGTTACATCTAGTGGCATAGTGGCAATTTTTAAATAACTACCTAGTATCTCTAAGGTTACTTATCAGAAATGCCTTGGAAAAACCAAAATAGGCTTTAAGAAGTGTATTTTGGTTTTTCAAGGCGTTTCTGATATCCTTTTTAATAAAGGGTATATCCGTGGATCTGGGTGTTTGCTTTTCTTGTGAGTCATTCATAAAAGATAAGAGGTGTCTTAAATTGACACGCTTCATAATAAAGTTTAAGATTAGGGACTGCCCATCCTCCCCCAGTTAATGGCCAGTACCTTAACAGTTTTGGAGTGCGAGGCGTCTTACTTTTAAAAATATTTTTTTTCAGTTTTGGTTTGCCAGATCTTAAGATGTATTGGGACTTCTCTTGGTAGAACATAAAATAGATAAGTAAATTTAGGAACTCTCATCATTTTAACTGTTGATATTCTACTTAATAACGAAAGATTTAAATGATTCCATCTTTTTCAGCCCACTTGCACGGATTTAAAGATTTTACCATAATTATTACTAATGATTTTTGTTGATGATTTTACTAATTTGGACTCCCAAATAGCGAAAAGATAAGTTAACTAGGGGAATGCCCATTATTTTAGAAGTAACCATTGTGTATTGGCATTGGCATTGACATTTCCGGCAGCCATCTTGTCTGCTTTGTTTGAAGCTCCTCTGCTATTTTTGGGATCCTGTTTCCTTGGTTTAAAATAACTTTTGGTGTTGCTTTCTCTGGTTCTCTGACGGTCTGCTCAAAGACGGAGCTTCCAAATTGTTTTTGAGCCGCTCTACGGCATTTCAGGGCAGGTTTTTTGCCTTCGGGCTGAGGCGCTCTCCCCTTGCGCTGCCGCTCTCTCCGCACCCAAGCCCTGCCCCGCGGCCTTCCTTTCTCACCCACCCACCCCTTCTTCTCCCTCTGCTGCAGGAGCTCAAGGATCCGACGAATCCCAAGGCGAAGGGCAACTACTGGACCGTGGACGTCCGCCGCATCCCCCCGGACGCGCTCAAGCTCCAGAACACCTCCGTCTCGCGCCGGGAGGGAGCCGCCTTTGTCCCTGACCTCTCGCCCTATGTGCTCTACGGCCAGCGCTACTCCGGCTGCCACGCTCCTGGGGCAGAAGCTGTGGCCAATGGAGGAGGGGCCCCAGAGGGGCCCCCACCGCCCCGCCTGAAGAGCACGTTCAGCATTGAGTCGCTGCTGCAGGATGTGCCCAGGGCGGCCTCGGACCCCGGACCAGAGCGTGCTGCGGGCAGCGCCTCTCCTCCTGCTGGCGGGAGAGAGCAGCCGGGCCCCAGCCGCCCTGCCAGCCCTCCTCTGTTCCTGCACGCCGGCTGCAAAGAGGACTCTGCCCTCCAGCCCAAGGCCTCTGTGTGGCCACAGCCAGGGCCACCCCAAGGGCCCCAGGGCCAGCTGCCTGGTCTGTACAGGGCGGCTGTCTTCGTGGGCTGGGGGCCGCCCACCTTGCCCATGGCATCCCTCTTTGCCCCCCGGCCCAGTGTGCCCCCTGGCCCTGCCACCTCTTCCAATGGCACTTACTGGAGCCTGGCAGCAGGGCCCCCACCCCTGCCCACGCAAATGGGGCAGCACCCCAGTGCAGACCCCACTCATAGGCGTGCGCACAGGGGGTTCAGAGGGTTCCGCTGAACCCCCTAATGTGCTGCCGCCGCCATGTTTCCCCCCCGTCAGTTTCTTCTCAGAAAGTCCTGCTCCATTGGGCTTGCTCCCAAGGAGGCGCGCCTGGCAGGGCAGCTTGGTGGTGGAGAGGAGTGGAAGTTAGGAAGTTGCGCTCTGGAAGGAGGAGGAGGAGGAGGGCAGCGGCAGCGGCGTTTGGTTCCCGCAGGCCAGCGCCCTCCGCCTGCTGATCCCGGGAGGAAACCAGGGCGCCCCCACCCACATTTGCATCCATAAACGCTTGGAAGCCGAGAGGGAAAGAAGCGGGAAGAGCATGTGCAAGGCGAGGCGAGGCAGGCGCCCCCACGCCAGGCCCGGGGCATGCCCACTCTTCCCGGGCTGCCTGCGCCTTTAAGGAGCGCAGTCGGGGGCGGAGCGGGGAGTGTCCCGGGCAGGCGCTGGAGGTTGTGTGGACGGCGGAGTGAGTGGGACTCCTTGGGACCGCGGCGGCAGCAGCGGCGAACCGGGCTTCGGGTGGGCCTGCGGGGAGGAAGCCAGAGCGCGCGGCGAGGGCGCAGCCAGCATGGACTGGGGCACGGAGCTCTGGGTAAGCGAGGGGGCCGCCGGCCAGGCTGGGCGCCGCTCTCCTGTCCGTGGGGCGCTGCTCTCCATTTCCTGATGCGCCCCCAGATTTCTCTGCTCCCTCCCGCTTGTTCGTGCTTTTCCTCCCTACCCACATTCCCTCCCCATCCGACCACTCGCCTTCTTCCTTCCCCACCCAGGTCAATAATTTCGAGACTCGCCCTTGCTTTAAAGCTTGGTCTCTTCCCCGACCACAAATTTCTTCCTTTCCCAGATCCTAGTAGCCTCCTCTGCACCAAATTTCCCCCTTCCCTGCTGCTTTAGTCCCCCACCCCCCAAAATATATCTTTGGTGGTTGCTAACGCTGCCTCTCCTCGCCCTGGGCTCTTTCCCATCCTTGTTCCATCCCACTTCTTGTTTGGCGACCCTCTTGCTCCTCTCCCTCTCCGGCCCCTTTTATGAGAAACTTTTTTCTCCCTGGTGGAGGGCATCGTGCGTAGGGCCCTCACCCCCACCCCACCATGAGTAGTGAATATAAATCTTCCCAGATCACAAGGTGATCTACTTTGAGCTTGTACAGCACCATGTACATTGATGGTGCTATATAAATAAATAAAATAATAATAATAATAATAATAATAATAATAATAATAATTGTAGGAGGAATATCCCTATTAACACCGTTTGACTTTCTTTGGACCACCTGAAAGAAAGAGGAGGCACTTTCACATTTTTGAGCTTCACTATTTAAAGCTGTAGTTAAGGCTTCAATCTTAAATATAGCTTGTGTGAGTCTTGCAGCTCCATCCCATTCTATGCATATTTAATTTGGATTGCAGGTTTAAGGTGTGATCCTAAGCATTGAACTAAATGGGGATTATTTGAATAAACATGCTTAGACTTGCACTGTAAGTGTGAAATTCTGGTCAGAATTATGCGCACACTAGTCAGCTCCATTCAACTCATTGGGCTTTATTTCTAAGTTGAAAAACCACATTGTATGAGTGAGAGCAAAAAAATTTGCAATTATAATATCCAAGATGCAAGAATATAATGTTTGGATTTAAGTGTATGTGCCTATTTTTAAAGTTAGTCTTAATATCTCTGAATATCTCATGGAAGTAGTTTCCTGGTGCAGTTTGTTTAATTTAATGGAGAAGAATTCTATGGATAGCTACTAGTCAGGGTGGCTATGCAGAGCCTCCATGTTCAAAGGCAATCCAAAGGCTGTCAAATACCAGTTCCTGGGGATCAGGCCACAGCGGAAGGAGGGTGGTGCCTCCATGTCCAGCTTGTGGGTTTCCCAGAGGCACCATTGGCTACAGTGGGAGGAAGATCACGGATATGACTAGCTGGGGTCTTTAGCAGGGCTCTTCTTACATTCTTAACAATCTCCTCGCCATTTCCTCTGTTTGCTGCTGGCGTAGCCATTTTCCTTCATAAATGTTGGGGGAATGTAGACAGGTGAATGGAGTTGTGCTTGTGAGTGCCCTGCATGTGCCCTCGCACCCTGGAGTCACTGAGGGCAGAAGATCATAGCCAGAATTCTGATCCGAATATTCAATCAATGTTTACCTTAAAAAAAACAACCCCTGGCTGAACCCCCTAATGAAATGTGCTGCGCACGCCTATGACCCCACTGGACCCCTTGTCCAGAACCCCCCCTCCCTCTTTCCCTACCGCTCTTCCCCACACTCTTAATTTCCCCCCTGAAGGGACCTCCGGAGTACCAGGGAGTGAATTTCCATGATGGCAACTCTTGTGAAGAATCCCGTCTTCCCCATCCAAAGTGCTTCCACCAGCAATGCTGAAAGCAGCGCTTTAAAGGAAATGGAAGCTAATGGGGGGGAGGGGAGGTGAATTTTGGAAAGTCTTTAACAGCCCCCCACCCACCCCACCCCACCCCCGCCTGGCACTGCAGCTGCTTAACTCCATGGGCCAGGTGGGGCAGCCCCCCTCCCCCTCCCCCCGCCTCTTCACAGCACTAACAGTTTTGCACTCTCTCCTTGCCAAGTGCTGGTTTTTGTGGGGGGAGGGGGGAGTCACAACTCTTGGGCCCCCCTCCTCCTTTGTGTATGTGTCTTACTTATATTTAACCTGTATTTTATTCTTGGGTGCACTTTTTCATGGGAAAGCAATGCAATAAATGAAATAAATAAACAATGGTCTTTGCCTGATGTGTTTTCAGCCAAGGAGATCTGGGTTCCTTTTGACCCAAAAAAATCTTTAAAGGTTGCTCTCGGCACAGCAGTGCATCTCTCAATCCAGCCTACTCATCCAATGCAACCTGGGTGGGGGGTCACATGGGTACGTCCTGAGCTCTCAGAGAAGAGATCCCTGCTTGGGGTACATCCTGTTAACATAAAACCCTGTTTTGTTGTAGGATTCCCTTAGGGTGACTCCATGGAAAGGAGGACAGGGCTCCTGTGTCTTTAGCAGTTGCATAGAAAAGGGAATTTCAGCAGGTGCCATTTGTATGCATGCAGCACCCGATGAAATTCCCTCTTCACCACACCAGTTAAAGCTGCAGGTGCCCTGCCCTCTTTTAAATCTGGTCACTCTAGTATAGCTCCTGCAGCTTTAATTGTGGTGATGGAAATAAATAAATATGGGGTCCAGGCAGTGAGGCAGCTGGACAACCACCTGCCAGGGATGCTTTAGGGTGGATCCCTGCCTTGAGCAGGGGGTTGGACTTGATGGCCTTGGAGGCCCCTTCCAACTCTGCTTTTCTATGATTCCATGATGACCTCCCTCCCATCCGCCTGTGGACCAGACTAAGCTTTGGCAAGGGGGAAGGGTAAAAGAGGCTGGTCTGCCTACCTGCCTCTAAGGAAGCGATGCATGCTGGGAGCCAAGTTCTGTGCATCCCAGCCAGGGCAGCTTTTCTAGAAAAGCAGAAAACGTAGCCAGGGCTGGAGAAGAAGTGGCAAGGTGGGGAGGCTCCTTGAAGGCCAAATCCCAATTGTGGTATGGGGTGGGTGGGTGACTGGGAAAGGAAGGGGCTGAGCTTCATCCAGTTGCAACAAGCGTTGGTGCAAAGAGCAGGTGCAGAAGTCGGCCTCTTGCTGGGGAACAGCAGGCACCACCTTCTTGTTAAGTATATGAAAAGTAATACTTGCTTAGTCATTAAAATTGTGTATGTATGGCTATCTCAGAGTTAAACAGAGAAAGACTATCTGTGTGCAATTACCTTGAGATAGAAGCTGTACTGGGAACCTTGCCAGGATTCTAAGATATCATGGTGTTAATGATATGAATATACCAAAGATCCTTGAGGCTGAATTAGCCTAATCACAGCTGTATGTAATGTAGATAAGAACTGTGTAGATGTGTATATAACTTCTCACTTTTATAAAATAGAACTGAACTAAACAAGACTGCACAGAAGCCTGAAGTGAATAAACTAGCTCTGCACATTTGTTTCTGAACATAAACAGAATCCCAGAAAAAAAAGTTCTGGCAAACCCAACACTTCTCCCCAAACTGGACCCCTTTTCTTGGAAGTGTTAGCTGCAATCCTTAGGAATCGGAGGGTCGCCACCGATTTCTCTGCATAACCCACTTCCCGCACCCACCCACCCTGCCCCTCTGCTCAGTTCAAAGGGTCAGTAACATTCATCCCTGCAGGTTTTCGAGAGACAGGTTCACGCACACACGAGTCAAGCAGCAGCCGGACCACAAGCGCAAGGGACAGCATTCCAGTTTATTGCCCTGGCAGGCAGCCAGTCAGTTGGGCAGCAGGGTGGGGGGTGGGGTGGAGTTCTGCTTCATAAGAATTGGGCCGGGAAGGACGGAGGCAAGAGAAGAGCCCAGAAACGCCTCTCCCCTTCTCCCTCTGCAAAGGCCTCTGCTAAAGTAAGGAGGCCCAGGGTGTTTTGGGGGGGGGGGAGACACCCACTTCCTTCCAGGGTTTGAGGGCAGCTGGGTCGTCTGTCACCCAGAGAGGCAGGCAGCAAACAACGCAGTCATGAAGAAGCCAAGGAGTTGTTTCCCAAAGGAGGGGGAGAAAGAGGGCAAGAGCCGTTCTTTTGGGGGGGTGGTTGGAGGAAGGGTGTTCAGGGTGGCTGTGGAACACAGACCTCTTTAATGGAGTCTCCCCAGCCCCACCCTGGTGGACTAAAAGGGAGGGGCGGGGCAGGGCAAACCTGGCGAAAGGGAAGCCTAGCAAGAGACTCAGGAATGCCTTTTCAGCCAGAATGTCAGGACGGACAGGAAAGGAAGCTGAGGAGGGAGGGGAAGAGGGGGAGGAGGAGGGGGGAGGAAGAGGAGGAGGGGGGAGGAAGAGGAGGAGGAGGAGGAGGAGGAATGGGGAGGAAGAGGAGGAGAAGGGGGGAGGAAGGGGAGGAGGAAGAAGAGGAGGAGGGGATGACGACACTCCAGGCAGGCACCAGGGCAGGCAGGAGAAGAATAGAGCCCAGGGGTGCTGAGGAAACATAGCCCCCCCCCCCGGAGCATTTGGGGATCTGCCATCACTTCTGTCCTGCCCCCTTCACAAGGACATGCCACTGCTTCTCACCGGTGTAGCTTAGCATTGACCCCCCCAAGAGCTGGGGCAGGTGGGTGGGTGGGTGGGTGGCGATGCCCCGGCGCCCTCACCTGCACTCTGCTCTTCACCTGCATAGAAGAGCAGAGTTGGAAGGGGCCTCCAAGGCCATCGAGTCCAACCCCCTGCTCAATGCAGGAATCCATCCTAAAGCATCCCTGACAGATGGTTGTCCAGCTGCCTCTTGAAGGCCTCTAGTGTGGGAGAGCCCACCACCTCCCTAGGTAACTGATTCCATTGTCATACTGTTCTAACAGTCAGGAAGTTTTTCCTGATGTCCAGCCAGAATCTGGCTTCCTTTAACTTGAGCCCGTTATTCCGTGGCCTGCACTCTGGGAGGATCGAGAAGAGATCCTGGCCCTCCTCTGTGTGACAACCTTTTAAGGATTTGAAGAGTGCAATCATGTCTCCCCTCCATCTTCTCTTCTCCAGGCTAAACATGCCCAGTTCTTTCAGTCTCTCTTCATAGGGCTTTGTTTCCAGACCCCTGATCATCCTGGTTGCCCTCCTCTGAACACGCTCCAGCTTGTCTGCGTCCTTCTTGAATTGTGAAGCCCAGAACTGGACGCAATACTCTAGATGCGGCCAAACCAGGTCCGAACAGAGAGGAACCAGTACATAGAGAGGAACCAGTACCTCTGAAGAAGCCGGACCTCTGAAGAGCTTGCCCGAAACAGCTGAAAGAGACACCCCTGGGCCAGGGGCTGCTCTTGGTTCGTGGCAGAGAAGGCCACAGACCCCTGGAGAGTCTCAAAGTGTTTCCTTCTCGACTTCAAAAGAGTTGCCCACACGGGCAACCTGTTCTTCCAACAGATCCGGGCCTTCTGTCTTGGGAAACGGCCCCACCCAGCCCAGGCGGAGACCGTGGGAGCAGACATGGCCAGTACCTGTGACTTTGGTGCCGCCCGCCAGGTCGGTGCTGGTGCTGGTGACCGTGAGCAGAGCGTGTGAGCGGGAGCTGCGCTCGTTTATGTGGGTGGAATGGGTCACCCGGTTCCGCTTCCCCATCGAGAGCATCTGGGAGGCAGAGAGGCAAAAGCACAGGACAGTGACACTCAAACATGCTTTAAAATTGGGCCCTCAAACGAGGAAGGAGGGGAGTCCACTTTCTGCTGGGGCGAGGGTTAATGTTTTAGCTAAGCGAGGGTTAATGTTTTAGCTAAGCGAGGGTTAATGTTTTAGCTAAGCAGAGTATTTTTTTGCTTTGCAGGAAGCGCAGCCCTCCAGGTGTTCTAAGGCTGCACTCATAGAATCATCGAATAGCAGAGTTGGAAGGGGCCTACAAGGCCATGGAGTCCAACCCCCTGCTCAAGGCAGGAATCCACCCTAAAGCATCCCTGACAGATGCTTGTCCAGCTGCCTCTTGAAGGCCTCGAGTGTGGGAGAGCCTACAACCTCCCTAGGTCACTGATTCCATTGTCATACTGCTCTAACAGTCAGGAAATTTTCCTGATGTCCAGCAGGAATCTGGCTTCCTTTAACTTGAGCCCGTTATTCCGTGGCCTGCACTCTGGGAGGATCGAGAAGAGATCCTGGCCCTCCTCTGTGGGACAACCTTTCAAGTATTTGAAGAGTGCCATCATGTCTGCCCTCCATCTTCTCTTCTCCAGGCTAAACATGCCCAGTTCTTTCAGTCTCTTCATAGGGCTTGGTTTCCAGACCTCTGATCATCCTGGTTGTGATGATGAGTCTGTGGCGTAAACCCAATCAATGGGAAATTGCCTTAGGAACCATGTGGATTATTTCCAGAGTAAAAATGGAGATTGATTCAACAACAAAAAGTTTCTCCACTGACCCTTGCTAGGAAGCAGCTGGCTAGCACCTCTAAATGCTGCCCGTGTGATGAAGATGATGACTCAGCGTATACATTTTGTTCTTGAAAACTCCACCAACCAATTAAACCCCTCTCCTGAAAATAAAGAGACACACACTTCCTATATGGCCGCTTTCCTCTCTGTTATGTCCACCTGTGATGAAATGTAAATTATCCCAGGCTCAGAGAATGATCTCTAAAAATTAGTCATTATTCTTACCATGAATAATAATTGAATCTTCCTTGCCTGACTTAAACCAATGAAACCAGTTCCTCTTTCCAATGGTACAAGGGAATGAATGCTATATTGGTCCATCTGTGAGCGATAATTGGGGGAAAGCCCTTGTTTGACGTTTTGACCTTTTCCTGATTATGCTGGGCAAATCTACCTGGGGGTGTGACGAGTCTGGCTGGCCAGGCCAATTTGCACTCTTTGGGAAGCTGCGCCCTCTTACTCTGGAGTAAGCGCCTCCCCGCTTACTCTGGAGTAAGCAAGCACTTTTCCTGCCCAGGAGCGTGGCGGGTCCAGCCAGGCGACGAAATCAGCCGGGGTCGTGGAATCCACAGCCCCACCCCCCACCCCGGTGGCCGCTTCGCAGGGGCTTTTGTCCCGGAATGTTTCCCCGTGGTGGATCGGGCTCCGCCAAACCAGCCGCCCCAGTCGCCCGGTGATTAGCGCGTCCCGGCTAATGATTGGACCACCTGTTACCAAGGGGTCTGCCCTTCATCAGCATGACAAAAGGGCCTCCATGGCCGGCCCTACTTAAGGGGCCCCGGCACACACCCACACCCATTTCTCCGCCCTCTGAAGAAGTCCTTCCCTGCGTTCTCCAGGGGCCCAACGCGAGCATGGAGCCCGGAGAGGCGCGGAGCCCACTGGCCGAAACCCAGGCGTCCCACCCGCAGCCCCGGAGGAAGCCGCCCTGGCCCCTCGCCCCACCAGCCGCAAGCACAAGAAGCGCTATCCGCGGCACCGCAAGCCGCCCTCCTCCTATCTGGGCATGATCGCCCTAGTGATCCAGGGCTCCCCCGAGCGAAAGCTCAAACTCTCCCAGGTTAGGCGCTCCGCCGGGGCTGCTCGCCTGGCCGTGCGCTGGCTGCGCTGCGGGGCCTCACCGGCGTGGCCCCGCTGCCTGCCGCTGGAGAGGACGGTAAGAGAAGAGCCGGCTGCGGGGTGCGGGGGGGGTTTGGCTTTCTGGCTTGGTCCCCTGATGGGATGCGGGGGGGTCAGGGGGCGGCCACTTCCCTTTTTGCAACCCCGGCTCAGGCGGCCTCTTGGAGAGGCTTTGCGCGCCACCCAAACCCGCCCGGAGTGTTGTGCTTGGGGAGGGCTATTTTGCTTGAAAGTGGCGGTCGGGGGACGAGGACGTGCGGAACAGCCCTTCCCCAGGCCCGGCCGCCCTGTTCCTGGGCGCGTCTTTCCGCAGAGGTGCAGGAGCTTCGCCCTGGGTGGGCTGCTTGGTTGGCGAAAAGCCCCGCGGAAGGCGGAAGGCGCGCTCGTTGCAGCGGCCAGGTGGGGGCGCACTGCTGCCCGCACGGCTCCCACGGGACGCCCGGAGCGCGGGGTCTGGGCACCGGGTCGAGCTGCTCTCCGCTCAATGCGGGAGAAGTCGCGTCTTCCTCTCTGCCCACGCAAGCGGCGCGCAGCCTTGCGTCGGACCTCCGTGCTCCACATCCCCGGCCAGCTAATTCCATTCCGCCTTCAAGGTGTGTGTCTGGGCGGGGGAGGGGTGGGGGGAGCTGCTCCCTTCCGAAGCAGGACCAGGCCGCCCTGCTTCCGGCTCAGCTGCCCTCCCCTCCCCTCCCCTCCCCTCCCCGGGGTCAGTAGACTTGGATCTGGCCATCAGGACTGACCCCGACCTTTTCCTTCGCGCCCTGGGCCCCTGGAGCCAGCCCTCCCCAGGCCCCTTTCCTTGCAGCAGCGTCTGTTTGTGCAAGAGCCCCCCCCCACAGACTCTGCCAAGGAACGGGGCCTGGGGGGGGGCGCTGCCACTGGAGCCTCCCCGGATCAAGGACTGCGGAACTCCAGGCAGCCCTTGACCCCCCCGGCGGCGGTTGCTTTTTGGTCGACAGCATCCAATAAGACCCCATTTTCTCAACCAGATTATCCGCGAGATAGGGGAGAGATTCCCGTTCTTCAAGGGCTACCAGGGCTGGAAGGACTCCATCCGCCACAATTTATCCAACAACCCGTGCTTCTCCATGGTAAGGAACGGGGAAATGATGGAGGGGGGGCGGCTGTGGGGGTGGGACGGGCGCAGGGCTCGGTCCTGGGCCTCCAGGAGTGCTTCCTCGCAGGTAGCTGCTTCCCTGGGATTCTCCCCGTAGCGCTGAGCTTTCGCGACTGTGGTTGTTTTTGCTACCGGGCGACAGCGATCCTTTGCATACCAGGAACGGAGTTTAAGGGGGGAAATGTAAAAAAAACCAAACCTTTAAAAAATCAACGGATGGCCCAATCCAATTCAAATTTGGTGTGCTTAAAGCTCTCCCTAATATCTATTCCTGTGCCAAATTTGGTGTCTTTATCGTTAAAGCTTACGCAGATGTAAGCATTTCTTTAAAATCCTGCTCCTGCGTCCCAGCAGCGACCCGGAGGATACGCTCAAAAAGTAGGGGCTAAATACAGCTATTGTTTTGGCTTTATTGCACAATGAAGGCAGGATGCCTGGGAGATTTTAATGATTCCATCTTTTTCGGCCCACTTGTATGGGCTTCCAAATTTTACCATAATTATTACTAAAGGTTTTGTTGATGTTTTTCCTAATTTGGACTCCCAAATAGCGAAAAGATACGTTAACTAGGGGAATGCCCATTATTTTAGAAGTAACCATTGTGTATTGGCATTGACATTGACATCTTGTCTGCTTTGTTCGAAGCTCCTCTGCTATTTTTGGGATCCTGTTTCCTTGGTTTAAAATAACTTTTGGTGTTGCTTTCTCTGGTTCTCTGACGGTCTGCTCAAAGACGGAGCTTCCAAATTGTTTTTGAGCCCTTCTACGGCTTTTCAGGGCGTTTTTTTTGCCTTCGGGCTGAGGTGCTCTCCCCTTGCGCTGCCGCTCTCTCCGCACCCAAGCCCTGCCCCGCGGCCTTCCTTTCTCACCCACCCACCCCTTCTTCTCCCTCTGCTGCAGGAGCTCAAGGATCCGACGAATCCCAAGGCGAAGGGCAACTACTGGACCGTGGACGTCCGCCGCATCCCCCCGGAAGCGCTCAAGCTCCAGAACACCTCCGTCTCGCGCCGGGAGGGAGCCGCCTTTGTCCCTGACCTCTCGCCCTATGTGCTCCACGGCCAGCGCTACTCCGGCCACCATACTCCTGGGGCAGAAGCTGTGGCCAGTGGAGGAGGGGGCCCAGAGGGGCCCCCACCGCCCCGCCTGAAGAGCACGTTCAGCATTGAGTCGCTGCTGCAGGATGTGCCCAGGGCGGCCTCGGACCCCGGACCAGAGCGTGCTGCGGGCAGCGCCTCTCCTCCTGCTGGCGGGAGAGAGCAGCCGGGCCCCAGCCGCCCTGCCAGCCCTCCTCTGTTCCTGCACGCCGGCTGCAAAGAGGACTCTGCCCTCCAGCCCAAGGCCTCTGTGTGGCCACAGCCAGGGCCGCCCCAAGGGCCCCAGGGCCAGCTGCCTGGTCTGTACAGGGCGGCTGTCTTCGTGGGCTGGGGGCCGCCCACCTTGCCCATGGCATCCCTCTTTGCCCCCCGGCCCAGTGTGCCCCCTGGCCCTGCCACCTCTTCCAATGGCACTTACTGGAGCCTGGCAGCAGGGCCCCCACCCCTGCCCATGCAAATGGGGCAGCACCCCAGGGCAGACCCCACTGGACCCCTTGTCCAGAACCCTCCTCCCTCTTTCCCTCCCACTTTCCCCCACACTCTTAATTTCCCCCCTGAAGGGACCTCCGGAGTACCAGGGAGTGAATTTCCATGATGGCAACTCTTGTGAAGAATCCCGTCTTCCCCATCCAAAGTGCTTCCACCAGCAATGCTGAAAGCAGCGCTTTAAAGGAAATGGAAGCTAATGGGGGGGAGGGGGAGGTGAATTTTGGAAAGTCTTTAACAGCCCCCCTCCCCCCCTTCACAGCACTAACAGTTTTGCACTCTCTCCTTGCCAAGTGCTGGTTTTTGTGGGGGGAGGGGGGAGTCACAACTCTTGGGCCCCCCTCCTCCTTTGTGTATGTGTCTTACTTATATTTAACCTGTATTTTATTCTTGGGTGCACTTTTTCATGGGAAAGCAATGCAATAAATGAAATAAATAAACAACGGTCTTTGCCTGATGTGTTTTTAGCCAAGGAGATCTGGGTTCCTTTTGACCCAAAAAAATCTTTAAAGGTTGCTCTCGGGCACAGCAGTGCATCTCTCAATCCAGCCTACTCATCCAATGCAACCTGGGTGGGGGGGTCACATGGGTACGTCCTGAGCTCTCAGAGAAGAGATCCCTGCTTGGGGTACATCTTCTTGGCTCGCCGCTCCGACCATGTTACTCCGCTTCTGAAATCTCTTCATTGGCTTCCAATTCACTTCAGAATCCAATATAAACTTCTCCTGTTAACCTTCAAAGCTTTTCACGGTCTAGCTCCTTCCTATCTCTCCTCTCTCATCTCACACTATTGCCCCGCTCGTGCTCTTTGCTCCTCTGATGCCATGTTTCTCGCCTGCCCAAGGGCCTCTACTTCCCTTGCTCGGCTTCGTCCATTTTCGTCTGCTGCCCCTTACGCCTGGAACGCTCTTCCAGAACATTTGAGAACTACAAGTTCAACCGCAGCTTTTAAAGCTCAACTAAAAACTTTTCTTTTTCATAAAGCTTTTAAAACTTGATGTTGTGCAGACTTCTACTGTTACTTTCTACTGTTAGTTTTACCCTACCCTGTGCCTGCTTACCCTACCCTGTACCTGTTTGCATTCTCTTCCCCTCCTTATTGTTTTACTATGATTCTATTAGATTGTAAGCCTATGCGGCAGGGTCTTGCTATTTACTGTTTTACTCTGTACAGCACCATGTACATTGATGGTGCTATATAAATAAATGATAATAATAAATAATAATCCTGTTAACATAAAACCCTGTTTTGTTGTAGGATTCCCTTAGGGTGACTCTATGGAAAGGAGGACAGGGCTCCTGTATCTTTAGCAGTTGCATAGAAAAGGGAATTTCAGCAGGTGTCATTTGTATATATGGAGAACCTGGTGAAATTCCCTCTTCATCACACCAGTTCAAGCTGCAGGTACCCTGCCCTCTTTTAAATCTGGTCACTCTAGTATAGCACCTGCCAACGTCTGAGCCTGTTTAGCTCAGTGGTTCCCAAACTTTTTCAGGTCACCGCTCCCTTGGTTACACAAGTTCATGCCCAGCGCCCCCTACCCTACACTTTAAAAATCCTCATTCAGAATAGGGGGTTTCAACGACCCACTAAGGAAGATAATAACAATAAAATTCAAAACAGTGACAATTAGTGGAATACTTTATTCAAAATCCAATTGGTGTGCCCTGCCACGCAGGCTGCAAACGCATTCACTCTCTTTTCCCTCCCTCCCTTGGCAAGCTTGGGGCGGGTGCTTCCCATTTAGGGGGGATTCTAGGAGTTGAAGGACTTTTTTCTGTTCAAACATGCCTAAAATGGACTGTGGGAATGCTGTGGATGTCATATATCTTGACTTCAGCAAAGCTTTTGACAAAGTACCACATGACATTCTGATTAACAAACTAGCTAAAAGTGGGCTAGATGGAACAACTATTAGGTGGATCCACAGTTGGCTACAGAATCGGACTCAAAGAGTACTTATCAATGGAACCTTCTCAAACTGGGGAGAGGCAACGAGTGGGGTGCCGCAGGGCTCAGTCCTGGGCCCTGTGCTCTTCAACATTTTTATTAATGATTTCGACGAGGTGCAGGGAAAGCTGATCAAATTTGTAGATGACACCAAATTGGGTGGGATAGCTAATACCCTGGAAGACAGAAACAAACTTCAAAGTGATCTTGATAGGCTGGAGTGCTGGGCTGAAAACAACAGAATGAAATTTAATCGGGATAAATGCCAAGTTCTACATTTAGGGAATAGAAACCAAATGCACAGTTTCAAGATGGGGGACACTTGGCTCAGCAATACTACAAACGAGAAAGATCTTGGAATTGTAGATCACAAGCTGAATATGAGCCAACAGTGCGATATGGCTGCAAGAAAGGCAAATGCTAGTTTGGGCTGCATTAATAGAAGTATAGCTTCCAAATCACATGAGGTACTGGTTCCTCTCTATTCGGCCCTGGTTAGGCCTCATCTAGAGTATTGCGTCCAGTTCTGGGCTCCACAATTCAAGAAGGACGCAGACAAGCTGGAGCGTGTTCAGAAGAGGGCAACCAGGATGATCAGAGGTCTAGAAACAAAGCCCTATGAAGAGAGACTGAAAGGACTGGGCATGTTTAGCCTAAAGAAGAGAAGACGGAGGGGAGACATGAGAGCACTCTTCAAATACTTAAAAGGTTGTCACACAGAGGAGGGCCAGGATCTCTTCTCGATCCTCCCAGAGTGCAGGACACGGAATAACGGGCTCAAGTTACAGGAAGCCGGATTCCAGCTGGACATCAGGAAAAACTTCCTGACTGTTAAAGCAGTGCAACGGTGGAATCAGCTACCTAGGGAGGTTGTGGGCTCTCCCACACTAGAGGCCTTCAAGAGGCAGCTGGACAACCATCTGTCAGGGACGCTTTAGGGTGGATTCCTGCACTGAGCAGGGGGTTGGACTCGATGGCCTTGTAGGCCCCTTCCAACTCTGCTATTCTATGACTCTATGATTCTATGAAAATTGTGCCTTTAACTTATCATGTCACACTAGCATGAATACAGGAATCAAATAGGATTTCCCTCTTCAGTGGAACACACTTACTTAGGAGTAAGCACCATTTTGTTCTAGGTAAGGATAATGTATTTTAATTAAAATTTAAAAATAATTCTCTGCCACCTGGTACAGAGTTTTCCTATGGAAAACCTGGCTGGGACTGAAGTAGAGGGGCACTAATTTTACTGTAGTTCTGGTCTTTAATTATGCTTAACTATCCCACAGTTCAAAACTGAAGTACTTTGGCCACATAATGAGAAGACAGGATACCCTGGAGAAGAGGCTGATGCTAGGGAAAGTGGAAGGCAAAAGGAAGAGGGGCCGACCAAGGGCAAGATGGAGGGATGATATTCTGGAGGTGACAGACTTGACCTTGGGGGAACTAGGGGTGGCGACAGCCGACAGAAAGCTCTGGCGTGGGCTGGTCCATGAAGTCACGAAGAGTTGGAAATGACTGAACGAATAAACAACAACAATCCCACAGTTACCTTGCTATTCTATTTCTACCATTCCTTTTCTCCTGTCTTTTCTTCACCCTCTCTTCATTTTCACATATCCCGCAACGCCTTTTTTTCTTTTTTGGTTGGAAGCCCTCATATACATTTCGTTCTTGAAAACTCCCCCAACCAAGTAAATCCCTCTCCAGAAAATAAAGAGAGGCACAGCTCCTATATGGTCTCTTTCCTCTCTGTTATGTCCACCTGTGATGAAATTTAAATTATCCCAGGCTGAAAGAATGATCTCTAAAAATGAGTCGTTAGATCTTGCAATGAATAATAATGGAATCTTCCTTGCCTGACTTAAACCAATGAAACCATTTCCTCTTGAATGCTCTATTGGTCCATCCTGAGCGATAGCCATTGGTTGCAGCCTCCTTCTTCGGGAACTTGTCTAACCCCCTTCTGAAGCCCTCCAAATTGGTGGCCATGACGACATCTGGTGGGAATGAATTCAATCATTGAACTGCACATTGTGTGAGGAAGTCCTCCCATTGATGTGCCCTCAACCCTCCTGCCTTTTAGATCCATGGGCTGACCCAACGGGGTTCATGAATGGGAGAAAAAAGTTTCCCCAGCCACTTTCTCCACACCATGCATCATTCCGTGCACCTTCATCACAGTATTTTAGTACTGTGGCCACCTTGAGTCACATTTTTGGTAGAAAGGTGAGATATGCATTTAATTAATAAATGAGTACATAATCTTTGACTCCCCAAGAGTTCTCCATGCATAGTGATTGTTTTATACCGTATGCTTTTATCTGAGATCTTCATGATATAGGGTGGGATATAAATGTTTTCAATAAATAAATAAGCTTCACCATTTGCATTTCTGTCTGTCATGTTGCTGCAAAGGAACAATTTAGGTGAGGGGTCAGCATCTCCAGGCCAGCACCTTAAAATAGCCGAGATAAACCTGCCCCTAAAGCTGTTGTAGGGGTTTGTAGCCCTATTCCTCCGGGGAGCACCTGGTTGCGGAAGGCTGTTCTACACCGATGCACTGTGACCCCCCCCAGAGAGAGTCCCAGAAGCTGCAGCTGGGGGATTCCAACGCCCTCTTTTCACAGCTGGGCTCCATGAGCCAGACAATACCAGCAACACCTCTGCTCTCACTTTCACCGGTGGAGGAACATTCTCTGACTCTTCCTTCCCTCCTTCCCAACAGGAATCCTGAGCTTCAAAACAGCCAGCTCAACAGAGGAAGCTTCAGCTGTACGCTGAGAAGACCTGCAACTGCTGTTAAAGGTTCTGCCTGTCATGGCAGCTACCAAAGCCCCAGTTCAAATCTCACCTCAGCCAAAAACACAGAGTGGGGGGTGGTCTGAGCCAAGCCTCTCGATTGCAGGGTGCTCTCATGGGTCAGGAATGTGAGGACAAAGATGGCCAACCTTGCAGGGATGTTGGAATGATCACCAGTGTCATGCACGAGGAAAAGCACGGGCTCTCTAGATTGGTGGACAGATGCTTATTGATCGTCCTCAGGGGTCCTTCTCCGTGAGCCCCTGCCAAAGAAAGTGAGGCAGGTGGCTACCAGGAGCAGGGCCTTCTCTGCTGTGGCACCCCAGCTGTGGAATGAGCTCCCTAAGGAGGTTCACCTGGGACCTACACTATATTCTTTCAGATACCAGATGAAGGCTTTTATTTATTTATTTATTTATTATATTTCTATACTGCCCAATAGCTGAAGCTCTCTGGGCGGTTCACAAAAATTAAAACCATAATAAAACAACCAACAGGTTAAAAGCACAAATACAAAATACAATATAAAAAGCACAACCAGGATAAAACCACGCAGCAAAATTGATATAAGATTAAAATACAGAGTTAAAACAGTAAGATTTAAATTTAAGTTAAAAATAAATGTTAAAATACTGAGAGAATAAAAAGGTCTTCAACTGGCAACGAAAGGAGTACAGTGTAGGCGCCAGGCGGACCTCTCTGGGGAGCTCATTCCACAACCGGGGTGCCACAGCGGAGAAAGCCCTCCTCCTAGTAGCCACCTGCCTCACTTCCTTTGGCAGAGGCTCACGGAGAAGGGCCCCTGTAGATGATCTTAAGGTCCGGGCAGGTACATATGGGAGGAGGCGTTCCTTCAAATAACCTGGCCCCAAACTGTTTAGGGCTTTAAATGTCAATACCAGCCCTTAAAATCGGGCCCGGACCTGGGCTGGCAGCCAATGAAGTTGTAAAAGGACTGGCGTAATGTGATCTCGCCAGCCAGTCCCTGTTAGTAAACGGGCTGCCCTGTTTTGTACCAACTGAAGCTTCCGGACCACATATAACGCCTTGCAGTAATCCAAACGAGAGGTTATCAGAGCATGGATAACAGTAGCTAGGTTATCACCGTCCAGATAAGGGAGCAGTTGCTATATCAACCTAAGCTGATAAAAGGTGCTCTTTGCCACTGAGTTCACCTGTGCGTCAAGTGACAGTTCTGGATCCAAGAGCACCCCCAAACTACGGACCCGATCCTTTAGGGAGAGTGCAACCCCGTCCAGGACAGGGCAAACATCACCTCGCCGGACAGAAGAACCACCCGCTAACAGTACCTCCGTCTTGTCTGGATTGAGTCTCAGTTTGTTAGCCCTCATCCAGTCCATTACCGTGCCCAGGCACTGGTTCAGAACAGTCACTGCCTCACCTGGGTTTGATGAAAAGGAAAGGTAGAGCAGGGTATCATCTGCATATTGATGACACCTCAGTCCACATCTCCGGATAACCTCCCCCAGCGGCTTCATGTATATCTTAAACAGCATAGGGGATAAGATAGAGCCCTGCGGAACCCCATGGCTTAGGAGCCACGGCACAGAGCAATAATCCCCCAGCACCACCTTCTGGAATCGGCCATCCAAGTAGGAGTGGAACCACTGCAACGCAGTACCTCCCACTCCCAGCTCAGACAACCTATCCAGAAGGACACCATGGTCGATGGTATCGAAGGCCGCTGAGAGGTCCAGGAGAACCAACAGGGTCGCACTCCCCCTGTCTCTCTCCCGACAGAGGTCATCCCACAGGGCCACCAAGGCAGTTTCCGTTCCAAAACCAGGCCTGAAACCCGATTGGGGTTCAAGACCCAAATCTCAAGACCCGAACTTTTTTTATTCTCTCAGCATTTTACTGGTCTATAAATTTAGTTTTAACTTTGCTGTTCTAAATTTATATTTTAAATTTGTATTTCTGCACCGCTGCTGATTTTATCCTGGTTGTACTTTTATATTGTACTTCAACCTTCTTCTCACTGGCCTTCCTTCTTCTCACATCAGTCCCTTGGTTTCTGTTCACCACTCTGCTGCTAAGATCATCTTCTTGGCTCACCGCTCTGACCATGTTACTCCACTTCTGAAATCTCTTCATTGGCTTAACTTCTCCAGTTGACCTACAAAGCTTTTCACTGTCTAGCTCCTTCCTATCTCTCCTCTCTCATCTCACACTATTGCCCCGCTCCTGCTCTTCGCTCCTCTGATGCCATGTTTCTCACCTGCGCAAGGGTCTCTACTTCCCTTGCTCGGCTTCGTCCATTCTCTTCGGCTGCCCCTTACGCCTGGAACGCTCTTCCAGAACATTTGAGAACTACAAGTTCAATCGCAGCTTTTAAAGTTCAGCTAAAAACTTTTCTTTTTCCTAAAGCTTTTAAAACTTGATTTTGTTCTGACTTTTATACTGCCTGTTTGGTGCATTCTCTTCCCCTCCTTATTGTTTTATTATGATTTTATTAGAATGTAAGCCTTTGCGGCAGGGTCTTGCTATTTATTGTTTTACTCTGTACAGCACCATGTACATTGATGGTGCTATATAAATAATAATAATAATAATAATAATAATAATAATAATAATAATAATAATAATAATAATTTGAATGGTTTTTTGTGTGTGTGTGAACCGCCCAGAGAGCTTCCGCTATATGTGTATTTGTATGTGTAATGTTCAGATCAACTTCTCTCCGCCTTGTCTCTGCATAAAATTAAAGCAGCCACCGCGAATAGCCGGCAGGCAGGAATAGTTCAACTCCCTTCTGTGCGGCCTTTAGCCCAGACTAACCCTAGCCCGATGCCCTCTTTGGCTTCCAGCCTCAGTGTCCAAAGCGCGGAAGCTGCGCCCTCTTACTCCGGAGTAAGCGCCTCCCCGCTTACTCCGGAGTAAGCAAGCGCTTTTCCTGCCCAGGAGCGTGGCGGGTCCAGCCAGGCAACGAAATCAGCCGGGGCGTGGAATCCATCCACACACACACACACACACACACACAGGCACACAGCGGGGGCTACTTCGCAGGGGCTTTTCTCCCGGAATGTTTCCCCCGCGGCGGGGGTTTGTGGATCGGCCCCGGTTTCTGCCCGGTGATTAGCGCGTCTCTGCTAATGGTTGGACCAAGGGGGCAAGGGGTCTGCCCCCCATCAGCATGACAAAAGGGCCTCCTTGGCCGAGCCCCTACTTAAATGGCCCTCGCAACCCCACCCCCCACCCCTTTCTCAGCCGGATGAAGAAGACGTTCCCTGCCTTCTTCAGGGGCCCCACAGCTAGCATGGAGCCGGGACAGATGCGCATCCCCCTGGCCGAAACGCAGGCGCCCCACCCGCAGGCCCCCGCGGCCCCGGAGGAAGCCGCCCTGGCCCCTCGCCCCGCCCTGGCCCCTCGCCCCAAGAAGCGCTATCGGCGGCACCCCAAGCCGCCCTACTCCTACCTGGGCATGATCGCCCTAGTGATCCAGGGCTCCCCCGAGCGGAAGCTCAAACTCAGCCAGGTAAGGCGCTCCGCCGGGGCTGCTCGCCTGGCCGTGCGCTGCGGGGCCTCACCGGCGTGGCCCCGCTGCCTGCCGTTGGAGAGGACGGCAAGAGAAGAGCCGGCTGCGGGGCGCAGAGGGGGGGGTTGGCCTTCTGGCTCGGTCCCCTGATGGGATACGGGGGGGGGGGGTCAGGGGGCGCCCACTTCCCCTTTTGCAACCTCGGCTCAGGCGGCCTCTTGGAGAGGCTTTGCGCGCCACCCACCCCGCCCGGAGTGTAGTGTTTGGGGAGGGCTATTTTGGGGACGTGCGGAATAGCCTTTCCCCAGGCCCGGCCGCCCTATTCCCGGCGGCACGTCTTTCCGCGGAGGCGCAAGGGCTTCGCCCTGCGCGGGCTGCTTGGTTGGCGAAAAGCCCCACGGAAGGCGGAAGGCGCGCTCGTTGCAGCGGCCGGGTGGGGGCGCCCTGCTGCCCGCGCGGCTCCCACGGGACGCCCGGAGCGCGGGGTCTGGGCACCGGGGCGAGCTGCTCCCCGCTCAACGCGGGGGCTCCTGCGGGGGCAGTCGCGTCTTCCTCTCTGCCCACGCAAGCGGCGCGCAGCCTTGCCCAACCTCGCGCTCTACTTGCGTCGGACCTCCGTGCTCCACATCCCCGGCCAGCTAATTCCATTCCGCCTTCAAGGTGTGTGTCTGGGCGGGGGAGGGGTGGGGGGAGCTGCTCCCTTCCGAAGCAGGACCAGGCCGCCCTGCTTCCGGCTCAGCTGCCCTCCCCTCCCCTCCCCTCTCCGGGGTCGGTAGACGTGGCGCCCTGGGCCCCTGGAGCCAGCCCTCCCCCGGCCCCTTTCCTTGCAGCAGCGTCTGTTTGTGCAAGAGCCCCCCCCCCCCGCGACAGACTCTGCCAAGGAACGGGGCCTGGGGGGGGCGCTGCCACTGGAGCCTCCCCGGATCAAGGACTGCCTGGGACCACCCGGCGGCGGTTGCTTTTTGGTCGACAGCCTCCAATAAGAGGCCATTTTCTCAACCAGATTATCCAGGAGATCCGGCAAAAATTCCCGTCTTTTAAGATGAGCTACCAGGGCTGGAAGGACTCCATCCGCCACAATTTATCCAACAACCCGTGCTTCTCTATGGTAAGGAGCGGGGAAATGATGGAGGGGGTGGGGGCTGTGGGGGTGGGACGGGCGCAGGGCTCGGTCCTGGGCCTCCAGGAGTGCTTCCTCGCAGGTAGCTGCTTCCCTGGGATTCTCCCCGTAGCGCTGAGCTTTCGCGACTGTGGTTGTTTTTGCTACCGGGCGACAGCGATCCTTTGCATACCAGGAACGGAGTTTAAGGGGGGAAATGTAAAAAAAACCTTTAAAAAATCAACGGATGGCCCAATCCAATTCAAATTTGGTGTGCTTAAAGCTCTCCCTAATATCGATTCCTGTGCCAAGTTTGGTGTCTTTATCGTTATAGCTTACGCAGATGTAAGCATTTCTTTAAAAATCCTGCTCCTGCGTCCCAGCAGCTTCCCGGAGGATACGCTCAAAAAGTAGGGGCTAAATATAAATAGGGCGAATCTTTTGGCTTCTTTGCACAATGAAGGCAGGATGCCTGGGAGTCCTTCACCCGCAAAGCAGATTCAAAGGTGGAAAACTTCGGAGTCCTTTGCATGCAATTCGCAGGGATTGCACAGTATAACGCGGGTGCGATAAAGCTCTGGCTTGGACCCCGCTGCCTTTTTTTTTCTTTCCATTTTTTTACAAACTCTTTTATTGATTTTAATACAACTTCATGGGTAAATCTACCAAACCGTGTTCACATATACTACAAAGGTGGATAAGTATTATAAAAGCCTTTTAATACATTACTAGAAACCCATTCAAAGTCAAGGAATTTTTTTTAAAAAAAAACCCAGACCAAACACATTTCGACCCTAAAGGAGGGTCTTCCTCAGTGGTCACATATACTATATACACACTTAGAGATACCAGGTAGTTATTTACACATTGCCAATATGCCACTAGATGTAAACTTGCTTTTTAAAAGTAGGTATTGGGCTATTTTATTGAGCCGGGTTTGGGAACAGCTTCCTGTGCCAACTTTTAGAAAGCAAGGTTACATCTAGTGGCATAGTGGCAATTTTTAAATAACTACCTAGTATCTCTAAGGTTACTTATCAGAAACGCCTTGGAAAAACCAAAATAGGCTTTAAGAAGTGTATTTTGGTTTTTCAAGGCGTTTCTGATCTCCTTTTTAATAAAGGGTATATCCGTGGATCTGGGTGTTTGCTTTTCTTGTGAGTCATTCATAAAAGATAAGAGGTGTCTTAAGTTGACACGCTTCACAATAAAGTTTAAGATTAGGGACTGCCCATCCTCCCTCAGTTAATGGCCAGTACCTTAACAGTTTTGGAGTGCGAGGCGTCTTACTTTTAAAAATATTTTTTTCAGTTTTGGTTTGCCAGATCTTAAGATGTATTGGGACTTCTCTTGGTAGAACATAAAATAGATAAGTAAATTTAGGAACTCTCATCATTTTAACTGTTGATATTCTACTTAATAACGAAAGATTTAAATGATTCCATCTTTTTCAGCCCACTTGTACGGATTTCCAGATTTTACCATAATTATTACTAATGATTTTTGTTGATGTTTTTACTAATTTGGACTCCCAAATAGCGAAAAGATACGTTAACTAGGGGAATGCCCATTATTTTAGAAGTAACCATTATGTATTGGCATTGACATTTCCGGCAGCCATCTTGTCTGCTTTGTTTGAAGCTCCTCTGCTATTTTTGGGATCCTGTTTCCTTGGTTTAAAATAACTTTTGGTGTTGCTTTCTCTGATTCTCTGACCCAAAGACGGAGCTTCCAAATTGTTTTTGAGCCCTTCTACGGCTTTTCAGGGCGGTTTTTTTGCCTTCGGGCTGAGGCGCTCTCCCCTTGCGCTGCTGCTCTCTCCGCACCCAAGCCCTGCCCCGCGGCCTTCCTTTCTCACCCACCCACCCACCCCTTCTTCTCCCTCTGCTGCAGGAGCTCAAGGATCCGAGGAATCCCAAGGCGAAGGGCAACTACTGGACCGTGGACGTCCGCCGCATCCCCCCGGAAGCGCTCAAGCTCCAGAACACCTCCGTCTCGCGCCGAGAGGGAGCCGCCTTTGTCCCTGACCTCTCGCCCTATGTGCTCTACGGCCAGCGCTACTCCGGCTGCCACGCTCCTGGGGCAGAAGCTGTGGCCAATGGAGGAGGGGCCCCAGAGGGGCCCCCACCGCCCCGCCTGAAGAGCACGTTCAGCATTGAGTCGCTGCTGCAGGATGTGCCCAGGGCGGCCTCGGACCCCGGACCAGAGCGTGCTGCGGGCAGCGCTTCTCCTCCTGCTGGCGGGAGAGAGCAGCCGGGCCCCAGCCGCCCTGCCAGCCCTCCTCTGTTCCTGCACGCCGGCTGCAAAGAGGACTCTGCCCTCCAGCCCAAGGCCTCTGTGTGGCCACAGCCAGGGCCACCCCAAGGGCCCCAGGGCCAGCTGCCTGGTCTGTACAGGGCGGCTGTCTTCGTGGGCTGGGGGCCGCCCACCTTGCCCATGGCATCCCTCTTTGCCCCCCGGCCCAGTGTGCCCCCTGGCCCTGCCACCTCTTCCAATGGCACTTACTGGAGCCTGGCAGCAGGGCCCCCACCCCTGCCCATGCAAATGGGGCAGCACCCCAGTGCAGACCCCACTGGACCCCTTGTCCAGAACCCCCCCTCCCTCTTTCCCTCCCACTCTTCCCCACACTCTTAATTTCCCCCCTGAAGGGACCTCCGGAGTACCAGGGAGTGAATTTCCATGATGGCAACTCTTGTGAAGAATCCCGTCTTCCCCATCCAAAGTGCTTCCACCAGCAATGCTGAAAGCAGCGCTTTAAAGGAAATGGAAGCTAATGGGGGGGAGGGGGAGGTGAATTTTGGAAAGTCTTTAACAGCCCCCCACCCACCCCACCCCACCCCCGCCTGGCAATGCAGCTGCTTAACTCCATGGGCCAGGTGGGGCAGCCCCCCTCCCCCCCTTCACAGCACTAACAGTTTTGCACTCTCTCCTTGCCAAGTGCTGGTTTTTGTGGGGGGAGGGGGGAGTCACAACTCTTGGGCCCCCCTCCTCCTTTGTGTATGTGTCTTACTTATATTTAACCTGTATTTTATTCTTGGGTGCACTTTTTCATGGGAAAGCAATGCAATAAATGAAATAAATGAACAACGGTCTTTGCCTGATGTGTTTTTAGCCAAGGAGATCTGGGTTCCTTTTGACCCCAAAAAATCTTTAAAGGTTGCTCTCGGGCACAGCAGTGCATCTCTCAATCCAGCCTACTCATCCAATTCAACCTGGGTGGGGGTCACATGGGTACGTCCTGAGCTCTCATTATTATTATTATTATTTATTTATTTATATAGCACCATCAGTGTACATGGTGCTGTACAGATAACACAGTAAATAGCAAGACCCTGCCGCATAGGCTTACAATCTAATAAATTGTAGTAAACAATAAAGAGGGAAGGAGAATGCAAACAGGCACAGGGAAGTGTAAACAGCACCGGGTAGGGTGAAGCTAACAGTATAGAGTCAGAACAAACTCAATATTTGAAGGCTATAGGGAAAAGAAAAGTTTTTAGCTGAGTTTTAAAAGCAGTGATTGAGTTTGTAGTTCTCAAGTGTTCTGGAAGAGCGTTCCAGGCGTAAGGGGCAGCAGAAGAAAAAGGACGAAGCTGAGTAAGGGAAGTGGAGGTCCTTGGGCAGGCGAGAAGCATGGCATCAGAGGAGCGGAGAGCACGAGCGGGGTGATAGTGTGAGATGAGAGAGGAGAGATAGGCAGGAGCTAGACCGTGAAGAGCTTTGAAGGTCAGCAGGAGAAGTTTATATTGGATTCTGAAGTGAATTGGAAGCCAATGAAGAGATTTCAGAAGTGGAGTGACATGGTCAGAGCGGCGGGCCAGGAAGATGATCTTAGCGGCAGAGTGGTGGACAGAGTTGGGATACATCCTGTTAACATAAAACCCTGTTTTGTTGTAGGATTCCCTTAGGGTGACCCTATGGAAAGGAGGACAGGGCTCCTCTATCTTTAGCAGTTGCATAGAAAAGGGAATTTCAGCAGGTGTCATTTGTATATATGGAGAACCTGGTGAAATTCCCTCTTCATCACAACAGTTAAAGCTGCAGGTGCCTTGCCCTGTATAGCTCCTGCAGCTTTAACTGTGGTGATGGATAGGGAATTTCACCAGGTTCTCTCTATATAAGAATGACACCTGCTCAATTTCCCTTGTCTATACAACTGTTAAAGATACAGGAACCCTGTCCTCCTTTCCATAGGGTCAGCCGAATTCCCTGCCCACTCCCACCTCTCCTGCAGTCCCAGACCCTTCAGGCCTCTAGGCCCAAACTTTCCCCTCCAACCCCAAATGCTTCTAAATTCTCACTTGTCCTCATTTCCTTTGACTTGTTTCATGACTGTAAGGTAGATCTCTGTTGTTTATTCGTTCAGTCGCTTCCGACTCTTCATGACTTCATGGACCAGCCCACGCCAAAGCTTTATGTGTTGCCAGCATTAGGTTTATTATTAATAGTGGTGGAACACACAACTGGACTAGAAATGTATGTTGGGGAGGAACTTTGTTTGCTAAGAGCAGAAGATCTCTGGCAACCTTGTACACTTCAGCGGGGTCAATGTAGGAGAAACTCCCGCTGGGGGCTGGGGGCCAAATGTAGCACTGCAATAAATAAATAATAAATAAATATGGGGCCCAGGCAGTGAGGCAGCTGGACAACCACCTGTCAGGGTTGCTTTAGGGTGGATTCCTGCATTGAGCAGGGGGTTGGACTTGATGGCCTTGGAGGCCCCTTCCAACTCTGCTATTCTATGATGATCTGCCTCCCATCCGCCTGTGGACCAGACTGTCTGCCTACCTGCCTCTAAGGAAGCAATGCATGCTGGCAGCCAAGTTCTGTGCATCCCAGCCAGGGCAGCTTTTCTAGAAAAGCAGAAAAAGTAGCCAGGACGCCCCTGGCCAAATCCCAATTGTGATATGGGGTGGGTGGGTGACTGGGAAAGGAAGGGGCTGAGCTTCATCCAGTTGCTACAAGCGTTGGTGCAAAGAGCAGGTGCAGAAGTCGGCTTCTTGCTGGGGAACAGCAGGCACCACCTTCTCCCAAAACTGGGCCCCTTTTCTTGGGAGTGTTGGCTGCCATCCTTAGGAATCAGAGGGTCGCCACCGATTTCGCTGCATAACCCACTCCCCCCGCCCCGCTCAGTTCAAAGGGTCAGTAACATTCATCCCTGCAGGTTTTCGAGACACAGGTTCACGCACACACGAGTCAAGCAGCAGCCGGACCACAAGCGCAAGGGACGGCATTCCAGTTTATTGTCCTGGCAGGCAGCCAGTCAGTTGGGCAGCAGGGTGGGGGGTGGGGTGGAGTTCTGCTTCATAAGAATTGGGCCGGGAAGGAGGGAGGCAAGAGAAGAGCCCAGAAACGCCTCTCCCCTTCTCCCTCTGCAAAGGCCTCTGCTGAAGCAAGGAGGCCCAGGGTGTTGGGGGGGGGGGGGGAGACACCCACTTCCTTCCAGGGTTTGAGGGCAGCTGGGTCGTCTGTCGCCCAGAGAGGCAGGCAGCAAACCCCGCAGTCATGAAGAAGCCAAGGAGTTGTTTCCCAAAGGAGGGGGAGAAAGAGGGCAAGAGCCGTTCTTTTGGGGGGCGGGTTGGAGGAAGGGTGTTCAGGGTGGCTGGGGAACACAGGCCTCTTCAATGGAGTCTCCCCACCCCCACCCCCACCCCCACCCTGGTGATCTTAAAGGGAGGGGCGGGGCAGGGCAAACCTGGCGAAAGGGAAGTGTAGCAAGAGATGGAGGAATGCCTTTTCAGCCAGAATGTCAGGACAGGCAGGAGAGGAAGAGGAGAAGGAGGAGGGGGGAAGAGGAGGAGGAGGAGGAGGAGGGGAGGAAGAGGAGGAGGAGGAGGGGGAGGAAGAGGAGGACGGGGAGGAGGAGGAGGGGGGAAGGAAGAAGAGGAGGGGAGGAGGAGGGGGGAGGAAGAGGAGGGGGAGGAGGAGGAAGAGGAGGAGGAGGGGATGACGACACTCCAGGCAGGCATCAGGGCTGGCAGGAGAAGAATAGAGCCCAGGGGTGCTGAGGGAACATAGAGGGGGCCCCGGGAGCATTTGGGGATCTGCCATCACTTCTGTCCTGCCCCCTTCACAAGGACATGCCACCGCTTCTCACCCGCTTAGCATTGACCCCACAAGAGCTGGGCAGGTGGGTGGGTGGGGAGGAGAGAAGCCAACCAGAAACCGGCTCTTTTTTAAAACAAAACAAAACCCCAACAACCTCCAGCCCCCCGGGATTGTGAGCGTAAAGATGGCTTGAGCAGCAAGCTGCCGTCCATATAATATCAAGCGACCCCCTGGGATGAGCCCCACTGTGACGGATCGGGGCCCTGGCTCCACGCCTCAAACATGCAGGAGGAAAGCACTTCTCAGGCAGCCGGATGGCAAAGTGGGATGGAGGGGGGGCTGAAAGCGGGGGGTCGTGTGCGCCTTTCAAAGCACACTGGAGAGAAACCAGGCTGGAGAAAAGGGGAGGGGGCTCCACAAGTCTGGGGAGGGGGGGCAGGCAGGGGAAGGAAGGTCCGTGTGTTCAGACATGCCTGTCAGGATCCGGGCAGCAGGAAGTGGAACCCCAGAGCTCAGGGACACGTCACTTTGCAGGGCAACACGGGAACTGGCAGACTTTGGGAGGCCCTTCCTTGCCACACCCACCCTCCCCCATTTCACGGCAGCAGCCCCCCAACACTGTTCAAAAGGGAGGGGAGCCTGGACGGCCTCTCCCATGTGCAAAAGAGCAACCGTCCACACTGTCCCTAAAGCCACAACGGCACAGAACCTTGGGCTACGATCCACGAGGTGGTGACAGCAGAAATATGGATAATACGAGAAGGAGCAAAGACGGGGGGGGGGGAGGGGGGAAAGGGGCTGGACCTCATCATACAACGGACTTGCAAGGCAGGGGATAGGGGGGCGCTATCTGTTCCATGGTCCTAGAGCAGCCTTCCTCAACCTGGGGCGCTCCAGATGTGTTCGACTGCATCTCCCAGAATGCCCCAGCCGGCTCCAACACATCTGGATCGTCCCAGGTTGAGGAAGGCTGTCCTAGAGGAACAAGGGGTTGTCCTCTGGGGGCGGGAGGGGGGATCCCATCCTGTCCCTGGAGCCTTGAGGAAAGTGGTGCTCAGCTAAGGACCCGGGGTGATGCCTTTCTGGGTTCAGGACCAGCCTGTTTGGAGAGGCCTCATCCATGAAAGGGGCTGGGCGTTCTCCGTGTCCCCAAACCGTTGCCTTGGCTCCAAAGTCCTCCCATCCAGGGACTCCGGCGGCTCAAGCCTCGTGCTGCGCGGAGGAGTCGATGCGGCGAGCGGCCGGGCCCAGCTCCACTTTGCAGACGCGCTGGGCGAACTTGAGCGAGCAGACCGATTCCCCCATGTTCTCCTCCAGCGGGGAAATCTGAGGGCAGAGGGGGAGAGGGGCGGGAATGAGCGCTGGCTCCCTGGTCGGCCGCTCTCGCTGCTGCCAGCCTAAACCCCAGCCAGGCCGGACCCAAATCCCGGAGGAACAAGCGGCACGGAGTTTGCCACCCCGCAGGCCTGGCTGTCCCCTGCCGGCAAGAGCTGAGGCAGCTGGGGAACTCCCACACAGTGGAGGGGCTGGTTCCTAAAACACAAGGCCTGCCAGGAGCCCTGCCCCCGCCCCCAATACCCAGGGCCTGGCAGCTATCCGCCCATGCTCAGAGGCACTCTCATTTATGGCCACGTCAGGCGTCCCAGGAGCTCAGCCTGTATTTCAAAGGCGGCACCGCCAGAGCCGTTTCTTGCCCCACTTTGCCCCGGCGATGCCCCGGCACCCTCACCTGCACCATCATGATGGTCTTGCTTCCTTTGCCCAGCGAGTCCTGCAGCAGGTAGGTGAGCTTGGAGTTGCGGAAGGGCACGTGGGCCTGCTTGGCCCGCAGCGCCTGGATCACCTCCCCCAAGGCCAGCAGGGACTTGTTGATGTTCTGGGCTTCCTTCAGCCGCTCCCCCTGGGCTCCGGACTTCCACACCCGCTCCGAGCCAGCCAGGTCCACCAGATTCAGCTTCCCTGGGGAGCACAAGACCGGGTAGGAAAGGCTCCTCCAAACACCCCTAGTCCCTGGCTGTAGGAGCGTCTGCCTTAGAGTCATAGAATCATAGAAGAGCAGAGTTGGAAGGGGCCTACAAGGCCATCGAGTCCAACCCCCTGCTCAAGGCAGGAATCCACCCTAAAGCATCTCTCACAGGTGGTTGTCCAGCTGCCTCTTGAAGGCCTCTAGTGTGGGAGAGCCCACAACCTCCCTAGGTAACTGATTGCATTGTCGTACTGCTCTAACAGTCAGGAAGTTTTTCCTGATGTCCAGCTGGAATCTGGCTTCCTTTAACTTGAGCCCGTTATTCCGTGTCCTGCACTCTGGGAGGATCGAGAAGAGATCCTGGCCCTCCTCTGTGGGACAACCTTTAAGTATTTGAAGAGTGCTATCATGTCTCCCCTCAATCTTCCCTTCTCCAGGCTAAACATGCCCAGTTCTTTCAGTCTCTCTTCATAGGGCTTTGTTTCCAGACCCCTGATCATCCTGGTTGCCCTCCTCTGAACACGCTCCAGCTTGTCTGCGTCCTTCTTGAATTGTGGAGCCCAAAACTGGACGCAATACTCTAGATGAGGCCAAACCAGGGCCGAATAGAGAGGAACCAGTACTGCCGGACCTCTGAAGAGCTTGCCCAAAACAGCTGAAAGAGACACCCCTGGGCCAGGGGCTGCTCCTGGCTCGCGGCAGAGAAGGCCACAGACCTCTGGAGAGTCTCAAAGTGTTTCCTTCTCGACTTCAAAAGAGTTGCCCACACGGGCAACCTGTTCTTCCAACAGATCCGGGCCTTCTGTCTTGGGAAATGGCCCCACCCAACCCAGGGGGAGACCGTGGGAGCAGATATGGCCGGTACCTGTGACTTTGGTGCTGCCCGCCAGGTCGGTGCCGGTGATTGTGACCGTGAGCAGAGCGTGTGAGCGGGAGCTGCGCTCGTTCATGTGGGTGGAATGGGTCACCCGGTTCCGCTTCCCCATCGAGAGCATCTGGGAGGCAGAGAGGCAAAAGCACAGGACAGTGACACTCAAACATGCTTTAAAATTGGGCCCTCAAACGAGGAAGGAGGGGAGTCCACTTTCTGCTGGGGCTGCTGCGAGGGTTAATGTCTTAGCTAAGCTGAATAGTTTTTTGCTTTGCAGGAGGCGCAGCCCTCCAGATGTTCTAAGGCTGCACTCATAGAATCATCGAATAGCAGAGTTGGAAGGGGCCTACAAGGCCATCGAGTCCAACCCCCTGCTCAATGCAGGAATCCACCTTAAAGCATCCCTGACTCAGGGTTGTCCAGCTGCCTCTTGAAGGCCTCTAGTGTGGGAGAGCCCACAACCTCCCTAGGCAACTGATTCCATTGTCGTACTGCTCTAACAGTCAGGAAGTTATTCCTGATGTCCAGCTGGAATCTGGCTTCCTTTAACTTGAGCCCGTTATTCCGTGTCCTGCACTCTGGGAGGATCGAGAAGAGATCCTGGCCCTCCTCTGTGTGACAACCTTTTAAGTATTTGAAGAGTGCCATCCTGTCTCCCCTCCATCTTCTCTTCTCCAGGCTAAACATGCCCAGTTCTTTCAGTCTCTCTTCATAGGGCTTCGTTTCCAGACCTCTGATCATCCTGGTTGCCCTGCCAGCATCCCTCACCCCTTGCAGTCCAACAACATCTGGGGGGGCCACACATCCCTCACCCTTGTTTTACAATAAGGAAAGAGATCCCCACATTATACGACATGTTTCAAAACCAAGCTATTATTTGCCCTCAAAATAAGCCACCATCCATGCTTCGGAGATCTTTGGCAGAAGTTACTTGTGTAACTGTTGAAACCAGATGATTGATTTCAGGTCCCAGACTGGGGGTTGGCTGTCTTACCGTATTTCTTCGATTCTAAGACGCACTTCCCCCCCTAAATAAACAGCTCTAAAAATGCAGTGCGTCTTAGAATCGATGGCGTCTTAGAATCGAAGCAATACGGTAAGACGAAAAGAGGAAGCTTCTGCAGCAGCCTCAAGCCATGGGAGCGAGGAGGAGCTGGGAGAGTAAGCGCCTGGTTTTTTGTTAGTCAAATTTATTCGTAAGTCCCATCGATTTCCATGGGACTTACTCGCATGTCGTCGTCCCCTGGTGCACAGACAATATTGTTTACTCTTTGTTTCAACGCGCCCCCCCTTCTTCCCGCACAAAGGGCAGTTTCTTCTCTCACAGAGGGAAAAAAGAAAAGGACACAACCGTTAGAAGAAAGCGCGGACGGGGAGGGGAGGAGGTTGGCTGGGCGGTGAGGGAAGTATTTCTTCGATTCTAAGATGCCCTTTTCCCCCAAATAAACATCTCTAAAAATGGGGTCCGTCTTAGAATCGATGGCATGTTAGAATCAAAGGAATACAGTAACTTGCTCGTTCAGCCAAGGAGCCTACAGCAACCCAACAGGCCTCTAAACACAGTCCTGCCATCCTGGGTTTCTCTCGGGCTGGGAGGCGCTTAGGAGGACCACAGGCAAAGCATTTGCTGCTGAAGAGGCCAGCATTTATACAGAGGGGCAGCATGTGGTGAGAGCGTTTGTCTGGCACAGAGGAGACCCGGGTTCCAGTCCCCACTCAGCCATGGAAGCTCACTGGGGGACTTTGTGCCAGTCACGGACTCTCAGCCTAACCTACCTCACCAGGTTGCTGTGAGGATGAAATGAGAGAGGACAGGGACCATGTATGTCACCTCGGGCTACTTGGGAATCATATAATCGTAGAATAGTAGAGTTGGAAGGGGCCCGTAAGGCCATCGAGAAAGGCAGGAGATAAATGCAACAAATAAGTAAGCTGTAGTCATGATCACAAACTGGGATGGCTTCAAAAGGGGGCTGGAGAAATTCATGGAAAAGACTTGTCCACGGCTACTAGGCAGGAGAGCTATATGGTACCTCCACTATCAGATGGAGCGTGCCAGGGATACCACTTGCTGGGGAAGAGCAGGAGGGGGCTCTGGCATTCACGTTCTGGCTGGGGGCTTCCCCCCTTGGGCATTTTCATGGCCACTGTGGGGAATAATCCTGGGCTAGACTAAGCCTTGGTCTGATCCAGCAGAGCTGTGATGGGTTAAGGCCAAGGCAGGGCAGAGCAAGGCTCAGGGATAAGAATGCGCCAGGGATTGAATCGCTGTGACCACATGCCAGCCCTGGGGGAAGAGGTCTTACACAGATTCTGCATAAAGCACAGGCTCAGCTTTTGGTGAGCCTCCCGGAGAACAGCATCTACACAGAAAAGCCACTGAGGACGTCACTCCACACTTGCTGGTGCTCCAAGGCTGCGCAGTCCAATTGCACGCTTGCTTGGGAGTAGGCCCTCACGAGTTAACTGGGGCTTACTACTAAGTAGACTGTTAGAGCAGTACGACAATGGAACTCATGACCTAGGGAGGTGGTGGGCTCTCCCACACTCGAGGCCTTCAAGAGGCAGCTGCACAACCATCTGTCACGGATGCTTTAGGGTGGATTCCTGCACTGAGCGGGGGGTTGGACTAGATGGCCTTATAGGACCCTTCCAACTCTACTATTCTATGATTCTATAAGTAAAGATGCAAAGCAAAGTAAGCAGGGAAGGATCCAACCCCGAAGGGACATGAAGTCCAAGTGAACTTGCCAAGCTTGTGAACTGATCCCCACCCCCTGTTCCGCTGAAGGTAATACATACAGCATTTTAGGATGCACAGACACATTCCTGCACGCCCCCTCCCTCCCCCAATCTGAGGGTTGTTAAAAAGTGTAAAAGGTGATAGCTGTCCCCCTCCCCTATACATGCCTCCACCTCCCTTCCGTTGTACGTGTGGCTTGGCCTGGCCAAAGGGTCACCCAAGGAACCTGGGCGCAGATCAAAGATCTGAACTTGTATCTCTGAAGGGCAATGCGCCTCTTTCCACCATGGCCTCTGGCCCAACTAAACTGCCCTTGCCCAGAGTGGAGAGGTGTGGGCTTCAGCATGCGCTCAGCCACACTAGGCCATGAAGCTCATGTTCAGCCTTGCTCCTAGACTGCCGTCCCACGGAGCCAGTTCCCTGCAGTCCAATCTGGCTACCTTTTTGATCTCACGGAGGCTGTGCACCTCCACGCTGGTCAGGCCTGGGACGTGCAGTTGGCCGCTCCCATCCGGGTTCAACTTGACATCCAATTTCTCTTGAGGATCCTTGGCAAGTAGATCCCTAAAGGGAGGGAGGGCAAAATGTGGGGGACTTCTGGAAGGCACCAGACTGGGCCAGGCTGGACGGCAAGAGCGTGCGTAATGCGGGGAGGCCGGTGTGCCTTCCGGAACAGGGGCTGTGTGGAACGGCCCACGCTGCTGCCGCGACGAAGGACTCTTTCAGGAAGGCCCTGCTCCTGCCCTCTGTCCCTCCTGTGCAGACAGGGTGAGGGGTCTTCCCAGGGCACGAACCGCATTCAGGAGGCGCCTCTCACCTGATCACCTCGTTGTAGATCTCCACCATGCTGAGGCTGACTGAGTACTTCCAGGCCTCCTCCTTGGCCTCCATCTCGCGATAGAGGGCCTCCAAGGCGCGCTGGTTGATCCCGGGGTTATCCGGGACACCCTGGAACAAGAGGCAAAGCAGAGGCCTGAAGGGGAGCGGGCTGCTGCAGGGCTCAGCCCAGCAGCTGCATTGGCGCCCCAGGGCACTGCCTCCACTCCAGAGGACAGACTGGCTCCCATGCCTGCCCTCCTCCTCCTGCCTCCTGGCCATGAAGCCACGCCTGAGGCCACGGCAGGCCTCTGACAGAAATGAATCCAGGTGCCATTTTGTGCAAGGGTGCCTCCGCGGGCGCCTGTGCATGCGCAGAAGCCCGGCGAGGGGCTCGTGGAGGTGGTGAGCGAGCCCTTACCTCCATGGTGTAGGTCTTGCCGGAGCCCGTCTGCCCGTAGGCAAAGATGCAAACGTTGTAGCCGTTCAAGCAGGACATGACCAGGGGCTCAATCTCCAAGAAGACCTGCAGGGGCAGACAGGAAGAAGGGGGCTACTGAGCAAGGCCCCCCCGCGCCAGGACCCGCGGGGGCTGCAGTGAGACAGATGCGAGGAGGTGCAGGGGCAGGCGGCGGTGCTCCCGAGGGGTGTGGCGGTGAGCGGATGAGCTTTGGTGAGGGCGGAAAGCACGGCTGCTGGCTGTGCGAGGCAGGGCTCAGAGCACGGCGAGTTACCTGCTGCGGTGGCAGCCACAGCTCTGGCCATCCCGGAGGCGTGCAGGCTCCCTTTCCTCGCCGGCACCTAGGGATCGAGGGGTCACAAACCAGCAGGGGCAAGGGGCAAGGTGGGCCCAAACCATCAGGGGCCCCCTGAGCCTGGGAGAAGGCGCCACCCACTGACTGAGGGCACCGGCCCCTGTTCCGGAAGACGCAACAGCCTGCCCGCGTTATGCACGGCCCTGCCATCCAGCCTGGCGCCTTCCAGATGTGGGGGACTGCAACTGCCTTGGGCAATTGGGGGTGTGGTAGAAGCAGGGCTCATAGGGACACCCCCCCAGCAATTTTTGATTAGCAGGGATGCTAATTAGCCACCCCATCTCAGAAATGCCCTCTGAGTTTAGCTACAATTCTCACAGCAGTGGTGTCGGGGTGGTGAATTTTCCCATATATCGTTCCCCTTTAGTGGTAGTCTAGCACACCTGGAGGGCGGCACTATAGTGTTGGGCCAACCCTACCCTCTGTCGCTGTTCTAGAATGATCCATCAAACCTGGGAATGAAAGACTCAGGCTGCCTAACAGGGCTGCCAACCTTGTGACTAGGACACGGCGTAGCGCTTGAAGTCTCCTTCTAAGCATGAGGGGCAGGGGGCGGGGGGGCGGGGGCAGCAGGCACTTGCTGCCCTTCCCACCCAGTCTTGCTTTCCGCCCCACTGCAGCTTCTGTGGCAAGCTGGCCTCTCGAGGCGCTTCCACTCCAACGGCCGGTGGCACGGCCAAGCCAGAGGGCCGGCTGCACCTCTGCCCTCTTGCCTCCCTTGCTTTCGTGTGGGAAGATCCACAGCCAGAAAAAGTCAGAAGAAGAGTTGAGAAGACCAGGGCATTGTAGAAGATGAAGAGGCCATTACTTGGAGCCCCTGAAAATCCCACAAATGTGCCAAGCAGCGGGTTGGGGAGGAAGGTGAAGGACCGGATAGAGAGAGGATGGCATGGAGGCCTCCCAGCTGCCTTATAGAATCATAGAATAGCAGAGTTGGAAGGGGCCTACAAGACCATCGAGTCCAACCCCCTGCTCAAGGCAGGAATCCACCCTAAAGCATCCCTGACAGAGGGTTGTCCAGCTGCCTCTTGAAGGCCTCTAGGGTGGGAGAGCCCACAACCTCCCTAGGTAACTAGTTCCATTGTCATACTGCTCTAACAGTTAGGAAGTTTTTCCTGATGTCCAGCTAGAATCTGTCTTCCTTTAACTTGAGCCCGTTATTCCGTGTCCTGCACTCTGGGAGAATCAAGAAGAGATCCTGGCCCTCCTCTGTGTGACAACCTTTTAAGTATTTGAAGAGTGCTATCATGTCTCCCCTCAATATTCTCTTCTCCAGGCTAAACTGTTAAAGATCCAGGAGCCCTGTCCTCCTTTTCATATGGTCATCCTAGTTCTGAATGGAAAATTCCACTGAGAACATTTCCCTCACAATCATAGTTGCCCAGAAGGGATTCCACAATGGCCAGTGATTCTTTCAGTGATGTAGATTTGTTTGTTTAAAGTAATTTTATCCTAATCCTCAGTCAAAAAAGTTTCCAGAACATCTTACATGCCACCAGTAAAGTAAGACAATTGCTGCCTGCAGACATGACATTTTCAAAAAGCACAGCTCCAAGGAAAACGGAATGAGGAGGGAAAAACCAGTCTTTCAGCAGAATCATAGAATCATAGAATAGCAGAGTTGGAAGGGGCCTACAAGGCCATCAAGTCCAACCCCCTGCTCAATGCAGGAATCCACCCTAAAGCATCCCTGACAGAGGGTTGTCCAGCTGCCTCTTGAAGGCCTCTAGGGTGGGAGAGCCCACAACCTCCCTAGGTCACTGATTCCATTGGCGTACTGCTCTAACAGTCAGGAAGTTTTTCCTGATGTCCAGCTGGAATCTGGCTTCTTGAGCCCGTTATTCCGTGTCCTGCACTCTGGGAGGATGGAGAAGAGATCCTGGCCCTCCTCTGTGGGACAACCTTTGAAGTATTTGAAGAGTGCTCTCATGTCTCCCCTCAATCTTCTCTTCTCCAGGCTAAACATGCCCAGTTCTTTCAGTCTCTCTTCATAGGGCTTTGTTTCTCACGTTTCAGAGGAAGTGTAAAGTCTCCTGCATCCAACCCACCCAGCCTGCCAATGCTGGACTAATGTTCTGAGATGTAGTTTCTGCCATCCAGAGCTCAGGCAATTAGTATCAACTGTAGCGTGAACATATGAAACGGAGGACTCGTGTATTCTGCTACACTAAAGGCCTTTAAGAAGTGGCTAGACAGCCACCTGTCAGGGATGCTTCAGGGTGGATTCCTGCCTTGAGCAGGGGGTTGGACTCGATGGCCTTGTAGGCCCCTTCCAACTCTGCTATTCTATGATTCTATGGTTATTTATTGCATTTATTGCGCCCATTGCCAAAGCTCTCTGGGTGGTTTAATTGTTCTTCTGCTGGAGAGACCTGCACATCAGCTCCACAAGTAGCCGCTGTTTGTTCCGCTGATCCTTAGAAAGCATCCCAGAATGGGGGTTGGTTCCCTATGTGAAGGCCGTATCTGCTCGGAGTCCCACTCCATATGCTCAGTTGCCTAGGGTGACCCTGTGGAAAGGAGGACAGGGCTCCTGTATCTTTAACGGTTGCATGGAAAAGGGAATTTCAGCAGGTGTCATTTGTAGGCGTGCAGCACTGGGTATAATACCCCTTTCATTACCACAGTTAAAGCTGCAGGAGCCCTGCTTAGCATGACGAGATACAAAAGAGGGCAGGGCTCCTGCAGCTTTCTATGCTTTTATAGAATCATAGAATAGTAGAATTGGAAGGGGCCTACAAGGCCATCGAGTCCAACCCCCTGCTCAATGCAGGAATCCACCCTAAAGCATCCCTGACAGAGGGTCGTCCAGCTGCCTCTTGAAGGCCTCTAGTGTGGGAGAGCCCGCAACCTCCCTAGGTAACTAGTTCCATTGTCATACTGCTCTAACAGTTAGGAAGTTTTTCTGACTGTTATTACTTTAATAATAAAGTAATAACTGTCCATCTGTTTGGGGGCAAAATGCACTCCAGCTTTTAGGACACCCTCCCCCCCACACACACACAAATAAGTTTTTCCACCACTGCATTAGGCAGTTGGAAGATTGAGTGGAGGACCAGTTGTGGGGGAGGGCAGGGGCTGATGGCCCATTTCCTTGTCTGCCAGCCATTTGCCAGCTCCACCTCTTGCCTGCCCACCCCATACATCAGCTGTTTATCTTCCCCTGGGGGAAAGGATATGGGCAATTTTGATTCGGGAAATGGTTGGCAGCGGAAATGCCTATACCCCAGCCCACCCCACCCTCAAGTTTCCATTTCCAACTGAGTTCTTCAAAAGCTTCCAAGCACTCCGTGTGGTGTGAAACTCCCCAAACGTCGTAGGTCACTCCGGAACACAGAAGGCCCCTGAAGAGATTAACATCATGGTTGTTCAAGAGGCCTAGGACGGTGCCACGCGTCTCCAAATGCCATGCGTCTCGTGGCCGGAGCCCCTTGGCCTGACTTCGGGAACTCCCACCCGGCCTTGCACGCCTTCCCTTCCCTTTTTTCAGAACGCCCCACCTCACCTCACCTCGCCTCGCGACCCAGCGTGAACCAACACAGTTAAGAGGGAGCCGTTCAGAGACACTGTGGGACAAACGTTGTCTCCAGGGCCACAGGGCCTTTCCCTGCACAGCCCCGAGGAGGGCAGAGCAAAGCAAGGCGTATCCCCGGTCAGCCCCTCAGAGACCTTTCCCCAAGTGTCCTGCCCTGCGTGTGGGGGCAAGGCCTCAGCTGCTGGCTACTGGCACAGCCCCACAGCCCCGGCCTGCTTCTACAGCACCCCCCATGCGCCATGTCTCAAAGCGCCCTTCAGGGCTGGCGGAGAGCCGTGGCGATGGTGAGGCCCTCCTGCCCCCCTGGGGAATGTGCCTGGGGCGCCCCAGGGCAGGCGCTCTCACCTCCTCCTGGGTGGCCTGTGGCAGGAAGACCTTGTCCAGCTTGAAGGTCCGCTCCTTGCCCTTGTAGCAGGCGGTCACGCAGCCGTCGTCAGCAGGGCCGGCGTGCACCACGGTGCCCCCTTCCTTCTCCTGCTGGTCGTCCTTGGTGAGGGGCTTCAGGCGGCAAAGGACCCGGATGTTCCCTGTGGGAAGAGGAGAGGCGGGGGCTCAGCGGGCCCGGTCAGTCGGAGCGCCTGGGCTGCCTCGCCCGGCCACCACGACAGCAGGCATGTCCCGAAAGAGCCGGAGGAGGCTCCGTTGCACCAGGAGCACCGCTGCCCTGCCAGGCACCGAAGCAGGAATTGTGGCCTCTCCCCCACACCCACCCCTGCAGCCGGGACCGCTTTACATCCAATGGGCACAAATCGTCTGTGTCCGTCCCCCCCGGGGACCCTCCCTCCACACGCACCCCAGAAACTGCAAGACAGCCGTTTCCAAGGCAAGACATCATTCATTTTACTCTCTCGCTTCTGCACTATTCTCATGTCACTACAGAGTTCAGAATGGAGCTATTTTGCTACTAAAAAGGGAAATGAGAGAGTCAATTAGTCATTCAATCCTTTCCTCTTCCTTTTGGGAGCAGAGGCAGGACCTGGGGAAAGGGAGGGAGGCTGCTCAAGGGGCAATTAAGCAGCTCCCCGGCCACCACCGGCCCTCACCAGGAAACCATCAAAGAGGAAACTTTTAATCTGCGTTGCTGGGAAGCCGGGCGAAGGAGGACTTCGGTCCGACAGAACGGTTTAGGAAGATGTCCAAATAACTGCAGAAAAGCAATGGCTCAGCAGCGCTAAAGGGATCTAGTGCAGAAGCAACCTGGCTGAGCCACCAGTTTGATCCCGTGGAACCACTTGCCACTTGCAAGATTTTTCCAGCACAGCAGCACTGCCTGGAACATCTATCCTGGCAATTTAGCAGGCTGTAGGGGGGGGGGGGGGAGAGCAGGGCCATTCCACCAGCCCTGCTAAAAGAGTGGTTTTCCCCCCCTCTTCCCTCCTCATCCCATTTTCCTTGTGAGCTGTGCTTTTTGAAAATGGTATGTCTGCAGGCAGCAATTGTCTTACTTTACTGATGGCATGTAAGATGTTCCGGGAACATTTTTGACTGAGGATTAGGATAAAATTACTTTAAACAAACAAATCTACATCACTGAAAGAATCACTGGCCATTGAGGAATCCCTTCTGGGCAACTATGATTGTGAGGGAAATGTTCTCAGTGGAATTTTCCATTCAGAACTAGGATGACCATATGAAAAGGAGGACAGGGCTCCTGGATCTTTAACAGCTGCATAGAAAAGGGAATTTCAGCAGATGTCATTTGTATATATGGAGAACCTGGTAAAATTCCCCTCTTCATCACCACAGTTAAAGCTGCAGGAGCTATACTTAGGGTGACCATATAGAAATCATAAAATCATAGAATAGCAGAGTTGGAAGGGGCCTACAAGGCCATCTAGTCCAACCCCCTGCTCAATGCAGGAATCCACCCTAAAGCATCCCTGACAGATGGTTGTCCAGCTGCCACTTGAAGGCCTCGAGTGTGGGAGAGCCCACAACCTCCCTGGGTAACTGATTCCATTGTCGTACTGCTCTAACAGTCAGGAAGTTTTTCCTGATGTCCAGCTGGAATCTGGCTTCCTTTAACTTGAGCCCGTAATTCCGTGTCCTGCACTCTGGGAGGATCGAGAATACCATCTATCCTCCCAGAGGGGCCAGATATACTAGAGTGACCAGATTTAAAAGAGGGCAGGGCACCTGCAGCTTTAACTGTTGTGACAAAGAGGGAATTTCACCAGGTTCCCCATATATACAAATGACACCTGCTGAAATTCCCTTTTCTATGCAACTGTTAAAGATTCAGGAGCCCTGTCCTCCTTTTCATATGGTCATCCTAGTTCTGAATGGAAAATTCAGAAAATTCCCACCATTTCCACGTTTTTTGGAACGTGCTGCCTCTTACATCTCAGAGTCCTGGCCCGAGAGTGCACGAGGCATTTCAGCAGTCAGCCCCATTCACCCTGGCCAAAGAGCATGGCCCACGGCCCCACCCATTCCCCCGGCCAACGTGGCAGGATCTGGAGGGAAGAAGACAAAGAACAGCTGCTAGGGGGCCCACGGGGATCACGCCCAAGCCACACCAATCCAGCCCTCTGGAGCAGGGGTGGGCAACGCGTGGCCTGCCAGATGTTTTGGCCTACAACTCCCATCATCCCACACCATTGGCTCTCCTGGCTAGGGCTGTAGGCCAAAACGTCTGGGGGGGCACACGCTGCTGCCCGTTGCTCCGGTGCCTTCAAAATGGCAGCCCCATTTGGGGAAGGTGTTCCGTCTACAAGGAACGGCAGCAGCCGCGCACCTTGAAACTGGTGGTGGGGTGGAGGCTGGACCCCTCCATTAGCGGGGTCACAAGAGGTCATGTCCCCTCCCCTCAGCTTCCCTCCACCACCACCCCCAGCTTGGCTATAATCCACTCAGCAGGGGCAATGAAGAAAAGAACAGTGGGGTAATCCCAAATAGCCTGAGCACTGATTAGGTTTGCCAAAGGCCTTCGCCCCGAAAGGCCTATTCGCTTTACAAAAGCCGCGTCTATCTTGCCGCATGCGTGGACTCTCCGTGGAGGGGTGGCCATGGAGAGTGCAAACACTCCCAAGTTGCCAGCTCATCACTGGTTGCAATGGATCCTGGGGCAGCCCTCTCAGGGAGCACAGGGCAGCCAGATAGGCTGGGACATGTCTTTGGTTGGGACCCCAGCAAGGAGGAGTCCAGGGGGTATCAGGAAGGGGGTCGCTGGCACAATTCTGTGAAATGGGAGGGAGGGAGCAGGACTTGCGTTGTTATTGTCGTCATAATGACGGCACAGTCACCAACCAATAGATGCTTGTGGCACTAGGACGGCCACCATCCACACAGCTCTGGTGTTCTCGCTGGTCATGCTCAGCAGAGGGAAAATCCCATTTGCTAGGGCATTGAGCAGGGGGTTGGACTCATAGAATCATAGAATAGCAGAGTTGGAAGGGGCCTACAAGGCCATCTAGTCCAACCCCCTGCTCAATGCAGGAATCCACCCTAAAGCATCCCTGACAGAGGGTTGTCCAGCTGCCTCTTGAAGGCCCCGAGTGTGGGAGAGCCCACAACCTCCCTAGGTAACTGATTCCACCGTCGCACTGTTCTAACAGTCAGGAAGTTTTTCCTGATGTCCAGCCGGAATCTGGCTTCCTTTAACTTGAGCCCGTTATTCCGTGTCCTGCACTCTGGGAGGATCGAGAAATGATCCTGGCCCTCCTCTGTGGGACATCCTTTTAAGTATTTGAAGAGTGCTCTCATGTCTCCCCTCCATCTTCTCTTCTCCAGGCTAAACATGCCCAGTTCTTTCAGTCTCTCTTCATAGGGCTTTGTTTCTAGACCCCTGATCATCCTGAATGCCCTCCTCTGAACACTCAATGGCCTTTTAGGCCCCTTCCAAGTCTGTTATTCTATGATTCTATGAAAGGAGGACCGGGCTCCTGTATCTTTAACAATTGTGTAGAAAAGGGAGTTTCAGCAGTTGTCATTTATTATTATTATTATTATTATTATTATTATTATTATTTATTTATTTATTTATTTATATAGCACCATCAATGTACATGGTGCTGTACAGATAACACAGTAAATAGCAAGACCCTGCCGCATAGGCTTACAATCTAATAAGTTGTAGTAAACAATAAAGAGGGAAGGAGAATGCAAACAGGCACAGGGAAGTGTAAACAGGCACCGGGTAGGGTGAAGCTAACAGTATAGAGTCAGAACAAACTCAATATTTGAAGGCTATAGGGAAAAGAAAAGTTTTTAGCTGAGTTTTAAAAGCAGTGATTGAGTTTGTAGTTCTCAAGTGTTCTGGAAGAGCGTTCCAGGCGTAAGGGGCAGCAGAAGAAAAAGGACGAAGCCGAGTAAGGGAAGTGGAGGTCCTTGGGCAGGCGAGAAGCATGGCATCAGAGGAGCGGAGAGCACGAGCGGGGCGATAGTGTGAGATGAGAGAGGAGAGATAGGCAGGAGCTAGACCGTGAAGAGCTTTGAAGGTCAGCAGGAGAAGTTTATATTGGATTCTGGAGTGAATTGGAAGCCAATGAAGAGATTTCAGAAGTGGAGTGACATGGTCAGAGCAGCGGGCCAAGAAGATGATCTTAGCGGCAGAGTGGTGGACAGAGACCAGCGGACTGATGTGAGACGAAGGAAGGCCAGAGAGAAGAAGGTTGCAGTAGTCCAACCGAGAGATAACCAGTGCGTGAACGAGAGTCTTGGCAGAAGAGACAGACAAAAATGGTCGAATCCTGGCAATATTATACAGGAAGAAACGACAGGATTTAGCTACTGCCTCGATGTGAGGAGTAAAGGAGAGCGAGGAGTCAAATATAAAGCCAAGACTACGAGCTTCCTTGACCGGAGTAAGCGTGACATCGTTCACAGTAAGAGAGAATGAGAGGTGAGGAGAAGGTTTAGGAGGAAAAACAAGCAATTCAGTCTTTGCCATGTTAAGTTTCAAACAACGATGAAGCAGCCAGGCTGAGATATCTGAAAGACATGCCGAGATACGATCGTGAACATCTGGAGAAAGTTCCGGAGATGAGAGATATAATTGTGTATCATCGGCATACAGGTGATATTGGAGGCCGTGAGATTGAATAAGCTTACCCAAGGGCAGCATGTATAGAGAGAACAGCAACGGGCCAAGCACCGAGCCTTGCGGAACCCCTACTGAAAGGGGAAAAGAGGAGGACGAGCTGCTGTTAGCCGACACGCTGAAAGAGCGACCCTCTAGATAGGAGGCGAACCAGTTATAGACAGAGCCACAGAGTCCAAGGTCATGGAGGGAATCTAAGAGAAGATCGTGATCAACCGTGTCAAAGGCTGCGGTTAGATCAAGGAGAATAAGAACGGAATAATGGCCTTTAGACTTGGCAGTAAGAAGATCATTGGTGATCTTGGTAAAGGGTTGTTTCAGTGGAATGCAAAGGACGGAAACCAGATTGAAAGGGATCCAGAGCAGAGTTATTAGAGAGAAAGTCAAGACAATGAGAGTAGACCAGACGTTCCAGGATCTTTGAGACAAAGGGCAAGAGAGAGACAGGTCGGTAGTTAGACAGGGATAGTCGATCAAGAGTGGGTTTTTTTGAGAATGGGAGAGACTGTAGCATGTTTAAAAGCAGAAGGAAATGAACCAGAGGACAGAGAAGAATTAATGATGTGAAGCAAGGACGGGAGGATAGCGGGGATAAGATTAATAAAGACGCGAGAGGGAATCGGATCACGGGAACAAGTAGGCATGCAGCACCTGGTAAAATTCCCTCTTCATCGCCACAGTTAAAGCTGCAGGAGCCCTACCCTCTTTTGTATCTGGTTGCTCTAGTATAGGTCCTGCAACTTTAACCGCTGTGATGAAGAGGAAATTTCACCAAGTGCTGCATGCTTCTAACAAAGCTTTTAATGGTTGAATTCACTAGGCACATTGTTTTAACTGTTTTAATAGTTTTACTGCTTTTAAATTATATATTGTTTTAACTTGGTTTATGGTTTAATTTGTTTATAGCTGTGTATATTTACTGTTTTTATACTATATGCTTTTATTTGTATGTCACCCTGAGATCTTATTGATATAGGGCGGAGATATAAATGTTTTAAATAAATAAATAAACAAATAAACAAATGCATGCAAAGGACACCTGTTGAAATTCCCTTTTCTACACAACTGTTAAAGATACAGGAGCCCTGTTCTCCTTTTCGTATGGTCACCCTACCATTTGCCCAGAAATTTTGGGTTCCAGTTTGAGAACTGAGCCAATGCAATTCCACCAAAGCCAAGATACTAATGGGTGTGGGTGTGTTTCCTTTTGGGTGATATTTCACTGGTTTGATTGTGGTTTATCTTTAATCTGTCTTCATGTCTGTCACCCTAAGAGCTTTTGGCTATGAGGTGACTCATTAGCTGAATGAATTAAAATTGCCAGGGAATCAGTGCACCAGGTGAGTGACCACAGCACCTTCCACGCACAGAAGAAGTCTCACCTGGAAAGGTCTCCTCCCAGAGCCACCTGCCCACCACCACCACCACCTATGGAACTGGGAGTACCTTTCAACTCCAACAGCTGGTCGTGGTATTTCTTGCGAAGCTGCATCTCCCGCAGGTAACGCTCCTGCAGCGAATGGTTGGCGTGCGACGCCTCGCTGATGGCCGAGCGCATCTGGGACGGGGGAAAGAGATCCAGTTTGGGGGGAGGGCAACAGTTTTCCAAGTCCCCCCACCCAGTTGCTGAGCTCCTGGGGAGCAGAAGCAAGCCACGGCCACGGCACGCTTTTCCACAGGGTGCTGGTTTCCCCCCTGCCTCCCCTCTCCCGTCTTTTCTCTCAAAAGAATATCAGAAGAGCCCTGATGCTGGATCAGACCGAGGGTCCATCTAGTCCAGCACTCTGTTCACACAGGGGCCAACCAGCCTTTGGCCAGGGACCAAACAGGCAGCACATGGTGAAACAGCAGCCTCCCACCCATGTTCCCCAGCAACTGGTGTATATGGGCGCTCCCATGGAGGGCCAAATCCTGCCCACGAGCTGCCGCCTAGCATCACACCCTCCTCGCCCAGTGTGCTAAAAACATGGCTGCCCCACGCAAGCACTGGTTCTGCCCCGTGGCCAGCTGCTCACCACTAGGTCAAAGCGCAGGGCAAGGGAGGGAAGGCGTAACTAGCCCAAACACCAGAATCCCAGCTTATTTATTTATTGCATTTCTATCCTGCCTTTTTTCCTCCAAGGAACCCAAGGCGGCGAACATAATCCTCCTCCTCTCCATTTTATCCTCACAACACCAACCCTGTGAGGTAGGTTGGGCTGAGAGTCTGGGACTGGCCCAAAGTCACCCAGTGGGCTTCCATGGCCGAGTGCGGATCTCCTGACTCTCAGTCCAACGCTCTAGCCACTACACCACACTGGCCCAGTGGCTTCTGCCAGGCGCACCGTCCAGCACACAAGAAGAGACCTGCTGGATTAGCCCAAAGAGGCCTATTTGGTCCAACGTTCCCTTTAAACAGCTCTTCCACACTTTTAGCATGCTTTTAGGATGCTTTAGGATGTTTTTAACAGTGTATACCATGTCTTTAATCAGTACTTTATGTATTTTATGTTTGCTGTTGTTCCCCGCCTCGATCCAATCGGAGAGGCGGGTAAGAAATATATTATTATTATTATAATTATAATTATTATTATTCCAGTGCGGAACCCACAAGTAGGATGGACTAGGGTGGATTCCTGCACTGAGCAGAGGGTTGGACTCAATGGCCTTGTAGGCCCCTTCCAACTCTGCTATTCTATGATTCTATGACTCAAGTGCAATCTCACCCTCCCATCTGTATTGTCCCGCAACTGGTATACAAAGGCAGACTATTTATTTTCTCAGCATTTTAACAGTCTATCAACCTAATTTTAGCTTTGCTCTTTTAAGTTTGTATTTTAAACAACATGGAGATTCATTGAAAAACCACAGCCTATCCCTTCTTTATTTTCCATCTCCTGTTCTCCCTGAAATGTTTTCAAATGACCTCCTTAACCTATTCACTGCTTTTAATAGCCCAGTGTTATTCATTTTCTTTTTGCTATCTTGTCTTTTGTGCAACTTCTTTTGGTTTCTGTATTGTAAACCACTAAATGTTTTCGTTACAGCTTAACAAAATAATGGGAAATTTAACACAAGACTTGTAGAATAATTACACTGATTGTTGTTGTTTTGACAAGTTATGGGATACTTGAGTGGCAAAAAGTTCCCATTGTGATGTGGGTTGAGGGTTTTTCATGGAAATTGTTTTATGTTTTATTGTAAAGCGCCACAATGCCAGAAAGGGCGAGGTGGCGCTATAAAAATGTTTTTAGATAAATAAAGGAATAAATAAATCTGCATTAATTTCTGCATTGCTGCTCAATTTTATCTTGGCTGTGTTTTTATGTTATGCTTTTATACAGTTTGTTTTATATTTTGAATGGTTTTTTATGGTTTTGATTTTTGTAAATCGCCCAGAGAGCTTCGGCTACTGGGCGGTATAAAAAAATGCAATAAATAAATACTGCTTCTGATCTTGGAGGAAATGTGCAGCTGTCACGGCTAGTGGCCACAGATGGTCTTAGGATGAATTTGCCTAATCCCCCTGAAAAGCCTTGCTGCTGGCCATCGCGGCATCTTGTGGTAGCGAATTCCCCCGTTCCGCTGGGCGAAGGGGTCCCTCCCTGCAACGGGTCTCACCTGCCGCCTCGCCTCGCTGAGTGCAGCTTCGTAGCAGTCGGCAAAATTGCGCACCTGCCCCCGCAGGCTGCCGTAGTCAGATTTCAGGCCCCTGAGGAGAGGCTGGAGGGCGCCCAGGCGCTGCTGCACGCCTGGAGGGGAGAAGCAGAGAAGAGGACCGTGCAGTTGTTACTCTCCTCGTAGCCCACCTGCTCTTCATCTGGGAAACAGAGCGTATTAGCCTCACAACAGCCCTGTGATGTAGCTCATCTGGGGAGCAGAGTGCATCAGCCTCACAACAGCCCTGTGATGTAGCTCATCTGGGGAGCAGAGTGCATCAGCCTTACAACAGCCCTGTGATGTAGCTCATCTGGGGAGCAGAGTGCATCAGCCTCACAACAGCCCTGTGATGTAGCTCATCTGGGGAGCAGAGTGCATCAGCCTCACAACAGCCCTGTGATGTAGCTCAGGCCGAGGCAGGAGGGCTTGCCCGAGGCCATGCAGTGCAGGGCACCAATCCTAGATTTCCAAGACCCAAACCCTCCTCGCATCTAAAACAACCAGATGCACCCTGAGCACCAGATGTCCTGGCTCAGCCAATGCTGGGAAATGTAACCACAGGTACCAGTTCTCTCTCTCTCTCTCTCTCTCTCTCTGGGGGCTTCTGGGACCCTTCTCAGTTCCAGATCTTGCTGGCCCCTACCTGCCAGCTGCTCGCGCAGGTGCTGCAGGTGTTGCTCGGAGCACTGAGAGGCCTCCCGGACGGCCTCTTCCTTCCGCGCCTCCAGCTGTTTGATCTCAGACAGCAGCTCCTGGTGCAGCCCAGCGATCTCGGACTCGTAGGCAGAGATCTGACAGGGAAAGACCTTGCATCAGAAGGGGTTGGGTGGGCGTTGGGACTGCGCAGCAGGAGCCGGCTAAAAACCCAACTGAGGAGCCTTTTTCTGAGAGGAGTCACTGATAGACAGGGGAGGGCTCGCACCCCCACCCCACCCCCACGCTGACACCCCTCTCCCCTTCGAATATCACCCCTCCTCCCCTGCAGGCAGGCTTTGCAGCCGAAGGCTGAATTTTCAAAGGGGGGCATTTTCGGAACAGGGGCACGTGCAGGTCTGAGGGTGTGAGTGAGAAAGAGAGAGTGCAGGGGAGTGTGTGAACGGGGTCTGCACAAGCACCCTGGGTTGCCACAGGGCATGGCTCCTGCCCATTTTGAGAGCGGCCTGCCCTGTGCTGGCATGTGGCCAACGCTGTGCTTGTCAGGAGACTATTCCGCCTTCAGGGGAAAACTGTTCCCCGCCCCTCCTCTAAAGAATCAGGGCCTGTCGTTATTCAGCCTAGGAACGGTCCACCTTGCTGGCCTAACTCAAACCCGGGCCCGTCTTACCTTGTGCCTCAGGCCGACGGTCACCTCCTCAGAGATGTGCAGCTGCTCTGTCAGCTGCTGGCACCGCTCGTCCTGCCAGGAGAGCTGTTCCGTCAGGGCCCGGTTCCGTGCCTCCGCTTCCTCCAGGGATTGCAGGGTCTGCGGGGCGTCCACTTCCACCGTCTTGGTGATGTACTGAGAGGGGAAAGGCCAACCGGCCAAGCCACGGGGGGCGTTACCGCCTTGCGCCACGTTCATCCCAGACCACCAGGGCGAGTGGCCAGGGACCGACACGTGTGGAATTATGTCCTGGCCCCATCAGGGTCAGCGGTGGAAAGGTGGATCTCTTTAGGCCTTTCCACTCGCGATGCAGGGCAAAGCCACGCCTGACCCCCGGGGCGGACGCTTGAGAGTCTGCGTGACTCACCAACTCTCCTTGGCCCCCAGTGCCACGCACACGTTCTATTTTCAAGTGTACACTCAAAACATCATTCTGGAAACCAGGTGTGTCCTTTTTCTCTCTGGCATCCTGGCGATACAGAGAGGCACCTTCCTCCTCAGGTTCTAGCTTCCAAACCTGAGGCCGTGGGGGTGTCAGGCACAGGCCTGGCCTGCACACCACAACTCAGCTCAGCTGGTGAGGGTGTGTGGACAGGAGGGGAAAAAACTATGGAAAACCCGGGCAAATCTACAAGAGCAACCTTTCCCAATCTGGTGCCCTCCAGATGTTTTGAACATCAACTCCCATCGTTCTCAGCCAGCGTGGCCAATGGAACGACGGGAGTTGTAGTCCAATGCATCTACATGGGGCCAGGTTGTGGAAGACTGTACAAGAGCCACCCAAGGTCAGAGCAGGACATGACAAGGAACAAAGCTCACTTCCTGGGCAAAGAACCCCCAAGGATGGAAGCTGAACTAACCTGTCCGCCCGTCTGCCTCCCAATCCACTTCCAACCTTCATTCCACAAGCAGCTGCCCCATCTTACTGCCTCTGGGACAAACCGTCTAATGACAGGTGTAATTGTTCCTGATGCTACAGGCCAACGGTCAAACTAAACCGGATATGGATCTCTGCATTTTTTAAATTCCCCTAACTACCAATCTCTGGCAGCTGCTTTGAAGATCAGCAGGGGGGCGGAGGGGGCTCACCCTCCCCTCTGAGCCATTTCCTCAATTTAAACCCCCGTCCCGTCCCGTCCCCACCCCAAAGAGGAGTGAATTCTAAGATCCAGCAGGACACACTTTATGCAGCGGGAAAAGTATTGTGCCAGGGAAACGATGATTTTGTCCAGCTGAGTATCTAGGGCAGCCTTCCTCAACCTGGGGCGCTCCAGATGTGTTGGACTGCATCTCCCAGAATGCAGGGCATTCTGGGAGATGCAGTCCAACACATCTGGAGCGCCCCAGGTTGAGGAAGGCTGTCCTAGCTAGTTCACTGCAGGCAGTACAGTCACCAAATTCAGGGTGACCGCACTGAGCTGGGTGCCCCCTTCACCTCGATTCTGAGGGCAAGTGGCCAGCTTGCCCATCGCTAAGGACAGCCCTGAGTAGCACACAGCCATCAGGACTAGAAGCCATTGATAGTCTGGGGCATTCTGGGAGATGCAGTCCAACACATCTGGAGCGCCCCAGGTTGAGGAAGGCGGATCTAGAGCTTAATAAGGAGCTAATTTTTGTAAACCGCCCAGAGAGCTTCAGCTATTGGGTGGTATAAAAATGCATTAAATAAATAAATAAATAAAAGTTTCTTTTTTTTAAAAAAAAAAGGAAGAGAGAGAGAGAGAAAGCTAAAGAGATCTAGAAACTAAAGGCGAATGCTGCTTCCTTTGCAGCTTCAGAACCTTATACTAATAGTAGTATAATTAGTACATTTGGGGCGGGGGGGGAAAGCCTCCCTTTAACTCTCCCCTACTTTGCAAGGTGCCTCCATCTTTCTCCCTTCTTCTATCATCTTATTTATTTATTTATTTTATTACATTTATATACTGCCCCACAGCCGAAGCTCTCCGGGCGTTTCACAAAAGCTAAAAACAGTAAACATTAAAAGTATACAAAATTTAAAAACCATCAGAGACATAAAAACAACAGTATAAAAACAGCAGCATCCATTTAAAACAACCGTTCTGGGGGCCATTAAGAACAAACTTAGCATTGTTCAATGCCGCTAAATGCCTGGGAGAAGAGGAAAGTCTTGACCTGGCGCCTGAAAGATAACAATGTTGGTGCCAGGCGAGCCTCGTCGGGGAGATCATTCCACAGTCGGGGGGCCACCACAGAAAAGGCCCTATCCCTTGTTGCCATCATTCCTTCCTTGGAAATGTTCCAGGAAGCTGCTCTTGCAGTTGGGGCTGGGTGGAGGGAGGGAGGGAACATATCTTATAGCCAAAATGACACTAAGTTAGAACACTTAATGACACCTTAACATTCAGCACCTGTTTTTCCCTGGAAGGCAAGATTTCTCTTTCAGTAAAGCCAGCCTGGGCCCCCAGATCCAGTCAGAGACTTCTGCTGTGGGAAGTGAAGGGGGGGGTTCATTGACCTTTTCACTTCCAACTGCATTGACAATTTGGATCAGGGCCCCAGTACCTGCTCTTCGCAGCTCCCATCTACTCCTATGAGAGCCTTCCTTCCACCCGTGCAAACAGCAGGGCCCGATTGGCACCACGGCAGGTGGCAAGAGGTTAAAGCCCCTCCAGATCCCCATGTCGGCTACGGGTGAAAGGAAAACCTGTCCTGCAATTTGGCCCCAAGAATCAGCCCTGTTCTGAAGGTGCTTCTGCTTCGGCTGCCCGCCCAGGTGAGCTGTGCCTGCCCTCTGGTGGCCGCAAGGGGGAGGGCAGCAGCACCCACCTGCACTTCCGGAGGCTGGCTCTTCTGGGCCTCCAGGGCGAGTTGGAGACCCCGCAGGCGTTCGTCCAGGTGCTGCACCTCCTCCTCCTTGCGCCACTGCAGCCGGTCCATCTGCCCCTCCAGGCCCATCAGCTCCTCCACCTTCTGCTGCAGGGTGGCCTCCAGCTGCTGCACTTTGCCGCGCAGGTCCTCGTTCTCCTGAGGAGAGCATGAAGGTTACTCCAAGCCCACCCCTGCCTTCTGGGCGGGCTCAATGCTTGCTTGCTTCATAGAATCATAGAATAGCAGAGTTGGAAGGGGCCTACAAGGCCATCGAGTCCAACCCCCTGCTCAAGGCAGGAATTCACCCTAAAGCATCTCTGACAGAGGGTTGTCCAGCTGCCTCTTGAAGGCCTCGAGTGTGGGAGAGCCCACAACCTTCCTAGGTCACTGGTTCCACTGTCGTACTGCTCTAACAGTCAGGAAGTTTTTCCTGATGTCCAGCCGGAATCTGGCTTCCTGTAACTTATTTGCCTGCGGCTTTCGATAGTCCACCTTTTCCTTCAAGGAGCCCAAGGTGGCTTGCATGATCCTCCTCTTCCTACTCTCCGTTTCATACTCACAACAACAACCAGAACTATGGAGCCCAAAACTGTATTGTGTCCAGTTCTGGGCTCCACACTTCAAGAAGGACGCAGACAAGCTGCAGCGTGTTCAGAGGAGGGCAACCAGGATGATCAGGGGTCTGGAAACAAAGCCCTATGAAGAGAGACTGAAGGAACTGGGCATGTTGAGCCTGGAGAAGAGAAGATTGAGGAGAGCACTCTTCAAATACTTCAAAGGTTGTCACACAGAGGAGGGCCAGGATCCCTTCTCGATCCTCCCAGAGTGCAGGACACGGAATAACGGGCTCAAGTTAAAGGAAGCCAGATTCCGTCTGGACATCAGGAAAAACTTCCTTACTGTTAGAGCAGTATGACAATGGAACCAGTTACCTAGGGAAGTGGTGGCCTCTCCCACACTATAGGCCTTCGAGAGGCAGCTGGATGCTTTAAGGTGGATTCCTGCATTGAGCAGGGGGTTGGTCTTTATGGCCTTATAGGCCCCTTCCAACTCTACTATTCTATGATTCTATGAACCCTGTGAGGTAGGTTAGGCTGAGAATCAGTGAGCTTCACAGCTGAGTGGGGACTAGAACCTGGAGAGTCCAAGACTCTCACCACTACACCACATGGTCTCAATGTTGCCCTCTGCTAGCGGTTTTGCATGGCCCTGTGACGCCTTTCCACCCAGGCACTCTCCAAATGTGACTATTTAAATTGTTTTTGCTGCTTTTAAATTATATGTTGGCTTTAACTTGATTAATGGTTCAATTTGTTTTTAGTCGTGTATATCTAGTGTTTTATATTGTATGGTTTTATCTGTACGCCGCCCTGAGATCCTAGTGATATAGGCCGGGATACAAAAGTTTTAAATAAATAAATAAAATAATGTGTTGGACTGCAATGCCTATCATATGGCTGCAAATGATGGGAGTTGCAGTCCAACACATCTAGAAGGCACCAGGGTAAGGAAACTGTCCTCATTTTTCTGCGGTAGATTTACACTAATGCAGTTTGGAGCCTAACATGTGTGAACTTGGCCACAGGGCTTGCAAGGCCAGGGCACACGAGAGAGTCTGGGGAGGGCCAGGTTCAAATCCCCGATCAGCTAGAAGCTCACCCCAACTTTTGAAGGGTGGGGGAGGGAGGGGTTACATGCCCTCCAACTACTAGGTAACATTACCCAATTTGGCTTCATCAAACACCTAAAACTAACTACCAACGCTGATAATATAAATGCCTCCATGTTTCTCTGCCTCTCGAGGGACCCGAGTGTGTTCCAATCGGGACTAGTGCTAAATGTTATATTATTTTTAAAAATGACCTATCAGCCATTTCTGTTTCTAGGCCCCAGTGGCTTTCAGTGCAATTTGAAAATCTGCTTACCGTCTGACAGAGGGGTCAAATTACATGCTCTGTTATGCTAAGGAGCTACTGACTGTGAATGATGTGTTTTTCCATTTTACTTAAAAGTAAGTGCAGGGGCCCAATCTGGACTAGGACTGCAATGCAGGGCCGGGGGGGGGGGGCTTCATCCCTTCGCTCCTCGCCATGGCTCCCCCTGAAAGTCCCACCCGCCCTGGTGCAGTAGTTGGTGCTAGAAAAAAGCCACCATTTGCATCAATGGGAGCCGTTCCCCCCAAACCCACCCAATACTAACTGCCATGCAGAGCACGAGGTTCATTTTTCAGGGCTTCAAAGCAGGAAAGGAAAGAATTAAGTGTGCTGCAGTCTCGATCTGGACTAAAGGAACTTACTTTTGAGTAAACCCAAAAACACAAAGCGACTTGCATACTATAAATTCAATTTGACAGTAGTTTGAGTCATAGAATCATAGAATAGCAGAGTTGGAAGGGGCCTTCAAGGCCATCGAGTCCAACCCCCTGCTCAAGGCAGGAATCCACCCTAAAGCATCCCTGCAGAACAATTCCTGGAGTCCCTCTTAAGGGTATTTCATTCGGCAGACATTGTGCCTTTAAGATCATGCCAGATCCTCCTCACCTGCCTGATGAAGAGCTCTGGAGAATCATAGAATCATGGAATAGTAAAGTTGGAAGGGACCTATAAGGCCATCGAGTCCAACCCCCTGCTCAATGCACGAATCCACCCTGCATTCAGTACTACAAAACTACACTTAAAAATAATAGAATCATAGAATAGCAGAGTTGGAAGGGGCCTACAAGGCCATCGAGTCCAATCCTCTGCTCAAGGCAGGAATCCACCCTAAAGCATCCCTGACAGATGCTTGTCCAGCTGCCTCTTGAAGGCCTCTAGTGTGGGAGAGCCCACAACCTCCCTAGGTAACTGGTTCCATTGTCGTGCTGCTCTAACAGTCAGGAAGTTTTTCCTGATGTCCAGCTGGAATCTGGCTTCCTTTAACTTGAGCATGTTATTCCGTGTCCTGCACTCTGGGAGGATCGAGAAGAGATCCTGGCCCTCCTCTGTGGGACAACCTTTTAAGTATTTGAAGAGTGCTATCGTGTCTCCCCTCCATCTTCTCTTCTCCAGGCTAAACATGCCCAGTTCCTCCTGTGACGTTTTGGTTGGTCCTCAGAACGGTACTGTCCAACTGCTGAAGTTGACTTTTCCAAAGGGCCAAGCGTTATTTCATGCACTCTTTTCCAATGGTTACCCACATGTGTATTTTTCCTTAAGTCATTCATAACCTGCCACACTCTGCAGTGGCAGGGAGCATGTTGGAGGCCCTTTCTGCACCGGTGCCGGGTTCTGTGTCCCCAGGGAATACGGCACCTGCTTTTCCCCCAAGACAATTCCTACACGCTGAGCTGCACATTTCAAAGTGCCGACGTCTCCTCCTAATCCCAGCTGGGCCAGATCTTGCCCAAAGCCAAGGACTGGCGAAGGAGTCCTTGTGCGAAGGAGCCTCTCCCATCAGGCGCGCAGGCTGCCCTACGCAAGGAAAGAGGGGTCAGGAGGAAGGGGCTCACCTTGACCAGCAGGGCCGGGGGCTGAGCGGACACGGTGGCCAGCTGCTGCAAGAGGCCTTGGGTGATGTTCAGGCTCTGCTTCAGCCCCTCGTTTTCCACCGTCAGGTTGTGGATCCGCTTCTCTGAGTCCGTCACTCCCTGAGGGGCAAAGTAGGTCATGCCTTACCAATGGAGGCTGGTGGCTCTGATGCCAGTGGGGTGTGTGAATCTGTTCCGGGTTTTGGTCACAACCAGTCAGGACTCTAAAGGAGCATCCAAGGTGCCTTGGACGCTCCTTTAGAGTCCTGACTGGTTGTGAATGAAACCCGGAACGGATTCACACACCCCACTGGCATCGGAGCCACCAGCCTCCTCTGCTTATTCCCCGCTCTCCACAAACATCACGCCCCTCTTAAAAGGAAGGTGGGGGAGACCCAAGAGCACGGCCGTACCCAGGTCCCCCCCCGTTCACAGGCACCTCCGGGCAGCACCCTTCCCGTCTCGCTCTGCCAGCCTCCCCTGAGGGTCCCAATCCGTCGGTCCGGTATGGGTCCTCCCTCTCACGTCCTCCCTCTGCCTTTGGCTCCCCGCAAGTGGGAGGCCCAGGGGTGGGTGAGGAGGAGGGTGCCAGGCTTTCCTCACCGTGCCGACGCGAAGCCGCGCGAGCTCCTCCTCTCGCTCTTGGATCTGTTGCTTCAGCGCCTGGATCTGCCGGGAGACAAGCAGCAGGTCCGTCAGCCACTCTCCACGCTGAGCTCCAGCCAAGGGAGCCAGGGGGACCAGACAGGGCCCCACCCGGCACCTGACTCTTGAGCAGGCCTTTTCCAGCCAAGGCAGTAAGCCTGTGTGCACCAGTTGCTGGGGGCACATGGGTGGGAGGGTGCGGTTGCACCCGTGTCCTGCTTGTTCATCCCTGGCCGACGGCTGCCTGGCCACTGTGTGGACAGAGTGCTGGACTAGATGGACCCTCGGTCTGATCCAGCATCAGGGTACTTCTGATGTTCTTCTCCTGGTTTCTCTGGTAGGCACCAAATTTCCCAGCTGAGCAAAAAGGCGGAACCAGCTGCTAGCCTCAATTAAAGGCATGGAAAACCCAAGGAGGCTAGAAAAATATTTATTCTGTAAAACAACAGGCCCTCTTATGGCGTGGTATTTATTACGTTGTTACAAGGTAGCTTGTACCGTGAGCAGTACCGACTCCATTTTGAAACAACCCAAAACCCCACCTACAGACTGAGGGCATTCACAAAAGGCCTGGGTCAAGTCACCATTTCCTGATAGACTTCTTCAAATGCATTCCCCAGAGACAAAGGTAGGGGTCAAACTAAGCAGAATATGAATGCTGGATGGCAAGAGTCATACCTGGTCATACACATGCTAATGCAGCCCTGTTGCTGAACTCCAGGCTGCATCAAGTACAGCCATCATCCCAAATCACCCTCTTTTGTTCCCATCGCAAGTAGATTTTTAAATAAGATCATACAAAAACCCTCAAGTTAGGAGGGAAGAAGCAGGCTAGCTCGCTCTCTCCCTTTTGAACCAAAAACACAGAGCATTGTACACATTCCAGCTTGCGAGAGCAAGCCGCCATGAGTGAGTGCTTTGCCTGGCTGTATTATTTTCCTCTTCACCTAAGACCAAGAGCTGCAACGCTCCCCAGTTCTGCTCTGCAGCCCAAGGAAAGGTATATTGCCTTTAAAGATTCCCTCTGCTCTTTCCCCTGCTGTCTCTGTGTGTATGCAATTAAGTCTCAAAAAAATATATATTTTTCAGTCTTGAAACTGCTTCTAAGCCTCTACTTGCTCAGCTAATTTCCCCAAAACTAGCTTGTGCCTTTGTATTTGTTTCAACCTCAATAAATGTGCCATTGTGGCGTTATCCCCTTCAGTGCTGTAAGTTTCTTGAGTAAGAATCGCCTTACTTAGCCACAGACGCTCTATTGCCAATGTCAAAAGATTCCTTATAAGCGGGTGTAAGTCTCATTAGAACGTGTGCAAGTTTGTACGCGGGTCTAATGAGAGCACATCATGTAACAACATTTATATCCTGCCTATTATTCTCCTTATGGAACCCAAGGCAGTGTACATAATCATTACAAAGTGACCATATGAAAAGGAGGACAGGGCTTCTATATCTTTAACAGTTGCATAGAAAAGGGAATTTCAGCAGGTGTCCTTTGTGTATTTGGAGAACCTGGTGAAATTCCCTATCCATCACCACAGTTAAAGCTGCAGGAGCTATGCAAGAGTGACCAGATTTAAAAGAGGGCAGGGCTCCTGCAGCTTTAACTGTTGTGATGAAGAGGGAATTTCACCAGGTTCCCCATATATACAAATGACACCTGCTGAAATTCCCTTTTCAATACAACTGTTAAAATTTTTATTATTATTATTTATTATTTATTTATATAGCACCATCAATGTACATGGTGCTGTACAGAGTAAAACAATAAAATAGCAAAACCCTGCCGCATAGGCTTACAATCTAATAGAATAATAATAAAACAATAAGAAGGGAAAGAGAATGCACCAAACAGGCACAGGGTAGAGTAAAACTAACAGTATAAAAGTCAGATCAAAATCAAGTTTTAAAAGCTTTAGAAAAAAGAAAAGTTTTTAGCTGAGCTTGAACTTGTAGGAGCCTTGTCCTCCTTTTCATATTTTTATTTATTTATTTATTTATTTTATTACATTTTTATATCACCCAATAGCTGAAGATCTCTAGGCGGTTCACAAAAATTAAAACCATAATAAAACAACCAGTAGTCTAAAAACACAAATACAAAATAAAGTATAAAAAGCACAACCAGGATAAAACCGCGCAGCAGAAATTGATGTAAGATTAATATACAGAATTAGAAAAGTAAAACTAAAAAAAAAATTTTTGGGGTCACCCTACAAAATCCTCCTCCTCTCCATTTTATCCTCACAACAACCCTGTGAGGTAGGTCAGGTGACTCACCCAAAGTCACCCAATGGGCTTCCATGGCGGAGTGGGGTCTAGAACCCAGATCTCCCGACTCCCAGTCCAACACTCTAGCTGGTATACCACAGCTGCAGAGTGTGGATGGTGCTTTGCAGAGTAACTAACAGGAAGGCAGGTCCCTGCCCCGAGGAGCTTACATTCTTACCTTCAATAGGGAAGGGGAAAGACGGCACGTGGCTCACAGCAGAAGAATCGGCCTTAGGGACACGAGAAGCTGCCTTATACTGAAGTCAAACCCTGGGTCCATTCAGCACAGTATTGTCGACACTGACCGGCAGTAGCGGCTCACCAGGGTTTGGGGCATTTGCCTTTCAGAGACCAACCTGGAGATGCTGGCAGGAATTGAACCTGGGACCTTCTGCAGGCAAAGGTGGGACTCTTACCGCTGCGCTACGGCCCCTCCCCCCCGCGTTTCGTTTACTTAGATCAGCCTTCCTCAACCTGGGGCACTCCAGATGTGTTGGACTACAACTCCCAGAATGCCCCAGACAGCTCTGTCTGGGGCATTCTGGGAGTTGTAGTCCAACACATCTGGAGTGCCCCAGGTTGAGGAAGGCTGACTTAGATGCACTTATAGGCTGGGTTAAAGTAAGGCACAAGGAACCTGTCAGTGTAGCAAAGCTGCAGGGTGTGTGTGTGCAACACCTGGACCACAGCTGTGCCAGAAGTGTAGATGGGGGACAGATTGTCTGGAAAAGCCCTATCTCTAAGAAGAAACATATTCTCCATTTTTCTGCAATACAATCCATGGCAGAGTGAATTAGGTTGCTTCATGGCACTGGGACTGCGTGTGCCTGATGCAGAAACAGATGTTTCTCCCCGGTACACACATGTCGGTGCTCATCCTGACGTGCATGTGCCTAGGTGCTGGAAGCAGCTGGCAATCACTACCACACCGTAGAGCCATAAAGGAAAACAGAAAACACTTTCCCCTAACCTGTTGCCCTCCATATGTGACAAACTACAACCCCTATCATCCCCAGCTAAGCAGCCCAATGGCCTGGTCGGCCTTGGATGACGGGATTTGTAATCCAACACATCTGGAGAGCGCCGGGTTGGGGCAGGCCGATACAAACCACACCCACCAACCCTTGAACTCACCTGCTGGTGGAAACTGCCGGCCAGGCGGTGCTTCTCGCTCTCCCGCTCATGCGCCTGCTGCCTGAGGCCCGTCACCTCCTCGGACAGCCGACTGCGCTCTCCCTGCAGGGCGGTGATGGACTCCACCAGCTGGTGCACGCCCACCGGGGACACAGAGTAGAGCAGGCAGGTGGAGGGCAGCTTCACCCCTGGCCGGAGGAGAGCCAGAAGTGAGCGCACAGCAACCATTATTATTATTATTTATTTATATAGCACCATCGATGTACATGGTGCTGTACAGATAACACAGTAAATAGCAAGACCCTGCCGCATAGGCTTACAATCTAATAAAGTTGTAGTAAACAATAAGGAGGGAAAGAGAATGCAAATAGGCACAGGGAAGTGTAAACAGGCACCGGGAAGGGTGAAGCTAACAGTATAGAGTCAGAACAAACTCAAAGTTTAAAAGCTATAGGGAAAAGAAAAGTTTTTAGCTGTGTTTTAAAAGCTGTGATTGAGTTGGTAGTTCTCAGGTGTTCTGGAAGAGCATTCCAGGCATGAGGGGCAGCAGAGGAAAATGGGCGAAGCCGAGCAAGGGAAGTAGAGGCCCTTGGGCAGGCAAGAAGCATGGCATCAGAGGAGCAAAGAGCACGAGCGGGGCAATAGTGTGAGATGAGAGAGGAGAGATAGGCAGGAGCTAGACCGTGAAAAGCTTTGAAGGTCAACAGGAGAAGTTTATATTGGATTCTGGAGTGAATTGGGAGCCAAAGGGAGCAGGCTTGGGGGGGGGGGCGGAGGCAGGACAAGGCCGGGGCCCTGGTCCACATGGGCAGGGTCCACGCCAGAGCGGATTCAAAGCAAGGGGCCATTTGCATTTATTTATTTATTTATTTATTTATTGCATTTCTATACCGCCCAATAGCCGGAGCATGCCTTGAGACCTCTCCCCATGGGGGAGCAGAGAAGGTCGCCGCAGCGTCCTTTTCCCAGGTCCCATCATCCCCCAACCCACCCACCCCCGCTTAGAGTGGCACAGCTGGAGCTCTGATCAGCCACAGTCGGGTGGGGGGAGGGGAGAGGAAGGACAGTTAGGAGAAGCCGGGGCTGCCTTGTCTCCTGGTACATTGAGACGTTCAAAGGTATAGGGACGGATTGGGCATCCCACGTGGCAGCTGCTCCTTCCCACAAGAGCCAGGCGGTTGAGGTCCAACGAACGACATGCCAGATTTAGCCACCGGCCTTATAGTCTCTTCTAGAGGCTCTCATAGAATCATAGAATAGCAGAGTGGGAAGGGGCCTACAAGGCCATCAAGTCCAACCCCCTGCTCAATGCAGGAATCCACCCTAAAGCATCCCTGACAGATGCTTGTCCAGCTGCCTCTTGAAGGCCTCTAGTGTGGGAGAGCCCACAACCTCCCTAGGTAACTGGTTCCATTGTCGTACTGCTCTAACAGTCAGGAAGCTTTTCCTGATGTCCAGACGGAATTTGGCTTCCTGTAACTTGAGCCCATTATTCCGTGTCCTGCACTCTGGGAGGATCAAGAAGAGATCCTGGCCCTCCTCTGTGTGACAACCTTTTAAGTATTTGAAGAGTGCTATCATGTCTCCCCTCCATCTTCTCTTCTCCAGGCTAAACATGCCCAGTTCTTTCCGTCTCTCTTCATAGGGCTTTGTTTCCAGACCCCCTGATCATCCTGGTTGCCCTCCTCTGAACATGCTCCAGCTTGTCTGTGTCCTTCTTGAATTGTGGGGCCCAGAACTAGATGCAATACTTAAGATGATGCCTAACCAGGGCCGAATAGAGAGGAACCAGGACCTGAAATGATTTGGAAGCTATACTTCTATTAATGCAGTCCAAAATAGCATTTGCCTTTCTTGCAGCCATATCGCACTGTTGGCTCCTATTCAGCTTGTGATCTACAACAATTCCAAGATCCTTCTCGTTTGTAGTATTGCTGAGCCGAGTATCCCCCATCTTGTAACTGTGCCTTTGGTTTCTATTTCCTAGATGTAGAACTTGGCATTTATCCCTATTAGATTTCATTCTGTTGTTTTCAGCCCAGCACTCCAGCTCTCAATGGCTCTCCGGGATCTCAGGCTGCCCGAGTTCTTCCTCAACTCTGCCACCTGAGATGGGACCTGGGGGTGGGACCTGGGAGCCTCTGCAGGCAAAGCAGACGCTCACCAGGCTGCACTTCGGTGCACTTCACACAGCCGTGGTGATTCGCCCTCCTCTGCGCCACAGGAGGGCGCAGCACATTGCTCAGCCTGGGGTGGGGATGGGGGGGCAGAATGCTGCACTCGAACTGGACTCTCATTAAAGCTGCGGTGCGCAACACGCGGCCCTCACCAAGCCCTGGCGGGGAGAACAAAGGAAGGGAGAAGCGCAAAGCGAGCAGCACGACGCCACCGAAATTTCCAGCAGCAAAAACGCGGATTTTCAAAGAGGAAGCCGAAGTAGACAAACCTTGTTGCAGACAAGCGGGATTTGGCCACTTTAGGCCTCGTTACTGGTTTGCCCCTGGAAACCCTCTGTCAGGGATGCTTTAGGGTGGATTCCTGCATTGAGCAGGGGGTTGGACTCGATGGCCTTGTAGGCCCCTACCGACTCTGCTATTCTATGATTCTATGATCAGCGGCAAACTGGCATTTTTTCTCCCAGCATCCCAAGGAGTGCAGGGCGCCCCGCAGAGTGTGGCCCACGGAGGATTCCAGGAGTCAAAAATGGCCTCTGGACCCTCCAAAGTTGCCCACCCCTGAGTTCAAGGGTGGAATATTCCGCTTTCAAGCTTCTGAATGGCTGGGTGAGGTCCATTCTCCGTGGAAGCCCTTCATTAGCCCTTGTGGGCAATGGCGGTGGCTGCAGGGTCAAGCAGCAAAAGGTGGCCACCCTGCCTGGCACAGCACATTCCCTGCTGGGCTGCACAGTATCTGCCAGTCCGTGGGACACATCCCAGAATCCAGTTAGGGCCTTGCAATTCCCCCATTTGCTGTGTGGCTCTATTAAAGGTATAGGAAAGGAAAGGAACCTCTCGTGCAAGCACTGAGTCATTACTGACTCTTGGAGGGGCAGCAGCTTTCGCTGACGTTTTCTTGGCAGGCCTTATAACGGGGTGGTTTGCCGTTGCCTTCCCCGGCCGTTATTAAGACCAGGTTAATTTTGAAGCATTTCTCTCTTATAAAGAATTCAAGTTTGAGCTGGCAGCTCAGCACTTGCAAATCTTGTCTTGCTCCTCTTTACTCGCAGAGTTGCTCTTGCAATGAATGCTTTTTCAATGCAGCAGCTTGGCTCTTGCAAAGCCTGGCTTGATAAACTTGCAGAGGACCTCCTCCTTGGTTTGAGAAATCAGGCCATTTATGCCAACCTTATCCCACCGTTCCTAAGAAGTAAGAGCAGATGAGCCTTTGGAAGAGGCAGGGTTGGATGTAGCAATTCACCTACTGCAAAGGTGGCAGGTCTTAACCTACGTGCTGACGATATTACGAAGACAACTTTCGTAGATCATAGAATCATAGAATAACAGAGTTGGAAGGGGCCTACAAGGCCATTGAGTCCAACCCCCTGCTCAAGGCAGGAATCCACCCTAAAGCATCCCTGACAGATGCTTGTCCAGCTGCCTTTTAAATGCCTCTAGTGTGGGAGAGCCCACCACCACCCTAGGTAACTGAATCCATTGTCGGATTTTAAGTATTTGAAGAGTGCTATGACGTCTCCCCTCAATCTGCTCTTCTCCAGGCTAACATGCCCAGTTCTTTCAGTCTCTCTTCATAGGGCTTTGTTTCCAGACCCCTGATCATCCTGGTTGCCCTCCTCTGAACACGCTCCAGCTTGTCTGCGTCCTTCTTGAATTGTGGAGCCCAGAACTGGACGCAATACTCTAGATGAGGCCTAACCAGGGCCGAATACAGAGGAACCAGTACCTCAAGTGATTTGGAAGCTATACTCTTCAAATACTTAAAAGGTTGTCACACAGAGGAGGGCCAGGATCTCTTCTTCAGCAGTTGGACAGTACCGTTCTGTGGACCAACCAAAACGTCACAGGAAGAACTGGGCATGTTTAGCCTGGAGAAGAGAAGATGGAGGGGAGACATGATAGCACTCTTCAAATACTTAAAAGGTTGTCACGCAGAGGAGGGCCAGGATCTCTTCTCGATCCTCCCAGAGTGCAGGACACGGAATAACGGGCTCAAGTTAAAGGAAGCCAGATTCCAGCTGGACATCAGGAAAAACTTCCTAACTGTTAGAGCGGTACGACAATGGAACCAGTTACCTAGGGAGGTTGTGGGCTCTCCCACACTAGAGGCCTTCAAGAGGCAGCTGGACAAGCATCTGTCAGGGATGCTTTAGGGTGGATTCCTGCATTGAGCAGGGGGTTGGACTCGATGGCCTTGTAGGCCCCTTCCAACTCTGCTATTCTATGATTCTACTTCTATTAATGCAGCCCAAAATAGCATTTGCCTTTCTTGCTGCCGTTTCGCACTGTTGGCTCCTATTCAGCTTGTGATCAACAATTCCAAGATCCTTCTCATTTGTAGTATTGCTGATACGAACATGAGCAGCAACATTAGGGAGGGAGATCAGCTCTTCCTTTCTCCCTGCACCCGTTTGGAACCCTGTTTCCCGAGAGGGAGCGCCTGGGACCCCTCGACTCACCTTCATGCATCTTCTCCAGGAGGCCTTGCTGCTCGCAGATGATGCCTTCCAGGCTTTCGATCAAGCTAAGCTTGTCCTTCACCCGCTGCCTGTAGGCCCTCTTCAGGCCCCGCAGTTGTTTGTGGCGACGTCTCTCTTCCTTGCGTAGGCGGGACCGATACTCGCCCGCCTTCTCCTGCAGCTGCTGCAGCTGGGAGTAATGCTCCAGGAATGAGAGGAGGTGGGATATCACGGAGAGGAGCGGGGACTCCGGAGGCTGACGCAGTGGGGAAGGGCCCCAGAGTGTGTAGGAGCCCGCAGACACGCAGGGCAGGGTACAGGAGCAGGTTAGAACACAGAAAGACAACAGAGAAGAGGGGAAGATAATGAATTTAGCAGCATGCCCTCTGGAAGGGGCAGGAAAAGGCGAGAACGGGGAAGGGGTCTTCATCAGTGGTCCCGAGCTCTCCTTCGATGCCCTCTCCCTGTTATCTTCCACTGTTTCTTCTCCTATCATCAGGTTGTGTGAACCCCACGGGAAAGGGGATGGTGTACACAGGATCCGAAAGAAAGTAGAACTCTCTATGGACTTATGGGCCTTGTTCTGTAGTACATTGGGTGGGCAGAAAGTAGATCTCCAGATGTGTTGGACTTCAAGTCCCAGGAGCCCAATGGTCAAGGAATGCTGGGAGTGGAAGTCCAAAACATCTGGAGATCCGCCCTTGCTATGAGACACTAATTGCCTACTGTTAATGGTCTGCTCCGCTCACTTCTGACACCGGAGCCTGGAAAGGACAAAAAGGACTTTAGGCTATAATGTGTGGGGTGGAAAGGTCACCCCCACCCCCAGGGCCCTTTGGATGTTGAAATGAGACCCCCAGCAATGGGTGTGGCTGCCCCCTTCCGTCTATTATGATTATGATTTGCATTTATATCCCGCCTTTTTTTTTCCTCCAAGGAATCCCAGGTGGCATACATAAGCCTCCCTCTCCTCTCCATTTTATACTCACAACAACCCTGTGAGGCAACTTGGGCTGAGAGTCCCTCTAGTTGCAGTTCTAGCACTCTCTGCTAACCACATTGACCTGGTTCGCATGACATGACAGCCCAACATGGCCTAATTTATCCCTGGGGGCCGTTGTCCTGTGCCAGGCAGTGCCATTTCTGCACGGTGCTCGTGGACATCCGGCTTACCGTGGCTTGTTGTGTTGTATGAACCCAGCCAGCAGGGGTTATTTGAGGGTTAGACAACCTTGAAATAACCCCAAAACAAGCCATGGGTTATCTGAGGGCTGTCTAACCCTCAAACAACCTTTACCACCTATGTTTGCATGACATGACAAGCCGCAGCAATTCTTGCATATTCAAAATGGCGGCTGGCTCACGCTGCAGCATCCTGAGTGAACCCACGTTGGCTTGGTGTGACATGTGATCTGTCCCCCTGAATCTCATTGTCCCCGTCCAGTAAACTGCTCATTTCCACAAAGGCATGTGAGGGAAAAGGAGAATAGGAGAGGCGGGTGGGAACGTGGAGCCATTTAATGCCATTCAATCCCACCCCACCCCCCTCGACCAACCTCCACCCACCCCGACCACCCACACGAGTCCCAGACAGGAGTGGGGTGAATTGGGGTTGAAGACCTTTCCATTGGGCGAGTCTTTCTCTGCGAGGAGCATCTTCGCCACGGCCTCTTGCTTGAGGGACCGGAACTCCGTGAGCGGGGTAGGAGCATCCCCCGAGCTGCCCCAGCCCAGGCCTTCCTCCTGCTCCTCCTCTTCCTCAGTGCTGCTGCCTTGGTTGCTGTCTGAGCTGCCTGTCAACGGACACAGCCCTGGCCAGTGAGAAACACACCAGACACGCACACACGCACACACACACAACGCCTCTCTTCAGGGTGGACCCTCCTCATAGCCCCCTCTTTTTGCTCCTGGGGGAGAGGCTATGGGGCCTGGCTGGCTGCTGCTTGAAGGAGGGGCAGCCAGCCCCCTACCCCCACCTCTGCCCCTCCTTCAAAACCTGCAAGGCTGCAAGAGCTCCTCAGCCTGCGCAGCTCAGGGCCGGCCCACGGCCTTTTGCGGCCAGAGGCAGAGCTGTGAATGGGGCACCTCCACCACCACCGAAGGCCAACCAAGTCATTTTGCCGCCCGAGGCAGAAGATCCCACCGGCACCTCTCCGCATCCCTGGCAGTAAAAATGTGACGCACGAAGAGCGAACAAAGGGCTGCCTTTTCATCCATCTGCTGCCTGAGGTGGCCACTTCACTTGGGCTAACAGCAGGGCCTGCCCTGACTTTGCCTCAGCATTTGTAGGGCAGCTCAAGACCCAGGCCTTGACTGGAACTGCTCTACAGGGCCCCACGGGCAGCTTAGCCCCACGGGAAAGATGGTTTCACTCCCGCTTCATGGCGGAGAGCCTTCCTGGCCTGAGCCTGGCTTGCGCCCGCCAGTCGACCATTACAAACTGAGATTGCTACCATGGATCCACTCCCCAGATAATAATAATAATAATAATAATAATAATAATAATAATAATAATAATAATAATTTACCCACCTCTCCCTTTGGATCGAGGCGGGGATCAACATCAAACACAATATAATACATAAAATTAGTTAAAACAGCATATTAAACCAATACAATATTAAAATAACAATCACAGCATCTTAAAATTCTTAGGTTTAAAATTCATCTGGGTAGGTCTGCCGGAAGAGACTAGTCTTTATGGCTGTCTGAAACTCAAGAGAGAGCTTTAAGCTGACGAATCTCCTCCAGCAGGCCATTCCGCAGTCTGGGAGTGGCAGAAGAGAAGGTCCTCTGGGTAACAGTTTATTTATTTATTTATTTATTTATTTTATTGCATTTTTATACCGCCCAATAGCCGAAGCTCTCTGGGCGGTTCACAGTTGCCAGCCTAATTGTGGTGGACTGGAGTAAACCCTTCCCAGAGGACCTGAGTGTGCGGGGCGGATTGTACGGGAGAAGGCGATCCCGCAGGTAACCTAGACCCAAACCATATTGGGCTTTAAAGGTAATAACCAACACTTTATACTTCTCCCGGAAACTAATTGGCAGCCAGTAAAGTGATGTTTAGGCACGGACTCCTAACCCAGGTTTCCCCAACCTGGTGCCCTCCAGATGTGATCCCTGCATCCCCCGGCCATCACGAGTCATAGCCCAGCACATCTGGAAGTAGACAGCATGACGAAGGACGACCTCACTTGATCCCAACAGTACCAAACCTGCTTGATTAATGTTATAATTCTACCGCTGTTCTTGCACAGCTGGGCTGGCCATTCAGGAGGGTGTCGAGGCTAGCCAACAATTTTAGGCTACGGGTGGAGGGCGGCAGGGAATGGGGGCGGGGGTGATGGCTACGTACTGTCCAGTTCAGCCAGCTCCTTCCAGAGGTCCTTGCGCTTCAAGGTCTTCTGGGTCCTCCTTGGTGGCTCCACACCAAATGCATTGTGGCCCTGGGAGAGCAAGAAGGAGCAGGACACCGGCATCAGCACCAGTGCAGAGGGAACCAGGAACGCCAGCAGTGTCGGCGGTGCCCATGGATGGCCCTGTTTCAATCAGGGATTTGGGGGCACCATACAGAGGTCAGCTGAGCTCCCCCCACAAAGAAGGCAGTCTTTCTACAGAAAATGGGGCGGGCTGGTAAATGCACCTCCCCACATAGGGCGGAGAAGACGACGAGGGGCTCCAGACCTCCTGCACAGGAGAAGAAACAGGGAAAGCGGCCTGATCCTGAATCAGACCCTGGGTCCATCTAGCCCAGTCCTGTCAACCCAGGCCTCATCTACACCAAGCAGGATATTGCCCTATGAAAGCGGTATACAAAAGGCCGGAGCCACACCAAGCAGGATACAGAGGTGTGAAAGCGGCACATGGTACGATGTGTCCATGGGCCCCAACGGTTGTCAGTGCACTTCAATACCGCTTCAAAACCGCCGTGTGGCTCCTGCCTTTTATGTACCGATTTCCTAGTGGAATATCCTGCTTGGTGTGGATTAGGCCACATTCCCGATCAGCGGCTCTCGAAAGTTTCGAACAGGAGTTTTTCCAGCCTTCCCTGCAGATGCCGGGAATTGAACCTGGACCTTCCGCACGCCAAGCAAGGAGGGTCTCTGCCCCTGAGGCCACCAAGAAGGGGGTGGTAGAAAGGCTTAGCAGTGGGGTTGGGCAGGGGGCAGTGGAGGGGAGGTGGCTGAGGAGGAAACGTATGTGATCGCGCCACGAGGCAGATGTGGCTTTCGCCCTGCTCTTTTGGTGGGCCAACCGTCGGCAGCGTTGGGGGAGTGCAATACGGACTTCGGAAGGCATTAAAACCACACTGCATCGACCTCCTGAGTCCCCCCCCCCGCCCCCATGATGCCCCAACACCTCCGCTACTCCCTGGAGCCTTGTGTGCCCAGAAGCAACAGCTGCAGGAGAAGGCAGTGAGTATCCCTACTACAAGCAAGAGAGCCACGTAGATGGAGGATTGCCTGCGGGGAGTGGGTGAAGGCCAAGCTGAGCCTCCCTGAAAAGTCTTTGAGTCATAGAATCATAGAATCGCAGAGTTGGAAGGGGCCTACAAGGCCATCGAGTCCAACCCCCTGCTCAAGGCAGGAATCCACCCTAAAGCATCCCTGCAGAACAATTCTTGGAGTCCCTCTTAAGGGTATTTCATTCGGCAGACATTGTGCCTTTAAGATCATGCCAGATCCTCCTCGCCTGCCTGATGAAGAGCTCCAGAGAATCATAGAATCATGGAATAGTAAAGTTGGAAGGGACCTATAAGGCCATGGAGTCCAACCCCCTGCTCAAGGCAGGAATCCACCCTAAAGCATCCCCGACAGATGGTTGTCCAGCTGCCTCTTGAAGGCCTCTAGGGTGGGAGAGCCCACCACTTCCCTAGGTAACTGGCTCCATTGTCATACTGCTCTAACAGTCAGGACGTTTTTCCTGATGTCCAGCTGGAATCTGGCTTCCTTTAACTTGAGCCCATTATTCCATGTCCTGCACTCTGGGAGGATTGAGAAGAGATCCTGGCCCTCCTCTGGGTGACAACCTGTTAAGTATTTGAAGAGTCTTTGTTCTGGCTACACAGCTTGGAGTTCCTCCTCCTCCTCCTCTGGGATTTGTGGAATTCTTAGCTGCAGGCTTTCTGAATGCAGCCTCTGCACCCCTGGAAGTCTTGCAGCATTACAGAGGATGCTGTCATGCAGCTTCCTCAGTCTAAAAGTTGCTGCCCAATATCCCCCGGCAATGTTGCAAGGGATCCGTCCTGGGACGCACCTTGCAGACTGCACAGCGCAGCCAGTCAGGAAGGGCAGCAACATGATGTCCCGGACGTGCCCTGCGCAGCGGGCCATGCAGGAGAAACAAACTGCCAACCCCTCCCTCCCTCCCTCCCCCCTCCCCCCACCAGTGACTCCTTAACCAACTTGGATCTGGGTGCAAGAGGGAAGTTACAGGGGGCTACGTGGTAGTCAATCTCCATGAAGGGGTCTTGGTTATCATGCCTTGAGTGCAAGCAAAAATTGTGGGGGGGGGGGGAGGGGGAGGTAATCTCGATTAATATGGAATTAAGGATCATGATGTTGTACAAGCCCCCAGAGAGACCGGAAGGTGGGACCCCAAGCAGGGAGATTCCTTTGGGCCAGGGAGGCAGGGAACCAACAAAGCCCACCCAGCCCTGTCCAGGGCTGCCTGACCTTGCTGAGCTACTATGCATCGCCTCGCCAGTCAAGGGAAGGACACCATGCTTGTGAAGCTGATTTAGAAACAGCCGCAGCCCGTGCCTCCCCGCAGCCCCAGTTTCCCTCACCCCGATGATCTGGAGGGCTATTCACGCAGCATGCTCTTTTAGCAACCCAAATCTCCTTTGCCTCGGGACGCTACACGCGCTATTTGGCGAAGGCGTGCGATCTGGGTATTTTCAAAAGAGCATTTCTGTTAGGTGGCAGAATAGCTCTTGCTGAACCCGTTGTATTTGGGCACAGTGACTTAATTCTGCACTGCCACCATGAGCGCAATCCAGAGTCACCCCCCCCACCCCGGGTCTAGGAGATATAGGAACACAGGAAGGCTGCCTTATAGAATCGCTGAAGAGTAGAGTTGGAAGGGGCCCATAAGGCCATCGAGTCCAATCCCCTGCTCAATGCAGGAATCCACCCTAAAGCATCCCTGACAGACAGGTGAGTCAGAAGCTTGGGTCCATCTACCCTAGGGTGACCATATGAAAAGGAGGACAGGGCTCCTGTATCTTTAACAGTTGCACAGAAAAGGGAATTTCAGCAGGTGTCCTTTGTATATATGGAGAACCTGGTGAAATTCCCTCTTCATCACAACAGTTAAAGCTGCAGGAGCTATACTAGAGTGACCAGATTTAAGAGGGCAGGGCTCCTGCAGCTTTAACTGTTGTGATGAAGAGGGAATTTCACCAAGTTCCTCATATATACAAATGACACCTGCAGAAATTCCCTTTTCAATACAACTGTTAAAGATACAGGAACCCAGTCCTCCTTTTCACAGGGCCACCCTAATCTAGCCCAGTATTGTCAGCACTGACTGGCAGCAGCTTTCCAGGGTTTCAGGCGGGATCCCTTTCCTTGCCCTACCCGGAGAAGCCGGGCATCGAACCTGGGACCTTCTAAACGCAAAGTATGTGCTCTATCACACTGAGCTATGGCCCCTGCTGCCAGCCTGTGTTTAGAGCCCTGACAGGGATCTGTGTAGAAAACCCGACTAGGCCTCACCACCCAATACCTACTTCAGCTTGGCTCTAGCATGTGCCCACCCGCAAATGTCCCTGCTCTGATGCTTTGTTTCTCCTGCAATTCTGGGCCTTTTCCTGGCACTGCGGCTCAGCTGCTGGCCTCCTGCCACAGACAGGAACTGTCTTGCCTCCAGTCCCAGCCAAGGCAGCATCACGGACGGAGGCTGGGCAGGAAGGCAGGCAGGTGGGTGGGTGGAAGAGAGCACCTCTCCTGTCATTGGGGGATCTGGAGTTTGTTGGTTGGTTTGGAGCCATGGGATTCCCAGCTCACATTCAAAGCAAAACAAGGGGCAATGTCAAACTTGCATATGTTTAAATAACTGAATACATGTAAATGAGCCATGATCCAAGGTTCATTCTCTCTCTCACACACACACACCGGCCTCGAATGCCCCCTTCCAATCAACTGTCACTGTCTGGCCACGCTAGTTGGGAAGCAGCTCCGTTTCCATGGTGACAGGTGCCATGGAAACACCATCACGGAGCGATGGGCCTGTTTGTCTGAGTCCTGCTTGCCAAAGAACGGCGCCGATTCAGATTTATCCCTCCTGCCCATCATACCTGGCAAGAAAAGGGCAGGCATCCGACGCAGGGATGTCGTGGGGAAAAGCTCCAGGGAAGGAAAAGGCGAAGAGGAAAGGGTGCTGTCTCAGGACCAAGAAACGTGGGGCCCTCCTTGGCTCAGGGTTTACGCTCCCTAGCTCAGGCCTACTTGAAGGGCGAATTCCCACCAGAGCTCAGCTCTAGAATCTCCCTTTATGCAAATAAACCGTGGGACATGCGACATGCTAATAAAGAGAGCACTTCTGAGCATGCACAGAATGCCTTCCTCCCAATACTAAGAAATAACAGACAGCTCCTACGCATCTGACTCTCCTGCCACTTCACACACTATGGATGTCCTACACAGAAAGTGCTTCCCTGTAAAACAACAACAATATGCCATCCACATTCAGATGTGTTTACCATGCAAACATCCCACATGGAAGTGCTTTCTGTGTAAGACATTTGCTGCGTGTGGAGCAGCCCTGAGTGGGCAGAGCTTTCGGTTCCCAGAAACAAATGCTGAATTTGTTCATAGTATAAAGCGTCAGGCTGCAAAAATGACATCAAAAGGATGCAGACTGCACATTATGCAGATTCCGGCTGGACATCAGGAAAAACTTCCTGACCGTTAGAGCAGTATGACAATGGAACCAATTACCTAGGGAGGTTGTGGGCTCTCCCACACTCGAGGCCTTCAAGAGGCAGCTGGACAAGCATCTGTCAGGGATGCTTTAGGGTGGATTCCTGCACTGAGCAGGGGGTTGAACTCGATGGCCTTGTAGGCCCCTTCCAACTCTGCTATTCTATGATTCTATGATCAGATATTCCCCTGCCAGAAATTTAAACGACGTACCACTAGCGCCACATTCCCTGTGCTCTGGGCCTGTCAATGCCACTCACACTGACCTGAATTCTTTCCCTCTGAAGAACTCCCAGCCCGCCCCCTTCCTTCCCCCAGAGTGGCAGGACGGCAGGGCGAAGTGACAGTTCAGAGGATGGCGCATGCGTGGAACGCTCCCTTCCCCCAGCGCCCTTCTCGAAGCCTCACGCCCCTTCCCTGCCAGCTGGAGGCTGGCATGACCCTTCCAGAAGGCCTGGGGAGGCAGAGTTGTCATTGCTCACCTTCAGTGACAGACAATGGGCTATAAAAAAAATATGTGCAGACCTCTGAATGAACTCAGACATGCCCATGAGCAACGAGTCGCTCTTCTTCCCAGAGAGAAATGGCATTCCCAAACCAGGGAGTGAAGAGAGAGAGAGGGCATGGCTGAGAAAGGGAGGATTTGCTGGGGCAGCTGGTAAGATGGGAGGCAGCGCCAACTACAACCCCCCCCCCCACGATACTGAAAAGTGTTCTCCATTTAAGTGGATTTGCATATTCACCCACACGATGTCCACAGTGCTTCATACAGGCGATGCCATTCCCCACATGGCCAGACGTGCATGTGGACCTCTCGTCGCTGGTACTATGCTTGCCTACGTACTTATGCCGTGCCACCTAAGAAAAGCTGTGAGGTCTAAAACGTGGCCTGGAACCAGGATATGTGTTCCTGGAAAATCCTGGATTGCAGAGACCCCAGCGTGCATTGCCTGTGGTGGGTGGTAGCAGGGAGGACATTCAATATACTTCGGGAGAAATGCAGTCTTCTCCATGGTAAATGAACTTGTGAACCCATCTTTAGTGATCATAGAATCATAGAATAGCAGAGTTGGAAGGGGCCTACAAGGCCATCGAGACCAACCCCCTGCTCAAGGCAGGAATCCACCCTAAAGCATCCCCGACAGAGGGTTGTCCAGCTGCCTCTTGAAGGCCTCTAGTGTGGGAGAGCCCACAACCTCCCTAGGTCACTGGTTCCATTGTCGTACTGCTCTAACAGTCAGGAAGTTTTTCCTGATGTCCAGCTGGAATCTGGCTTCCTTTAACTTGAGCCCGTTATTCATGACAACCTTTTAAGTATTTGAAGAGTGGTCTCATGTCTCCCCTCAGCCTTCTCTTCTCCAGGCTAAACATGCCCACTTCTTTCAGTCTCTCTTCCTAGGGCTTTGTTTCTCACGTTTCAGAGGAAGTGTAAAGTCTCCTGCATCCAGGCAGTCAGGGGGTCTCCCCTCAATCTCCTCTTCTCCAGGCTAAACATGTGAATCCATTTTAACTGTGCTTTCATGCTAATGACCAGAATAGTGAAATGACACACCGATCCCACACATTCTATTTTTATTTGATTGCTAGATTTCCTTCTTCTATTCTCTCCCAACTTTCAGCGTACGAGGAAGAGCCCAACGGCAGCTATCCCACGAAGCTGATGGGTGGGAGATTCAGGACAGATAAAAGGAAGTACTTCTTCACACAGCGCGTAGTTAAATTAGGAACTCACTACCACAAGATGTAGTGATGGGCACCCATTGGGATGGCTTTAAAAGGGGGTTGGATAAATTCCTGGAGGCGAAGGCTATCCATGGCTACTAGCTTTGATGGCTATGTGCTACCTCCAGTATCCGAGGCAGGAAACTCCTGTGGAACATGGGTGGGAGGGTGCTGTTGCACCACGTCCTGCTTTGTTGGTCCCTGGTTGACAGCGGGAGTGCTGGACCAAATGGACCCTCGGTCTGATCCAGCATCAGGGCTCTTCTTATGTTCTTAACAATAAGTTAGCTAAAGACCATTAAAACTAAACACTGAAATCCAATAACGCAACCCATAAAACCATAATAATGGCAGATTATGGGTATTTATGGGTGAGGTAGAGTATCTAATCCAATTTACGGATTGTGAGTGTGGGAGGGAGGGAGGGAGTCGTTCCACTGGGTTCTTCCTGCCAACTACTCTTACACGGGAGCTTTTATGTGGGAGGCGGAAGATCAATCTCAAAACCCATAGTTGTGGAGCTGTTGTCCTCTGGAGGCACAGCAGAAACAGAGCGTTTTTTCAAAGCATCCAGATCTTTATATATATATATATAAAGCTTGGTCTTTAGCAACTAGACTTCAGCAGGAAAGGGGGATTTTAATCTGGCCTCCCGGCCTTGCTGTGTTTAACTGTTTTGTAAGTGCTGCTGCTGCCTCCCTTGAGCCATGGGGAGACCACAGCAACAGAGCGCACGCATTTTATGTAGGAAGCCCTCGGTTCAATTCACCCACATCTCTGCTCAAAAGAATAGTTGGGCTGCAGAGACCCCCGTGTGAAACCTTGGGCTGCCCACAACAGTTGGAAGAGGCAGCCTTGGGTCTCGTGTGAGCCGTAGGGCAGCCTATCTAGCCAGGAATGGCGGAACACCTTGTGCCCAAGAGGGATGACAGGCAGACCAAAAAGCTGAGGGGGCCCCTAGCCGCCATTGGGCAGGACCACACATCTCCAGGAAACGCTCAGCGAGCATCACAGCCCATCGAAAGCAACGCGCTGCAGCAGAATCAGCCCAGATTGCTCCTTGCTGCTGTGGCACAGCTGGGAAATGTCCTTAGATAAGGGGGGGGCGGGGAGAGAAGAGCCACCTGTGCTGATGTTGCAACTGCCTGTTTCAGCGCAGAAATGGGGACACGGCTGGTGTCGCTTCATGGAGGGGCAAAGAGGGCGTAGAGGTGGGAAGCGGCGGCGGCGGCGGCGCCTCTCCCCTGGCCAAACTCGGTGGGTCTTTCCAGCATCCCCCCCTGCAGCATCTGGAGGCTACGTGACACGCCCCCCCCGCCCCACCCTTGCTCCTGGGTCTCGGCTGACCCCCCCCCCTCTCCCCAGGGCCCTCTGCCCAAAGTCGGCCCCTGCTGGCACTGCAGCAGCACATCCCGCCCCTCCAACCTCCTCCAGGCCGCAGCTCCCATCAACCCCAGCGATGATGGGAACTGCAGTCCGACGCACCCGGCAAGCTAGCCGTGCATCCTCTCCATCCCCCACCCTCCAATTCAGCCCCTCTTGCGTGCGTATGGTGGTGGTGTGGCGAGGATGCTCTGGAAGCCGAAGAGCAACCAGTGATGCCACACCGGCGGACCCCCCCCCCCCCGCGCCATTGCCCCCTTCCTCTGCGCCCCACAGCCCGTGCCAAGATGGGCCCCCTCCTCCTCCTCCTCCTCCTCCTCGCGAGCATCGCCGCCGCCGCCGCGCCTTGCCTGGGGGCTGCTGCTGCTGCTGCCGCCCAGGGGCCCTTCCTCCGCCCTCTCCGCCTCCTCCTCCTGGGCGGCATCCTTCTTGAAGAGGGTGTAGAAGATGTAGACGAGCAGCGAGTAGAAGGCGTACATGGGGCGGCTGGCCGGGCTCCCTCTCGCTCTCTCTCGCGCGCGCGCCTGCTCCGCGGCCCCCGCCTCCTGCTCGGGCGCGGGCGATGCCGGGTGCGGGGTGCCGCGGGCCGGGCGCGCCCTCCGCGTCCGCAGCCTGATGCGCGGGGCCGGCCGGCCAGCCAGCGCCCGTCGAGCGCGCCCCCTCGGGCCTCCCCGCCGCCTGCAGGCAGCACGACGCCCCACGGGGCGCAGAGAGGCGGCCGGGCCGCTGGGGGGCGGCGGCTCCTCCGCCAGGGCCGCGGATGCGCAGCCAAGGCAGGCGGGCTCCGGAAGAGCGAGCTGCTGGCCCCCGCCCCGAAGGGACTGCAACCCCCTGCATGCCAAACACGTGCTTTGCTTGAGCGGGGGGTGGTGGTGATGGGGGGGTTGTAGAGACCACCAAGGTAGAGACCCAGGGTGGTTTGGGTCTACCTCTCCCACCAGCCCTCACCATTAGGACTGCTGGCTAGAGCTGATGGTAGTTGTAGGCTAAACAGTCTGGAGGGCAGGGGCGGTGCCGGACTATTTTGCGCCCTAGGCAAGGTGAGCTACTTTCACCGCCCCCTCCCCCACGCCCCCCAAAGATGCCAACTTTGATTTTTAAGAACAGATGTTTCCTGGAAAAAATAAGAAGCACAAAACTTGAAACTGCTAAATTTATTTTAAAGTGCAAGAAATACGTCATGCCAATTATAGCAAACAAATTGGAAAGGAACGTCTATGGATCTAAAATGCATTATTTAATAGGAATATCACCTCCAAATCATCCCCCCAACTCACACACGTGCGCACGCACACACTCAGCATCACTGACTCCAAACAAACACGCATGAACACATGCCTTCACTCAAAGACCCCATGCATCCCATGCACCCATACATTCTCTCTCTCTCTCTCTCTCTTCCAGCGCCTTCCGAAGTCCAAACGTGGAGCTGCCCCACCCCCACCCCAGCATCTCGCCCACCCAGGCCCAGCTGAATCCTCAGGCCGGGCGGCTCACAGCCAACGCGCATGAGTGCTGCGCTGTGCCCGGCGCCCCTCGTAGCTTGGCGCTCTAGGCGGCCACCTGAGAGGCCTCTATGGCCCTGCTGGAGTGGCACAATTCCACACACACACACACACACACACACACACACACACACACCCCATAGACTCCTTTGCAGTCTCTCTGGGGCATTGCAAGGAATCTGTATACAGTGTGTGTGTGTGTGTGTGTGTGTGTGTGTGTGTGTGTGTAATTCCATGCTTCTGTGGTTTGCAACCCAGTATGCAGTCTCTGAGAGGGGCAGCCCACTATTTCTACTTGGCAGTAGAGCAGAGGCCGTTGCCACATCCTTGGCAACAGCTGCTCCTCCCATAGATGGGCACTTGTGCAAGGATGGAACTGGGCTGCCGGGAGAGATTCGTCAACTTAACAGTCTTCCAGAATTTAAGAAAGCCATAAAGACTGATCTCTTCCGGCAGGCCTATCCAGTTGAATTTTAAGATGCCTTTTTTTAATAGTGTGCTGCTTTTAATGATGCACTGGCTTTAAATGTTTGAATTAGTTGTATGTATTTTATGGTGTTTTTCTTTGTGTTGTACCCCGCCTTGATCCAGAGGCAGAGGCGGGAAACAAATTATTATTATTATTAATTATTATTATTATTATTATTATCCATCAGCCAGTGTGGCAAAGCTTCCCTTTGCTTGCACACAAAATGCACTTTCCTCCACCTGTGATATGTGGTCCCTATGCCCAAGCGATACCACACCACCAGAGCCCCATGGGAGCCACTACCAACTCCTGTCATTCAGGTGTTAAAAGGTGCAGGATCCCTGTGGGGAAAGAACTTGGCGATTCTGTGCATGGGATTAGCAGAATCCACCCAAAGGTCTCTTTCCTGCTAGAATTCATCCAGTCCAGCATGCGGCTTCCAACACTTCTTGGAAGGTGGCACATGGCACACAAAGAGGCCTGCAGCCAACACCCTCCCCATAGCTCCTTGCAATTCAGAGGTCTTCTGCCCTGGAGAGTATCTGTTGATGGGCCTTCTGGCATCCGACTGGGCCTTATTTAATTATTTATTTATTGCAGTTTTATATCCAAAGCTCTTTGGGCGGTTTACAAAAATTTAAACCATAAAAAACGTTCAAAATATAAAACCAACAGCATAAAAGCATAATATAAAATACAATATAATGACACAACCAAGATAAAATCAAGCAGCAATGCAGAAATTACTACAGATTTAAAATTAAAACAGCAAAGTTAAAATTAAATTGCTTAACTGTTAAAATGGTAAGAAGATAAAAAGGTCTTCACCTGGCGTCTAAAAGAATATAGTGTAGGTGCCAGGCGAACGTCCTTAGGGAGCTCATTCCACAGCCGGGGTGCCACAGCGGAGAAGGCCCTGCTCCTGGTAGCTACCTGACTTTAAAAGCCAGCTAAGTGACTGTTCATTTTGTGGAAGTAAGTCCCTTATTGCAACCCTCCCACTGCAAGGCCTCAGTTGTGATAGTGTTCTCCCCCAAACTGCAATTCTCCCCTGGAAAAGAAGAAAGGCAGGAACTTTATTGAGACAAGCTGGTTTTTAAAATTCTTTCAAGTAGGGTGACCCTATGAAAAGGAGTAATATATAAGGTGCCTGAAAGCATGCAACTACCCAACACACTAGTGAAGAGAGATGATCAACAAGAAACCCATTTATTTACAATTATACAAAAGTTATAAAAAGGCTGATGTATCTCATAGTAGTTTAACAATAGTGGCGTTGGGTACTATATTACAATAACACAATAATTGGAATGTTTTTAACTTTTGTAAACCACCCAGAGAGCTTTGGCTACGGGGCAGCATATAAATGTAATAAATAAATAAACAAACAAACAAATTGTTTCATAGAATCATAGAATAGTAGAGTTGGAAGGAACCTATAAGGCCATCGAGTCCAACCCCCGTCTCAATGCAAGAATCCACCCTAAAGCATCCCTGACAGATGGTTGTCCAGCTGCCTCTTGGAGGCCTCTGGTGTGGGAGAGCCCACAACCTCCCTAGGTAACTGGTTCCATTGTCGTACTGCTCTAACAGTCAGGAAGTTTTTCCTGATGTCCATCTGGAATCTGGCTTCCTTTAACTTGAGCCCGTTATTCCGTGTCCTGCACTCTGGGTGGATCGAGAAGGGATCCTGGTCCTCCTCTGTGTGACAACCTTTCAAGTCTTTGAAGAGTGCTATCATGTCTCCCCTCCATCTTCTCTTCTCCAGGCTAAACAGGCCCAGTTCTTTCAGTCTCTCTTCATAGGGCTTTGTTTCTAGACCCCTGATCATCCTGGTTGCCCTCCTCTGAACACGCTCCAGCTTGTTTGTGTCCTTCTTGAATTGTGGAGCCCAGAACTGAACGCAATACTCTAGATGAGGCCTAACCAGGGCCGAATAGAGAGGAACCAGTACCTCACGTGATTTGGAAGCTATACTTCTATTAATTCAGCCCAAAATAGCATTTGCCTTTCTTGCAGCCATATTGCACTATTGGCTCATATTCAGCTTGTGATCTACAACAATTCCAAGATCTTTCTCGTTTGTAGTATTGCTGAGCCAAGTGTCCCCCATCTTGTAACTGTGCATTTGGTTTCAAGATGGGGGATACTTGGCTCAGCAATACTACAAACGAGAAGGATCTTGGAATTGTTGTAGATTGCAAGCTACAACAGAGTCCAGCACTCTGTTCACACAGTGGCCGACCAGCTGTCAGCCAGGGACTCGCAAGCAAGAAGAAATGAGGACTTCAATAAATTAGGTTCAGCCTGGTGTTATGCAGGTTTCAGGTTATTCCTCGGAGTCTTGGGACAAAGAAGCATGTAATGGAAACCTGTTCTCCACATTTAAAAAAAATTAAAATCCAGTTGTTTTTCAGATTTGTCTCCAACCTTAGGCGAAATGCCCAGGCTGCTTGGTACGCAGAGAACGATGATAAAGAGAGACGTAGCAGTTTTTATATTAACAAAGCTGGAGGTTAATTTTGGGTAGCTCCTAGGGGTGGGGGGGAAGGAAAGAGAAACCAAATTGGGTGGAAGGAAACTATGCCTTTAAAACAAGCGCAGTCTTCTGTTGGCAGAAACACATCTGCCTCCAGTTGTAGGGTCCCACGCTTGAGTGGCTTGTCTTGAGGGACCCTCAGAACTCACAGGCTCCGCCCCCTTCATTAACTTCAGGTGCGTCATCCCTGCAGGCCGCTGTTTTGGGACCTGGGTGGGCTTGGATGTCCAGGGCCTGGCCAGCATGCAGAGGTTGCAAGCCACAGAGAAAGGACTGCTGCTGGGCTTTCTTCTGCCTCTTCCTGCGAGGCTGGGTACTGGGTGCCTGCAGAGAGGAATGGCCAGTCAAAATTAGGGGCACATAGCCCAGCTCAACTTTGCCAACAAGGCTTTCTGCAGGGAACAATTACATGGCTTGGGACCACAATACCTGACGGAACGCCTCTCCCGACATGAACCTACCCGTACACTGCGCTCAACATCTAAGGTCCTCTTCCAAGTGCCTACTCTGAAGAAACTCGGAAGATGGCACCAAGGGAGAGAGCCTTTTCAGTGGTGCCCCCCCCCAATTATGGAATGATCTCCCCGATGGGGCTCGCCTGGTGCCAACATTGTAATCTTTTCGGCACCAGGTCAAGACTTTTCTCCCAGGCATTTAACAATGCTAAGTTTGTTTGTTAATGGACCCCAGAACTGTTGTTTTTAAATGGATACTGTTATTTTTATACTGTTTATGTTTTTGATGGTATAAAATCTTGTATACTTTTTAAGGTTCATTGTTTTTAACTTTTGTAAACCGCCCAGAGAGCTTTGGCTATGGGGCAGCATATAAATGTAATAAATAAATAAATAAATAAATAAACAAACAAACAATTGTTTCATAGAATCATAGAATAGTAGAGTTGGAAGGGACCTATAAGGCCATTGAGTCCAACCCCCTGCTCAATGCAGGAATCCACCTTAAAGCATCCCTGACAGAGGGTTGTCCAGCTGCCTCTCGAATGCCTCTAGTGTGGGAGAGCCCACAACCTCCCTAGGTCAGGGGTTCCATTGCCGTACTTCTCTTACAGTCTGGAAGTTTTTCCTGATGTCCAGCTGGAATCTGGCTTCCTTTAACTTGAGCCCGTTATTCCGTGTCCTGCACTCTGGGAGGATTGAGAAGAGATCCTGGCCCTCCTCTGTATGACAACCTTTTAAGTATTTGAAGAGTGCTCTCATGTCTCCCCTCAATCTTCTCTTCTCCAGGCTAAACATGCCCAGTTCTTTCAGTCTCAAGACTTGGGGCCAGGTTATCTGCCTCCTCCCATATGTACCTGCCCGGACCCTAAGGTCATCCCCAGGGGTCCTTCTCCGGGAGCCCCTGACAAAGGAAGTGAGGCAGGTGGCTACTAGGAGGAGGGCCTTCTCTGCTGTGGCACCCCGGCTGTGGAATGAGCTCCCTAAGGAGTTCGCTTGGCACCTACATTATATGCTTTTAGACGCCAGGTGAAGACCTTTTTATTCTCCCAGCATTTTAACAGTCTATAAATAAATTTTAACTTTGTGTTTTAAATTTGTAATTTTGCATTGCTGCTGTTTTTCTCTGGTTGAGCTTTTATATTGTATTTTATGTTATGGTTTTATACTGTTATTTTATACTTTGAATGTTTTTAATTTTTGTGAACCACCCAGAGAGCTCCGGCTATTGGGCGGTATAGAAATGTAATAAATAAATAAATAAATAAAAATATTTTTTTTAAAAAAATACGCCATTACATGGGCAGTTAGGATATTCAGCCCCACCTTGTGCATTACTTTGCGCTGACACTGAATCCCATCTTCCATTCTCTTTCCCAACACCCAGTTTGGAAAAAAACTCTTTTGACTTGCAGAGGAGGAAAGACGCTCTCTTCTCTCACCTTGGCTTGACGTTTCTTGACCTGGAAGAAGTCAGTCACGCGCTGCTTCCGCCCTCGGCCGCCCTTCGTCACGGGGCCAGGCGACTGGGTTTGGGCTTGCTTCAGGCGGGTCTCTCGCCACTTTTTCATCCGGCCGCGAATCCGGCTCTCTCTGTGAAAGAGGGGCTCAGGTCAAAGGCTCAAGGCAGCAGCAAAACTAGCAAACAAGGGAAATGGATGGGAAAGCCAGGAGATGGAGCTTTTTCAAGGATTGGGCCACGTTGTGCAAAGACCTCCGTGTCCTATTTCAAGTGGTGGCTCCTGTCAAACGAGTCACATCCAAGCCACAGCAACGTGCACACTGCTCCTGTGGCACCAGAAGACGTGTGTTCTAGTGGCTGTTGCATTTCAAAGCATTCTGGAAGGAGACTGAACCCTCTTAAAAAGCAGGCCATTTTAAGGAAGAAGGAAAAGACGGGCTGGTTCGAGTCAAACTTTCATCAAGTCCAGCAGCTACATCATTTGGGGCAAATGCAGCCATGCAAGCCTCCCTGCCAGCCCCCAGCCCCCTGCTTTCTCCTGGGCTCCACCCATCTTTCTCAGCCCCGCCCCTCCACAGCCCCACTTCCCCCTGGCCAGCTGAACAACACAGATGGGTCAAGAGCAGCAGAGGTTTCAGCCTTTCCTCCCTGTGTTTGCAAGGAAGAGAGCGCCTGGGCTTTCAGAGAAGGGAAACTGGGTGCAACTTCCCCCACCAGAGGGGCTGTCAGGGAAGGGGGGCGGTTAAGACGCCATTGCCAAAATTCTCCCCTTTACTCTGTCCCCTGTTCACCACCAGCCAATTCACCACCAGCCTTCTCATCTCAGTTCCCCACTTTCCTCTCTCTGCCTTCTAGCCTGCGGCCTCCTCTGCCAGGGACAGCCGCCGCCTCCTGCTAGTCACAGCCGCCCCCCTCTTTTCAAGAACCTTCGAAGCCAGCCCAGGCAGGCAGCCGCACCTTGCTCCCAGCCGACCTCCCCCCCCCCCTTCCCGGCCCTCATTAGCCATGTTTTCATTCCTGAGCTTCTCGCCTTCATTCTCGCCTTGTCCATCTGACCTGCACCGTGAAGGACTCCGGGTCTGTGTGTCGAGGAAATGTGTGAATGGGCTATTTTATCTGTGCCCACCCTGTTTTGATGTAAGGCCTTTCTATTAGAAATTAAGTTCTATAGCAATTTGACCCAAACTGTAGCCGAAAATATATTGAGTAACACTTGCTCAACCAACAAATGTTGACATATTAGTCAGAGTGTGAGCCTCCGGCGAGGACAGGAAGGGTAGTAACCACAAAGGAACAGATGTTCCAGGATTGCAATACCCATCTACGTGTTGTTTTTCTAGTCTTAGAATTATCTGCACTCTGCAAATGCATAAATGCCTTGTCTATCATTGGTTACTGCATTGCAAAACTGTATTATGATTGGTTTATTATATGAGGAAGTTCTGTTGTTGCTTCTGAGGATGTTACCCTATAAGTATCTTAGCTTTGTCTGCAACTAGTGGGCAGTCCTTCAGATTCTCTAGGGCAGCCTTCCTCAACCTGGGGCGCTCCAGATGTGTTGGACTACAACTCCCAGAATGCCCCAGGCTGGGGCATTCTGGGAGTTGTAGTCCAACACATCTGGAGCGCCCCAGGTTGAGGAAGGCTGCCCTAGGGTTTGCCACCTTGCAGCACTGCAGGCTGCTCGTCATAAAACTTTTCCAAGATGAGAGAAATGGTGTCTTGGGAGTCTTTGACCGCCACTCAGCGAACCAAAGGAACCTGCCCTTTTGGGCTCCTCCACATGTGACACCCTCATTTATGCACAGCCCCTGGCACATGGCGAGTGCTAAATAAGTGATGCACTGGGAACAGGAGCAAGGCGGTCAGATGCAAATGGAGTCAAAAGTGCGGGGGGGAGGGAGGGGCGGCAGAGAAAGAATCCCCGCCGCGGCCTCCGTACTGAGAAGGTGTTGGCAAGACCAGCCGCGGCCTGGGCAAGGAAGCGACGGCCCACCCTGCCCAAAGCCACCCCAGCACCTGCCCAGGCCCCGCCTCACTGGCCAGGCCCAGGGAGGCCGCACTCACTTCATGTGCTTCTCGTGAGACAGGAACTGCACCAGCCCCTCCTCATCGGGCTCTCTCCATTCCAGCACCACCTGGCCCGGCTCGGCCACCTCTGGCTGCAGAAAGAGCCGTCGCGTCTCCTCCAGGGCCCACCTGTCCGGCAGCGGATGTTTCTGCCAAGAAGAACACCGTCAGGACTTGAACAGTCACCAGCGGGAGGGAACGATCCGCGTCCTTCACCCCTCCGCCTGCCTAGGGCCAGGAGTGGCTAAATTAGCCTTCCCCAACATGGTGCCCTCCAGCTGGGTGCCCTCCAGCTGGGTTGGACTGAAACGCCAATCGTTCCTGACTGCAATCCAACCTGGCTGGAGGGCAACAGGTTGGGCTAAATGACCACCTCAGGAACCTGTCAATTAAAACCAGCGACGAAGGCCCTTTTTCAGTTTCCCCCTTCCACATGTGAAGCTAGACAGGTGGCTACTAGAGGGAGGGCCTTTTCTGTGGTGGCCCCCCATTGCTTTAGAGCTTCCATCCTAGGAAGGTTTCTATGTCTGTCATTTAGACACCCTGATGCACAGCGATGGGTCCAGTGAAGCTTTTCCCATCATTTCATCTCCATGCTAGGAACAATCATAGAATCATAGAATAGTAGAGTTGGAAGGGGCCCATAAGGCCATCGAGTCCAACCCCCTGAGGTATTCACTGGCTTCACAAGGTGAAGTTCTGTGATTCGGGCTGTTAAAAGCATAGGAGTGGGGCTAATAAAGTGGGCCCGTGCCCCACAGACTTCTGCAAAAAAAAAAACCCCACATCCTTATCACAGCTGACACTGGCCAAGGGGGAGGATGGAGGTTGTGGGGCTTACGAGGAAGGAAAGACACGACCCCTGGTACCTCACGGCTGGTGTGCTGCAGAATCTCCTCGATGGTCCCGTGTTGCTGCATCAGCTTCAGGGCCTTTTTGGGGCCCAGTTTGGAGATCTTTCCACAGTAATCACAGCCCAGCAGGATGCAGAGGTCCACAAACTGCATTTGGGAAAGGGAAGCCGGGCGGGGAAGGGAGGGGAGGGGATGCCAGGCGCGAGGAGGGAGAATCATAGAATCATAGAATAGCAGAGTTGGAAGGGTCCTACAAGACCATTCAGTCCAACCCCCTGCTCAATGCAGGAATCCACCCTAAAGCATCCCTGACAGAGGGTTGTCCAGCTGCCTCTTGAAGGCCTCTAGTGTGGGAGAGCCCACAACCTCCCTAGGTCACTGATTCCATTGTTGTACTGCTCTAACAGTCAGGAAGTTTTTCCTGATGACCAACTGGAATCTAGCTTCATAGAATCATAGAATAGCAGAGTTGGAAGGGGCCTACAAGGCCATCGAGTCCAACCCCCTGCTCAATGCTGGAGGGAGAAGAGATCAGGTTATCGCCCAGTCCTAGTCCTGCCGTGACCCCCTCCCTGCACCCTGCTCCCAGTCTGTGGAATTCCAGGAGGAAACTGCAGGCGACAATGAAGCAACGCTGCAGATAAGGGCAGGTGACAAAGTGGGAGCAAAGCAACGTCATTGGGTGCCACGTGCGTAAATCTGAGGATTCATTTCAAAGGAACGGCTCAGCCGGCCCAGAGCGAGAACGTACAAAAGGGGGGACGTGAGAGGACCCGAGACGGAGCCTTGTGTCTGCTCCGGTCTCCCATCCACAAAGAGATGCACGGAAGGCCAGCCAACAAGGGGGATTCACCTCGTGAATCGTGGCCATTGTCGATCTCGGCCTGAGACATCCTGGACCAACCCGCCTCCCGAAAACCGGTGTTGGTGAGCTGCAACGCCAGCAGCTTGAAGCATTGACAAGGCCGGTCCTTGCACAAGGGGGAGGGTACATGTGGCCCTCCAGATGGTGTCGGACTGCATCTCCCGTCAGCCCTAGCCAGCATAGACAACCGTGAAGGATGATGGGAGTTGCAGTCCAATGACATCTGCAGAATGGCACACTTCGCATCCCTACCTTACATCAAAACATGTAGAGATGGAGAAACAACAGCCGGTCCAGGAGCGGAGAGGAACAAAGGGGCCATTTTGGGAGGGCGGGAGAAGAAAAGGAGTCCAGCACCCTGAGGCCCCCTCACCTGCTCCTGAGTCATGCTTAGTTTTTGCAGAACCACGGGCAAGGAGATCTCTTCCAAGTCACTAGAAAAAGCAGAACAAACCACAGAGGAGCGTTTTTTTATCTCGGGGAAAGCAGCAGAGACCCCCTGCGTGCCTCCCCTCTACCCTGCAACAGCCAGCCAAGGAAATCCCTATTCCGTGGCTTGTTCCAGAGGGTTGAGCCTTGGCTCAAGAGCCCAATTCCCTGTTGCATTCACCAGCTCAAGAGGAGATGTTACCAGAGGGGACCAGATCAAAACGCACCCCGTTTTGTCTCCACACTACCCCCTTGACGCAAAGGGCTTCCCCGTATTCAGCAGGCTTGGAGTCTTCCTCCCCCCTCCCCCCCCACTTGTTTTTGCTGGTTGCTTCACTTTTTTATTTATTTATTACACTTATATACCACTCCCATAGCCAGGGCTCTCTGGGCGGTTTACAGAAATTCTAAAATTGAGATAAAAACAAGTACACAAAATTTAAAATTTTAAAACACAGAACATATACACATAAAGCATTAAAAACTGTTTAAAAAGTAATCATGTGGGTGATTAAGATGTGCTGCCATATGCCTGGGCAAAGAGGAAAGTCTTAACCTGGCGCCAGAAAGATAGCAGCGTTGGCACCAGGCGAACCTCGTCAGGGAGATTTTTCCATAGTCTGGGGGCCACCACCGAAAAGGCCCTGTCCCTCGTTGCCACACTCCGAGCCTCTCTCGGAGTAGGCATCCGGAGGGGGACCTTAGATGGTGAACGTAGTGACCGGGTATATTCACATATGTTTCCATTTGATCTTCTTGCAGTCCAAGGCACTCCAACACCACAGTTCAAAAGCATCTATCTTCCTTCGCTCAGCTTTCCTTATGGTCCAGCTCTCGCAGCCATAGGTTACTACGGGGAATACCACTGCTTTAACTCTGCGGACCTTTGTTGTCAGTGTGGAGTCTCTGCTCTTAACTATTTTATCAAGATTTGTCATTGCTCTCCTCCCAAGAAGTAAACGTCTTCTGATTTCCTGGCTGCAGTCAGCGTCTGCAGTAATCTTTGCGCCCAGAAATACAAAGTCTGTCACTGCCTCCACGTTTTCTCCCTCCATTTGCCAGTTATCAATCAAGCTGATTGCCATAATCTTGGGTTTTTTGAGGTTTAACTGCAACCCAGCTTTTGCACTTTCTTCTTTCACCTTCGTCACCTCAGCTGTGTCCCCAACATGCCTTGACCGCTCACCTGTAACACCACCATGCTCAGTGATTTTCTCCTAAAATTAGAGATCCTGAGGCTGAAATGTGCTTGGAAGCTACACAATCTGATCTGGAAACCTCTCCCTCTTCCTCAGATCTGTGGGATCTGGTTGTGGTTACTCAGGCGTGAGAGAAAGGCACTCTGTACATGCCCAGGGATTATGTGATTTCTTCTCATGTTCCAAGGCTGAGCCTTGGAACAAATAAACTCATGTCTGGCAAGCTCACCCATTCTTAGCGTTGAGATGGCGGAGCAGCAGCACGCTCCCGAAAGGCAAGGCGTCCATGTCTTCTGTGGCTGTGCAGGACGCGTGCCCGGACTTCACCAGAGCTGCGCAAGTAGCTTCTGCCTCAGCTGGAGCCTAAGACCCAGACAAAAGGAGGGAAAGAAGCCCCCGGTAGTGCAAGTATAGGAACATACTTTATTAGACACACACAAAAGTTCTGTTTTTAATGCCCAATATTCTAACCCAGCAGGTGTCCTTTGCATGCATGCAGCACCTGGTGAAATTCCATCACAACAGTTAAAGCTGCAGGAGCTATACTAGAGTGACCAGATGCAATTGAGGGCAGGGCTCCTGCAGCTTTATTTATTTGTTTTATTTATTTATTACACTTATATACCGCCCCCATAGCTAGAGCTCTCTGGGCGGTTTACAGAAATTCTAAAATTAAGATAGAAACGAATATACAAAATTTAAAATTCTAAAATGCAGAACATACATACATAAAGCATTAAAAACCATTAAAAATAAACATGTGGGTGATTAAGATGTGCTGCCATATGCCTGGGCAAAGAGGAAAGTCTTAACCCGGCACTGGAAAGATAGCAGCGTTGGCGCCAGGTCAGCCTCGTCAGGGAGATCATTCCAGAGTCTGGGGGCCACCACTGAAAAGGCCCTGTCCCTCGTTGCTACACTCCAAGCCTCTCTTGGAGTAGGCACCCAGAGGAGGACCTTAGATGTTGAACGTAGTGACTGGGTATATTCACGTCAGGAGAGGCGTTCCGTCAGGTATTGTGGTCCCAAGCCGTGTAAGGCTTTATAGGTCAAAACCAGCACCTTGAATTGGGTTTGGAAACATACAGGCAGCCAGTGCAGGTGTTATACGGTCGAACCTTCTGGTTCCCGAAATCAATCTGGCCGCTGCATTTTGAACGAGCTGCAGCTTCCAAACCGTCTTCAAAGGCTGCCCCATGTAGAGGGCATTGCAGTAATCTAACTTGGAGGTTACCAGAGCATGAACAACTGAAGCCAGGTTATCCCTGTCCAGATAGGGGCGTAGCTGGGCCACCAACCAGAGTTTGTAAAAGGCACTCCATGCCACTGAGGTCACCTGAGCTTTAACTGTTGTGGTGAAGAAGGAACTTCACCAGGTGCTGCATGCATACTAAGGACGCCTGCTGAAATTCCCTTTTCTATACAACAGTTAAAGATACAGGAGCCCGGTCCTCCTTTCCATATGGTCACCCTAGGGCAGCACCAAAGGCAAAGTGGGTGGGACCAAGGTGTATTTATTACCATTTTTAAACCTACTCAGCAGTAAGGAGGGCTGTATCACTCAACAGGTCTTTCAAATAGAATCAAAACACCAAGACCTCGGCCTGTCTACTCAGAAGAAAGCATGAGCAGCATGTCTACTCACACATAAGCAGGGTAAGCCTCAGAAGCAACCAAGAATGAATCACTCAGCAGCTTGCTCCCTGGACCCTGGCAGGAAACGCTCTCCTCTCCAACAGCTGCTGACCCAGGAGAGCAAAGCCCTGGGAGTACTGCTGAAGCTGGACGCTGGCTTTTTCACAAACTGCCCTGACCACATGAAGGCTCCAGCATCAAAGAAGAGTGTTCTGCCACCAAGGCAGGAAACAGTCTGTTCCAGGCTTCCATCACTATTATTATTATTATTATTATTATTATTATTATTATTATTATTATTATTTTCTATACCATCCAATAGCTGAAGCTCTCTGGGTGGTGACTAACTTCTCCACATAGGAACCTACAAAAAGGGAAAACAGCCCTTCCTGGGGATGTGTTTGCCCCACCCTTCTCTGGCAGAAAAAGGACACCCAGTTGTTACCTGCACACAGGGAACCCCCAAATAACCCAGAAGGGTCTCACAGTCTCGTCTCGGGAGCCGATGTGTAGGCTCACCCGTGGCAGAATCTGAAAGGGAGCAGGAACAGGGTCAGGGGTGGGGTGGGGTGGGGTTGGGTCGTTGTCCCATCACAACACCTTCAATCGTTGAGACACAACAGCTCCCTCCGCAGAGGCACCTGGGAGAGTCCTGAACCCTCTTACCTGCAGCTCTTTTCCTGGCTCCAGAGACCGCTGCTCGTTTGGCCAACTGCAGAGGGAAACCAGCGTTAGAGAGCTCCTTTCCCACTGCCCCGGGGTTCTCAGTCCTTCTCTGCCTGTGTGGCCTGCTAGTCACTAGGGAACCCTGCGCCCTTTCCCGGAGAGACCTCTATCCCCCCAACCTTCCGCCATTGCTCCCCTGCCGGCTGCCACATTTTAACTTTTGTTTGTTTTTGTTTTTGTTTTTTGTTTTGTTATAATTTTTATTAACACAAATTAAAATACATCAACATCACATTAAAACAATCAATCGAAGAGAAAAAAAAGGAAAAAAGAAAAAAAATTACATAGATTTGCTCAACTGTTAACATTTGTAATTTATCATTATTCATAATCAAACATTACAATTGCTCCCCTTCACCCTTTGGGATCTATTCCTGCTTCCAAAATCTCATTACTTCTTCTGGTGGTGGTTTTCCACTTCCCTTAGAGAACACATATACCAGGAACTGTTTCCAAATTCCCTCAAATTCATTCGTATTTGTTATGCCTCTTCTTACTTTTATATTACATGTCAATTTATCATTAATGGCAATATCCCAGATTTCCTTATACCATTCTTCAGTACGATAATCTCCTTGAACCTTCCAGTTCCTAGATATAATTAATCTCGCTGCTGTCAGCAAATTTGTTATCAATTCTTTAATTTCTTTATTACACTTTAAATCTCCATATAATGATAGTAATGCCACACTAGGTGTCTCTTCAATCTCCATTCCAACAATTTCTTTTATCTCATTAAACACCATTTTCCACAATTTTTGTACATATTCACATTCCCACCACATATGTAAATACGTTCCTTTTTCCCCACAACCTCTCCAACAATTTGCTGAATACAGCTTATTTATTTTATTTAATCTCACTGGGGTTAGATACCACCTCCATATAATTTTATAATAATTTTCTTTAATTCTCACCGACATGTTTCTCAACACTCACCAACATGTTTCTCAACACTCAGCTGATGTCTCCATATTCCCTCCCAACTCTGTTGCCCTATCTGTACCATCAAATCTGTTTTAACTTTTGTTTTAATGAATTTTTAATATGGACCTATGATTTAGTACCATATTTCTTTGATTGTTTTTTTTTAAAATTTTTATTCATTTTCAACACTATATAAACATAGATAAACATTACCAAAATATAACTGAAACAAAACACAATAAGAAAAAGAAAAACATCAAATATCTGCTGCATACATATTGAATGATTGTTGAGTACAAATATCAAAAACTATTACATATACCTTATCATACTACAACATCTTCGTTCTTAACATAAAAGTGCACCCCCCACCTCGGGATCATTCTTGAGTCCAAAATCTAATCGTTTCTTCTGCTGGTGGTTTCCCACTTCCCTTAGTAAACACAAACACTAGGAACTGTTTCCAAATTCCTTCGAACTCATTTATTTTAGTTACGCCTTTTCTCCACTTAATATTACATGTCAGTTTATCATTAATGGCTATGTCCCATACTTCTTTGTACCATTCCTCAATAGTATATTCCCCTTGGACCTTCCAGTTCCTAGCTACCATCAGTCGTGCTGCAACCAACAAATTCGATATCAGCTCTATAGTTCCTTTTCCACACTTTATATCTTCAAATAGTGACAGCAATGCTATTTTTGGTGTTTGTTCTATTTTCATTCCCACTATTTCTTCAATTTCTGAGAACACCATCTTCCATAATCTTTGTACATATTTGCATTGCCACCACATATGTAAATACGTTCCTTTTTCCCCACAACCTCTCCAACAATTTGCTGAATGTTGATCACTTATCTTATTCAATCTAACCGGGGTTAGGTACCACCTCCATAGGATTTTAAAATAATTCTCCTTTATTCTTACTGATAAACTTCTCAACACTCTTTGTTTCCATAGTCCCTCCCAGCTCTGTCGCCCTATTTGTATCTTCAAATCTGATTCCCAAACCATTTTCTCTGTATTCTCTCTAAACTCCTTCTCTAACAATATTTTATATATTTCACTCATTAATCCTTTTGAAACTATACTCCCTCCTTTCCCTTCCTCCTTACTTACTACTAATTCTTCAAACCTCGTCATCTTTCTGCACATTCTATTATCTTTAATCCACTTTTTATTCCATTGCTCTAATTGACCATATTCTAGCCAAGATAGCTTCTTCTCCTTTAACAAATTTTCCATATCCTCTCTTGTTTTAATATCTCTTACCCAATCCTTTAATCTTATTTTATTTTTCTCTTTTAATATTTTACATAATCTACCCTTTAGATCCTCTGGGAAATTCTTTAACATTATTATCGGTGCTAAGGGAGAGTTGCTCGGAAGCAGCTTCCCTTTAAATTTACTCCAAATTTCCCATTGAGTCCTCAGGAGTGGATTATCTATACTTCCAACCCACTTTCTTCCTCCGTCTTTAAAAAAAACATTCTCCAAATTCATCTCTACCTTATTTATGGTTTTTTCTTCCATCCAATATAAATCTCCTACTCCCATAATTGCTTCTACAACATGTCTTAATCTATTTGCTACGTAGTATAATTTTATGTTTGGGAGACCCATTCCCCCCTTTTTTTGGCTTAGGTACCAATTATTTTTATTCACTCTTGCTCTCTTTTCTCCATTACAATATTTATTAATAATATTTTGCCAACTTTTTATCTCGGTTTCTGATATTTTTATAGGTAACATTCTAAATACAAAATTAATTTTAGCTAATATCTTCATTTTTATTAAGGCTATTCTTCCGAACCAAGATAAATTTAATCTTTTATATTTCTCCAATTTCTCTAATACCTCTTTCTTTAACCTCGTTAAATTTTCCTTTTCAAGATTCTCTAAATTTTTTGTAATTTTAATTCCCAAATATTTAATCTCATTCTTAACTTTCAATTCCATTCCCTTAAATTCCCAATCCTTTTCTTCCTTCTTGGTATAGTTAAACAACATCATCTCTGATTTAGACCAATTTATTTTTAACCCTGTAATTTCCTCAAATTCCCTCAACTGATATTTAATTCTTTCTAACTTTCTTAATGGATTCTTAATGGTCAATAAAGTGTCATCCGCAAACATGTTTAACTTTATTTCCCTTACCTCTCCAATTCCTTCTAACTCTTCATCCTCCCTTAGTGCCTTCGCCAAAACTTCCATAACCATTACAAACAGGACCGGCGAGAGCGGACATCCTTGTCTTGTTCCTCTGGCTAGTTGTATCTTTTCAGTAAGTCCGTCATTTACCACCACTACCGCCGTATTTTGGGAATATAGCTGTTCTATTACATTTTTAAATTTATTTCCAAATCCCAATTTATCTATAATACTCTTTAGTGCCTGCCAGCTCACACAATCAAAAGCTTTAAAAATATCTAATGCCATAATACCTGCCTTAATATTTGCTTTTTTAATTACATTTATTACATTTAAAACTCTACCCACTAAATTATGCATATGCCTTCCTACCACAAACCCACATTGATCTGCTCCTATATATTCTGCCAAAAATTTATTTAGCCGTTTGGCCATAATAGATGTAAAAATTTTAGCATCCTGATTTATTAAAGAAATAGGTCTATAAGAATCGGGATTAGTCAAATCTTTATCTGGTTTTGGGATCAGAATTATCACTGAATGTTCCCATGATTCAGGTATCTTCTCTCCTGATAATATCCTATTATAAAGTTCCATTAATTTTGGAACTAAACAGTCTTTGAAGACCTTATAATATTCTGGACCCAAACCATCTGCTCCCGGTGATTTACCAACTTTTAACTTATCAATAACCTCTTCAACTTCTCTTTGAGTTATTACTGACTCCATTAACTCCTTATATTCTAATTTTATTCCCTTCTTTATAAACCTTCCAATATACTCCTCCACCTTTTCTTGTTGACTTTCTTTACCCTTATACAATTCCTGATAGAATTCCTGAAAAATTTTTATTTTAGCTTTCATTGCATGACAATAATTCCCTCGGCTATCTTTCAACGTTTCTATCCCATTCCTCCCTTTTTCTTTTTGTGTGAGCTTGGCAAGCAACCTCGAGTTCTTATCACTGTTTTCAAAATATTCCCTTTTCATATACATTAAATTCTTTTGAATCTCTTCTATATTTAAATTTTCTAATTGTTTCTTCTTAGCTTGTATTTCCACTAATTTATATTTATCTTTAACTCGCCAATATCTTTCCTCCAAGTTTTTAATTTCTATCTCTAACTTTTCCTGTTCTGCACGTTGTTGTCTTTTTAAACTACATGTTTCTCTAATACAGATTCCTCTTGCTACAGCCTTCATGGTGTCCCAAATGACTGACCCAGCTGTTCCTCCTTTTTCATTAATTTCCCATGACTCCGACAGTTCCTTCCGAATTTTATCTACTATTTTATTATATTTCAATATCTTTGTATTCAGCTTCCATCTATATGCCTCTTTATAATCTTTCTTAACTGTAAATTCTAGACTTAACAAGGCATGATCAGTTACTTTTATTACCCCCATTTCCATTTTACAGATCCTCGTTGCAAAATCTTTTGAAACAAATATATAATCTATCCTGGAGTATGTATGATGAACTGGGGAAAAGTATGAAAATCCAGGCCTATTCCCGTTAAGTAAACGCCACGAATCTAAATAATCATTTTCTTTTACTAATTTATTCAATATAGTCATATTGTTCCTCTTTTCAGCATTAGTGGGATTTGACCTGTCCCGTTTATTATCCATAACCATATTAAAATCCCCAGCTAATATAGCATACCCCTCCTTAAATTCTTCTATTTCTTTAAACAACTTTATAAAAAACTCTCTATGCCTCTCATTTGGGGCATAAACATTAATCAAAGTATAGACCTTTCCCTCAATTTTACCTTTTAACATAAGATATCTGCCCTTATCATCCTTTTTTACTTCTTCTAATATAAACCCACTTTTTTTTGAAATCAAAGTGGCCACTCCATTTTTTTTCGATGTCCCTAATGACTTTTCATAATAGGCTAACCACTTTAATTTTATCATATTCGAATTCTCGGAGCCTTGGTGTGTCTCTTGGACCATTATAATATCTGATCCCTCTTTATTAAGCATTTGTTCTATTCTCTTCCTTTTCACGACTGCCCCCAAACCTTTAACATTGAGTGTTGATACCTTTATCTTTTTATCCATAATCACCCTTTTGAAATCTCTTCCGATCCCTTGTGCTCAGCAGTTCAAACTTGCTTACATAAAAAAACAAACTCCATACATAAAACCCCCACCCTCCTACCCCAATCCCTCCTCTCCTACCTTCCCCCCCTCCCCACCCCCCCACTCTAATCCCCCCCCCCATATCCCCGTGAGTCTAGTACTCCAGCCATCTACTTTAAAGGGGGGGGGAGGCAGTGCTGCGCCTGGCCGGCAGGTTTCTATATTAGCATTTCTATTTGCAATTATCTCCAAACATAATTAACAATTCTCTTACTCTCCAGATGTCCCAGCCTCATTCCCTCCCCCACCCACTCCAGCCCCATTTGCTTCCCCATCCAGACCCAGCCTCTTCAGCAATTCTTTACCTTGATCCAATGAGGTTACTCTGTGTTCCCTCCTCCCATATGTAAATCTTAAGAAAACCGGGTAACCCCATGCGTATGGAATTTTGTTCTGCATTAACATTCCAGTTATTGGTTTAATACTCCGTCTCCAATTTAATGTATGTTGAGAAAGATCATTATAAATTTGCACTGCTTTGCCTTTATATTGTAACTGGGTCAAAGATCTCAATTCTTTCATGATTTGCTCTTTTTTATAATAGTTACCAAATTTCACCAAAATATCTCTAGTCCCTTTGTAGTTTTGCCCCCCCACGCGGTGGACTCGGTCCAGATCCGATCCATCTATTGGTATGTCAGGCATCAGCTCTTTGAACCAGTTCAGAATGATTTCTCTAAGATCTTCTCCTTGTATCTGCTTCAGCTGCTTTATTCGAATTGAAGATCTACGAGATTGGTCTTCCAAGGCGATCAGACGTAATTCCCATTCCTTAAATTGAATATTTGTTGATTTTTCAAAAGCCTCTTGCTTCTTCTGGTCCAATTCCGCTTTTGCCTCTATCTCTTTGATCTTATCCGAGTTTTCTGCGGTCTTATCCGAAAGAACACGCATTTGTTGTCTAAATTCATTCATTTGCAGATCCATTTTTTTAAAAATGATGATATTATTCTCTACAATAACTGCCTTAATTTCTGCTAGGGAGGGAAAGTTGCTGTCCATTGCTTTTCCCCCTTCAGCCATATTCTTTTCTTTATTTGGTACTGTATCCAAAGAAACTGGGTCTATAACTTCGTCTTCCTGGTCTGTTCCAGGGGCTGTATCTTCCAGGTGGGAGAGGTGGGTTAAATTATGATTTGAAGGTTTCTTTTTTTGTATATTCAACTTTTCCCACTTCTTAATCTTTTTTTTAATGTTGGACATAGGACCCTTCTGAGTAGGGCATAAATCTTAGAGCCCCCACTTCCTTAGCAACTTTTACTGGCTTCTCTTCTATGTGCCAAACACACCACCTTCTTCCCGAGGGGGAGGAAATATATTCAGTTCACAACAGCATTCACTAGAGGGGATCAGATCCAATCATTCACAGTTTCTCAAAATCCCACATCTCCCTCACAGAATGCTGTTTCTTCCCCTTCACCCCCCCCCTTCTCGGCACACCGCAAACAGCTTCCACTTTCCACTTTACAAAGATTACAGCAAACAACTTCAAAGCCAGTATTTCAATCTTTCCAACTTAAGATAAAGGATGAGAAGTGAGGATCGCTGTAAATCAGATCAACGTCTAACAAGCATAAGTTCTTTCTTTTCAAACTGCGACATCAATCATGTTACTTTACTTTCGGTTTTGCCTCTGCAGTTTATAAAGACATTCCGTCAAGCTCACCTCATCCCATCGGCTCTTCTCAACACTTTCCAGCTCCGATAGCTTTTATAATCATTTCCTGTCGTTTGCTCAAAGATTTATGCCCATTAAAAAATAGATAATTGCTTTTTCCGGCAACGCCGCTCAGAGCCTCAGAAGAAACCTGCCACCGCCATGGCTGCCAAGCTCCGCCCCCCATATTTCTTTGATTGTAAGACGCCATCGATTGTAAGACACACACTAATTTCAGTATCACCAACAGGAAAAAAAGCTTTGATTCTAAGAATAATAATCACCCCTGCGATTCTAAGATGCACCCCATTTTTAGAGATGTTTATATGGGGAAAAAGTGTGTCTTAGAATCGAAGAAATACAGTAATGAAGGGCAGTCTATAAATATGATAAATCAGTCAATAGAACACCACCACCACCCCAGCCCTCCAGACAACCCAGGGATTCTCTCTTACGAACCACCGTCTGTTTGAGGTCCGGGGGCTTCCCGTCAAACACAAACAAGGGCTTGATGCCGTTTTCGAGGAGATGCATCGTCCGGTAAAACAGCCCTTGCAGAGCACTGAAATAGAATGCGGGACCATGAGCAGTGGGCCGTGGAGTAAGGCCGGGCAAAGTGGAGCCACGGGAGGAAGAGGGAACGCCAGGAGATGTGGGACGGAGGTCATGCAGGGTGTGGCGTGCAGGGAGAGCTGTGATGGACAAGCTCAGCTGATGTCCCCATGCTTCACTGCCGTGGGAATGGACCAGGCAAAGGGGCATGACGAGGCCTGCCCACCTTGTGGGCAAGGCCCCCGCTGTGGCCACCTTCAAAGCCACAACTGGACCACTAGCCTGGGGCAATGCGGATGGCCTTGGGAACCCCCCCCCCTGCTTAAAGCAACAGAGAGAGGAAGCTGCTCTACCCTCCCCTTGCAATTGCTCACCTGATATTTTCCCCGTGGCGGTTGGAGATCTTTGGCATCGCTGTGAGGAACTGGTAAATGGCCACGGAGGCATCTAGGGCCACCACTTGGCCTGAGCCAAGCGAGAGGGAAGAGAGAAGACAAAGGCCGTTGCCCTTCAAGCCATGCTCAAAGTAGGCTGGGACTGGGAGCCCCGACCCACCCCACGCCTTCTCAGGTGGACGTAACAGAGGCCACCCGGACCATCCCACTTCCTGTTTTATCCCTCCTGGAAGCCATCCAGCTTCCTTCAAAACCACCCCACTCCAGGAACTGCCCCAAAGTTAGAGGTGTACTCTCCATCTCTTCCTGCTGTCCCAAGGAAAGTGGCACGCACCTGCTCCCAGCTGTCCTGACCACTGTTTAGCCACCCAGCTGTGGATGGGACAGCATGGTTAAAAAATGGGGTGATCCATCTATGTTAAGTGATCCAGAGCTCTAGGCAAACAGTGGCCGCTATAACCTATACCAACGTCCATTGTCTTTAAGGCAGCCTCCCTCCAGCTGTGTCGGACTGCAACTCCCACAATTCCCAGCCATAAGAACATAAGAAGAGCCCTGATGCTGGATCAGACCAAGGGTCCATCTAGTCTAGAACTCTGTTCACATAGGGGCCAAAGAGCCATCAGCCAGGGATGAACAAGCAGTTGTTTTTTAAATAGTTTTTATATTGTATGAAATGTTATTTTAGAGAAAACAGCTTAGAGATGTTCTATGGAAGGGGCCATAGCTCAGGGTGACAGGGCCTCTGCTTTGCAGGCAGAAAGGTCCCCGGTTTGATCTGGGGCTTCTCCAGGCAGGGTGAGGAAAGATTCCTGCCTGAAACCCAGGGCAGCTGCTGCTAGTCAGTGTTGACAATACTGGGCTGGATGGTCCTTTGGCCTGACTCAATATAAGGCAACTTCCGATGTTCCTATATCATATTAAGCAATACAGAAGTATTGCAAGTAAGATACGACTGGTTCCTGTTTTTGCTGCCTTCACTTATTGGCCTTCACTTACAGATATTGTAGAGCAGGCTTATTACTGTATTACTGTTATCTGTATGCTTATTATCTGTGTGTGTATGCTTCTAAAAAGTGTTCCACATTTTACTCTTTCTAGATTGTTTTTGCTATAAGTTTATTGTTTCATTATTTCCTTAACTTTGTAGCCACTCACTGTTTAACTTCTGGTTAAGGCGAGCGCCTGTTGTTCATACGTTCCTGTTTTTGCTGCAACAGACTAAGGAGGCTGCTGACCTTCTGGAGAGGAGCCGCCCTGCCCAACTTGTGCCCCAAGAGGGTAAACAGCATTGGGGAAAGTGCAGATTTGGCTCCTTTTTCAATGTTCTGTTACGACTGGAATGGGGGTATTAGAAACCATGTTAGAAACAGGAAACCAAAGAGGGCAGGGTTTTGTTTGTTTGTTAGATGAATTCATCTGGATATTATTATCCTGGTTGCCCTCCTCTGAACAAGCTGGAGCGTGTTCAGAGGAGGGCAACCAGGATGATCAGGGATCTGGAAACAAAGCCCTATGAGGAGAGACTGAAAGAACTGGGCATGTTTAGCCTGGAGAAGAGAAGATGGAGGGGAGACATGAGAGCACTCTTCAAATACTTAAAAGGTTGTCCCACAGAGGAGGGCCAGGATCTCTTCTCCATCCTCCCAGAGTGCAGGACACGGAATAACGGGCTCAAGTTAAAGGAAGCCAGATTCCGGCTGGACATCAGGAAAAACTTCCTGACTGTTAGAGCACTACGACATTGGAACCAGTTACCTAGGGAGGTTGTGGGCTCTCCCACACTAGAGGCCTTCAAGAGGCAGCTGGACAGCCATCTGTCAGGTATGCTTTAGGATGGATTCCTGCATTGAGCAGGGGGTTGGACTCGATGGCCTTATAGGCCCCTTCCAACTCTGCTATTCTATCATTTTTAAGTGTAGTTTTGTAGTACTGAAGCACCGCAATCTTGACCCTGTGCACGTTTAGGTGGAAGTAAGTCCTATGGGGTTCAGTGGGCTTACTCCTAGGCAGTCCTGCAGAGGCCTCCGCTTGCACATCCCTGGGAGCTGTGCTGTCCTCTCTTCCCAACCCTCCCAGGGACGGCTGCTGGAGATGCCTCGCCCTACTCAGGGCTCCCTCCTCATCCAGGCTGCACGTCCTGCGCCCGGCTCCCAGGCAGACCCACTTCCTCAGCGCTCACCCAGATACTTCATTCCCGTCCCCCCCAAATTCGGGCAGCGCACCCACCCGGGACGCGCAGCACAGCTCCCCCCCCCGCACCCCGCACCCCGCGGCCAGAGCCGGGCGTGCTTTGCGCATGTGGGGAAGGGACCTATAGGAACGGCTAGAAAGAAAGGCGCTCTGTATATGCTCAGAGAGGCCGCCCCCTCGTCGCGCATCTGCGCCTTCCTCCAGGAAAAAACGCGAGTTGCCAGCGTAGATCGGCCAGCTCGACGCTTTTGACACGAGTGGGGGCTACTCGCTTGGACCCCCCCTCGCCCTCCCTCCCTGGGGCTGCGATGGGCGCGCCCCTCCCGCTGGGTCGCAGCGGGCGCCTCCCCACCCACGGGTTGGGGCCGCCGGGGGCGTGCAGGGCGCTCACCGCGGTACTTCTCCAGGCGGACGGAGCTCACGGCGTCCGGCGCCTCGTCCTTGAGCAGTTCGGCCAGCCTGACGATCCCCATGGCCGCCCGGGGGCGGCGGCGGAGCGGCCGAAGGAGCAGCCGAGCCGGAGGGCTGCTGGAGCCGGGAGCGCACGGGCGGAGCCCACGAAGCGGCTCGCCCAAGAGGAACCTGCGCAGCGGGTTTCGGTTGCGCAAGGCGCGCCGGAGTGCCTCTGAGCATGGGCAAAGTGCCGCTCGCTCGCTCCACTCCAGCACCCAGCCAGCCTGCGCGTTCTCCCGTGTTGCCCCGTGGCAGGCAGCCAATTCCGACTGTCAGGATGGGGCAGAGCAGCTGAAGGCAGGCAGGGAAGTCTCTGCCCTGACGCGCTTGCCATTATTTATTTATTGCATTTCTGCACCGCCCCATAGCCGAAGCTCTCTGGGCGGTTTACAAAAGTTAAAAACAGTGTTGAAAAACATAAAAAAGCAGAAAAACAACAGGATTGAAATTCATTGCTGTGGTGTCTGCCTTCTGTGAATACATTTATGTTGATAAAGGTTAGGAAGCTTTTTCCACACTCCGTACACAGAAATGGTTTTTCACCTCTGTGAATTCTTTGATGCAAAGTAAGGGTGAACCTACCACTGAAGCTTTTCCCACACTCCACACATTTGTATGGCTTCTCCCCTGTGTGGTTTCTTTCATGCGCGAAGAGAGTCCCTCCATCACAGAAGATTTTACCACACTCAGAACATTTATATGGCCTGGCCTCTCTCTTGTGTGAATCCTTTGATGGGCGTTAAGGGTACTACTATTACAGAAACTCTTTTCGCACTGTACGCACTTATATGGTTTATGCTCCGCTTGGCTACTTCAATGTCGCGCAAGGTGATGGATTCAACTGAATGTTTTTCCACACACCAGGCATTTGTACGGTTTCCCCCCTGTGTGGATTCTGCGATGTCTCTTTAAGGCTGATTTACTTGAGAATATTTTCCCACAGTCTGGACACTCTGCCTTTTGAAGCCATCATGTGGTATCAGGAGATGAGAAGTGGAGGGTTTCCTGCTCCTCGTCTCTGACTTGGTTCCCATGTCCTCTCCGGATCTCCTTCGATTTCCACGCCTCCCTTTATTGCCCTTTGTGTGTGATTGCTTGCAATGATATCTCAGGTGGCTTCCCATAATTCTCATTGTCTTGTGCAGCACCTGTTGATCTCTCCTCTTCCTCAGCACCAGGGACAAATGGATCTTAGAGTCATAGAATCATAGAATAGCAGAGTTGGAAGGGGCCTACAAGGCCATCGAGTCCAACCCCCTGCTCAATGCAGGAATCCCCCCTAAAGCATCCCTGACAGGTGGTTGTCCAGCTGCCTCTTGAAGGCCTCTAGTGTGGGAGAGCCAACCACCTCTCCAGGCAACTGATTCCATTGTCGTACTGCTCTAACAGTCAGGAAGTTTTTCCTGATGTCCAGCTGGAATCTGGCTTCCTTTAACTCCGTGTCCTGCACTCTGGGAGGATCAAGAAGAGATCCTGGCCGTCCTCTGTGTGACAATCTTTCAAGTCCTTGAAGAGTGCTATCATGTCTCCCCTCAATCTTCTCTTCTCTAGGCTAAACATGCCCAGTTCTTTCAGTCTCTCTTCATAGGGCTTTGTTTCCAGACCCCTGATCATCCTGGTTGCCCTCCTCTGAACACGCCTCCTCTCTCACGCAGCCGGAAGATGAGGTCAGGTTTGGGCATTTCTAGAAAAGCCAAATTCTGGTAATTCTCCAACATGACCTCCTCGTACAGAGCTCTTTGGCCTGGATCCTGGAGAACCCACTCCCCGTAGGTGAAATACACCGCCACCTCCTCAAAGGTCACCAGATCCTGAAATGGCCATTGCAATGCCTCTTGTATCCTGCTTTTTCTCTGCTGTCCGCTCCTTTTTCCACATTCCTGCTGCTGCTCCAACCAGCTCCAGCTCTTTGCAGCCTTGTCTGCAAAGTTGCAATTCTCAGAACTCTACGGAACTGCGTCGATACTTCCGGCTCCTGAGCGAACGTGGCGCCTCCTTGGTGAGCGCCCCAAGGGACAGGAGGGGGGGCGGCACCATAGAGCTATGGCTGATAGAGCAGCTCCTGCTGCTGTGCAAATATAGAAAAAATATTTCTATATTTTTTAGACGAAGCTCTATGGGTGGCTTACAACAATTCATCAAATAAAATACAGCATAGTGATATAAATTCACAAAATTTAAAACAATCCTCCCAGAGTGCAGGACACGGAATAACGGGCTCAAGTTAAAGGAAGCCAGATTCCATGTGGACATCAGGAAAAACTTCCTGACTGTTAGAGCAGTACGACAATGGAATCAGTTACCTGGGGAGGTTGTGGGCTCTCCCACACTAGAGGCCTTCAAGAGGCAGCTGGACAACCATCTGTCAGGGATGCTTTAGGGTGGATTCCTGCCTTGAGCAGGGGGTTGGACTCGATGGCCTTAAAGGCCCCTTCCAACTCTGCTATTCTATGATTTTATTCTAGACCGCTAAAAAACGGTTTCAAAGGAATACTGGACCTGTTTAGATGGCTGGCCGGCATAAATGTCCCCCCCCCACACACACACACCTATTTGCCCGTCCCCAGAATACACTTTCCTTTCAACACGCTTTGAAGAGGAGAGATCAGCTAGCAGGCTGCTGGGATAACTGGCCAGAGCTTGTAGATCTCCAAAAGCTTCCCCACATTTTGATCTTCATTTGCATCATTTATTTATTTTTAAAGCCTTTCCGGGACTTCCACGCTCGAAAGCTCCCGGTGGGCATCCACGCAGGACCCCGCCGCGCTCTGATTATGGGCAACCCGAAGTGTTTTGTGGGCCACGACGTTGGCTTTTCTCTATTGCCAGGCGCTACTGCGCGTGCTCAGAGCGTTCTGCGACTGCGTATTGGCACCCACTGAAGCACTTGCCCTTACCTTGGAATCTCCAGTCCCGTTTTAAAATGTGGCCGACAGGAAGGAAGGAAGGAGAGAGGGAGGGAGGAGTGGGTAGAGATGGCTTAAAAGGATCTAATACACGTGATGGGAAAAGTCAGAGAAAGTCTTCCACTGTAAAGAATCTCTCTATCCACTATTAGGCTTTCAGTCTCTATGGCTCAGTGCTGCCGCTCTAGCCAATGCCGCTCTATGGCCCCCTCTGGGCTCTCGCTGTGCCGCTCTAGCCGAGGGGAGCTCGCTGTCGGAGGCTTGGAGGACCGCTCGCCCGTAGCTGGAGAGACGGGCAGGGTAGGGAGCCGGGCTCGGTTGGGGAGGGCAGGAGGCGCATGGCTGCCCGCGACCCGAAAGGGCACCCATCACCCTCGCCTTTGGGCTTCTTGCCCTGACTTGCCTGTGGTCCCATAGCGGGAACCCCCTCTCTGCTGTGCCCATCACCGTGGCCTCTGGGCTGCTCCCGCAGTTGAAGCAAGGAGCGTCCTTTCTTTCCCCTCTTCTGACCACACAGCCTTTAACTGTGATGCGCCCATCGCCGTGGTATGTGGGACACGTGTGCTGAAATGAGCAGGGGTTGGACTAGATGGCCTTAGAGACCCTTTCCAACTCTACTATTCTATGATCTGTTCTATGTTGCAGTGTCCCACACTAGAGGCCTTCAAGAGACAGACGGACAGCCGTCTGCCAGGGATGCTTGAAGGTGGATTCCTGCATTGAGCAGGGGTTGGACTAGATGGCCTTAGAGAACCCTTCCAACTCTACTATTCTATGATCTGTTCTATGTTGCAGTGTCCCACCTTAGGCTTTTAAGAGGCAGCTGGACAGCCGTCTGCCAGGGATGCTTGAAAGTGGTTTCCTGCATTGAGCAGGGGGTTGGACTAGATGGCTTTAGAGACCCCTTCCAACTCTAATATCCTAGGAGTCAGGCCGCTAAATATGGCCTTTTCTGACTAGCAGCAGGTCTCAATTGTTTCAGGGAGAGAATTTGGTGCTTCCCAGATTCTTTTAATGGCGGTGCAACCAGGGATTGATGTTTGGTCCCTCTGCACGCCAGGCAGGTGCGCTACCGCTGCAGTTACTGGGCCCTCAGGAAGAACAGGCACAAATCAAATGCACCAGGGCTGAAGTTGCTGGTTGTGCAGCACATCCCATTTGGAAGGAGCTCAAATTGTGGGGTGGATGGGTTGCAGGCCAGGGGCTTTTGTGAAACCTATAAGCCGCGTCCCCTGATTCCCCTACTCCATCCCAATTGCCTTTTAGAAACAATAATGGGAGGTCATAAGAAAAGGTAACTTGAGCACCAAGCCAAGGGCATAAGCATTCCACGCCCTGCATCCATCAATCACAATGAAATCATAAAATGTCCAGAGCAGGAGGAATTGGGTTCATGTTTGCACAGCAGCTCCTCTCCCTGCTCAGAGATCAGCGATCTTCGCATACTCAGTGCTTTTCAGAGAGGGAAATGGGGGTTCATTGCTTGGCGTGTGTGTGTGTGTGGAGGAAGCCTGGTAGGAAGCAGTGGGGTTATTTTACTGCAGAACAATCTCCTCCAAATTACAGAGCGACCTTCCTCAACCAAGTGCCCTCCAAGACTGCATCTCCCACTATCAAATTCACCACAATCATCACCTTAAAGCAGCCTTCCTCAACCTGGGGCGCTCCAGATGTGTTGGACTACAACTCCCAGAATGCCCCAGCCAGCATTCCAGGTTGAGGAAGGCTGCCTTAAAGGATTTAGATGGGCAAAAAGGGCCTGTAGCTCCCAACGTTCGCCAGACAGCAGAGGCTTTTTTTCTGTCTGAATCATAGAATCATGGTTGGAAGGGGCCTACAAGGCCATCGAGTCCAACCCCCTGCTCAATGCAGGAATCCACCTTAAAGCATCCCTAACAGATGGTTGTCTGGCTGCCTCATAGAATCATACAATCATAGAATAGCAGAGTTGGAAGGGGCCTACAAGGCCATCGAGTCCAACCCCCTGCTCAATGCAGGAATCCACCCTAAAGCATGAAGATGAAGACCTCTAGTGTGGGAGAGCCCACAACCTCCCTAGGTCACTGGTTCCATTGTCGTACTGCTCTAACAGTCAGGAAGTTTTACCTGATGTCCAGCCGGAAGGTGCATAGGGTTGCACCCTTAGCCAATCCTCTTTCTCCATGGATTTCGTCTCATCCCCTTTAGAGCTAAGGGTCTCCAGCATCCCACGTCCTGCGCCAGGCACTTCCATAAACTGATCGCTCCTACTTTGCCTGTCCAGGAATTCCTGCCAACCAGTTTCATGGGGTGACTGCCACGTTCTAGTATTATGAGAGAGGAAGAATAAACTTCCTCCCTTAGGACAAGGGCTGGCTGAGCAGCCGCGTCGTCCCCTGCTACAGGGTCATGTAACAATACACTTTATCACATGCGAGGATTTTCTTTTGCCAGGGCGGCCAGTTTGACACAATCAGCAGGACTCCAGTATCTGCAGACTTACTTTTGCCTGAAATAGGTGAGATTCAAAGACACCCCTGTCTTTGTCCCTTGTTGGTTTTCTGGCGACATCAGACAGGCTCCAGGGCCTGGGTCTCTGGGGGGAAAGCAAAGTGGTACAGAGTGCCCCTGCCTCAGTAAACCAGGGTGAATCCTGCACTGCCAATGCCACCTGAACCGTGTGCAGCTTGGTTGGCGCCTTAAACGGTTCCCTGCCCCAAATGACTGGCTTGTGGCTCCTTCCGACGGGGCGGGCGCTAACCCTCTCCCCGTTTTCCCTTGCAGAGCTGCTACCCCGATGCCTGGCTGGTCTGACGTGGCGACCGGGCTGCTCTCCAACCTCCTGCTGTGTGCCGTGTGCCTTGGCTCCAGCATGCAGACCTTGCAGGTGGGAAGAGAGTGATGGGGGTCCTACCCTGTGGGGTGCTAGCCATGCCCGGCCTCTTGCCTTCCTTGGCTTTTGCTAGAGGGACGTTTTGGAATGGGACCAGGAAATTCTCACTCTTTCTCTATCGCAGTCTTTACCAGCCCGCCCGCCAGCCTCTGCGCTTGCCCTCTGCCTTGGCTGTCCCCCAGAGGTCCGACCTATGACATCCCACCGAACGGGGAGTTGTAGTCCCAACACCTGCCTTGGAGAAGGCCGCTCTGAGATAGAAGCAAACGCTTCCCTACGCCGAGAGCTTTTAGACAGGAGAGAATCCTGGAAGATGGGAGCAGGCTTGTGAATGTGACACAATCCAGAGCACCTCTACTCCGAGGGTGCAGCAGCAGCTGCTGGGACAGTTAGGGGTATCGGAAGCTGCCTGGCACTGAGGCAAGCCTGCCTTGGTCCACCTAGGCCAGTACTGTCGACACGGGCTGGCAGCAACGGCTCTCCAGGCTGTCGGGCAGGATTTTTTCCCAGCCCTACCTGGAGAAGCCAGGGATCCAAGCGGAGGCCTCCTTCTGCCGCCGACCTACACACACACACCCTGTAGTCGCCTGCCACTCAGCTGCCTCCCTCTCTTTGCAGATCCACCGCGGGGCAGCTGCTGGGTTTCTCCTCCAGGCCCTCGTGGCCCTGTTGGAAACGGCCGTCCTGCTCGCTGCTGCCCTTGGGCTGGGTTCCGCGCCCGCTGCGAGGCCCCCGGACGCTGCCTGGGTCTCCACGGTGGTTGGCCTCCCCTTGCTGGTGTTCGCCTTCCACTGGCTGAGCGGCGACTGCTCCACGGCCAACATCCTCTTGGGAGGGGCCCTGCTGCTGGCTGGAGGCTGGGACTACTTCACAGAGGAAGGCAAGGCCATGGCGGCCCATTCCATCACCATGGTGGCCTCCATCACCATCCTGATCATTTCGGTCTTCACCGGCAACGCCTACGGGGTCCTGGGCGGCCTCCTGGTGGGCACGGCCGGCCTGCTGGCAGGGAGCCAGCTGCAGCTGCTGCTGGCGCTCAGCAAGAGGGACGTCCGTCACGGCCTCATGGCGGCAGCAAACCTGACCCTGCGATGGGCTCTCCAAACGCAGCACCAGGAACTGGGGCGAGGGGGCAGGGGGCTGCAACCGTGGACTGACGGGGGAGACCCTGCGGATCATTTGGTGGAGGGGAGCTGAAGAGGCGGGCCCCGGGAGTCGCTTCAGGGTTTCAGGAACTGCTGGTGCCCAACTCTGGGGGCACGTGCATCAGCGCTTCCAATGTAGCAAGAGAGAAGGGGGCACCCAGGTGGGCCGTGGCTCAGTGGTAGAGCTCCTGCTTCTCCAGGTAAGGCCGAGAAAGACTCCTGCCTGAAATCCTGGAGAGCCATTGCTGACAGTCCGTGCCAACAATACCGGGCTAGTACAAACCAAAGGTCTGACTCAAGTGACCCAATTCGCACAATCAAAACAAGCAATAATGGCTTCTTTTGGGCCGTGGCTGGTGCCAGACATCATTTGCCTGATTTGTTTGGTGTGTCATCTGGACCTGTGGGGCTGGGGTAGAGAAGCAGAGCCCTGGCAAGCCACGGAGGGTGACGACGGGCCCGCTGGAGTTGCCTCCCCGAACCTGGTCATACGAGGGCCAGAGATGCAGTCCTGCAATGCTTCAGGTAGCGCATCCAAGCAGGCTGACTCGTGCAGCTTCTTGCAAAGCCTGCCTGGCGCCCATAAGCTGGGTCCATAAGTCCTACGTATAGCAAAGGATTCTGGCTGCAAGTTCACCTGGAAGTCAGGGCCAAGCCTCTGGTCATTCCATACCCACGTAGGCATGGCTTTGGCTTCCTGCTTTCCGGCATGTCTCTGAGTGACAGGTTTACCTGGGATTCATTTAGGGTGACCCTATGAAAAGGAGGACAGGGCTCCTGTATCTTTAACAGCTGTATTGAAAAGGGAATTTCAGCAGGTGTCATTTGTATATATGGGGAACCTGGTGAAATTCCCTCTTCATCACAACAGTTAAAGTGCAGGAGCTATACTTAGGGTGACCATATAGAAAGGAGGACCGGGCTCCTGTATTTTTAACAGTTGCATAGAAAAGGGAATTTCAGCAGGTGTCATTTGTATAATAGGGGAACCTGGTGAAATTACCTCTTCATCACACCAGTTAAAGCTGCAGGAGTCCTGCCCTCTTTTAAATCTGATCAGTCTAGTATAGCTCCTCAAGCTTTAACTGTTGCAATGAAGAGGGAATTTCACCAGGTTCTCCATATATACAAATGACACCTGCTGAAATTCCCTTTTCTATGCAACTATTAAAGATACAGGAGCCCAGTCCTCCTTTTCATATGGTTACCCTAGTTCATTCTGCCAGGTTTCTTGGGGGGCAGGGCTGAAAGTCTCGGCTGATGATGATGATATTTCTTACCTGCCTCTCCCTCTGGTTTGAGGCGGGGAACAACATTAAATACAATATAATACATAAAACTAGTTATAACAGCATATAAAACCAATACAATATTAAAATAACAATCACAACATCTTAAAATTCTTAGGTTTAAAATTCATCTGGGTAGGCCTGCCGGAAGAAACTAGTCTTTATGGCTGTCTTAAACTCAAGGGAGAGTAGTAAGGTGCCGAATCTCTCCCGACAGGCCATTCCACAGTCTGGGGGCGGCAAAGAAAAGGTCCTCTGGGTAACAGTTGCCAGCCTAGTTGTGGCTGACTGGAGTAAAGCCTTCCCAGAGGAACTGAGTGTGCAGGGCGGATTGTATGGGAGAAGGCGATCCCACAGGTAACCTGGACCCAAACCATGTTGGGCTTTAATAACCAATACTTTATACTTTGCCTGGAAACTAATTGGCAGCCAGTGAAATGTTTTGGAAGTTGGTGTGATATGGTCACCCCTAGGTGTACCAGTGACCAACCTGGATACTTGGGGTCTATGTTAATGTCCAACCGGGATCACCGGGCACAATCCGGCAAGTGATTCTCCTGCACAGCTCTCCTTGACATGAACAGGAATGGCACAGGAAGCTTTTCTCCAGCTGGGCTTGCTGGTTCCCCAGATTATCTGTGGCAGAAACCTACAAAATCTAGGGAGCAGAGGGATTGATCTACATTTCCAGTGAAATCACAAAAGGCCGGGTCACGATGGCAGCTGTTCTTGTTCTTTATACCTGACTTCATAGACCACCTAGCAAATACACTTGGTGTGTCGCAGCTGTTAAACCTACGGGTCCCTGCCCCCAAGCGGCTTACACTCCAGAACAGGTCCGCACCGCTGGGGACCCGCCAAGCTGAATACAGCTCACCAGCCATCTTTCGGGGTGCTTGACACCCACCCTGTTTGTGCCGTCCTGGGCAGGCAGCAAAAGCAAAGAGCTTGTTGAGCTCCGGGTGCGGGTGTCATACAGGGTGGGGTGGGTTGCGAGTTGCCCCTTGAAATGTGGCTGACATTGGAGGGGGCTGGTGCTTCACACGTAAACATCTTCCACACAGATGTTGCTGCCTGCATGGAAATCTCACGTGCGTGGCAAACACTGTGCCTGCAGCCTCCGTGCAGATTTCCCAGGTAGGAAGTGGAACACACACAACAGCCCTGAGCTCTCGGTTCGGCCGCTCCTCAGTTGCTCCCCTCTGGCTCTGCCACTTAACAGCCTCGAGGGCCCTCAGTAGTACTCTGGACTCCAGCAATTTCTGGCTCCCAAACTCTGCCTTTCTCAGCTCAGAAACGAGCCACGGCAGAGCAAAGTTGTACATCTAAAAAAAACCCAATAAATAAAATCCAGTTGGTGCAGTGGAGCCCTTGAAGGTTGTCCTGCTCCAGGCCATTTGCTGTCAGAGGCAGGAAACTGGGCTGGATCACAGAAGGGCGGGCAGAGCCACCCTGGCAGTGACTGCATCTTTCCACGCCAGAGGCTCGTGGCCTCTTCAGATATCCCCCAAGGAGGTCAGATGGACCAATTCCCTCCCCGCCCTCTCCGTGTACTGAGAGCCAGTGTGACTTGCATGTGACTCCCAGGATGAAGCGACGGCCAGAGGGCCAGACCAGGGATCCCTTGGAGCAGGGAGCCTCATGCCAAGGCGAAGACTGATTCCAGAGGTGCAAGGACCCCAGGGCAAGGTAGACGACCGGCTGCCTGGGCCAGCAATGCCGCTTCACTTGGCTGTTGTATGTTGAGCAAGAACCTGGAGGCCCAAGGTGGGTGGGTGATGAATGGTCAAGGATCCGGGATGGAGTGGTGCCTCCTCATTTTAGCCCTCAAAACCAAGGAAAATCCCTTTTGGGGTTCTGTTGGACGTCTTCCTCCCACTGCCAGAAGGAGAGGTGATGTCTTCTTCTTCTTCTTCTTCTTCTTCTTCTTCTTCTTCTTCTTCTTCTTCTTCTTCTTCTTCTTCTTCTTCTTCTTCTTCTTCTTCTTCCTTGTAAGGCCTCTGGGTTGAGGACCACGGTGGGACAACAGGCCGAGCAAACCAGCAGCTGATTGGTAGGTTTGGGACCCCACATGTGAGCTCTCGCCTTTTGTGAAAGGTACCCGGGGGCCCTTTGGAGGTGCACAATGTTTTGCTGCATATGGCTTTGGGGAGGTTTTGCTGGTGGTTTTGCTGCATATGGCTTTGGGGAGCGTCTGGGGCACCCCCGTCTCTTCTTGCATTGGCAGCATGGTGACCCTCGCATGCAACATCTTCACCCCCGGGGAAGATTACTGGTGTTAGAGCAAGTCTACAAAGGGGGTCTGAGCGCCAATACTTTGAGAAACAATTGAATTGCTTCATTCTCCAGGGGGTGGAAGGAGCAGTGTGTGTGGTGTGTCTGTGAGTGTATGAATCGCGTCGGGGGGGGGGGGGCACATGCATAGGTGTGCGCAAGGGGTGTGCTGGATGTGCCCAGGCACACCTAATGTCTCAAGCAATAAGCAGCGAATTGAGGGGACCATTGAGTAGGGGGATCCAGGCACAGTGGATTTTTGTGAACCGCCCAAAGAGCTTCGGCTATTGGGCGGTATAGAAATGCAATCAATCAATCAATAATAGTGGGAATGGTCCTCCAACTGCCCTCTGGCTGCTGAGTTGGGCATCAGTGCCTACAGTGTTTAATAAATGAATGAATAAAAATAATGTCCTTTATGATTGGTATTCAATAAATGTTCGCCTTTAAAAAGTATTCCCTGGGTGCACACCCTAATGACATGTGCTGAGCATGCTTAATCTTTGTAAACCGCCCAGAGAGCTTCAGCTATAGGACGGTATATAAATGCAATAAAGAAATAAAATAAAAATGATGGGCACATGACAGCACCCACTTTGGGAAATGGCCCCACTCACTGCTGGCATGCAGCCAGCCCTGCTCCATGCTTGCCTGGGGGTAATTTGGCTTTCTGGTCAAAACCCAGACACCACCAAACCTTCCTCCATTCCAATCTACTCGACACAAAGCTCTGTGCAATCCAGAAACCTGCATCGCCATCAGAATGCGATCCCAAAAACCCACAAGTGTATGATACTTTTTGGAAAGCCTTTCCCCTGTCTGTGTTGCATGCGCTCTCCTCCCTCGTAAGAGTGGGGAGAGGGTTGATGGAGTGTCGTATTGCAGGAATCCCAGAACACCAGAGAAAAACACTTAAGGCACCCTTCCACTAGGAAGTGCTTTCCTGGCTGAGGATTGTGGGATTTGTGGTCCAAGCCTTAAGGAAGACAACAGGCTATTCCAGGCACTCACTAAAACTGAAACTAAAAGCAACCCAGACTCACTCCACATAGGGCACACCTGCCTCTTCCTTCCACCTCCTTTCCCTGACAGGGTCCCTTTTCACCCACTGAGACAACTCCCAGCATGCAACTCCGCTCCTGCACCAGCACATGGAGCCAGAAGTGACTGTTGGACCGACTGGCAGGTTGGGGAGTTCTCTGCTGTGGGAAATAACAGGTAAATGAGCCTCAATGACTAGGAAATAGCCAGATGCTGCTCTAGAAAGGGAGGGGAGGGCCATTTTGCCAAAGGGCAATGCCTTTCTCCACTGCCACCGTCGCCTGACCCACTCCTGCTTGCTGATATTCACGTCACACAAGCCTAAAACAGATCATGGTTGTGCGAGGATTGTTCAACCCTTGCATAATCTATGCATGCCAAGTTTGCATGACACAACCCCTGAGCGGAGTTTGCATATTCAAAAAGTCAGCCGCACAGATTCCACCATAGGTTAAATAACCCACAGCTGACATATTATGTGAACAGCCCCAATGGGTTGCGTATGGGTTGCTGTCGAATCGTGGGTTGTCATTACGTGCAGACCCCGCACTATGATTTAACTTTGGGTCGTTAACCTCAAACCTGGGAAGAGAATCCGTGGTTTGTTGTTGGGTTGTAAACTCTGGATTGATGGTTAACAACCCATAGTTAAACCATAGTGAGGGTTCACATGTAGCAACAACCTACAATTCAACAACAGTCCATGATACTCTCTGGGTTGCTCTTACATGCAAACCAGGTTGCTGTCATCTGGGCATCTCTATGTCAGCCTTCCCCAGTCTGCCATGCTGGGTAGGGATGATGGGAGTTGCAGTCCAACACAGCTGGAGCGCACTGGGTTGGGGAAGGCTGCCCTATGTGGAAAAAGAAGTGGACACGGCAATGCTGGCCCAGGTGAACCAAGAGCCTGAAGTGATAAAAGGCAGGTGCCTGCGTTCATGCTTGGGTTCTTCAGCAGGTGTGCAAGACCCACAGGTCAACTGATATGGTAGGCTAGGGGTGAGCCATTTCTGGGGGTCAGGGGCTGCATTGCTTGACTCCCATAACTCCCTGGGGGCTGCACCCCCTCCCCAGAGGCTTCTAGGAGCATGAGTCAGCTTGCAAAGAAGGTACGCACAGCAGCACACCGGGTCGATATTCTCATTGAGCTCTCTGACACAACCCCGAGATCCTTTCCTTGGTCCGTCACCACCAGTTCCGTCCCCACCAGTGTCTACGTGAAGTTTGGGTCTGTACTGGGTGTGTGGGGTGCCTCGCCTCTCAGAAGCCCTGTGCAGCTGCCTCCTCAGTTGAGTTGAATTACAAAGGGGGTTGGGTGCGATCCCAGGGGGCTGCCTGTGCCCCACAGGATGCTGTACCTATGAGGCCCCCAACGATAGCGTTAGATTCAGGGCAGCCGAGAGGAAGGACCTCTTCACGCAGCACGCGAGGAATCTAATGTACGGAATTCACAGCCACAGGATGTGGTGAAGGCCACTGGCTTGGATGGGTTTAAAAGGGGATCAGACAAATGGGGGGGTCTATTAAGAGCCATTAGCCACAATGGCTACATGAAGCTTCCATGTTCAGAGGGGGCAGTCCACCTTCAAATACCAGAAACCAAAGACAAATAACGGCACAGCACATGTCTTTTTGACCTGCTTGTGGGTTTTCTAGAGACATCCAATTGACTACTGCTGGAAACTGGACTAGCTGGAGTGTATTCAGAGGAGGGCAAGGAGGATGATCAGGGGTCTGGAAACAAAGCCCTAGGAGGAGAGACTGAAAGAACTGGGCATGTTTAGCCTGGAGAAGAGAAGATTGGGGGGAGACATGATAGCACTCTTCAAATACTTAAAAGGTTGTCACACAGAGGAGGGCCAGGATCCCTTCTCAATCCTCCCAGAGTGCAGGACACGGCTCAAGTTAAAGGAAGCCAGATTCCGTCTGGACATCAGGAAAAGCTTCCTGACTGTTACAGCAGTATGACAATGGAATCAGTTACCTAGGGAGATCGTGGGCTCTCCCACACTAGAGGCCTTCAAGAGGCAGCTGGACAACCACCTGTCAGGGATGGTTTAGGGTGGATTCCTGCCTTGAGCAGGGGGTTGGACTCGATGGCCTTGTAGGCCCCTTCCAACTCTGCTATTCTATGATTCTATGAGATAGCTCTTTGGGCTCAGTCTGGGGTCTCCTTGGGCTGGGCCCCATAAATCTTGCCAAAGCCCCCACTGTGCACAAATCTTCTCCTTCTTCTTTCAGTTGCATGTTTGCAAGAGCCACCAACCCGCACTGCTGGGAGAGACCCATCGCCTACTTGGCCAAGATTTCTCCAGCGCACCAGGAAGGCCCCACCCTCCTGGCTAGGAGTGCTGTGACGAACCCAGGGAGACCTTCTACCAATGGCAGCTTCCACCACCCTGAAGTTCAAGCTGATCCTCCTTGGGGACTTTGGGGTGGGGAAGACCACTCTCTTCCATCGCATCCGGACGGGGCGTTTCCTGGAGGGGGCTCATGCCCTCGGCCAGCACATGTGCATGTGTGAGAAAATGCTGCCACTGAAACATAATCGCAGCAGCCTCCAGGCACAGGTAGGAGCCAGAGCCCCAAGGTCTGCCAACTGGGAAACAACTTTTATCTTTCTCCAGAAGCCCAAGGCCTACCAACTGGAACCAGGTGCGAAATAGTTATGTGGGGGTGGAGCTAGATGCAAAATGGTGGCGCAGGGGGAGGAGTCAATTACTGCACCTCAGGCATTAGATAGGGTGACCATATGAAAAGGAGGACTGGACTCCTGTATCTTAACTGTATCTTTAACAGTTGCATAGAAAAGGGAATTTCAACAGGTGTCATTTGTATATATGGGGAACCTGGGGAAATTCCCTCTTCATCACAACAGTTAAAGCTGCAGGTGCCCTGCCCTCTTTTAAATCTGGTCACTCTAGTATAGCTCCTGCACCTTTAACTGTGGCAATGAAGAGGGAATTTCACCAGGTTCTCCATATATACAAATGACACCTGCTGAAATTCCCTTTTCTAAGCAACTGTTAAAGATATAGAAGCCCTGTCCTCCTTTTCATATGGACACCCTACATTAGAGCTCATCTTCACGTACAAATTTGAATCTAAATCTGAGTTCATGCAGATCGCAGATTCTAACAGTGTAATTTAATAATTATCAAACAATTTTTTGATCTCTTCTCCATCCTCCCAGAGTGCAGGACACGGAATAACGGGCTCAAGTTAAAGGAAGCCAGATTCCAGCTGGACATCAGGAAAAAATTCCTGACTGTTAGAGCAGTACGACAATGGAATCATTTCCCTAGGGAGGTTGTGGGCTCTCCCACACTAGAGGCCTTCAAGAGGCAGCTGGACAACCATCTGTCAGGGATGCTTTAGGGTGGATTCCTGCATTGAGCAGGGGGTTGGACTCAATGGCCTTGTAGGCCCCTTCCAACTCTGCTATTCTATGATTCTATGAATTGGGACCCCAAAACTCTGCAAACTGGTAGTTCTACCCTTTGTTGTAACTAAACATCTTTACTTTTCCCATAAGGAGCTCTTCCCATGAGCTACATAAGGCACGCTCATGACTGGCCACTCACTAACGTTTACGGGTCCTTTTGCAGACATCGTCACCTGCCTTCCCCCAGTTATTCCATTCTTAAAACACACACCTGGATATCCCAAGTCTTCTGAAATAGCGAGGGATTTCTTACTGTGTGCAGCTGAAGCTGCGCTGCAAAGCACCCACTAGAGGGCGCTCCTCATTCAAGGCTATGAGCTCCGAGAGGAAGGGAAAGGTTTCGATTATAGACAACATTGTTGTCTCTCTCCGGCTGTATAATGAAGCTCATTACAACTGTGCAAGAGAGGCAGGAAGCAAAGCCCTGGTAAGGAACGTGATTTCCCCTTTATCTAAAGAAGCCCTAAGAATGGTTGAATGGCACCCATTTACTTCAATGGAACAAAGTAAAAGTAAGGTACTCAGGGATGTCATTGCAGTGGGAAAAACTGCCCCTTGCCCTGACCCTAGCAATTGCAGTATTTTGGAGCAAGAAGCCATTTCTCCACTGTATCCCATATAGTGGTGTTGTTCCATAGACCTGAATGGGAAACATCAAGAACTGAGCCCATCCCTGTTGGCATAATTCCATCCTCCTGGGTTCTTGTTCTTGGGATCTGTTTGAGAGTAATATAGAGGTGGAACCTGGCTTAGAAAGAAAGATATTGTCTGGAAAGTCAAAGAGAGAGGATTCATCTTCCTCACTCTCACTCAAAATGCTGGAACTTGGGGGTCATCGAACGATACTGGTTCATAGAAATCATAGAATCGTAGAGTTGGAAGGGGCGTATAAGGCCATCCAGTCCAAGCCACTGCTCAATGCAGGAATCCACCCTAAAGCATCCCTGACAGAGGGTTGTTCAGCTGCTTCTTGAATGCCCAAGAACAGCCTTCCTCAACCTGGGGCGCTCCAGATGTGTTGGACTACAACTCCCAGAATGCCCCAGCAGCTGGCTGGGGCATTCTGGGAGTTGTAGTCCAACACATCTGGAGCGCCCCAGGTTGAGGAAGGCTACCCAAGAACCCTTTTGCAACAAATAGTTAGTGAGCATGATTAAACCGTGGTTATATAGCCAAGCCATGGTTAGGAATGGTTCACATGACACACTTCATTATTATTATTATTATTATTATTATTATTTATTTATATAGCACCATCAATGTACAAGGTGCTGTACTTCGCCATAAAAATGCTAAACCCCCATGGCTTAGCGTGTCATCTGAACAGGGTCAATGACCTCCTGGCCCCAATTAAAGTCTGCCTAGCCCATCCACACAGGAGAGCCAGATCCACCATGCCTTAGTCTGAGTAACCTTCAGTTCTAGAAATTTGAGCCAGGAAGATACAATCCTATAAATTGGTGTTTTGTACCTGAAAGTGACTAAGTGAGAGAGACGGCTCTCTATCATTATTATTATTATTATTATTATTATTATTATTATTACCGCATTTCTTTGATTCTAAGACACACTTTTCCCCCCATATAAACATCTCTAAAAACGGCTTGCGTCTTAGAATCGCGAGTGCGTTTATTATTTCTTAGAATCAAAGCTTTTTTTCTGTTGGTGGTACTGAAATTAGTGTGCGTCTTACAATTGATGGCGTCTTAGAATCGAAGAAATACGGTATATTTATTTGTATCCCGCCTTTTGCCCAATACTGGGACACAAGGCGGTCTTACAAAGTTTAAAACATTCATTGTAAAACCTAGGAAAAGAAATGTAAAAAAAAAAAAAAGTTTAAAATACACAACAAAATTATAAGATATTAACATAGATGAAGGACCAAATTACTCTCCAAAGGCCTGCTGGAACAAACAAGCTTTAGCCTGCTTCCAAAAGCCCATCAAGGAGGGAGCCGGTCTAGCTTCCCCGGGAAGAGAGTTCCAGAGCACTGGAGCAGCCACCGAGAAGGCCCTCTCCCATGTTCCCACCAAGCACGCCTGTGAAGATGGCGGGACTGAAAGAAGGGCTTCTCCAGAAGATCTTAAAGCACGGGCAGGCTCATAATGATCAGGGGTCTGGATGATCAGGGGTCTGGAAACAAAGCCCTATGAAGAGAGACTGAAAGAACTGGGCATGTTTAGCCTGGAGAAGAGAAGATGGAGGGCAGACATGATGGCACTCTTCAAATACTTGAAAGGTTGTCCCACAGAGGAGGGCCAGGATCTCTTCTCGATCCTCCCAGAGTGCAGGACATGGAATAATGGGCTCAAGTTAAAGGAAGCCAGATTCCAGCTGGACATCAGGAAAAACTTCCTGACTGTTAGAGCAGTGCGACAATGGAATCAGTGACCTAGGGAGGTTGTGGGCTCTCCCACACTAGAGGCCTTCAAGAGGCAGCTGGACAACCGTCTGCCAGGGATGCTTTAGGGTGGATCCCTGCCTTGAGCAGGGGGTTGGACTTGATGGCCTTGTAGGCCCCTTCCAACTCTGCTATTCTATGATTCTATAAGGGAGAGTACGGTCTTTCAAATAACCTAGATCCGAGCCATATAGGGCTTTAGATCACTGCACCAGCCTCTGATACCTTTAATCCAGTTTCTGTGGGCTGAATCACTCGTTACCAGTTTATCTGCCTTGCAGCATGACTGGGACTGACAGGAGTAGTTGTGCAACCTGTAGAGGTGCAGAAGATTTGACAACGTCATTCAGCTACCTGGGCTGCCCACTGCCAGCCAGGGAAACTTCACATGACATATCACATTTCCCCTGCACAGGCAAGGGCTGGGGGAGACACCTCAGCCCTTACCTGTGCAGGAAAAATGTGAGGCAAATATTTATTTGAGGGAAATATTTACTTTGCCACGAAAACACAGAGATAGAAGCAGATGCATGCAGCAAAATAATCGCATGAGCTGGCTTCACACGAGATGGCTTGTGTTTATTTATTTTTTAAATTTCTCTACTAGTTCCCCATAAAGCCAGACTCAAGGCAGTTAAAAATAATAGAAGGAAAGATAAATTAACATACATTCAACAATAACAGAAAGAGACAAAATGCAAAAATTGATGTCCAAATGCTAGCCAAACACAAAGCACCAGGAATAAAAAGTTTTGGAGAGGTAAGGAAGTATAGCATTCTGGAGCACGAGTGGGAGGGTGCTGTGGCGTTCACGTCCTGCTCTTCCCACGGGTCATAGAATCATAGAACAGCAGAGTTGGAAGGGGCCTACAAGGCCATCAAGTCCAACCCCCTGCTCAATGCAGGAATCCACCCTAAAGCATCCCTGACAGATGGTTGTCGAGATGCCTCTTGAAGGCCTCTAGTGTGGGAGAGCCCACCACCTCCCTGGGTAACTGATTCCATTGTCGTACTTCTCTAACAGTCAGGAAGTTTTCCCTGATGTCCAGCTGGAATCTGGCTTCCTTTAACTTGAGCCCGTTATTCCATGTCCTGCACTCTGGGAGGATCGAGAAGAGATCCTGGCCCTCCTCTGTGTGACAACCTTTTAAGTATTTGAAGAGTGCTATCATGTCTCCCCTCAATCTTCTCTTCTCCAGGCTAAACCTGCCCAGTTCTTTCAGTCTCTCTTCATAGGGCTTTGTTTCCAGACCCCTGATCATCCTGGCTGCCCTCCTCTGAACACGCTCCAGAGCATTGGTCTCTTGATTCTGTCTTATGGAGCCCAATCCTATGTGCGTTACTTCCAAGTAAACATGCTAACTCGTTCTCATGGAGCTAAAGGGGCTTCCTTCCAAGTAAAGCCCCGTTTGATAGGATTGCTTGCACCATTAGCCAAAGATCCTTCCTTGACAGCCATCCTTACTTTTCAGAGTCTTAAATTAAAAAAAAACTCTCCTGTCCCCGTTGCCCATTGCCACGCAAAATCTGCTTGGGCCAGTCTACATGTGGGGAAAGCCCCAGGGTGGCTCCCCGGCGGAGCTTATACGACACAGCAGCCACCCCGGGGCTTTCCCTTGAAGCTCTGAAGTTAAAAAATGTCAGGGCCCTTATCTTCACGCCATCATTGCTAATGCTGCACACAGCAGCGTGAGCCGGGGCACAGTTGCACTGACGCAGAGCCTTGCTCCAAGCTAAAAAAAAGTCTGGGTTAGTACCCAACTTTTTTAGAGCGGGACTTTGCCCCTGGATTGCATCGGAGTGGCGACTGCATCATGGAGACCACCTGCTGCCACTCCAAAGCAATCCAGGCACAAAGCGCCCATGTGATGAGCCCAGGGACTCACCCCGACCTTTTTCTCCAGAGCAAGGTGAGGAAGGCGCATTCGCTGTCGATCACCACTCCGGAACATTAGAACAGAAGAAGTGCCCAGATGCTGGATCAGACCGAGGGTCCATCTAGTCCAGCACTCTGTTCACACAGGGGCCAACCAGCCATCGGCCAGGGACCAACAAAGCAGGACATGTTTAGACTGGAGAAGAAAAGATGGAGGGGAGACATGAGAGCCCTCTTCAAATACTTAAAAGGTTGTCACACAGAGGAGGGCCAGGATCTCTTCTCCATCCTCCCAGAGTGCAGGACACGGAATAAGGGGCTCAAGTGAAAGGAAACCAGATTCCAGCTGGACATCAGGAAAAACTTCCTGACTGTTAGAGCAGTACGACAATGGAACCAGTTACCTAGGGAGGTTGTGGGCTCTCCCACACTAGAGGCCTTCAAGAGGCAGCTGGACAACCATCTGTCAGGGATGCTTTAGGGTGGATTCCTGCCTTGAGCAGGGGGTTGGACTCGATGGCCTTGTAGGCCCCTTCCAACTCTGCTATTCTATGATTCTATGATTCTACGATGGTGCAACAGCACCCTCCCGCCCATGTTCCCCAGCAACTGGTGTGTTAGATCAATGTTCTTTTCACCCAAGGACGAGATCCAAACAGCCCTTAAGCACGACTCCACCATTCCAGCGACAGAGGGTTCAAAAGCGCTTTATTGATTAGTAATCAAGGCCTGGTCTCTTCAAAGGGAGCAATCAGACAAAAGACATAGGGAATATGGTACAGTATTAAAGCTTTCAAGGGGCAGGGCCCAGTAGCAGCATTAACCAATCAGAACATAACACTGAGGCATAGCTAATTATGCTAAACAGTCCTGTTAACAATACCTTTGGCCTGACAGTAAGTTACAGAGAGTTAACTTCGACACAGACAGCTGGAGCCAGGACTCTTGTTTATATTAGATAAGAAGGATACAAGGATGCACACAAGGAGACATTCTCATACAAGGCATCATGACATTTTGCTTGGTGTGCAATGGAGATTTTACAGTTTCCTGTTAAAAATGGAGGTGGTTATGCTAACATTTCCCCCCTTTAAAGCAATTCAAAACTTAAGCTTGCTAGCTTCTTTTAGATCATCTGTGGCTAAGGCTTCACAATACAAATACATTTGCTGGTGGATTACAGATTTTGCAAGACTTTTCATAAGAGACAAAATACAGGGAAGGCAAAAAGCAAGGATAAACAAAAATCATTACAATAGAACAAAATACAATGCAAAAAATCCCTCTTTTAACTACTCCATATTGGATAACTAGTGAGCCATCTAAATAGATCATCAGTGGGTGGTTCAACTGCTTAATGAGGAAAGTAAATTGATAACAGACAACAAAGAAAAGGCTGAAGTGCTTAATTCCTATTTTGCCTCGGTCTTCTCCTAAAAGCTGGTCTATGACCCCCTCCTGGAAAAAGTGAAGCAGAAGTTGAGGAGGCAGGATTGCAGTTTGAGATTGATAAAGAAATGGTCAAAGAACACCTAATTTCCCTGAATGAGTTTAAATCTCCAGGGCCCGATGAACTGTATCTAAGAGTAATGAAGGAGCTAGCAGAAGAACTCTCAGAACCCTTGTCTATTATCTTTGCAAAATCATGGAAGACGGGTGAGGTGCTGGACGACTGGAGGAGGGCTAATGTTGTCCTTATCTTCAAAAAGGGCAAAAAGGAGGAACCTGGGAACTACAGACCAGTCATCTTCTGGGAAAATTCTGGAGCAGATTATAAAGAAGTCAATCTGTAAACACCTTGAAATCAATGCAGTGATTACTAGAAGCCAACATGGATTTGTCAGGAGGTGTAGGGAACGCTGATCAAATTTTCAGATGACACAAAATTGGGTAGGATAGGTAATACTCTGGAAGACAGAAACAAACTTCAAGGTGATCTTGATAGACTGGAGTGCTGGGCTGAAAACAACAGAATGAAACTTAATAGGAATAAATGCCAAGTTCTACATTTAGGGAATAGAAACTAAATGCACAGTTACAAGATGGGGGACACTTGGCTGAGCAATACTACAAACAAGAAAGATCTTGGAATTGTTGTAGATCACAAGCTGAACACGAGCCAACAGTGCAACACGGCTGTAAGAAAGGCAAATGCTATTTTGGGCTGCATTAATAGAAGTATAGCTTCCAAATCACGTGAGGTACTGGTTCCTCTCTATTCAGCCCTGGTTAGGCCTCACCTAGAGTATTGTGTCCAGTTCTGGGCTCCACAATTCAAGAAGGACGCAGACAAGCTGGAGCGTGTTCAGAAGAGGGCAACCAGGATGACCAGAGGTCTAGAAACAAAGCCCTATGGAGAGAGACTGAAAGAACTGGGCATGTTTAGCCTGGAGAAGAGAAGATTGAGGGGAGACATGATAGCACTCTTCAAATACTTAAAAGGTTGTCACACAGAGGAGGGCCAAGATCTCTTCTCAGAATGCAAGACACGGAATAACAGGCTCAAGTTAAAAGAAGCCAGATTCCGGCTGGACATCAGGAAAAACTTCCTAACTGTTAGAGCAGTGCGACAGTGGAATCAGTTACCTAGGGAGGTTGTGGGTTCTCCCACACTAGAGGCATTCAAGAGGCAGCTGGACAACTAACTGTCAGGGATGCTTTAGGGTGGATTCCTGCATTGAGCAGGGGGTTGGACTCGATGGCCTTGTAGGCTCCTTCCAACTGTGCTATTCTATGATTCTTTGTTAACTTTCTTTTACAACTAACGTATGCTCTAAAAATCCTTGGGTAGAATCATAATATGTGTACACAGTTCTGAACCTTTAATGATCTTATATTTTGGCTTGAGTGGTGACCACAAGCTTTTGCAGGGCAGGAAGATAAGCGTTTGCAAAGAACATTTGGCAATTGTGGAACGAAGCCAAGTCACTTATGAGTGGTAAAAGGCACAAATCCTTTCTTAAAAACATTTGCTATGGCAATTAAAGAAACACTTGGAACTACTTAAAGTAAGAATTATCAAAATTACAGCTACACAATCTTCACACACATGTAAGCTCATTAGTTTATCGAATTTAACTTTAGTGTCCTTTAAATGTTGGGCTGAGTACTTAGGTTGCTCCATGCTTCGCCTGTGTTGCTGGTGGCTTCCGGTGCACCAGAAGGCAGATGACCTTTGCTTTGCCTGTGTCCTTCTGGCACGCGGGGCCAGGGGAGGCCTTATTTTAGAACAATGTGTCCATTTATCTGTCTCTTAATAATTTCACTTACAAGTACAAAGCAGCAAGGGCTTTCTCAATTCTGGGGTCCTACTTTTAAGCAGGTACAATCTCTGGAACAATCTCTGGAAAGGTGCAGGTAACGATGGAGCTGAAAAAGAGAAAACTACAGGGCAATTACATATTCTTGGAATAAAACATTTCCCAATTCCTATTCAATTCTTTCTTGTTCCCCCACTAAAAACTGAGAGGAAAAGCCAAACATTAGCTCAAAATGTAACAATTTAAGACCTTTTTCTAACTTTAACAATGCAATTGGAAATACATCCACCCATTTCAAGGAAATTTCTAATTTAATTTTTGCTAGGGTCTCTTTTCAGGGTCCTATTAATTCTATCTGCCTTCCAGACTGGAATCTTCATTGAGATGCCAGCCTATTTTTAGGACAAAAGTGCCATATTCTACACTACCTAAGAAGTAAAATAGCTTTTTAGATCTGATTCTATGGTTTCAGGCAAGAAAACCTGAACAAAAACAAGTAGGTGTTCAAAAAACCTTTTACATTTCAACAAAGTCAGTCTGGATTCTAAAAAAAAAGATAACAAGTCCATGTCTGCAGGGGCTTTTTTTTTTTGATGCATTTACAAATGAGGCCAGTAAAAACAATTCACTGAGCATTTATATTCCTTGGCTGATTCAAAAAAGTCTTTCAGTCATTGAAGAGTCTGATCAATGTCCATCTTGTGAGGTCTTTAAACACCTGGTCTTTAAACAGGGAGGTCATGATGATTCTTGGCTTCAGGGCTTCTAACAGATCAACTGTTAATTCTCCATGGATCACTGCTTCATGGGCAGTCACAAATCTTCTTTCTTTCCAAATCTGTCCATGTGATATTTTGAATCAGTAAATACAGTCTTTTGCCTGAAACAAGCATCAGGGCTTCCGTGCATACTACAAGTTCAGCTGCTTGTTGTACAATTGTAGCTGGATCCATCAGTAAACAACTCGAGGTCATCATATAGGTCTGGGCGAGGTTTGGTGCCAAGTTGCAAGACTCCAAGGCATTCATACTCTGGAACTTCTTTGTAGTTCAGGTATCAAGGTGGCAGGATTCAATGAGGCAAGCCTTGGGTCCACGAGGAGGTTGATCTCATATCTGGACTGGCAGGCAGGGTTCAGGTGTCAGCTTCTTCCACTGTACTTCACTAGTCTGTGCCACGTTTTTGGCACAGCACACCTGAGGCTGGTAGTGCAAACCCAGTAATGCAAGCTGGAGTTTTTAATTGCTTTAATCATTTCACAAGTCCATTTTTTAAAAAGCAATAGCTGTATTCTTCTTCTGGCTTCTAATTTCAAAGGATACTGATGCAAGAACACAGGGGTGCTTTAGGCTTCAATTGTAGTTGCATTTAGGGCTCAGACTCAGGGCTCAAAGCATTTCAAAAGTTCTATTAGGCCAAAGGAAATTTGGGCCCAACTTAGTCAGAATATCTCTGCCCCCCCAAAAAAAGGGCCACTGGGCAATTTTCAGAACACAACGTTCAAAACACACACAAAAATATAGCAATTCAGTATTTCCAATCTTCGTCAGCAGAGGACGCAAGATTGTCCATTCACTAACTTTTTCAAGGCAGGGCTTCTTCACCCCCCTTTTCCTTCTGGTCAAAAACCATGCCACGTACACTAACCTTCAAACACTTTCCTTTTTTCTACGTTTCAACTTCTTCACCTCTTCTCTTCTATTCACATACACTTTACTCTTCTTCAAATCAACTTCACTTCAAATCAACATCTTTTCAAAACAACCAAAACAACCTTTTTAAAAGTCTTTCAAACTATCTCTTCTGCACAGCCTTCTCTCTCTCTCTCTCTCTCTCTTTCCTCTCCTCTCCACTTTCTCTGCACACAGGCTTACTGCCTCGGATACTGGAGGTAGCACACAACCATCAGGGCTAGTAGCCATGGATAGCCTTCACCTCCGGGAATCCAACCCCCTTTTAAAGCCATCCAAATTGGTGTGTCTACGCAGATCTCCCTGTGGGACACAGCTGGCGAGGAGCGGTTCCTGTCTCTGAGCAGCTGCTACTACCGAAGCACGGACGCGGTGCTGCTGGTGTACAGCCTCCAGGGCCTCCTCTCCTTCGACAGCCTGTCGCACTGGCTCCACGTGGCGAGGCATTACTGCGCAGATGGTATGCAAGAGGGAGAGACAGGAGGGTGAGAAGAATAATGGGTGGGATTGGTTGCCACCGCTTTTCTCTGCCTCTGCTCCAGTGCTGTTAATAGCAAGCGAGCACACAGATATTTAGCAGGGATGGGGTTATTTTTGTTTTGTTTTTTACAGCTTAACCTTCATATCAGGGGGAAAAATCCTGCTGTATTTCTATGTTATTAAGAGCAGAGGCACCACACTGACAACAAAGGTCCGCATCGTTAAAGCAGTGGTATTCCCCGTAGTAACCTATGGCTGCGAGAGCTGGACCATAAGGAAAGCTGAGTGAAGGAAGATAAATGCTTTTGAACTGGGGTGTTGGAGGAAAATTCTGAGAGTGCCTTGGACTGCAAGAAGATCAAACCAGTCCAGACTCCAGGAAATCAAGCCAGACTGCTCACCTGAGGGAATGGTATTAAAGGCAAAACTGAAGTACTTTGGCCACATAATGAGAAGACAGGATACCCTGGAGAAGAGGCTGATGCTAGGGAAAGTGGAAGGCAAAAGGAAGAGGGGCCGACCAAGGGCAAGATGGAGGGATGACATTCTGGAGGTGACAGAGTTGACCTTGGGGGAGCTGGGGGTGGCGATGGCCGGCAGAAAGCTCTGGCGTGGGCTGGTCCATGAAGTCACGAAGAGCCGGAAGCGACTGAACGAATAAACAACAAACAAACAAGGCATAAGGCCAGTGGGAGAGAGAAACACCTGTACTAGATTCAGAATCTGCACGGATGAGTTCAAAATGCAGTATTTGAAGCCGTGCAAAATGTGGGATTACTTCCTACCCACACATGATGAGCGAGAACATCAGAAATGCCCTGCTGCTGGATTTTAATCCAAGGGTCCATCTAGTCCAACACTCTGTTCACACGGTGGCCATTGGGTTGGATCCAAATTTAGAGTCCTACTTAGAGCAGACCGAATGAAATCAGCGGAACACGTTAGTTATGCCTAGTTTAGGTCCCATTGATTTCAATGGGTCTGCTTGAACTACGACCAAGTCTGGATACAGCCCAGGGCTGAAGGCAAGATATTGATATGTGAGGGAGGAGAAAGAATAGATTGGGGAGGGGTGACATAAAGATAGGGGGGATGAGGAGGAGTGGGCAAGGCACAGGTGCGCCACCCACAGATGCTCTGCCCAGTAATGGAGCCGTCTCAATAATAATAATAATAATAACAACAACAATAATATTTATTTGTTACCCGCCTCTCCCTCCGGATCGAGGCGGGGTACAACATAAATGCAAATGCCATAAAATACATGTAATTAAAACATTTAAAACTAATACATTATTAAAAGCAGCACATTATTAAAAGGCATCTTAAAATTCAACTGGGTAGGCCTGCCGGAAGAGAACAGTCATTATATCTTTCTTAAAATCTGGAAGACTGTTTAGTTGACAAATCTCTCCCGGCAGGTCATTCCATAATCTGGGAGCGGCAGAGGAAAAGGTCCTCTGGGTAATAGTTGTCGGCCTTGTTTTTGTTGGCTGGAGTAAATTCTTCCCAGAGGACCAGAGTGTGCGGGGCGGATTGTACGGGAGAAGGCGATCCCGCAGGTAGCCTGGACCCAAACCGTGTAGGGCTTTAAAGGTAATAACCAACACTTTTTACTTCGCCTGGAAACTAATTGGCAGCCAGTGAAGAGGTTTTAAAACTGGTGTAATGTGGTCCCCCACTAGGTGTACCAGTGACCAGCCTGGCTGCCATATTTTGAATTAATAGAAGTTTCCAGACTAGGCACAAAGGTAGCACATTGCAGAAGTCGAGCCTCAAAGTTACCAGCGCGTGCACGACCACCTTTAGGTCTTCCAACTCTAGGAAGGGGCGCAGCTGGCGTATCAGCCGAAGCTGATAGTAGGCACTCCTGGCCGTCACATCTATCTGGGCTGTCATTTGGAGCAACATCCCTGTATACTTTGAAATGCATCTCCCCAATCATGAGAGCTGGATTTTAACATTCTGGAAACAGAATTTGAATTCAGTAGGGGCCAGGGTGTGTATGTGTAGCACAGTGAACACACACACATCCTTGCTTACTGTATGCAGAGTTGCCAGTACAGAGGCTTTCTGCCATGCGTCCCTCAGTTTCCTGTATTTTCTCCTCATCCCCAGCTGACATCTTCCTCCTTGGTAATAAGAGCGACCTGGAGAGCTGCATTCCAGAAGAGAAGGCCGAGAAGTTTGCTGTGGAGCACGGCACGTCTGGGCGGTTCAAAGTGTCAGCCAAGACAGGTAGGAACCCAATGGGCCATGAGAATCCTGGCACAACCCCCCCACCCCGCCCACATCAGTCCACAGAAGCCTGGAGTTAGGCTAAGCCTGCCTATTCCACAGCCACACTCACTCCTGTTCAGTGTGACCCACCCCACGCTGGCTAGGAATGATGGAAGTTGCAGTCCAACACATCTGGATTGGGGGAGGCTGTTTTATTCAGTATTTGTTAGCTGCCATGGACCTTGTATCCCAGTGATATAGGGCGGGATACAAATTATTATTATTATTATTATTATTATTATTATTATTATTATTATTATTATTTATTACATTCATATACCTCCCCATAGCCAAAGCTCTCTGGGCAGTTTACAAAAGTTAAAAACAGTGAACATTAAAAACAAATATACAACATGTAAAAGCATTAAAAGCATAAAATACAAACAAAACCAGACAATATCTATTTAAAAACAACTATTCTGGGGTCAGTTAAAAAACTCAGCATATGCTGTTAAATGCCTGGGAGAAGAGAAAAGTCTTGACCCGGTGCCGAAAAGATAACAATGTTGGTGCCAGGCGAGCCTCATCGGGGAGATCATTCCATAATTGGGGGGCCACCACTGAAAAGGCCCTCTCCCTTGTTGCCATCCTCTGAGCTTCCCTCGGGGTAAGCATTCGGAGGAGGACCTTGGATGTTGAGCGCAGTGTACGGATAGGTTCATATTGGGAGAGGCGTTCCATCAGGTATTGTGGTCCCAAGCCATGTAGGGCTTTATAGGTTAAAACCAGCACCTTGAATTGGGCTTGGAAACGTATAGGCAGCCAATGTAAGCGGGCCAGAGTGGGTCTTATATGCTCAAACCTTCTGGTTCCGGTTATCACTCTGGCCGCTGCATTTTGCACAAGCTGCAGCTTCCGAACCGTCTTCAAAGGCAGCCCCACGTAGAGCACATTGATTTAATAAGTAAATAAAAATAAATTGTATGCATCTGCAGAATTTGTCATCAAGCGCCCTTAACCCAGTGTGACAGGCAAAGGGTGGGGGTGGGGTGGTTCCAGACTCCTGAAGGAATGTGCGTGTCTCGGGGTAGTAATAATGAAAGGGTGCAGAACAGGTTCTATTTCTGGACCGACAAGCATCAACAAAGAGAAGGCTTTGCTGCTATTAATAATAGCATGTTTTCCTGCAGAGTGCATGGGTGGGGCAGAGATTGCTCTGTGTTGATGTTGTAGTATGTTCCTGCCTTACATTCTGAACCAACAACCCGTCCAACTCAACAAGATGATCTGTTCCTGAGCTTGCAGGAGAATTAGGCAAGTCACTTCTCATCCACCTGTTACTGTTGCTGCTGCTGACTTCACAGAAAACGTGTTCAGGAGAAATCTTTGGAATAGCCTCACCATGCCTTCACGTTGGCAGCTCTAAGACCCCTTCGTCTGGAAGCCCCCATCTCTGTGAGAAAGTGGAACAGGGACCTCCTCGTTGCCCCTGGAAGTCTGGGAAGCTGATCCTTCCCAGCTTGAGAGAATTTTGCAGATAAATGGCAGAAGCGATGGACCGAGAGCGGGAATCCTGGTAGCCAACCTGAGTTGATCAGCTCTGTACCTCTTGCAAAACTTGCCACCAGATAAAAGACAGGCTTTTAAGAAGGCCTTAAAAACATTTGCTTTTCATAATTGAATACTGTTTTGCTACTGTTGCCCTGGCCCTTTCATTACTAGTTTTTAATGTTAGCTTTTAGTGTTTCAATTGATGTTTTACTTTCTATGCTTTTATAGAATCATAGAATAGTAGAATTGGAAGGGGCCTATAAGGCCATTGAGTCCAACCCCCTGCTCAATGCAGGAATCCATCCTAAAGCATCCCTGACAGGTGGTTGTCCAGCTGCCTCTTGAAGGCCTCTAGTGTGGGAGAGCCCACCACCTCCCTAGGTAACTGATTCCATTGTTGCACTGCTCTAACAGTCAGGAAGTTTCTCCTGATGTCCAGCTGGAATCTGGCTTCCTTTAACTTGAGCCCGTTATTCCATGTCCTGCACTCTGGGAGGATGGAGAAGAGATCCTGGCCCTCCTCTGTGTGACAACCTTTTAAGTATTTGAAGAGTGCTCTCATGTCTCGCCTCAATCTTCTCTTCTCCAGGCTAAACATGCCCAGTTGTTTCAGGCTCTCTTCATAGGGCTTTGTTTCCAGACCCCTGATCAACCTGGTTGCCCTCCTCTGGCCAGATTTTGCAAATGAATGTTTGGACTTAGAAATCGTGACTCTGTGATAGTGCTTTTTTCAGGGAAGCGGAACATCTCTCCAAACAGGGCTGTCTGCCTTCCAGGTGCACATTCATATGCGCTACACATAAAACTGCCGTCTCTCCTCTCTTGGGCAGGCAACACCCCCCTTTTATTTATTTATTTATTTATTAAATTTATATACCGCCCCATAGCTGAAGCACTCTGGGTAGTTTACAAAAGTTAAAAACAGTGAACATTAAAAAAGTATACAAAATTTAAAACCATCAAAAATATAAAAACAACAGTATAAAACAACAGTATCCATTTAAACAAAAACAGTTCTGGGGTCCATTAAAAAAAAAACTTAGCATATGTTGTTAATGCTGTTAAGTGCCTGGGAGAAGAGAAAAGTCTCGACCTGATGGCGAAAAGATAACAATGTTGGCACCGGGCAAACCTTATCGGGGAGATCATTCCATAATTGGGGGGCCACCACTGAAAAGGCTGATCTCAGCCTTTTCACCAGGCTGGGCTTGGCCTTCTATTCCTCCTGTTTTCATCTTGGTTTCTTGATATGGATAGGGTGACCCTATGAAACGGAGGACAGGGCTTCTGTATCTTTAACAGTTGTGATGAAGAGGGAATTTCACCAGGTGCTATTTGTATGCATATGCAGCACCTGGTGAGATTCCCTCTTCATCACAACAGTTAAAGCTGTAGGAGCCCTGTCCTCCTTTTCATAAGGTCACCCTAGATATGGACCAGCACAGCTGCCTGAAATTTTGGACTCTCCTTAGGGGAGTGGGCAGTGGAAGGCTGGTGTCTCCGATGTCACCATGTCCTGCTTGTTCATCCCTGGCCGATGGCTGCCTGGCCACTGCGTGAACAGAGTGCTTGACTAGATGGACCCTGGGTCTGATCCAACATCCGGGGACTGATTATGTTCTTATGTCAGTGGGGCAGTGAATCCACTCCAGGTTTCAGTCGGAACCCTAAAGGCACTCTCCACCTCAGAATCTGCCACCACACTGCTGCGTGCACATCCACCGGCCGGCCTCACCCCTCTCTTTTCCTCTCACTAACCTGACTGGGGCTTCCTCTCATACCTTCCCTTCCAGGTGAGAACGTGGAGCGGTGCCTGCAGGAGATGATGGAGCAGCTCCTCCTCAAGAAGGAATCCCAGCACAGCGGCCTCCACGCACCGTTACAAGAAGCCTGTTACTACAGCCACTGTGGGTGCTGAGCAGAGCAGAAGCCCACCCTTTTTGCGAGAAAGGAACCTCAGGAGCGCTGCAGTTTGAGAGAATGCTCCGAGAACCTCAGAAACCACACGTGTCGTGGATCCCCAGGGGGTCTTGCTCCGTGTGCTTGGAGATGACCAGGCTTAGTAACATTAGGACTCCTCTCTGACTTGAGGGGCCGGGCAGTTTTCAATGCCCCAGTGGTGCTGAGGCCCTTGGCTGGAACTCCTCTTGGTGGCCTCTCATGGTTATCACCTTCAGAGACATGCTGCTGTCTGCATCGGTGTAGGCCATTTCCTGTTGGATGCTGAATAGCAGCCTTCTCCAATCTGGGGCTCTCCAGAGGTGTTGGACTACAACTACCAATATCCCCCAAGCCAGCGGGGTTTCTGTAGCTTCTGAGGGCTTATGGAACCCAGGATCTGAATGTGAAGGTGGAATGCTTGCCCCATTCCTGCTCAGTATGAATTTTCCCCACCATCTATATTCCAAACACGCAGGCCAGGATGTACTTTGCACACAAGTCTTCCTCTCTTAGGTCATACCTTCTTCACACAGCACAGAGTTAAATTATGGAACTCATTATTATTATTATTATTATTATTATTATTATTATTATTATTATTAATTTATATAGCACCATCAATGTACATGGTGCTGTACAGAGTAAAACAGTAAATAGTGAGACCTTGCCGCATAGGCTTACATTCTAATAAGATGTAGTGATGGCCACCAATCTGGATGGTTTCAAAAGGGTGTTGGATAAATTCCTGGAGGCAAAGGCTCTCAATGGCTACTAGCCCTGATGGTTGTGTGCTATCTCCAGTATTCGAGGCAATAAGCCTGTGTGCACCAGTTGCTGGGGAACATGGGCGGGAGGGTGCTGTTGCACCATGTCCTGCTTGTTCATCCCTGGCCGATGGCTGGTTGGCCACTGTGTGAACAGAGTGCTGGACTATTATTATTATTATTATTATTATTATTATTATTATTATTAATTTATATAGCACCATCAGTGTACATGGTGCTGTACAGAGTAAAACAGTAAATAGCGAGACCCTGCCGCATAGGCTTACATTCTAATAAAACAATAAGGAGGGGAAGAGAAAGCAAACAGGCACAGGGTAGGGTAAACAGGCACAGGGTAGGGTAAAACTAACAGTATAAAGTCAGAACAAAATCAAGTTTTAAAAGCTTTAGGAAAAAGAAAAGTTTTTAGCTGAGCTTTAAAAGCTGCGATTGAACTTGTAGTTCTCAAATGTTCTGGAAGAGCGTTCCAGGCATAAGGGGCAGCAAAGGGACTAGATGGACCCTTGGTCTGATCCAGCAGGGCTCTTGTTAAGAACCTGGCAACCTGGTCCATTAACAATTCCAGAAAAAATCCTGCAGAAAACAATCCGTTTCATAAGTTCTTCAGTAAAAATTAATGGATGCCAATTTCAAATACAGTATTAGGCAAGTTTGGCAGTTTCAAAGTTGCAATTCATGGTCTTTTTCTCCAAATGGTTATCCCTAACAAACATGTGAGAGGCTACATATATGTCATTGAACTACATATATGTCTCAGAGTGAACGGAAGGTACCCCAACTATCTTTGTGGAAGAGACTTGGACTCTGTTGAAATAGTTGAGTGGTTGTCAGCATTTCATGCAGTTCTTTGAGTTACTGAAACGTATTAGTGTATCAGCAGGTTTCAGTAAGGGGAGCACACTTATACATTTTTAGATGTATTCCAATAAAATCTTTTACATAATATAACATTGACATCACATTAAGTATGCTGTGTTAATGGCAAGGAAGTAATGGAGCCGGAGCTCACAGAGTCAAGGCACTGGGGCATTTTGATTAGCAGGGATCATGGCATCTTCTGCCCCACCCCTCCGACTTTCCTGTTCCCTCTTTGGCTGCAAACCCCACAAGTAGTGGGGGGTGGGATGGATGTTCCCAGCAACAATATGGTCTCGCCCTGTTAGACTGCAAAGCATTTTGGGATGGCTTGGTTTTGAATGGGTAATTAAGACCCGATAACTTTACAAAAGAAATATATAATATACAGAGAGAGAGATGGACCAACCCAGCTGGCTGCATATTGGGGGCATGGCTATGGGGACGGCCATGATGAGCATCTGCACTTCAAAATTTACTACTGCTTTTAGAAAGGCCCTGAAGACTTACCTTTTTTCTTTGCCCTCCCCCTGGTTATATTTTATTGGACTGTTCTGGCTTGAGGCTGCTAGCATGACTAGAAACAAGAGGGCAGGGCTCATGCAGCTTTAATTTATTTATTTATTACATTTTTATACTGCCCAATAGCTGAAGCTCTCTGGGCGGTTCACAGCTTTAACTGTGATGATGAAGCGAGAATTACACCAGGTGTTGCATCTATACTGAAATTCCCTTTTTTATAACCTTCTTCTCTCTGGCCTTCCTTCTTCTCACATCAGTCCGTTGGTTTCTGTTCACCACTCTGCCGCAAAGATCATCTTCTTGGCTCGCCGCTCTGACCATGTTACTCCGCTTCTGAAATCTCTTCATTGGCTTCCAATTCACGTCAGAATCCAATATAAACTTCTCCTGTTAACCTTCAAAGCTTTTCACGGTCTAGCTCCTGCCTATCTCTCCTCTCTCATCTCACACTATTGCCCCGCTCGTGCTCTTCGCTCCTCTGATGCCATGTTTCTCGCCTGCCCAAGGGCCTCTACTTCCCTTGCTCGGCTTCGTCCATTTTCTTCTGCTGCCCCTTACGCCTGGAACGCTCTTCCAGAACATTTGAGAACTACAAGTTCAAGCACAGCTTTTAAAGCTCAGCTAAAAACTTTTCTTTTTCCTAAAGCTTTTAAATCTTGATTTTGTTCTGACTTTATACTGTTAGTTTTACCCTACCCTGTGCCTGCTTACCCTACCCTGTGCCTGTTGGCATTCTCTTCCCCTCCTTATTGTTTTACTATGACTTTATTAGATTGTAAGCCTATGCGGCAGGGCCTTGCTATTTACTGTTTTACTCTGTACAGCACCATGTACATTGATGGTGCTATATAAATAAATAATAATAATAATAATAATAATAATAATAATATACAACTGTTAAAGATACAGGAGCCCTGTCCTCCTTTCCATGTGGTCACCTTAATTACAAGGGCAATTCCTGGCAGATCTTAACTTTTTTAAACTACTAAATGTGTGTGTATTTTTTTTTAAGCTCTCTCCCCCCCCCCCCGCCCCCAGGAAACGATCTGATGCAAACAAATCCTGCTGATGTTCCTTGTTGCTCACTTTACATGGTGCCATTGGTGTATAGGACATTTTGCAGAGCGACATAAAGCCAACAGATGATCCTTGGCCTAAAGCAGCCTCCTCTACATGTGTTGTACTATAACTCCCATCATCCTCAGACAGCATGGGCATGCTGGCTGGGAATGCCAGGAGAAATCAGAGGGAATGTTGAACACAACGAGGGATGGATTTTAGCACAGGTTTTGTTTGAGCTATATGAGGCAAAATTCCAAAAGTGGGCTTTTAGGAGGAATTTGAGGAGTTAAAACGAAACTGGTGTCCTGGAAGGAAGTTCAAGTACAGGACAACGGAGCAGACATCTTCTAAAAGCTTCATCCCAGGTACCTACTTACCTTGGATTCTCCCCGTAGCGCTAAGCTTTTGCGGTTGTTGTTTTTGCTACCGGCGACAGTGATCCTTTGCATACCAGGAAGTGAGTTTAAGGGGGGGGGGAATGTAAAAAATCATAAAAAATCAACGGATGACCCCAATTCAATTCAAATTTGGTGTGCTTAAAGCTCTCCCTAATATCTATTACTGTGCCAATTTTGGTGTCTTTATCTTTAAAGCTTACGCAGATGTAAGCGTTTCTTTAAAATCCTGCTCTTGCGCCCCAGCGGCGGCTCGGAAGATACGCTCAAAAAGTGGGGGCTAAATACGGCAAATCTTTTGGCTTTATAGCGCAATGAAGGCAGGATGCCTGGGAGTCCTTCACAATCAAAGCAGATTATAAGGTGGAAAACTTCTGAGTCCTTTGCATGCAATTTACAGTGATTGCACATTATAGCGCTGGTGAGATAAAACTCTAAGACAGTAGGAAAGCTTCTCTGGAAGGTAGAATTGGAGGCAGGACTTACGAAGTTTCTCATGCAGGGTTGCCGTATTTTATTTTTAAAAGGCTCCTGTGAATGTAACTGTTGTGTGAAAGTTAGGAATTCAACAGGTGAAGCCTTCCCCACTACTTTGTCTACATCCTGGGTGCAGGGGAAATACTGCAGTGCACCTGCAGAGAGCTTCGGCTATTGGGCGGGATAAAAATGCAATAAATAATAAATAATACCTTCTGCATTTTTGAAAGTCATGCATCATACAGCTGTGTTAGACCTATATAAGCCACGCCAGAAACAAAGGCTGAGCCCTTTGATGATCAGGGGTCTGGAAACTAAGCCCTATGAAGAAAGACTGAAAGAAGTGGGCATGTTTAGCCTGGAGAAGAGAAGATGGAGGGGAGACATGAGAGCACTCTTCAAATACTTAAAAGGTTGTCACACAGAGGAGGGCCAGGATCTCTTCTCGATCCTCCCAGAGTGCAGGACACGGAATAACGGGCTCAAGTGACAGGAAGCCAGATTCCCTCTGGACAGCAGGAAAAACTTCCTGACTGTTAGAGTCAATGGAACCAGTTACCTAGGGAGGTTGCGGGCTCTCCCACCCTAGAGGCCTTCAAGAGGCAGCTGGACAACCCTATGTCAGGGATGCTTTAGGGTGGATTCCTGCATTGAGCAGGGGGTTGGACTCGATGGCCTTGTAGGCCCCTTCCACCCCTGCTATTCTATGATTCTATGTTTTCACACACCTGCCCTGCCTCACCTCCAACTACAGCTTTTGATGAAAAGGCGAGTGCCATAAAGCTCAGCTGATGCTGCAGGCTGGCACCTCAGCCCGTTTTACCTTGCTCTCTGCTCTGGATCTGGGCATATCCAGGAAGAGCGAAGCCAGACCCCACAAGGCCCAGCTGGATGTGAAGGCCAACCCAAGAGGCCTTGGCCCTAGTTGCTCCTCAGTGGGTTGGGGCCACTTGCACGTTCCCTTCCTCCTCCTGGGAAACTTCAGAGGGCTTTCTCTTTGGTGTAAGGACAAAGGAAGACCCCCTGCGGGTTCAGGCCAAGGGTCCACCTAGTCCAGTGTTCCAGCTGTCAACCGGGAAACCCACAACCGGGACACAAGGGCAGCAGCACCCTCACAAAGGGAGGGGCAAGACGTTCCGTGGGCTTCTTGGCATGTGGCAAAATGGAAATCGCCTCTGTCAGCATCCCTCCTGGCTTAACGATGCCTTTAAGGATGGGAGGAGGTTTAGAAAGCCTGCTTACCTCAGCAGCAGAACTGGCTTGTGCGTTTGAAGGCAGCTGTTGCCACTTCCGGATAGAAAAGAGGGCAGGGCGCCTGCAGCTTTAACTGTGGTGGTGAAGGGGGAATTTCACCAGGTGCTGCATCTATACAAAGGACACCTGCTGAAATTCCTTCTTCCATGCAACTGTTAAAGATACAGGAGCCCCGTCCTCCTTTTCATATGGTCACCCTACTGTTGCGGATGCCAGGGGCTGGGCTCACAACCCTAGATGCTTCCAGACCTGGCTTTTATTGTGCATTTGCCCTGCCTCATGCAAGTGGTAGTCATAAGAACAATAGAAGAGCCATGCTGGATGAGACCAAGGGTCCATCTAGTCCAGCACTCTGTTCAGTGGCCAAACAGCCATCGGCCAGGGATGAACAAGCAGGACACGGTGCAACAGAACCCTCCCACCCATGCTCCCCAGCAACTGGTGCACACAGACTTACTGCCTCGATTGTAGGTGGCACATAGCTATCAGGGCTAGTAGCCATTGACAGCCTTCACCTCCTCCAGGAATTTATCGACTCCCCCTCCTTTTAAAGCCATCCAAATGGGTGGCCATCACCAACATGTCTGGAGGGCACCAGGTTGGACCACCTTATAGGGACATCTCTCGTTGGGCTGCTGGTCACCTCCGCTCTTTCCCCTCCGACTTTATTTATTTATTTATTTTATTTTATTTTATTTCTTACATTTTTCACTACTTGGGGGTGGGGGTGGGGCACCAGGACCCTCTCCAGCTTTGCCTGCCTGGGGGAATAAATTTAGCTTTCACGTGACTCCTTCTTCTCACGTGGCGATTGTCATGTGTAGATGGGCTCCCCTATTCTGGTTCCTGACTTGGAGCTAAGCAGAAGCAGGGAAGAGCAGCTGGCCCAGCTCAAGTAGGAGCTAGAAAAGTAAGCCAGATTCCCAGGGAGCGAGCGAACAGGGAGCGAGCTAACAGGAAGAGCAAACAGGAGTTTGACAGGGGGAGTATAGGGGAAGAGGAGAGCAAGGAAAGGGGAAGAAGAGAAGCCTCAAGGAAACCCAGGAGGCTGCCAATTCAAAGAGGCTGTGTGCTTGCCATGTGCTCCTGAGTGCTGAGTGAGAGGGTCGGTGTGGATAGTTGCTGCAGGAGCTGAAGGGGGGGTGGCCTGATTGTCAGTTGGACTCAGCAATCAGTGCCCGATTGCTGTTGATTGCTGTTGGGTTTTCAGTGACCTCATTCTGGTTCCTGACTTGGAGCTAAGCAGAAGCAGGGAAGAGCAGCTGGCCCAGCTCAAGTAGGAGCTAGAAAAGTAAGCCAGATTCCCAGGGAGCGAGCGAACTGGAAGAGCAAACAGGAGTTTGACAGGGGGAGTTCGGCAGGGGAGGCCAAAGGGGAGGCCTCTAAAAATAAAATAAAATATAATAGAATAAAATAAAAAATAAATTAAAAAAAGAGGTGGGAAAAACAAAGAAAAACATAAAGAGAAAAAAACCCACAAAACCACCACCAAAAAAACCCCAACCCCCCCCCAAAGATTACTTTCCCTTAAGACCTACTCATATAGTTGTGTACCTTCAGAGAGGACACAACAAAGCAAAGGCAATTCTACTATAATCAAAAAGGAAAAAAATCAAAGCAGAAATCGACAATATGGATGGAAAGGAGTCCCTAGAGGTGGTGACCTGCAAAGGGCGTGCAATGTTCGTGTTTCTGCCTGAGCTCAACATGGCGTATACCTGCAACAAGTGCAAGCTGGTGGCACTTTTGGAAGAAAAAGTGAGGGGACTTGAGCAGCGAGTGTCCACCCTCCAAGGAATAAGAGAAGTCGAGGAGTTCTTAGACCGAACGGTGGAACTGCAACAGCAACAAGAAGCACATGAGATTGAAGAACAACAGCCAGCTGAAGCAGAAGTGGAGTATGCTGAGGGGAGGAAAGCCAATGAAGAGGAAACTCCCTGGAAAAGAGTGACAGTTAGGAGAGGAGGAATTAGAGGGCGTTCTGCACCGGTGGGGCCATTGGAGTTAAGCAACCGCTTTCAGCTTCTGGAGAATGAGACTGAAGGACAGTTTGCAGAGGAGGAAGTACAGGAGACACCATGCAACAGTGACCAAGAGGCAGAAGGTAGGTCAACCAAGAAGAAGAGAAGAGTAGTCGTTGTGGGAGACTCCCTGCTTGCGTGGGATTGAAACCCAAGTATGTCGTGAAGACCCATGGACTCGCCAGGTGTGCTGTCTCCCTGGAGCACAGATTAGAGATGTGACTGAAGGGTTACCGAAGCTCATAAAGCCCACGGACACATACCCCTTTCTTCTCATCCATGTGGGAACAAATGATGTCGCCAAGCAGAGCTACGAAGAAATCATTTCAGACTTTGAAGTTCTGGGAAGGAAACTGAAGAACTTTGGGGTCCAGGTAGTTTTCTCATCCATCCTCCCGGTTCTTGGAAGAGGATTAGAAAGGGAAAGAAAAATACTTCGGATGAACGACTGGCTTCGAAGGTGGTGCCGTCGTGAGAGTTTTGGATTCTGGGACCACGGGCTACGCTACTTGGAACATGGACTGCTGGCAAGGGATGGGTTGCACCTCACAAGGGCTGGAAAGAATGAGTTCGGCCACAGCATGAAGAACTTCATCAGGAGGGCTTTAAACTGAATCTTACGGGGGTGGGAGACGTAAATTTTGAGGCAACAATGGATGAAGGCCAATGCACCACAGTACAGAGAACAGCTCCAACAGTGTCCCAAAATAGTGTCTGCAACAAGGTAGGAACAAAGCCAGACTATAAAACACATGGTCTTCGATGTCTATATACTAATGCCCAGAGCATGGGAAACAAACAGAATGAACTTGAACTCTTATTACATGAAGGCAAATACGACTTGATAGGTATAACTGAAACTTGGTGGGATTATTATTATTATTATTATTATTATTTATTTATTTATTTATATAGCACCATCAATGTACATGGCGCTGTACAGAGTAAAACAGTAAATAGCAAGACTCTGCCGCATAGGCTTACAATCTAATAAAATCATAGTAAAACAATAAGGAGGGGAAGAGAATGCAAACAGGCACAGGGTAGGGTAAGCAGGCACAGGGTAGGGTAAAACTAACAGTATAAAGTCTGCACAACATCAAGCAATTGAAGGATATAACTTGTTCAAAAAGAACAGAAGAAATAGAAAGGGAGGTGGAGTTGCACTATATGTTAAAAATACCTATCCCTGCACAGAAATACAGGCGGATGAGACTGGGAGCCCCGTCGAGAGCGTCTGGATTAAAATAAATGGGGCTAGGAATAAAAAGAATATGATAATCGGCGTCTACTACCGACCACCCAATCAAGGAGAAATCGAGGACGAAACTTTTGAGAAACAAATTGCCAGTGTTTCAAGGAAGTGTGATGTAGTAGTGATGGGGGACTTCAATTACCCTGATATCTGTTGGGAGACCATTACTGCCAAAAGCGGCCCTTCCAAGAAATTCCTGACATGTATGGGTGATAACTTTCTCCTACAGAAAGTGGTGGAAGGAACTAGAGGATCGGCAATCCTTGACTTGTTATTGACCAATAGGGATGACTTAGTGGATAAAGTGGCAGTTACGGGAACTCTGGGGGAAAGTGACCAAGTCATACTTGAATTCTTGATTATGAAGGAGACAAAAGTCGAGCGTAGCCATACACGTACTCTGGATTTTAGGAAAGCTGATTTTAATAAACTCAGAACTATAATAAGTAAGGTCCCGTGGCAAGGGAGCCTAATGAGAAAAGGAGTGCAGGATGGGTGGGAGTATTTAAAAAAGGAAATTTTAAAGGCACAGTTACAAACAATTCCAACAAGGAGAAAAGATAGAAGACAACAGAGGAAACCAATGTGGCTCCACAAAAAGCTTAGAGATGACCTGAAAACAAAAAGGGATACATATAGGAAGTGGAAGGAAGGCCAGGCTACAAAAGAAGAGTACAGACAAGTGGCGCAGAAGTGCCGAAATGGCGTCAGGAAGGCTAAAGCTGTGAATGAGCTGAGATTAGCGAGGGATGCTAAAAGCAATAAAAAGGCTTTCTTCAGATACGTGAGTAGTAAAAGACAGAGGAAAGAAATGGTGGTTCAACTGCTTAATGAGGATGGCAAATTGATAACAGACGACAAAGAAAAGGCTGAAATGCTCAATTCCTACTTTGCCTCGGTCTTCTCCCAAAAGCGGGTCTATGACCCCCCCGGAAAAAGTGAAGCAGAAGTTGAGGGGGCAGGATTGCAGTTTGAGATTGATAAACAAATGGTCAAAGAACACCTAATTTCCTTGAATGAGTTTAAATCTCCAGGGCCCGATGAACTGCATCCAAGAGTAATGAAGGAGCTAGCAGAAGAACTCTCAGAACCTTTGTCTATTATCTTTGCAAAATCATGGAAGACGGGTGAGGTGCCGGACGACTGGAGGAGGGCTAACATTGTCCCTATCTTCAAAAAGGGCAAAAAGGAGAAACCTGGGAACTACAGACCAGTCAGTCTGACATCCATCCCTGGGAAAATTCTGGAGCAGATTATAAAGAAGTCAATCTGTAAACACCTTGAAATCAATGCAGTGATTACTAGAAGCCAACATGGATTTGTCAGGAACAAATCCTGTCAGACTAATTTGATCTCATTTTTTGATAGGATAACCTCCCTTGTGGACTGTGGGAATGCTGTGGATGTCATATATCTTGACTTCAGCAAAGCTTTTGACAAAGTACCACATGACATTCTGATTAACAAACTAGCTAAAAGTGGGCTAGATGGAACAACTATTAGGTGGATCCACAGTTGGCTACAGAATCGGACTCAAAGAGTACTTATCAATGGAACCTTCTCAAACTGGGGGGAGGCAACGAGTGGGGTGACGCAGGGCTCAGTCCTGGGCCCAGTGCTCTTCAACATTTTTATTAATGATTTGGACGAGGACGTGCAGGGAACGCTGATCAAATTTGCAGATGACACAAAATTGGGTGGGATAGCTAATACCCTAGAAGACAGAAATAAACTTCAAAGGGATCTTGATAGGCTGGAGTGCTGGGCTGAAAACAACAGAATGAAATTGAATAGGGATAAATGCCAAGTTCTACATTTAGGGAATAGAAACCAAATGCACAGTTACAAGATGGGGGACACTTGGCTCAGCAATACTACAAACGAGAAGGATCTTGGAATTGTTGTAGATCACAAGCTGAATAGGAGCCAACAGTGCAATATGGCTGCAAGAAAGGCAAATGCTATTTTGGGCTGCATTAATAGAAGTATAGCTTCCAAATCACGTGAGGTACTGGTTCCTCTCTATTCGGCCCTGGTTAGGCCTCATCTAGAGTATTGCGTCCAGTTCTGGGCTCCACAATTCAAGAAGGACGCAGACAAGCTGGAGCATGTTCAGAAGAGGGCAACCAGGATGATCAGGGGCCTGGAAACAAAGCCCTATGAAGAGCGACTGAAAGAACTGGGCATGTTTAGCCTGGAGAAGAGAAGATTGAGGGAGACATGATAGCACTCTTCAGCTACTTAAAAGGTTGTCACACAGAGGAGGGCCAGGATCTCTTCTCGATCCTCCCAGAGTGCAGGACACGGAATAACGGGCTCAAGTTAAAGGAAGCCAGATTCCAGCAGGACATCAGGAAAAACTTCCTGTTAGAGCAGTATGACAATGGAATCAGCTACCTAGGGAGGTTGTGGGCTCTCCCACACTAGAGGCCTTCAAGAGGCAACTGGACAAGCATCTGTCAGGGATGCTTTAGGGTGGATTCCTGCATTGAGCAGGGGGTTGGACTCGATGGCCTTGTAGGCCCCTTCCAACTCTGCTATTCTATGATTCTATGATTCTATGACAAAGCACCCGGCGGGTGCGCGGACGGCGGCTTGCGTCACCAGCCCCGCCCTTGCCACGCCCCCTGCCAGCGGATAGGCAGAGCCTTTGCCCTGGCGGCCCCAGCCATTCGTCGCTTGTGCTGCCCTTCCTTCCCCTCTTCCTTCCTCCCCGAAGAGCCCCGCCCTCTACGAGCGGTGATTGGCGGGGCCGTGGGGCGTCCACCGAGAGCCTGTCCGTCTTCGCAGAGAGGACGGGATTGGCGAAGGGGCCTGCTCGTCTCCCTCTCCCCTCCCCCCCGTGCGTCGTGCCATTGACGGGCGCGGCGTCGGTGGGCGGGCTTTGGCGTAACCCCACCCGTCTGAGGCGAGAGCGGCTGGCGCCGATTGGGCCAGGCCGCCGGTGGGCGTGGCCTTGTGGCGGCCGGCTGCCTACCTCCCTCGTCCGGCCGAGACGGCGAAGGAGCGGAGAGGCCAAACAAAGATGGCGGCGCCTGAGGCGGCAGGGCCCATCTCGCGCAGCGCCGCCTGAAGCCCAGCCCAGCCGCAGCATGTCGGGGCAGGACGAGCGCGAGCCCGGCGGGGGGGCGGCTGCCGCCGTCGTGGCCGCGGGCGCCGGGGGCCCGCTGGCGCTGGGGGAGGCGGCGGGGCCCGGCCCGGGCGGTGCGGAGGAGCCGGGGCCGCCGCTCGGGGCTGGCGGGGCGGGAGCGGGCGGCGGCGGCGGCCGGCAGGGGCAGCCCGAGCCCGGCGGCGACCGAGACTCCGACGCGCCGCCCAAGAAGCGACTCAAGCTGCCGGGCGGGGCTGAGGGCGGCGGCGGCGGCGGCGGCGTCAAGCTGGAGGAGCGGCTCTACTCGGTGCTGTGCTGCACGGTGTGCCTCGATCTGCCCAAGGCCTCCGTCTACCAGGTGCGGCACCGCGAGGCGACGACCCCCCCTCTCCCGTCCCCTCCAAATGGGGGGTGGGGGTCCTGTCAATGGTTATCGGGGGGGGCACCTCCCGGCGCAAGGGATGCTGGGACGCCGCGCAGCCCCTTGTTCTCCCAGGTGCCAAGCCGGACCTGCGGGGTCGCTTCACACGTTACGCCCTCAGGTGCCTGCCCAAGAGAGCCGCCCTAGACTGGCCTGCTCTGCTGCTAAGCCCCCTCGCCCCTCTTGCGGTGCTTACTCCCGAGTAGACGTGCAGGGGCCGGGCTATCTGGGTAGGCACAGGTGACGCCTGAATGCAAGGTAAGCACGCCTAAGCTGGCCAGGTATCCTCGTAGGAGAACGTGTGAAAAAATGGCCCCTGGCTCCCCAGTTGTTCAACTGTGCTCGCGTGTTTTGCACTCGCAGCCCCCTTTGCGTCAAGTTCTGGTCAGGTTAGGAGCGTATGAAAATACCTGACCAAAAAAATATTATGTAACAGTTCAAATAGGGGTGTGTGGGGGGGGGAGAGAGAGAAAAAACTGCTTCTTTAAAATACTATTAAAACAGCTACTTAATGTGGGTTTAGTGGGTCTTCAGGTACCCTTGTTTATAAGCTAATGATCATTGTTGAACAGTGCTATGAATCAATCCGTTTCCCCCTGTTCAGTATAAGGCTGTGGATGGCACAACCCATATGATGAAGGTAAGTACAGTATCTGGGGTGGGGAGTAGTACCTATTCAAATTGATAAATATGGAGGTTAAGGATGTGTTTTCAGTAAATACAGCATTTGTTGTATTGTTCTGGATGTCCTCTTTTACAAAGTGTTTATGTTTACCAAAAATATTTGTGCAGGTTTTTGTATACTGTTTTTGCTGTAGTATATTTATATAAGCCAAGCTGGAGAAGGATGGTTTTGTTTGAGGTCTCTGTTTTCCGGCATGGAACATGAATCATCAGCCAGTACCTCTTCCTCTGTGCCCTGCTTTTTAGCCCAGTAACCCATCTCTATATCAGGGTTTATGGCTGACAGCTTTAGCGGTATAAAAATGTAATAAATAAATAAACAATAAATAAATAAATATACCCCTGGCATAACTGGCCTTGCTCAGAGGCTTGATGCAAGGGACTGGGCTCTGTGATATGATATGATGCTCTAAGCTTCCTTTCCCCTCCAGTTAATATTTTACTTTTTCTTGTATTGTTGGAGAAAGGGTGGGATGTAAATAGTAAACCAGAAGTGAGCTGTTCCATGACTCTGCCTCATGTGGTGGAACTTGTGCATGGTGTTTGTCCCTTTGTCCTAAACTCATGTTCAGGCTCACCATCCATATCCTTTATGTTGTTCAGAATGCTGGGCGGGGATCACCCATTATTTTTGCTCTTCGTGGTAGCTCTTGGCTCCACAATCTCATCTGCTTTATTTCCTTAGGATACTGTGCATTTACAGGGCTGCCCATGAGAACCGCTTTTTATGTTTAGTATCTTTTTTATGCAGTGTATGTATTTGAAGGAGGCATGGTAGTTGTAACAGAACGGTGCTGTGTGATGGTAGGAAAAGGCTCAGAAGGTATCTATCCCATGGGTCAGTTATTGTGTCTTAAAAGGCCAGCATTCTTCCTCTCAAATATCTACGAGAAACTATGAGAACCATTTACTTATCTTCTCCCATAGCGTTATAGAAGGGTTTCAATTTTCTCACTTCACAAGTAGGGCCTATTCTTCTTTCTCCTTGTTCTCTCTTCAAATTTCATCCCACTTCCAAGGATCTGACTGTTCAATGATTATTTCCCCAAGTAGATGTCCAAGTGAGACCAGACTGGAACGTAGATGAGTTCATCCCACCTCACAAATACATAAAACATTCAGCCATGTTTGCTATGTAATTTTATTGATTTTTTACATTTCTATACCACGCAATAGCCGAAGCTCTCTGTGTGGTTTGTACTAAATTCATACTAAAACTATCTAGACAGATTTGACCCTTGGCTTCTGTCAAGTTGCTTCCTTGAGCTCTCGTTCGGTTCTTGCATGAGCAGAGAGCAGTTTCCTTTTTCCATTTCTGTGCTCCATTGAATTCCTGTAAGCATTTTAGGGTAAAGAAGCCACAGAGAACTCTTCAAGCAAGCCAGGCAAACAAGCCCACAATGAAATGGACTTTTGTCCAGTTGTGCTTTAGTGATGGCTGTTTCACTGCATGAAAGCAGTCTGTTCTCTTTCCTGCCCACCCCTCGAATGTTTGCACTTAATTGGTGCAGAACAGAGACTTGAACTAAAAGGAGCTGAGTGTGAACCAGAAGCACAGAACATGTGATAGCAGCATGTGACTTGCCTTGGTTAAGACCGTAAATGCAAAGGTCATCGCCTTGGTGATGTTACACTTTGGTGATTGCACCCTAATAATATCAGCCATTCTCTGCCTGACTGTACCATAAAGAGCTGTCAGTTTTGCATCAGCCCCATAATTCCTTGCTGAAAAATAGGGCAGAAATTCCTTGTTTTTTAGTAGAGCAAGACCAGTGTTAGTATTACCTGTTCGAAAAGAGACTTGGGATCCCAGTAAAGAGAGAGACTGTTATTGATAGTAGGACTACGATAAGAATACAGGCAGTTAATGCTAATAATGGAAATAACATTATTATTATTTATTTATTTATAAAGCACCATCAATGTACATTGATGTATTAACTTGCGTTAATACAGCATCTGTGTTTGGAGTCCATTGGTTGTTATAGTTTTGTACGTGACTCCATGTTAGGTGGCAGGTCTCTAAAATGACTTAGAAGCTTCAACCGATGCAGAATGCAGCTGCATATCTTACCAGGTGTTGAGAGGTGCATTCAGCCTGCTTTGCATCAAGTACTCTGCCTGCCTGTTTGCTTCTGGCCTAATTCAAGGTGCTTGTCTTGATCTTGAAACCTTGGGGCCTTGGAGGACCCCCTCTCCCTATATGAGCCAATTTGCAAGTTGAAGTGTAGTCAACAATACCTGCTCGCCATCCCTTCTCTGTTGCAGGTCAGGATAGTAATGTCCCAAAGCGGAACCTCTATGGTCAAGGCCCACCACTTCTGGAGCTTCTTTCCTTAAGAGATAGGGAAGTCTTCTTTCCATGAAAGGCTTAAAGCCAGCATTTGGATGTTCTGTGTCTCCCCCCTCCCATGTTTATTCCTGACTTGTAGCTTTTTCTTTTACATTTATAATTTGTTGGCTGTAAACCACTTTGAGCTATCTTGGAAAGGCTGTATATACATATTTTATTTAAATTAAAAATAATTGCCTCTTTGCTTTTGTCATGCTCCAGTGTGAGCCTCAGAATTTATTTTCAGAGGTCTGTAAAATCAGTTGATTCTGTTCTAATATTTTCTAATGCGGTGCGCCTGCTTTTTGCGCAAAAGGTCCCAGCTTCATTCCTGATACCTCGTGGGTGGAGAAGGCTCCTGTCTGAAACCCTGGAGAGCTGCTGTTAGTCAGTGTAAACAATACTGAATTAGGTGGCTCTATGACATGACTTTGTATAACGCAGCTTCCTAAATTCCTGTGACTACAATTTTTCTGAAAGCTCTATACAGCCATGAAAAGCAAGCTGTTCTCTGTGTCCAAGTAGAATAAAAAAAATGAAATACATACTGTTTAATGTCCATCTCAACAGCCTGTGATTTCTTGTCTGTGGAAAACTTGTGGAGAGTAGCATAGGCAAATAATGGAGGTGCCTGGCTGTTTGGTCACTCCTTGTACTATGCAGCATTGAGGGTTGCCAAATGCTTGCTTTTGTGAGCTAATAAGCATGAGATCAAGATTTTTGGACTGCTGAAGGGTTGTTCTGTAACGTGTTATCAAGGTGTTTTACTCTGGAATTCCTCTGCTGGCAGGGCTTGGGAATTTATCCCACCGACTGCTACTCAGCATCCTGCGTGGTTTTATCCTGGTTATCTTTTATTATGGTTTTAATTTTTGTGAACCGCCCAGAGAGCTTCGGCTATTGGGCGGTATAAAAATGTAATAAATAAACTGGTGAAACTGGAGGGGTGTCTCAGACTTACGTTTAGCGCTGCTATGCCTTAGCAAGTATCCTTGAAGTTTGAAGTGCCTGCTTAGTTGGTAGGATTTTTATACAAGGATGACCTGGTTATGATACGAACTGGCAATCCTTTTGTGACTTGGAAGGGTCCTGCAAGAAAGGCACTGTTTAGCTTTGTCAGGCTACAGTAGGATGCTTTTACCCCCGCAATTGGCATAATGGAGTCTGGGTTGTTCCTCCACTCCGTTTCATGTGTTCTGGGATGTGTGCGATCTTTGAAGGTCACAGACAGAGACCTTCTCTATAATTGTACTAAGGAGAATCCTCTTGGTTAACTTATATGAGTCTGACCAAATAACTCATGAGAGGTGAACATTGGGACAGAATGCAGCAGTTTGTTAATAACGAGAGATTTATTGTGTTCAAAATTGTTAGCCGTTGCTGATCTCCATCAGTAGCATGTTGGTTTGCTTTACGCTGTAGGTAAAATTGCTCTGGAGCAGTAATCTTTTAATGTTTCAGACCCGGGTCACACTTTTAGTCCAAACATATATCTGGAGATTACTTAAATTTTTATTGTATTTATTTATGCTGCTGTTGTGGCCTATGTTGGGTGAAGCTGAGACCTAGTCATGTGTCCTGACACACCACTTAAAGATCAGTGCCCTACAACACCCTTCCCCAACCTGGTGCCTTCCTGATTTTTTTAGTTTTCACCTCCCAATAGCCCTAGTCAGCCCTAGCCAGGAGAGTTTGAAATTATTATTATTAATAAATATATATATTTACATCCCGCCTTTTTTCCTCCAAGGAACCCAAGGGGATGTACATAATCCTCTTCCTGTTATCATCAAAACAACAACCCTGTGAGGTAGGTTGGGCTGAGAGTATGTGACTGACCCAAAGTCACCCAGTGGGTTTCCATGGCCGAGTGGGGACTAGAACCTGGAGCTCCCAGTCCAACACCTTAGCCACTACACCACACTGGCCAAAACATCTGAGGAGCACCACTTGGGGAAGGGTGCCCTAGAAAGTTTGGAACAAAGAGAACTGAAGAGTGGACAATGGTTGCATGATGTAGTTACTTCCCTAGGTAATTGTGCAACTTAGTTTAAAACAAATGGCTTGAAAGGAGGAAGCAGTGCATTTTGGGAGTGTAAACAGATTAATTATAGAGTACAGTGTTGACTGGTAACCTTGAATGCAGTCAATGTTCTAGAAAGGGTGTCCTTCCCAAAGAGCTCGGGAGTTATAAATACATTTAAGACTTACTGTTTATATGTAATCCTTACAATGTGCGAAGTGCTTTGCAATCTTGTTTTATTACAGCTAATTTGCTATTACCATTCTTTGGACAGCAGAATTGAAGCTGAGAGAGTTATTTGTCCAATACTTTGGCGGAGCAAGGATTTGAACTCATTCCTAAACTCAACACACACTGGTTATATTACACAAGTACTGGGCCACAAACTTTGGCTTGGCTTATTAGATAAGCCATAATTTGTGGTCACACGTGACTCGTCTTTTCAAAAACCTACATGCATACCAGAGAACTTGTGTGGGTGGCAAGCTGGATCTCTCGTACTGTGCTGGGATTTGGAGCCGAAAAAAGGCTTTGGCGATGGCCTCTGTTCAGTGCCTTATGAGAAGGTTGTTTTGTTTTTAAAGCACTGAATTTTGGAGATAGCAGAAGCATTTCCGCTGCTGGCTCCAGTGCTCAGCAGCATGAAATAAGGAATCCCCCTTTTCCTAGTTGTGGGAAGGAACTGGTAAGAGAAGTCTCATGTGAAATTACACAGGAGCCTTCCGTGCTGGCCAGTTGGTTTGTAGAGAAGCCAGTTTCGAAAGGCTCGGAGTTTCCTAAGAATTTAGTCTGAAGTACATCATCTTGGATCCTGGCCCTGTGGCACAGCTCTTCCATTCTGCCTTTAGGTCAAGTAGTTCATAGTTTTAAACCAATCGTTCAGGACGCCACTGAAAGGTCTACAAGGCTACCAGAGGCAATTGTAATCCTGTTCTGAGGGAATAAGTCTTATTTGGCTAGGGTAGTCAGTCTCCTCTTACCAGTCACATTGCTCAGATTAGGTAGTTCTATGCTGTTCACAGCATAGCGACGCCATATTCTTGTTTGGTAGCCACCACGGCTCGATCACTGTCTCTTTGCTCCTGTTTGTTTAGCATACTGTCTGAACCTGGAGCTTTGACTTGTCTTTCTCTCTCTGGCAGTGGGAGCAATTGATCTGCATGAACTAGTACACTGTTTGTTCATGACAAACCATGATTTAAAAAAGACACTGGGTTGTTATGTGTAAGTTGGGCCAGTGACCTGCTCAAGCACTTGAGTGTGTATTTGAAACTGGGGTTCCCATATTCAAACCCACTACATCTCATTGCCTTTTGTGGGGCTCCATGTCCTTGCCTTAACTTGCTTTTTCTCAGTTCTATTGTGATGTCAGGTACTGCCTAGCTCTGCTAGTGATACAATCCCTGGTGACCACCTCTTGAGGTGTCATGTGCTTCTGCATGATAACTACCAGTGTCTGATCATATACTGTATTTCTTCGATTCTAAGACACACTTTTTCCCCCATATAAACATCTCTAAAAACGGGGTGCGTCTTAGAATTGCGGGTGCATTTATTATTTCTTAGAATCAAAGCTTTTTTTCTGTTGGTGGTACTGAAGTTAGTGTGTGTCTTACAATCGATGGCGTCTTACAATCGAAGAAATACGGTAGCTGGCTCCTTGAGAATCCTTGTGTGAATGTCACACATCCCCTATTGACTGAACGTTGCCCAGATACGTTGTGAACCCTTTGTACCAGGTGTGGCGTGTACTTTTTTGTCTCAATATTGCCAGTCTTTCCACAGACAGGATAAGGTGGCAAATGGCCATCTTAGCAATTGCAGAATAAGAACATAAGAAGAGCCCTGATGCTGGATCAGACCAAGGGTCCTTCTAGTCCAGCACTCGGTTCACACAGTGGCCAACCAGCCGTCGGCCAGGGACCAACAAAGCAGGACATGCAACAGCACCTTCCCACCCATGTTCTCCAGCAACTGGTGCACACAGGCTTATTGCCTCGAATACTGGAGATAGCACACAACCATCAGGGCTAGTAGCCATTGATAGCCTTCTCCTCCTCTAGGAATTTATCCAACCCCCTTTTAAAGCCATCCAAATTGGTGGCCATCACTACATCTTGTGCTAGTGAGTTCCATAATTTAACTATGTGCTGTGTGAAGAAGTACTTACTTTTATTTGTCCTGGATCTCCCATCAATCAGTTTCATGGGATAATGACCCCATTGGGTTCCAGTATTTTGAGAGAGGAAGGAAAATGACTCCCTGTCCACATTCACTTCTAGCATGTCTCCCCTTAGCCTCCTCGTCTCCAAGCTAAACAATCCCAGTTGATGTAACCTTCCCTCGTAGTGGAAATTCTCCAGCCCCTTACTCATTTGAGTTGCCCTTTTCTGCACTTGTTCCAGCTCTGTAATATCCTTTTTAGGTGTGGTGACCAGAACTGTACACAGTATTCTAAGAGTGGTCGCACCATTGATTTGTATAAAGGCAGTACGTTACTGGCCATTTTATTCTCTATTCCTTTTCTTCTAATGCCTAACATGGTGTTTGCCTTCTTTACCGTGGCCGCACACTGCGTGGTGTTGTTCTTCTGACCTGTTCTTCGCCTGGTACAGCATTGTGGGGTGAGGGTGGAAGTAAATGTAGTGATGTATATACACACACACACACAAATAGTGCAGTGCTGTGATACTACAATAGAGGGGTAAAATGATGGTTGAACTATTTTCTGTCAGTAGAGTCTAATGTATGCTAATAACTGGGGATACATTTCCTGGGTGTGACTTCTTTGGTAGCGTAATTACTGCCTTGGTCATTTGCTCCAGTCTTGATCTAGTAAAATTCTGAGTTTCTATGTCTGCCTTTGACTGAGCCAGAGCTTCAGCTATTGGGTGGTATAGAAATGAAATCAATTAATCCAAGATCCTTTAACTAAATAGTGGTTGTGGATAGAGATGTGAAGGCCCAGGAAAAAACTAGAAAGATTAGGGGGGAAACATTTTTTTCCGAAGTCGTCTTTGTTTTTCCCCCGAAAAATTGAAAAGATTAAGAAAAAATGGATTATGGAATGTTTTATTTTAGCATGATGAATAAAATGTTTAAGACAAAGTGTTCAGATATTTACTTCTCCAAATAATTTCTAAAAGCTATGTACAGTATCAGATTATTACAATTTCTGTGCACCAAGGACAAGCAAGTCCTAGGTTGCGAACTGAGAATACAACTGTCAAATGCAAGAGCAAGATGCATTTCAGCCTCTAGGGGGCAGCACTGCCATTGAAGCAGAGACTGAAACGGATAGTGATAACGATAGCTCAGAAAACGAGTCTGATTAAATTTCTTGCATATTCATTTAATCTTGGTCCCTGCCTTTTTCTCATTTCTTTTTATGGGAATGGGTCCTTTAAGTCCGCTTGACACTGTGAAGGACTAGCAGAGACATAAATAATTGTCTTTGTTAGTAATGTTGATGGCTTCTTCTAGTTTTTTAAATTGTTTTTTGCCTGCTCCTCATAAACTGGCAAAACCAAAGAGGTTCCTTACAGTTCAGGAGCTTGTAGCTCCATTTGTTACCAAAAAATTAAAAATTTAAAGAAGTAAATTCAATTTGTAATTCTTTGCACTGTACTTTTAATATACTAAATGTAATAATTTTATGCCAAACCAACTTGTACACAATTACATTTTCTGTTCCTAAAGTAACAAAGTGACTTTCAATCTGCAAAAAGTGTTAATAATTGCATTTTTTTATTTTTCTGAAAATTACCGTTTTTTCCTGAAATCCCCCCCCGCCCCAGAATTTTTTTCCTCCATCGCTTCAATATTTCTGGAAATTTTACATCTCTAGCGTGGGAAGACTGCTGTATCCTATCATTAAACTGGGCTGTATAGCATGTAGTCCTTTCTGCCTTAAGTTACATTTTTCTTGGTAGAAAGGTATGAGGTACCAATCAAACCAAATAATAAATACTATTACACCTGAACTATAAGTCTAGAGCCAAGATGGTGGCCTGCAAATCTACCCTTTGGTTGCATAAAGTTGGATTTTAATCTGCATGCCCAAACACATTCCGTTCAGATTGGTATCTACTAAATTTTTATGTAACAGCAAGAATTTGAGAGACCGCATATTCTAGGACCATCCAAGCCTCCTGAGGGTAATTCTTTAACAGCACAATCCTATGCATGTTTACTCAGAGTGTTCAATAGGGCTCACCCCCAATGACGTGTGTTTAGGATGGCTGCTTCAGTGTAGTCTGGTCTCTGAAGTTCACTTTTCTTTGACTATGCTCTATATCTGAGTTAGTGAAGGAGGAGGGAACTTTCTTGAGAAGGGATTTTAAGTTGACAAGAGATTATAACTGAAGAAAGAGGCATAACTGTTAGGTCTGTCTGTAAATATGCAGAATGTCCCACTTGGCAAAATGACACCTGCACTTTCCAGCTTTGTGTTCAGTAATTTTTAATTAAACTCTACCTGTTGGGACTCGATAGCCTGAAGAATGTGTACTACTTTTGGACAGCAGACTTTCCGAGTTTGAAGCTGCTCAGTCAGTTCGATAGCAAAACTATTTCAAGACAGTGTTCCATAATTTTCCTTGACTCATGCTGTCAAAACTAATCTTAACTCTTCTAGTTCTGAGATAGACTGAGACCAAAACTTAGTACTTCAGATTTAAGCTAGAAGAATGGCTGAGTTTGAAGCAAGAACATTCATAAGGAAAAGAGGATTGTCTTCTGAGTTAGTTTGTCTCTTTCTCATTAAAGACAGTATCTTCTTCCTTTCGTAGTTTTGTTCCGGAATACAATAAGGTGCTTTATTGAGCAAATGCATGTTTAAGGTTTAAAGACCCGAGAAGTGCCATGATGGGGAAACCTTAAAACAAGGAAGAGTGGGATAGAAGTACAAACATAATCAGCTAACTAGAATTCAAGCATAATGCAGGAGCGGAGTGAATCTTTTGTGATGCCCCTCCTAGAAGGCCTCTGAAGTTCTGATTTCCCTTTTGCTACAGTGTACAAATGGTCACTTGATGTGTGCTGGGTGTTTCATCCACCTACTGGCAGATGCCCGGCTGAAGGAGGAACAGGCTACATGTCCCAACTGTCGCTGTGAGATCAGCAAAAGCCTATGCTGCCGAAATCTTGCCGTCGAAAAAGCAGTGAGCGAGCTGCCGTCAGAATGTGGCTTCTGCATGCGGCAGTTTCCTCGCTCTCTTCTGGAAAGACACCAGAAAGAAGAATGCCAGGACAGGTAAACAGCCTTGCTGTGACATTTGCTGAAGTTGAATGCAACACAATCTGCTATAAATTATTACAGCAGGAACAGGGTGGTGCAGGCAGGCCTTGGAGTGGTGTTGATAGAAAAATGGGGTGTTGTACCATGTCATCCATGGGGTTGAATTCTGTGATGCTGTCCTTACAAAGGCTGTGACAGTGGGGAATCTTATTAAGCTGTGACAAGGGGAAATCATGTGATGCACTGAAGAGGAGATTCAATGCAACTAAATAGAGGTATCATGATAGGGTTGTGTTTTTTGTTTTTTGTTTTTTTAAAAAACCACTACAAATGTCATGCTTCAGATTATTGGGAAAATAAAATAAAAATCTTAGGAAAATAAAACTGCCAGAATCATAATGCCTTACATTTGGAACATGGAGTACATTTCTGGGTGTGTCATCTCAGAAATTACATCCTAGAGTTGTAGTGATGTCAAAATGGAGGCTGCAGCCTACTGCATGATTGATAGTAAGATGCATTGAACACAGTGGGGCTTGTTTCTTGAAGGACATGCGCAGGATCACACTGTTGAATGAACAAGGAGTGGGCTTCCTTATGAGGAAACGCTCTTTAGTCTCAGGACTCTATGCCTGGTGATTTTTCTGTTAAAAGATGATGAAGGGATATTGAGAGAACTGCCTGTCAACATTACGCAAGCAAATCATTGCATTGAAGAATATCAGAGTTCTTTAAAGTTGTCTCTTACCTTGCCATATCTCCCCCTCCCATCCTCACTACAATGTAAGCTGTGTTGTGTGCACAAATCCATTAAGAACATTTGAGCAAAAAGCAATTTAAACAATACATTTTGAGTACATAGGCAAACCTTAGAAAACCAGATGTGTTCCGCTTCAGTGCTGCTGCTTAATATGTGCTCTCATGGCAATGCTGAAGGGCAGGGAAGAGTGGGGTTCAACCTGCATTGGTTGAAAGTTGGGTGCAGGGGTGGCGTTCCACCCATCCAGTGTTCTTGGGCATTGTGCAGCCTCTGCGCGTGAGAGAAGGGGGCGGAGCTCTTTCTCTGCTCTAGAAAGAAGGCCTCTAGCTGGAAAGGCAGTTGCTACTTGACATGGAGAGAACAAAAGTACTGGGCTGATTGTGTGGCTTGAATAACTCCCATCGCCTCCTTTGTCCAGGTATTACTGCTGTGTCCTCCTAATGGTCCTCTGGAAACACCAAAGAATGCAAAAATGCACACAGAGGTTCCCTGTCCCTGAATTTGTGCTGTGAGACTCCACGGGTTTTGTACACCAAAGATTTTAAAACACTGAGCCAACAATCTTGATAAACTTGAACGAAACAAAAAAGAGTTTGTCTGTTTTGAGACCTCTTAACATCCGTGCTGAGAATCTGTGGCCACTGCAGCATTGCTTGGCAAGGAAAAGGGTGTGTCAGTTGTGCATCTTGAAGATCAGGGATCAGAATGTGAGGGTCTTCTTTTTCATGTGTTGTGTGTTGAGAGTTCTTGTTGTACTAAGCCTCATCAGTGTCCCTTTGTGGTTTCTTTTGTGCTTTAGTCTTTGCATCACACTCAAGATGCTATTCATTTGAGTTTTATCTTCCTTTTAAACTCCAGGGTCTCTCGGTGCAAGTACAAGCGGATTGGATGCCCATGGCAGGGTCCTTACCATGAGCTGACAGTACACGAGGCAGAATGCACCCACCCAACCAAGACTGGGAATGAGCTGATGGAGATTTTGGATGAAATGGACCAAACGCATAAAAAGGAGATGCAGCTGTACAACAGCATCTTTGGCCTACTCAGCTTTGAAAAGATTGGCTATACAGGTAATTATTGGGATCTGGATTTGCTATAGACAAAAAAAAACCTGCAGTGGTTGACGTTGAATTTTTCGAGTTTTTCATTCTGTGTCTTTCCTTTTAACCGTTCGTGCCAATTGTCTTTTGATGAACTTGTTTCTCTTATGCAACATGCAGCAACTGTACCTCTAGATCAGAAGAGTGGGAACTTGGCTGAGCAGACAGGGCTACTACACCAAATGTCTGCTCCAGGAAACCTCCCTGTCTGCTTGAGAGCTCAGGTTTAAGGACGGACCTGTGTGTGTGTGTGTGTGTGTGTGTGTGTGTGTGTCTGAAATGTTATATGTGACGCTGAGGGTGGGGAAGAGAAGGGGTGGGGGAAGTTGCAAGGCCTTTGCACAGCTGCTGGCACTTGGGCCGTTTGAGCAGAACTGACTGGTTCTTTGGCGTTCTCCCTATTGTTGATTAGTCCATTGAGCAGCGCTGATGTCGTGTGGAACGAGGACCCCACCTAGCTGCAGGTAAGGTGCTATAGTTGCATTTAGTGGGCTGGCAGGCAAAGCCACAGACTTAGGATTAAAACTGATGTTGATTCTGCTACTGCGTGTGTGCGTGTGCGTGCTCACTCTCAATATTGAATTCTCTCCAGTTTGAGATTCTGATGTATTAATAGCATGCACTTGATTCTTAACTCTCTGCACAAAAGCCTTTTCTTGTGGAATAAAGGATTATGGCACTTCTGTCTTAGGTCCTGATTCCTTTTCGGTGGGTTGGTTGATCATGTGGTTGCTTGTACGTATTCTGAAAGTTTTGTTGGGGGTTCTCCCTCAGGAGCTTAAAATGACCCATACTTTCCCAGTGTGGAGTACTTTCCTGGTTTTCTGGACCTAGTGCACAAAGCTACCATCTGCGTGATTTTTCTTAAGTATGGGAGCCACAAAGATATTCAGGTTTAAAGGAAACTGCCATTCAACCTGATGGAGCTAAGTTAGTTTTGCAGGTAAGCTTCTGACTCCACTAGTATGGACCCTCAAATGGGCTTACAAGCGTGTTCTGCAGAATGTCTGGAAACGTTTCTGTAAATTGCTGTGGGATTTCTTGAAGGTGGGAGGAAAATAGATGCTGAAATCCCATTTCTTTTGCTGTAATGTTCACCTTTCCTACAGAGAGGATCTGCTTGGATTCAACCTGCTGTCTCCCGCCAAAAAATGGTAGTAGATCCTCCTTGATCCAGCATGTGCTGCAACCTGAAATGATGATTGTGTTTGTCTTAGCCAAGTTAGAGAAAATGCTGAGAGCTTAAAATCAAAGTAAAGTGGAGTCCTGGTGAACTCCGATTGTGAAGCAAGGTGACCAGCTGCCTCCCTACTGAGAAGTTTATTGCTACCAGCTGGAAGTGGGGCAGCAAACAGTCCAATCTGACACCCTGATAGTGCCAGATCCGAATGCAATAAGGCCAGGCAGTGCTCTCATGGCAATGCTGAGGGGCAGGGTGGTGTGGGGTTCAACCTGTATAGGTTGAAAGTTGGGTGCAGCGGTGGCATTTCCACCCATCCAGTGTCCTTGAACACTGTGCAGCCTCTGCGCATGAGAGAAGAGGGGCGGAGCTCTTCCTCTGCTCTAGAAAGGAGACAGCCTCTAGCCGGAGAGAGGCAGTTGCTGCTTGACGCGGAGAGAACAAAAGTACTGGGCTGGTTGTGTGGCTTGAATAACTCCATCGCCTCCTTTGTCCAGGTATTGCTGCTGTGCCCTCCTAACGGTCCTCTGGAAACACCGAAGAATGCAAAAAAATGCACACAGAGGTTCCCTGTCCCTGAATTTGTGCTGTGAGATTCCATGGGTTTTGTACACCAAAGACTTTAAAACACTGAGCCAACAATCTTGATAAACTTGAACAAAACAAAATACTTCGTTGCACTATGGACTCTACTGGAGAAGGGTTTAAACAGACTGACACTGGACTGTGCTAAACCATTTGGGTCTAAAATTGGATAGAGCCTCGAATGATTCAGTGTACTGTTCTTTGTCTTTATGTATCTAACCCCAGGATTTTCTGCAGTCTTGTGAAAACCTGAAGGTCTCTTCTTCTCCACCACCCCACCCTGTGCTCCATTTCTTAGTTTGCATTGTGGTGATACATAACTATGCCTTGCTCATCTAAAGATCTGTATTGTCATTACCAATAAAATAAAGGTGCTATGTTACATGAATTGCCTTGTCTCACTTGCGTTTTATGTTGGTATGGGCACCTGTAATGAATCGAGCTCCAACTACCTTTTCCTACAATCCTGAACGAGGATATGACTACTTCACGGTCTGCCAGTGTCCCAAGGAATCCTGAGTGGGTACTTGAAGAGGCCTCCCATGTTCTGTTCTTGAGGGCTCAGCTTTGTAGCTAGAATCTGAATATCAGAGCTGTGATGTCGCTGGGCACGGCAAGTTGCTGTTGGTGGCTTACTGAGGAAATGTTCTTTATGCCGCGTACGGTTCTGTTACGCACAGCTGTGTTGATGCAAAGAATTGAGTGTGAGACAAGACTGAAGACGCTTCAGTGATGAGAACACCTTCCACACCCTTTGGATGAATGAACACGGGGTAGAGACCCTTCAGCTTCCAGGCGTAAACCCATCATTGGGTGTCGGTTCTTGGATTGGTTACTTTGCTGCTGTAACGTTCTTTCGTGGCAGAGGCACCTGTACCATTTGCAGTTGCTATGGTTGCATTAACCATATTTGAACTTCGCTGCCACTTCTCTCTCTCTCTCTCTCTCTCTCACTCACTCACACACACACACACACACACACACACCACAAATCTTTAGCAATGATGAAACTGTATAGTAGTATTTAAGTGATGACTTGTATTGATGTTTTATCTCCTTTTCTCCTCTTCCCTGCTCCACCTCCCTCCAAGAAGCCCAGTTGCTTCTGCCCCTAACTAGCACTGAATGGCTACTCTCACCCTTGTCTCCTTACGTCCTGGCAGAGAAGGCCCCACACAGTAGCTACAGGTAATTTCAGCTTTGTTTTTTCCTACTACCAATTTCTCTGGTCTAATTGTTTGCGTTTTTCCTTTCTTCCACCCCCCCAACCCCTTCTTGCTATCTTGCAGAGGTTCAGTTCCGTCCTTACCGAACCGATGACTTCATCACACGCCTCTACTACGAAACTCCAAGGTTCACGGTGCTGAACCAGAACTGGGTCTTGAAGGCCCGGGTTAACGACTCAGAGCGCAACCCCAACTTGTCGTGTAAGCGGACCCTCTCCTTCCAGCTCATTCTGAAGAGTAAGATCAACTCCGCCATGGAGTGCTCTTTCCTGCTGCTCAAGGGACCTTACGACGACGTGAAAATCAACCCTGTGATCTATCACTTTGTCTTTACCAACGAGAACAACGAAACAGACTACGTGCCGCTCCCCATCATAGACTCTGTGGAATGTAACAAATTGCTGGCAGCCAAGAACATCAACTTGCGTCTCTTTATATTCCAGATACAGAAGTAAGCATAAAGCTACGCTTGGATTTTCCAGGCCTGACCGAGAGAGGGGGGGGGGGGGGAGAGGAAGAGAGAGAGCACCACTGAACCAGAGTTACCTCGTATGGCTGCCTCGGCCCCTTCATGATTCCACAATTATTTGATTATTTTAAAGAGAACGTTTTGCATGTGTGGTAAGCAACAGCTTCGAGTGGTCTCTGCCTTCCTTGTCTCTCTCCATCTCTGCCAGAAACAGGTGACTGGGGAGTCGGCTTGATCCAGGGTACTGACGAAGCCTGAGAGCACCAGGGGGCAAGCTGGCTGCCACCAGTCTCAATACATTGTGAAAAGGCTGCATCTGTGTCATGGTTGTGTGTGATTGCCACAACGTCGTGTTGAGGGGGTCGGGGGAAAGGACCTTTGTGCCCTTCCGCCCTCGTGGGCGGCATTCTGCCTGGATGGGGACAAGCATTGTGCGGTATCTGGGAGTGGTGGGTTCTGTCCTTGCTTTTACTGGAATAAAATAAATGGGGGATTCTCAAGTAGACAAGACACCTTCAGGGACCCCAAAACAAGGGGATTTTGCCAGGCTGCTTCTAGCTGGGCTGAAATGCCACATTCCAAGGGTAGCAAGTTCTTCAGAGAGCTGCTTTATGGCTAGTGTGTCAATTCTTCGCCCAGCTTTTCACTGTGTGGTTGAGTCGGTGACTGGCATAGAAGCGTTTCAGATGAAGTCAGAACTCTAGAAGCTTAGTGACGACAAATGGATCCTAAAAAGTTGGCAGCCCTTTCTAGGAGGAAGTGCCCCCCCCCCTCGCTGTGGCTTGAATTGCACTTCACAATGAAATAACCCCCAGATCCCTTTCCATCGTTCCCAATGTTGCCCTATTCATCCTGTTCTCTCTCTCCCCCGCCCCCCACCCCACCCCAAAGCAGGCGTGATCCGACAGACTAGACAAGAACGTGCATAGAACCAACCCAAATCAGTGCAGACTTCTCGGAATGCAGGGTGATTTATTCTGTCCGTTTTGGGAACTTTCCCAATACTTTGAAAATCTTTTTTTTTTCCTTTGTGCAAATGACTTAACAGGCTCTTCTAGTAATTATGCAATTTTACAATGTGATTTTATGTATGTAAAATAAATATATAGCAAGTTTATGGATGAGGATAGTGGGGGCCGTTCACCAAATTTCAACGAGATCTACAGGGATATTTTGCTTGATGCTCTTAAACATATTTTAAAGTGGGGTGGGGGAGTTGGTGGTGGATGAAGCCTAGATGTATCATGAGGAACTCATACATTAATACTGTGCATTCAAGATTATTTTCTTCCCTCTCCTTCATACCTCATCCCACTTTTTTTTTTAAAAGGAAGCTACATTTGGTGGTAATTTACACTTTATATGGACTAAACTGGATCAGGTATGTTTTGTAAAATGTATGAGAATCTGTGGCAGGTGCTTTCTTCCCTGGAACTTGTGCTGTTAAAGGGTAACAGAAGTTTCTGCTGCCAGCCTTCATGTCCCTCCTTTTCCCCTTCAACCTCCAATCGTAATAGACGTGGTGAACAAGCATATTAAAAAAAATTTAGAAACCTGAGTGTGAGTCTGTGGTGGCCCTGGGAGTAGACAGGCCTGTCCAACTGTGATCCATATGTGCAGCCCACCAGCCATGGTATGTGCCATGCCAAGTGCTTGACACCCCTTTTGTGTCTGACTGGGCTATGTTCATAAAAAGCAAAGTGTGCCAGTATTACTACAAGAGAGGTCTGGTAAACTATTTAGCAGGGTGTCGCTGGGATGTTCCAGCCCCTGGCATTTTCATGGCTTTGTGAGGGTTGGCTTGCCTGGCTGTCCTTTAGTCCTCTCAGATGCAGCCCCTGGCCTCAGAACCTTGACGATAGAACTTCTGCTTTTAGTAGGAGTGGGATACGTGGGTTTCCTTGACTTGAGTTGTAAGATAAACAGCTGTATGCTTCAAGGAAGAACGTATCAACCATACATGCAGCTGTTTCCTTTGGTGATGATTGCCGAATTAGGGAGAGTTTATTATTGGGCCAGGTTAGTCAAAGTCCCAAATGCGTGCATATCTAAAACCTCTTGCCCTGAGATCTTTAATCGCAATGACTCTGAACCAAGAACTACCTCTCAGTCTTTATGAAGTAAACTGTGTTACGTTCATATGACTTTTCCTAAGAGGTTCTTCCTCGTACCTGATGGCCTGCAGGAATGCCCTTTTCAAATGACCTCTGGAGAAGAGCACACTTGTTTGAAATGGCTGAGAGCAGGGTTATGTCTGGCTGGCCCAGAGCCATCTTCCTTGTATTTGGGAATGCAAGCCACCACAGAGCACCTTGGAATCAAGATACGACCCCTGGGCTGAAGCACACACGCTGCACATGAGGAAGATGGCAGTACTGGTTTCAGGCTCCTTCCAGTATTAGTATTTCACGTCATCCTTGCATCAGAGAAGATGTGCCATGGAGAAGACCCTGCCCTGCCCCAATCAATAGTCCTGTAGGTGCTCTTGAAAAAATTGGAAACACCAGACACGTTAGCCTCACTTTCGAGTGTGATTTGAGGGGATAACTTCAGAAAGAGGAAAGCTGCTAGCAGTTCTCCCTCTTCTTGCAGCCAATTTTGGGAAGGCAGTAGGAAAACTCAACTTGTCAAATGGAAAAGGCAATTGGTCATTCCACAATCGGTGCCTCTCTAGGGAAAGAAGAGTTTTCTTGATGCCTACAATGTGAAAGCTGTACGTAGAGCCCTCCACCCGCACCCTCCTGTGGTTGGGCACATGGCTGAGCAGCTTGTGTGCATTAGCACCTTCTGACTCTGATACTGCCAGGGCGTTGAAGAGGCCACCATAGTTAAGGGAAGGTATTTTTGCCTGGCAAGTGCTGCTGACTTGCACAGTCCGACTTTCATGTGGAGGCAGATGGCTTCTTCCCTTGTTTTTAGCCGATGCTGCTGCCAGCAGGTCTGTAGCCCCTCTTAAAAAGATGGAAGTAATCAGGGCTTGGGGGAAGCGGAGAATATAAATGATTTTGTCGAATAGGCACAAGGAACTGGAGTGCCTGGGAGAATACCAATAGAAAGGGGAGTTCATGGCATTCATTCTGAGTGTGCAAAGCACTTTTGGAGTGTTCTTTGGGCTTCAAAACATGATGGCATAGAGCGGAGCTCTTTCCCTCTCTACCATAGGGTCTTACTTCAGAACATCTGTCAGTATTTTTAAAACACTAATTCTAAAGTGAAGGTTTGGGCAATCATCCCACAGAGATCAGCTTGTGTGGACTTTCTCTGCTGAGTGACAGCCCCTTAAAAAAATATAGGTCTGTTTCTCTAGTTTCACCAGGCTGAAACTGATGGGTTTTCACAGATGGCCATCCCTTCCTTAATCGTAATGGTCTGTAAAAGTGAACTGTGTCTGCCCTAATATTGGGAGTTAGCTGAAATGCTAGTTTTCATCTGTGGTGATGAGGCAAAATCCCCGGAATAATCATTGCTGAATCCTAAAGGCGTGCTGTTGTGACTGTACTTTTCTCTTAGTTTGATAGGAAGACTGTCAGGCTCTCCAAAACAGTCACATTCTACAACCCCGACATGGCCAACACAGAGGTAGTCAGTCATCATTGCCCCAAAGACATCACTACTTTGTGCAAGGGTTCTGGAGCAGCTTAAGCTAAAACTTTCTGCACATCTGGCAGGAAAAATGGTTGGTTGCTGGTGCGAGCCAGAGGCTTGTGATGTGCATCCATTTTTTGTGAAGTGCAGTTGAGCCACACTGCTGAGGCCTACGGGCTGTACCTGTTGGCTCCTCTCCAGATATGGGGGTATTTTGATGTAGGTTTTCCCATCCAGACATTTCTGAATTATATGTGGCTGCAGTATATCTCCCCTTTGACTCAAAAACAAGCCTGTGGCTGCATCTTTCTCTTCCTAAAAGATTTCTCTGCAAAGAGGTTTAGTGGCTGGTTATCTCAGCACGGCTGGTCTTTATCTTGTGAAGAACTAGCTTAGAAGACACCAATTGGGAGCAGTTCATAAGTTGACTTCCTTTCCCTTTGTAAATGAAAGGAGGCAGGAGGCACCCCACTCCGTGTTGTTGATGGGCTGGGGGATAGGATTGAATCTATTGCCAAGCTCCTGAGTCTCCAGAATCAGGGCAGGTCTGTTTGTGGGCATGGGAGAGAGACATAATAATAGTGGCAAATGGGTTGGAATGGATTGTTCTTCTTAACTTGCAGCAGCTGCTTAGGCATGATCTTGTTATGGTAATGGCTAATCCTCTCTAAAGGCCACATGCTAGGTGAATCTGCCCACAGAACTCTCCCATGTTCTGGTGCTGAAGATCTGAAATGTAGAGAACAGCTGTGACCTGTCTTGGCTGAAAAACACTAAATAGTGAAGGACAAAATGTTTGGAAGGGGAGCAGGTGTATGTTGCCAGGACTTGACTTTGCAAGAGCGTCATATCCATACTTGCTGTGTCCTGTTGGAAACCATTTGTTGTGTGATCGGGCCTCCGTGGGCACACCGGCCAGCCAGGCTGACCACTGCCAACACCTTTGCTTTTCTGCTTCCACTCTCATTCTTCCTCTTCACCCATCTCCTCCTCATAGGTTGCCCTGTCCTTACTACGGGACTCTGTCCAACTTCTACTTGGTAGCTGAGCCTTACCTGTCTAGTTCTGTGCTAGACACCTAAAGATTGTAGCATGCTTCTCCATGCCAGGACCTGATGACTGGCAGACCACAAACCTCCTTACAGTATTCACTGTGGGTAATTTATTTAACTAGCGAATGTAGAGTTTAAAATAATTTAAGAAGATTACTAATGGTTTGTTTGCAAGATCGTATGTCCTTTGTACTTGGCCTGATTTTCACTATTTGTGTTCCTGTTAATTTTTTTTTTATTTTATTTTTTGGCTGTTTTTGTGGAGAGAGGGGTTCTCTGTTGGACCTTGGAATCCAGCTGGAAGCTCCTGCAGACATAGAGATGAAAACAGCGATGGGCTGTGGGTTTAGTCTCCGGGCACTATTCTATTGCAGGGATGCCGCCTACGTCGCCACCACCCACAGGCTGGCCAGGGAGGCGTGGGGCAAGAAGAGTTAGCAAGGGGCAGTGGCTGCTCCAGCACATCAGCTGGGGGCCCCCGTTCATGGCTTCCGCTGCTCCCGTTCCATCCATGTGTCTTCCCCATCTTTGTAAGCACTACGCATATACCTAAATGGCTTTTAAAATGAGGAATGGTTTTAATGTTGTTGGGAATGATTTATTTTGTTCCTTTGTGGTCTGCGTTTGTTTGAAGTTTCTGTATGTAATGTAGTTTAAAAGAAATAATTGCCAAACCATGCTGTCTCTGTGTATGTGTGTGATTGACCAAAGTGTGGCTTCTTCCCAGGACTTGGCCAAACACGGGGCCTATGGTGATCTTGGCCTTCCGATGGGTGCCTCTGGGGTTTTACTTATTGCACGTGGTGTACAGGGCAGATGCTAAACTCCGGTGCAGAACCATCTTCTGGAAAAAGTCATTAGTTTGGGAGAGCGAGAGATTCCTTGGGCTCTCACCCACGGAGAAGACGTGGCACAGAATGGGGGCGTGGCAGCAGTCCCTGCTCTCTCCCTCGGACCACTTCTGATTTCCTTTCACTTTCCTGTTTTAACCCCCTTGATTTTTGTCCACGTATGTTGATTTTCTAAATCCAAAGGTATATAGGTAGCAGATCTTTTTTCTTCCCCCCTCTTAACTCTATCTTTAATTGAACCATTAAAATAGATACAAGAATGGATCCCCGGCTCCTATTTTTTGGCACCATTTTGAGGGGCACCCTCCCATAGAGAGCAATGTGATAGGTCAGCTAGGTTTGTGGATAACTGTCACAAAGCCCCTTCTTCCCAGAAGAGATTGCAGTTGTTGGATGCAGTGTAACTCCTAAAACATGCCTGTGGCCACTGCTGCCACCTGGGAATGCCACCAGTCCCTATTTCAGGAGTATTTAGGGGTCGGGAGCTGGCTTTTTATTTATTTATTGCATTTCTATACCGCCCCAATACCCAAATCTCTCTGGGCGGTTGACAAAAATTAAAACCATGAAGTACAACACAAGTATAAAACTTAAAACCACACTTATAAAACTGCAACCAGGATAAAACTGAGCAGCAATGCAGAGATTAGCCCAAGGGCCATTCACACCACTGATCGTAGCCTGGCCCTCCTTTCAGAGGATCCGGCATCACTTACGTCTTTTATCTCAAGCTTCATCTTCAGCACGTACTGTAGGGGAAATTGTTATCCCTCTCTTTGGCACACTTTCAGTATTGGCATACCATGCTGAGATGTGCTAGAACACAGGATAACACTTTTAAGATAAAGCCTTGCTAAGTAACATCTTGGTACTTGCTGGCCAATGCCTTGGAATGTGCTGACGCACTGACTCAAGAGCCACAGAATACAATACAGTATTGAAGACACTATGCTGTGATCACGTATTTCCTTAACCCTTATATGGTATATTCATGCTGAACACACACTAACCAACACCTCTTGTGCACCCCCTGTGCACGAGGTAATCATGCATTTAACATGCTGTACTTAACAACCAATCATAGCTTGTATACAAGAAATGTAACCACTTAGTTCTTAATAAAAACCAAGCCGGGGCCGCCTGTTTGGGATGCCTCCCCTTCATGCAGTTGGACTCCTTGCCAGTTATTCACTACATCTGGTGACCCCGACGTGATCGGATCCAGGAAACCCCCTGCTCATCGGCTGGAATAGCCTTGGTGCACCTCAGCGTTACAACGCTCCCTTATCGTGAGTATGGGGGGGGAATTGTCAGCTCCGCAGAAGCTTCATGCACAAGAGCTACATAAAATTTTAAAAGAGCAAGGTTGTACAACTGTATCCCTCAGTCATGTAAGTGACCTAGTAAATGAAATAGGGTTGCAATGCCCTTGGTATCCCGAGGCAGGGACACTTCAGCTCACAGATTGGGTGAAAATAGGTACACACCTATACACTGAACCACGAGCTCCCATACAGCACTTGTTGCTGTGGCAGCGATGCAAAGATGCGCTGGAGAAGGTAGGAACCGAGGCATCCTCCAGCTCATTATCTTTTATCGCTCCCATTTCTCAAACATCACTCCCATATCCCCAGTTAGTGCCTCCTGCATCAGCTTCACAGCTGAGAGGAGAAGAAGCAAATAGTGAAGTGTTGCCAAAACTTAGCAAAGTCCGTGAGGCTTTTGAAGAGGAAAAGAGGAAAGGAACACTAACCTCAGATGAGCTGTTTGAGGGTCTTAACAACTTTCCTTCAGCTTATCCTATAACCTCACATCAAAATGACCAAGGACAGGTAGTTGTCAATTGGACATCATTGCCTTATTCAGTACTTAGAGAATTGAATAAAGCTATTCAAGAGACAGGCATACGCTCTACTTATGCCCAAGGCATGGTGGAGAGTATTGGCAATGGATACACTATGCTTCCTCAGGATTGGAAAGATTTATTTCGCATGATCCTAAGTCCAGCCCAATATGTAGTTTGGGACAGTGAATACAGAAAAGAGTCGCTCCATATAGCCCTAAGCTCTAATGGGGTGATTACAGCAGAGCAGTTGTATGGCAGTGGACAGTTTGCAGGGATAGAGGCACAGGCGCAACTACCTATGCCTACCTTTCAGGCCATTAACCGCTGCATCCTAAAAGCATTTCAAAGGGTGCCAGTGTCTGGAAAACCCTCAAAATCCTTTACTATCACACGCCAAGGACCTAGTGAGCCTTACCATCAATTTATAGACAGGTTAAAGGAAGCCTTACAGAGACAAATTGACAATGAAGAAGCAAAAGCAGAATTAATGAAGAAATTAGCCTATGAGAACGCCAATGCAGATTGCCGTAAAGTTTTGCAATCTGTTATTGCTCGGCAAACTTATGAGTTGGCTGACATGATCCAGGCTTGCGCAGATGTTGGGACTCAGATACACCAAATGGCCATGTTAGCTGGAGCCCTCCAAAAAGGCAATAAGCCACGTGGCAATTGCTTTAATTGTAAAAAGCCAGGTCATTTTAAGAACCAATGTCGTGCTCCTGGAGGAGGTGCTCATAAAAAGGGAGGAGGAGACAAAAAGAAGCCATCTAAACCCTGCCCTAAATGTGGAAAAGGGTATCACTGGGCAAACCAGTGTAGAAATATAGTGAACCAAGAAGCAGGAAACCAAGAAGCGGGAAACTAATTAACGGGCCTACACCTAGCCCAGGAAATAAGGGTGCTTCATCATCCATGCCTGCAATTGCATTTAAAACACCTACTGCTATCAGCAGAAATGCAGGCATAGATTTAAGTAACACTGAAGATAAAGAAATCACTTTACCTGGAGAAGTCATTCTTATGCCCTCTCAACTCCAGGGCCCCTTACCAAATCAAACTATTGGGCTTATTTTACCACGATCTGATGCCAGTAAACAAGGCATCCAAATTGTGCCAGGAGTTATTGATTCAAACTATCAAGGCATAATCTATGTTCAAATGTGGAGCCATCTCCCTATGAAATTAAGAATTGGAGATGCATGGGCACAACTCATCTTAATCCCTTGTGTATTGCCAGCGGGAAGGGAAAATTGTCAACACACTGAAGGATTTGGATCTACTGACCAAATCCACCCTCAAATAGCAGCAGTACTACAACACATTCAGACTGAAAAACCCAAGCGGTGGTACCAGTTAAATGGTAGATCATTTGAGGGAATTCTAGATTCAGGAGCTGATGTTTCTGTAATTTCAGAGCATCTTTGGCCTACAGAGTGGCCTACGGAACCAGCACCTGCAGTTTGGGGCGTGGGCGGACCCCAAGTTTCCAAGCAAAGTACACACTGGATTAATGTGACTGCACCTGGAAGTCATCGCACAGCTCAAATCAAACCGGTAATTTTAGAAGTACATGTCAATTTGTGGGGTCGTGACCTACTTTCACAGTTTAACACCACTTTGCAGATAGATGACTAATCATACTGCTCTACCCCTCGTCTGGAAACAGACTGAACCCGTATGGGTGGAACAATGGCCATTGCCCAAAGAAAAATTGTTAGCTTTAAAAGAGTTAGTGAAGATTCAATTATGTGAACAACATATTGAACCTTCAACCAGCCCATATAATACCCCTGTCTTCGTAATTAAGAAGAAATCAGGCAAATTTAGGCTTTTGCATGACCTCAGGGCCATAAACAGAATAATTGAACCAATGGGTCCACTACAATGTGGAACGCCAAATCCCAATTTGATCCCATTTGATTATCAAATGATGGTGATTGATTTAAAGGATTGTTTCTTCACAATTCCTTTGCAACCTCAAGACAGAAAATATTTTGCCTTCACTGTTCCAGTAGAAAATAACTCTGAACCCACTGATCGGTTCCAATGGAAAGTTCTTCCTCAAGGAATGCTCAATAGCCCCACCTTGTGTCAATATTATGTAGCACAAGCCTTAAAACCTTTCAGAGATAAATATCCTCAAGCTATTGTATACCATTATATGGATGACATTCTTTTAGCTGGAATATCCCTCCCAGAAGAATGGGAGAGAGATTTGATAATAACTCTTAATCATTATGGCTTGCAGATAGCTCCTGAAAAGGTGCAAAAGCACGAGCCCTTTAACTATTTAGGACATAAGATAATGCAAACTTATTCCACGCCAGTAACTCCCAAGCTCCATCTACCAGAATCCCCTTCTTATGTACAACTTCAGCAGATATTAGGAGCTATTAATTGGCTCAGACCTTACTGCAAGCTCACAACTGATGAACTTTCACCTTTGTTTGCCGCCCTAAAACAAGGCAAACACCCAGCTGATAAAATTTCTTTAACCACTAATCAATTGCAAGTTTTGTCTTTAGTCAATGAACGTTTAAAAGAAATTTGGGTAGATCGCCAAGTGTTAGATCAACCTTGTCAAGTTCTTATACTTACAGGGTTAAGTCAACCATATGCAGTTATTACACAGACACGCATTGAAACCTGTGACACTCAGTTCAGGAGTAGATCTTGCAACACTAAGACCTACAATCGTCACACACACATACTTGAATGGCTGTATCTCAGTCATAGCCCTAGCTGTACCATCTCTACAAAACCAATTATGTATGCCAATCTGATTATTAAAGCTCGAGAGCGTACAAGAGCACTTTTAGCCCAAGATCCAGAAACTCTGATAGTTCCCATGCCTCTTCAGATGTGGGAACGATCAGTGTCATTTTCTGAAGAATTGCAAGCTGCCTTAGCAGGCTTTGTAGGACAAGTTACATATCATATTCCTTCTGATCCTCGACTGCAATGTTTAAGTCAATTGTCTGTTAAAATCAAGCCTTTACAAAATGACTTCCCTATTAAGGAAGCCCTTACTGTTTACACTGATGGAAGCCCAAAGAGAGGAGTAGTAGCCTGGAAACAGGAAGATCAGTGGAGAACCATGTTCACACTGCCCCAGAAATCACCTCAAAGAGCTGAACTAGCTGCAGTTATTTTGGCCTTCCGCACATTTCCTCAAGCACTAAACCTAATAACAGACAGTTTATATGTTAACAATGTAGTACGTGGTCTTCCAGGAAGTTATGTAACCCCAGTCATAGATAAGAACCTTTTAGGTCTCTTTATAACCTTGCAGACTCTGTTGGCTCATCGCACCAATGAATATTTTATTGCTCACATCCGTAGTCATCAACCCTTCCCCGGAGAGATCTCCACTGGTAATCAAGTGGCTGATCAATCCCTTCGAGCTCTAGCGGTGCAAAAACAGACTCCATAGGAAAGCCATGCGTTTCATCATCAAAATGCTAAAGCCTTAGCAAAACAGTTTCAGCTGCCATTAGATCAGGCACGCGCCATTATCCAATCATGCCCACAGTGCACAAAGGTACATTCAGCCCCTGATATAGGTGTCAATCCTCGTGGCACAGTTGCCAATGAGCTATGGCAAATGGATGTTACTCATTTTAGTCCTTTCACTCCATGGAAATACCTTCATGTGTCAGTTGACACTTACTCAAGATATATTTGAGTCACATGTCAAAAAGGAGAAAAAACAAAACATGTTATTAATCATTGCATTAGAAGTTTTTCAGTAATGGGAATACCTTCTGCCTTAAAAACAGATAATGGACCTGCTTATTGCAGTACTTCTTTTGCACAGTTTTGTGAAACCTGGCAGGTTACACATACTTTTGGCATTCCATATAATTCCACTGGTCAAGCTATTGTGGAACGCACCAACCGCACCTTGAAAGAGCATTTACACAAACAAAAACAAAAAGCAGGGATCCCCATTGGTTTGGGCTCCCGCCAGGAATGGCTGGCAAAAGTGTTGTTCACTATTAACCATTTGAATGTTCTCCTACCAACTAATACTACCCGATTACAACAACATTTCCAAATGCATACCCCTCTGCCGCAGCCGCTGGTCACGTACCGGCAGCTACCTAATCCTGTCTGGCACGGCCCTGTCCCCTTGATCACTTGGGGTCGAGGTTATGCTGCTGTGCTTACTCCAACAGGACCAGTGTGGATTCCAGCACGGTGTGTGAAACCCTGGAAAGAGCATGTCGTGGCATCAAGGATTGACCAACCCGATTCCAGAATTCTCCCTACAACTTCAGGAGGACCCCCTGAAAGCACGTGGCAGGGTGCCCGTCCAAAAACATAAACCAACATGGGGAGAGATAAAGGCGTTATCTTTCCAAGCTCAAAAATTATTGGAGCAACAGCACGTTGATCCAACTCCAGAGAATTTTCTAGTTGCTACATTTGCTTGCTTAAATGCTAATTCTTTGCTGACAATAATTCTGTTATTTAGCTGTATAACTTGTCCAGTTATAAGCACTCCACTACATGATAGAATGCAGTACAATGTATGGATAAAGTTAGCAAAAATAGTAAACACCACTGATTTCTGTCTTACTGATGCTCCAGATATGCATGGATTACTTAGTACATGTCTCATTCCCATATGCAAAGCTCCTGGTTCTCTTGGTAATGTTACTGGGTTGAGTAAATTTCTGAACTTTAGTGAAATTCATTATCATACTATGGCCCAATGGGGAATTGCTACATACCAGTTGCCCCAAGATGCTATACAGTTATACACCCCATATGTTGTAAACCACAAGAATAACACATGTGCTAGAATGGTAAATTGCTCTATTCACCGTCCACTAAAAGGTTGTTTGTCCCCAGGGCCTTCTTTGTGGAATTGTTCAAAGATAGAAAATGTAACAAGTAACTATGGACACATTATATTGCCAATTGGATGGTTTTTCACATGTGGGTCTCGTACTTATAATTATGTACCAGCTAATATAACATTAACACAATGTTGTCTTAGTCGCTTGACAGTGTTTCTACCACCCCGGCCTACTAAAAGCACTCGACAGAAAAGAGAGACTGAGACTATGAATGCAGTTTGTGATGGAAATGTTACTGTTTTAAGTCCAGCAGAATATATCTCCCTGGCTATGAGCCTTGTCGGGGTTCCTGGATTGGCTGTGGGAAATGCCAAACAACTTGGGCATCTGGCATGTTTACTAGCAAAGACAATTAATAGTACTTCCATTGCTATTGGACTTTTGATTCAAGAACAACAAGATTTACGCCATGCTATACTGGACAATCGAGCTGCAATAGACTTTTTGTTGTTACAAAGACATCTTGGCTGCGAAGCTGTGGAAAATATGTGCTGTTTCAATCTCACAGACAATAGTAACCAAATTCAACACCAACTGGACTTACTTAAAAAATATGCACATGCAGTTAAACAAGATATTGCACCTGAATGGTGGAAGTTTTTGTGGTCCTGGTTTCCAACAGGATTGTTCAAAACTATATTTCAATATGCTGTATTGATTGTATTTTTATTAATCACCTTCTGCTGTTTCATACAATGTATCCCAGGATTACTGTCATGGTGTGTTCCCTCTTGCCGTCCCAAGGCTTCAAAACCAAGCAAACGCCAAATTTATTATGCTTACAAGGCTTTACAATTAAAAGAATAAATGGGGAGATGTAGGGGAAATTGTTATCCCTCTCTTTGGCACACTTTCAGTATTGGCATACCATGCTGAGATGTGCTAGAACACAGGATAACACTTTTAAGATAAAGCCTTGCTAAGTAACATCTTGGTACTTGCTGGCCAATGCCTTGGAATGTGCTGACGCACTGACTCAAGAGCCACAGAATACAATACAGTATTGAAGACACTATGCTGTGATCACGTATTTCCTTAACCCTTATATGGTATATTCATGCTGAACACACACTAACCAACACCTCTTGTGCACCCCCTGTGCACGAGGTAATCATGCATTTAACATGCTGTACTTAACAACCAATCATAGCTTGTATACAAGAAATGTAACCACTTAGTTCTTAATAAAAACCAAGCCGGGGCCGCCTGTTTGGGATGCCTCCCCTTCATGCAGTTGGACTCCTTGCCAGTTATTCACTACAACGTACATCTTGATCCTTGCTAGGCTTAAGACTTTGGCTTGAGATGTGCTAAGCCCTTCCATTCAAGGTCAGGTCTAACGTCCCACTGAATGTGGCTGGATCATTATTAGCAAAGCCTTCCCAGTGCAGCCTACTAGAAAATTCTGCCCACATTGAAAATTAATAAATAAGGCAGTAGTTTGTGTGCAGTGGTGCTCTCTCAAGAGAGAAAGGTGAATGGGAACAGGGCACTCTGTTTCTCCCCTCGTGATGAATATCTTGACGGTGGTGGGAGCTGGATCGCTGAAGTGGTAAAGCTGTTGAGCAGCGTGTCCATCCTTCCAGCTCTGCGGTGTGTCTATCTTGCACCTTCCATAACGATTTTAAGTTCCCCCTCCGCAGGAATACCAAAGCAGGCTTGATAATAAAATATATTTATTTGTTACCCACCTCTCCCTCTGGATTGAGGTGGGGTACAACACAAATGCAAACACCATAAAATGCATATAACTAATTAAAACATTTAAAACTAATACATTATTAAAAGCAGCACATTATTAAAAAGGCATCTTAAAATTCAACCGGGTAGGCCTGCCGGAAGAGATCAGTCTTTACGGCTTTCTTAAATTCTGGAAGACTGTTAAGTTGACGAATCTCTCCCGGCAAGCCTGCAGATTACCTGTAGGTTCACTCTCTGTAAAAGTGGATGCTGCTTAGGCAGTCTGGCTTTCTGGCCATGGAAAAATTCACACGAGAGTTTTCAAGGGCTGATGTCGGTTGTGAACCCTTCCTTGAACCTTAGATCAGTGTAAAGGCAAACTGTGAAGCTTAGTCCCAACTGATCTGGAAACTTATTCAAAGGCCGGATTTAGATCCCTTCAGTTAACTAAAACGATAGCTTTCTACAAACAATCAACTTGGCTAGAAGTTAACTTCTAGTAAATATATCCTAACCTATTCTCTGAATAACCTATACAGGCAAGCAATAACTTTGAAGCTGGGAAGCTACAGATGAAGAATAGGCTTGATTAATTGCAGTCTGCCTTCATTTTTAAGGGGTTGGTGAGGTTAATTGAGCGGAATAACCCAAATATGAAGGTTATGTGGTGAGTCCTGAGGTGAAATGCAGCATGGGTCCCCAAGAAGCTGCTCTCTTTGCAATACATACACTTGCACGACGTGTGCGCACTCATCTGAGACCTTGGAAAGTTGGCACTAGCCAAGAGTAACAATATTGGGTTGTATGAACCAATGGTGACTTGGAATAAAGCAGCGAGGATAAACAGTGTTTAGACAGCCACCGCCCAGAGTCTATTACCTAGAACGGGCTAGAACAGACAAATTCCCCTCCTCCGGCTTTATGCTTTTCCAGCTTATTCCACATTCTGTGGCTTCTAGGGGCCTCTGAGCATGCTCAGGGATATTTTTGCTTCTTGGGAATGTTTGGGTTGTTGTTTTTTTTAAAAAATTGTACTTCCATATACCATGGGTCACCTCAGCATCCTGATATCTGCCTCCTGTTTCTTAGTGGGCCCCATGTTAAGAACGTAAGAAGAGCCAACATGGATCAGACCAAGGGTCCATCTAGTCCAGCATTTATTTCACACAGTGGCCAAATAGCTGTCGACCAGGAACCCACAAGCAGGACACAAATTACCGCCTCGGATATTGGAGGTGCCACATAGTCATCAGGGCTAGTAGCCATTGATACTCTCCAGGAATTTATCTAACCCCTTTCTAAAGCCAACCAAATTGGTTGGCATCACCACTTCTTGTGTAGTGAATTCCATAGTTTACCTCCGCGCTATGTGACGAAGTCCTTTTATCTGACCCAAATCTCCCACAAATCAGCTTTGTGGGATGGACCCTATTGGTTTCTAATATTTTGAGAGAGGGAGAAAAATGTTGAAAGCCTGATGCAACTGAGTATCGGTTTTATACTGATAGGATTTTCTGGTGGCCTAGCCAACAGAATGATACATTGAAAGTGCAAACTGAGTCTGTTCCTTTCACAAACTTCGACTAGTCTTGTCCTCATGCTGAAATTAGATTCAAAGTGCGGGAAGTGTTCCAAGATCCTCCCAGAGTGCAGGACACGGAATAACGGGCTCAAGTTAAAGGAAGCCAGATTCCGGCTGGACATGAGGAAAAACTTCCTGACTGTTAGAGCAGTACGACAATGGAACCAGTTACCTAGGGAGGTGGTGGGCTCTCTCACCCTAGAGGCCTTCAAGAGGCAGCTGGACAACCATCTGTCAGGGATGCTTTAGGGCGGATTCCTGCATTGAGCAGAGGGTTGGACTCGATGGCCTTGTAGGCCCCTTCCAATTCTGCTATTCTATGATTATATGAAGAAAAGGGCACAGTTGCTACCTGAGCATGCTCAGTAGTATCTGGCAGAGGTAGAAGCTTGCTAGTTTGGGACAGTATCTGTCTGAGCTTTAAAAGGAATACAGATCCCATAATGCTGCTGAAACATTCCTGCTGCCCCCCCCCCCCCGGGGCAGTGTCGAGTGGAATAAGGCGGAAGGAAGGCTTTAATTAAGAATGTAGCTGTCACACAGTGTCCTATGGCTTGCTGTGTGTACACCTTATGGGTCCTTTACTGCTCTTCTGCAGCCCTCTCCAGAGCAAAGGGCTGGTAAGGTCTTCAGCGCCCCTCCTATCCTAAATTCCTTAGATATGTGTCTGGTAGACGCTGGCATGCAACCAACAAGAGCAAGGGACCGGTGTATCATCCCCAGCAGGAAAGGAAGTATTTGGGACTGTTTATATTTAGATAAAAAGACCACAAAAAGTGAACAAAAATCAGTCTGTTGAATCATAGAATAGTAGAGTTGGAAGGGGCCTATAAGGCCATCGAGTCCAACCCCCTGCTCAATGCAGGAATCCATCCTAAAGCATCCCTGACAGATGGCGCTTGAAGGCCTCGAGTGTGGGAGAGCCCACAACCTCCCTAGGTCATTCATTCTGTTGTAATACTGCTCTAACAGGAAGTTTTTCCTGATGTCCAGCCGGAATTTGGTTTCCTGTAACTTGAGCCCGTTATTCTGTGTCCTGCACTCTGGGATCATCGAGAAGAGATCCTGGCCCTCCACTATGTATTTGAAGAGTGCTCTCATGTCTCCCCTCAATCTCCTCTTCTCCAGGCTAAACATGCACAGTTCTTTCAGTCTCTCTTCATAGGGCTTTGTTTCCAGATCCTTGATCATCCTCGTTACCCTCCTACAATCATCCTTAGAATCATAGAATAGCAGAGTTGGAAGGGGCCTACAAGGCCATTGAGTCCAACCCCCTGCTCAATGCAGGAATCCACCCTAAAGCATCCCTGGCAGATGGTTGTCCAGCTGCCTCTTGAAGGCCTCTAGGGTGGGAGAGCCCACAACCTCACCAGGCAACTGGTTCCATTGTCGTACTGCTCTAACAGTCAGGAATTTTTTCCTAATGTCCAGCTGGAATCTGGCATCCTTTAACTTGAGCCCATTATTCCGTGTCCTGCACTCTGGGAGGATCGAGAAGAGATCCTGGCCCTCCTCTGTGTGACAACCTTTGAAGTATTTGAAGAGTGCTATCATGTCTCCCCTCCATCTTCTCTTCTCCAGGCTAAAGACGCCCAGTTCTTTCAGTCTCTCTTCATAGGGTTTTGTTTCCAGGCCCCTGATCATCCTGGTTGCCCTCCTCTGAATACGCTCCAGCTTGTCTGCGTCCTTCTTGAATTGTGGAGCCCAGAACTGGACGCAATACTCTAGATGAGGCCTAACCAGGGCCGAATAGAGAGGAACCAGTACCTCACGTGATTTGGAAGCTATACTTCTATTAATGCAGCCCAAAATAGCATTTGCTTCTTTTGCAGCTGCATGACACTGTTGGCTCATAATCAGCTTGTAATCTACAACAATTCCAAGAACCTTCTTGTTTGTAGTATTGCTGAGCCAAGTATCCCCCATCTTGTAACTGTGCATTTAGTTTCTTTTTCCTAGGTGTAGAACTTGGCATTTATCCCTATTAATTTTCATTCTGTTTTCAGCCCAGCTCTCCAGCCTATCAAGATCACTTTGAAATTTGTTTCTGTCTTCCAGGGTATTAGCTATCCCACCCAATTTTGTGTTGTCTGCAAATTTGTTAAGCGTTCCCTGCACTACTTCGTCGAAATAATTAATAAAAATGTTGAAGAAAATGTTGAGATTGGGTTGTTGAATTTATTCATGGTGTGGAATGTCTTGTGATCAAATGGAAAGAGAATCCATCAGAATAGACAAAAGGGGGACACAAAAACCCCGTTAATGAGTCTTGTGGCACCTTAAAGTTAAGTAAATTGATTATGGCACAAGCTGTTGTGGGTGGAGTCCATGTCATCAGATGTATGCAGTGTTATCCTGGGTTGGCAGATGAGTATAAGGAGAAGAAAAACGTCAGTGATGTCAGAGGGAAATGAAAGAAATTGACAGTGCTAATTGCCTTTAAAATTAAGACTCATGTAAAATAATTGCATTGGCCACCCACACAGCCATGATGATAAACAGGCTGGCACTGGTAAACTAATACCTGTAGTGGGATAAAAGCCTGCAATCTTGATTCAGGCTATGGGGTGAAATTCTCCCCTGGGAGTTACTTTATTCTAAACTTCCCACCAATATGAATGGAATTAACTGCCACAGGAGGCGGTGGCGGCGGCGGCGGCGGCGGCCATTAGCCCAGATGGCTTATAGAATCATAGAATAGCAGAGTTGGAAGGGGCTTACAAGGCCATCGAGTCCAACCCCCTGCTCAAGGCAGGAATCCACCTTAAAGCATCCTGGACAGGTGGTTGTCCAGCTGCCTCTTGAAGGCCTCTAGTGTGGGAGAGCCCACAACCTCCCTAGTTAACTGATTCCATTGTCGTACTGCTCTAACAGTCAATATGTTTTTCCTGATGTCCAGCTGGAATCTGGTTTCCTTTAACTTGAGCCCATTATTTATTTATTTATTTATTACATTTTTATACCACCCAATAGCCAAAGCTCTCTGGGTGGTTCACAAAAATTAAAACCATCATAAAACAACCAACAGGTTAAAAGCACAAATACAAAATACAATATAAAAAGCACAACCAGGATAAAACCATGTAGCAAAATTGATATAAGATTAAAATACAGAGTTAAAACAGTAAGATTTAAATTTAAGTTAAAATTAAACATTAAAACACTGAGAGAATAAAAAGGTCTTCAGCTGGCGACGAAAGGAATACAGTGTAGGCGCCAGGCGGACCTCTCTGGGGAGCGTTCCACAGCCGGGGTGCCACAGCGGAGAAAGCCCTGCTCCTTATTCCGTGTCTTGCACTCTGGGAGGATCGAGAAGAGATCCTGGCCCTCCTCTGTGTGACAACCTTTTAAGTATTTGGAGAGTGCTCTCATGTCTCCCCTCCATCTTCTCTTCTCCAGGCTCAACAGGCCCAGTTCTTTCAGTCTCTCTTCCTAGGGCTTTGTTTCCAGACCAGACTCCAACGCCCATGAGCCCCAGTGGTGAAGCATCATGGGAGTTGTAGTCCAACAATATCCAGGGGGCGCGCACACTTTCCCCGTCCTGCGCTAAAAGCAGCAGCGGATAAAAGCAGGCGCTCCTGAGACTCAGTCCAAGCTCGGCTGCGGCAGCCACCCGGCCTGGGTTATGGCGCAACTTGCGCGGAATCCAAGCGCGCCCTCCTTGGCAAAGTGACTGCGCATGCGCCGCGGCCGAGGAGGAGGAGGAGGAGGAGGAGGAGGCGGTGCAGAAGACGACAGGGCGCGATTGGACGAATGTCAGCCAATGAGAATGCGCCCGGCGCTGGCCAATGGCAGGCGGGCGCCGCGTCGCCGGGCGGCCAATGGGCGGAGGCGCTGAGGCGAGCGGGAGTTTGGCGCTGAGGGGAGCGGAGCAGAGGCGCGAGCGCGGGCAAGATGGGCGGCGCGCGGGATCGCGAGCTACGCCGTGAGTGGGCCGCCGGCGGGCCTCCTTCGTGAGGGGACGCGGCGGGGGGCACTGCGGGGAGGGGGCGAGTCCTTTGGACTACAACGCCCATCATCCCCAACCGGGGACGATGGGCGTTGTAGTCCAAAGGGGGGTTAAGGGAATGCCTTTGGACTACACCGCCTTTGGACTACAACGCCCATCATCCCGTGGATATGGGCGTTGTAGTCCAAAGGTGGGGGGGGTTAGAGAATGCCTTTGGACTACAACGCCTTTGGACTACAACGCCCATCATCCCGGGGATATAGGCGTTGTAGTCCAAAAGTGTGTGGGGGGGTTAGAGAATGCCTTTGGACTACAACGCCTTTGGACTACAACGCCCATCATCCCGGGGATATGGGCGTTGTAGTCCAAAGGTGCGTGTGTGTGGTTTTAGGGAATGCTGCGGTTAAGGCAGGTGGGAAATTCGCCCAGAATCTAATGAGTGATTTAAGTAAGTAATCAGGTACAATTTTAATTTTTAGTGAGTTTAATTCAACTTTTTTTGAGTCACGGACCCCTGGGAGGATCGAGAAGAGATCCTGGCCCTCCCATGCTCTTACTGTGCTCTTACTATGTTTTAACACATTTGGAAACTGGTTATCGGGAGGTTTAAAAGCAGAATAAAAAAACAGATGCAATTATTCATATTACTCTTATTACTAATAAATATCACCTGTAGTATCTAAGGATCATGTACGCTGCCGCCACTCAGGAGCCCCACACACCTGCAGGGACTCCCCACATGGAGCCCTTTGTAATGTCCTTTTTTCACATTACAGATATGACACACTATGAGGTAGCAGAGCAGTGCAAAGTGCTAACAGGCACGGACAGACATATCCTGCATGAATTTGGCTCGTCCCGTTTTACAGCAAGTGGCTGGAACCAGTTCTTGTATTAGCTCCTTAAGCACAAAAGAATGTGTTTTTCCAAGATCCAGGCCCCCTGCTTTCTGTCAGCCAGTTCTTCACCTGAAGCGGGGGGAGGGTGTTCTCCAGGAAGATGCAAGTGTGTGTTGTGGGGTGTTGGGGCAACTTTATAGCTTATGGCTAGTTCTGGACATTTGAAATGGTTGCTTTCCAATCCTGGGGAGGAGACAAATGTTTCTTTTCCTCCTGTCCTCCAGAGCTCCAGAAGGGCAAGGAGAAAGCCCGGCGGAAAGGAGACCTTAAGGAGGAAGCTGCCCTCTGTAACCAGCTGGGCGAGATCTTGGCTCGCCATGGTGAGTCAGAAGACCTAAAGACGGTCGTGCACGCGCTGGTAACCTCAAGGCTTGACTTCTGCAATGTGCTCTACATAGGGCTACCATTGTACCTAGTTCAGAAACTTCAACTAGTTCAAAATATGGCAGCCAGGTTGGTCACCAGTACATCTAGGGGTGAGCATATTACCCCAACATTAAAATCACTCCGCTGGCTGCCAATTAGTTTCCGGGCAAAGTACAAAGTGTTGGTCATTACCTTTAAAGCCCTAAATGGTTTGGGTCCAGGTTACCTGCGGGATCGCCTTCTCCCATACAGTCCGCCCCGCACACTCAGGTCCTCTGGGAGAACTTACTTCAGTCAGCCAAGACTAGGCTGGCATTGGTTTCCCAGAGGACCTTTTCTTCTGTCACCCCCGGATTATGGAACAGCCTGTCGGAGGAGATTCGTACTATTAACTCTCTCTGTGATTTTAAGGCAGCTTTAAAGACTAGCCTTTTCCGGCAGGCCTACCTAGATTAATGTAAAATCCAGAATTTTTATGATGTGTTGATTCCTGTACTAATGTTGTTCCCCGCCTCGATCCAAAGGGAGAGGCGGGTAAGAAATTAGTATTAGTATTAGTATTATTATGTAGCAGTTTGGAAGTCCACCTCTAGCACAGGTGTTTTGAGGATGGAGAGTGTTATAGGTTGGTTCCTTTAAATACCTTCACATGGTGGCTGCTGCGGAAGGCTGAAACGTGGTGACCACTGAGGCTTCAGCGTACATACGACTCCCAGTCTGATGTTAGAAGGGCTGGGTGGGGTTGCGTGGCCAGTGTAATAATAGTAATAATAATAATAATAATTTATTTCTTACCCGCCTCTCCACTTGGATCAAGGCGGGGAACCACAATGGGTATAAAATACATACGGAGGGTTGGCTGTCAGATCCCTCCCGCGCTGCTGTTTCACAGCCTTCCGTTTCTCTGCCTGCTGTTTGCTTCTGCAGCTGTGAGCATTCTGACTGTGCTCCTGGAAGTTTATAAGGGGAGAAAAGTCAGGGGTTGGTTGTCTGGTAGAGGAGGCCAGAAATGTAGTTGCCATATCTTTATTTATTACTGCATTTCTATAGCGCCTTTCTGGAATCAACTAAGGCAGTTTACAAAAATTCAGAAATCAAGAATGATAAATAAGTAGGAATGCAGTAAACATTGAAAACAATCTTGAATGGCTTTAAAAAGAGAGGCAAATTAAATGGATGAATACCGAAGAAGCGGAAAGTAGTCGTAACTTCCAAAGCAGTTCATCGCAGATGAACACAACCTCAAAAGCTGCCTGGTTCACACGATCGCTGTGGGTTAAACAAGCCACGGCACGTGCTGGGCACCATTTGCCTAATCCTGCATTAAGGCACAGCTTGTTGCGTTGTCTGAACCTGGGCAACATGGTGTGATGGAAGCCTGCCACCGGCTCTTCTTCCTGATCTGAGTCTGGCACCCAGAAATGACAGCCACACCACAGAAAGGGTCAAACACTTTATTAATTACACTAAAACTCTGGTGGACTTCACACGTCCCAGGGCTGGGACATACATAAGGGGAAAAGACACAGCACAAGAAACATTAAGGCAGGAAGGACAACACAACACCCCCACAACCACACACTCTCCCCTCCCCCTTGCTGAACAAGCAGCCACACTTTTCCCAAGACATCCAGCCCACACTAACTTTCATGGACTCCACCTCTGCGGGCTAAAAGCCTTGCAGACAGAAACAGGATTTCCCTCTCAGCCTAGGATGATCCCAAATGCCGCAAGGAAGCGAATCACCGACCCGACCAAGATCTTTTATCGGCTCGGCTGCACGTACAGCATGACGTCATCCCCCAGGTGCAGAGCTGGCCGGTTCGGAGATAAGCAGCATCCAACGTCTTTGACAGAGCGATCATAACTCTGCCCAGAGACTCCTTCTAAAGACCTTAACCCCTTCAAGTTGTTGGCAGACTGTGTAGTGGGGTGGTTCGCCATTGCCTTCCCCAGTCGCGGTTCCCTTTCCCCCAGCTAGCTGGGTGCTCATTTTACCGACCTCGGAAGGATGGAAGGCTGAGTCGACCTGACCCGGCTGCCTGAGAACCAGCTTCCGCTGGGATTGAACTCAGGCCGTGGGGAGAGTTTCGGCTGCAGTAACTGCCGCTTGCAGCATTTCCATTCCCTGCCCGTCGGAGGTCTGCTGCTCACCCCTTTCCCCTGACAGGGCGCTTCCAGGATGCGCTGGAGGAACACCGGCTGGAGCTGCATCTCCTGGAGAGTGTTGATGACATCATCGGCTGTGCTGTTGCCCACCGGAAAATCGGGGAGTGTCTGGCTGAGCTGGAGAGCTATGAAGCGGCACTCAAGGTGGGTATCCGGGCCAGTGGAGGAGGCAGCCCGGCCACCCCACAACCAGGAGTGGAGGGCGGAAGCTCTTTCCATCTCAGCTCAAAGCCTAAAGTGGTTTGTGCTTTGGATATGCAAGGGTCTCGCTTTCGCCACCTTCCCACAGCCTTCAGTAAGGTCAGCAGCACAAGCGGAGCATGTAGAGAGGGCACTTCTGCTGGGGTCTTCCCACTGCTGGAACTACCCTCATTTTGAGGGTTACCAAAACTTGCTTCAGAGCTTTTCCAGTGATGATATAAGACTTTTAAAATCGGACCAGCATTTAGGCCTGTGGATAGGCAAGCGTTCGTCTTACCAGTATACTGCAAAGGGTTATGTGCATGTAGCCTCTTAGATTTATTGACTGTTTATAAGCAAATAATGATCACAGAAAGTTGCTTCGCATAGGGGTGGTTTATACTTTTAAAAGAAACCCCACGTGCAGTTCAAGCTGCTGGTCCTCATGGTGCAAAAGGTGTGTCTGGCCACAGCTGTTGGTGGGATGTCCAGTGGTTGGGGCAAATGCATGGCTTCCTCGGCTTCCTCTTCAGCCTCAGTTTCAGCCTGGACATGCACAGGGTCATTAACTTCAGAATCAGTTACTCTAAAGGATTTCTATTGTGCGTCTTGGGCATGTAAAATGCTTTATAGTGATTTTGCTTAGTCTCTGTGAATACTTAAAGTTGAGAGCTTAACTTGGCAAACCTGCAAACTTGGTGCTTAGTGGGATTTGAACCTGGATCTCCCATGCTCAAATCCACCTACCACAAAACTATCTCCCTTCCAGAATATTATGTACCGACTCCTTCGTGGACCGTGCATTCTCTAGGGTGCTTCGTAGAGTCCGTGGATTCTCTAGGATGCTTCGTAGAGTCTGTGGATTCTCTAGGATGCTTTGTAGAGTCTGTGGATTCTCTAGGATGCTTTGTAGAGTCTGTGGATTCTCTAGGATGCTTTGTAGAGTCTGTGGATTCTCTAGGATGCTTCATAGAGTCTGTGGATTCTCTAGGATGCTTCGTAGAGTCTGTGGATTCTCTAGGATGCTTCGTAGAGTCTGTGGATTCTCTAGGATGCTTGTCTTCTCTTGGAGTTGGGGACCTGGGCCTATGGAAGAACAGGCAGGTGTGCTAAGTTGATGTGTGGCTGCAGCAGTGGATTGAATGAGGGCTAAGAAGCAAACTCCATCCACACAAGACCGAGCTACTGTTAGTGGCTGGTTCTTCTGTTCAGATGGGGGATGTTCTGGATGGGGCGGCACTCCCCCTGAAGAAGCAGTTTCATAGCTTAGGGTTTCTCCTGGAGTCGTCGTTGTCACTTGAGGCTCAGGTGGTCTCAGTGGCGTGGAGTGCATTCTGCCAGCTTTGGTTGATATTCCAGCTACATGCTTATCAGGACAGGGATAACCTGGCTTTGGTAGTTTATGCTCTGGCAATCTCCAAGTTAGATAACTGCAATGTGCTTTACGAGGGGCTGCCTTTGAAGACGGTTCGGAAGCTCAGCTTGTGCAAAATGCAGCAGCCAGATTGATAGGGACCAGAAGGTCTGAACATGTAATACTGATTCTTGTCCGCCTGCACTGGCTGCCTGTATGTTTCTGAGCCCAATTCAAGGTGCTGGTTTTGACACATGGCTCAGGACTGCAGTACCTGATGGAGTGCCTTGCCTATTATGAACCTACCAATATACTACACTCGACATCAGAGTCCCTCCTACAGGTGCCTTCTCCAAGGGAAGTTCAGAAGAAGGTGGCAAGGGAGAGGGCCTTTTCAGTAGTGGTCCCCAGATTATGGAATGCTCACCCCAGTGAAACCCACCTCATGCCAACATTGTTATCTTTTCGGTGCCAGGTTAAGACTTTCTCTAATCTAAGTCATTTGACAGTGTATGATAAGCTTTTTTTAATGGTCTTGGGATTTAATGTCGGTTGTTTACAGCTGCTACATTTTTATACATTGGCTTTGTATGTCGTTACTATATTTCATTTTTAACATTTTAATCTTTGTCACCACCCAGAGAGCTTTGGCTATTGGGTGGAACAGAAATGGAATAAGTGAAACGAATTGATGCCAAGCTCTCTTCAGAGCTTCCGTGGGGGTGGGGGGTGGGGTGGAGAACCGTCCCTTGATGCCCCTCTCTGTGTCCCCACCTGGTCAGCACCAGCGCCGTCACCTGGAACTGGCCCGCTCCCTCTCCAGTCACATTGAGCAGCAGAGGGCCTGGGCCACCATTGGCCGCACCTACATGTTCATGGCTGAGAACGGCCAATCGAGCGAGGCCCTGCAGGAGGCGGAGAAAGCCTTCATGAAGAGCCTGGCTATTTTGGAGGAAAAGCTAGAAGGTACCACTGGCAGAGGGGGGCTGGGTTGGGGGCGAGGGAGGTGGCCCGCGGGGTGTAGGTGTGCCGTGCGTAGGCCCCGGGACTTGTTTGCATGACACGAGAGCATCCAACTTACAGAAAACCAAGGTCTTTAGTGGGCTCGAGCTGGGGGTGGATGAACTTGCAAAGGTTGAGCTCATAGCAGTGCTCCAAATTGTTTCTTGAAACCCACTTTCTGAATGCGAGTGTCTTTGATTGGGAAAAAATGCACATTTTCCCAGTCGAAAAACGCTCATTTCCCCTCCTGGGCTAAAGCCTGAAAATGCATTTTTTGGGGTGAGAGAGGCAAGTGCACACTTCCGAACGAGAATGCAAGTTTGGGAACTTGCGAAAATCACCTGAAAGTTGCGTTCCTGCTTGAGTTCGCTTTGGGGCTGGGTATGGGACACGTCCACCTGGTTTGCGAACCAGAATAGAATCCCAGCACATCCTTAGCTAGAGCCCGGAGTGTTCCCTCCGGACTCTCCCTGCCTGGAATTCCGGCAGTGGTCTTTCCCCGGCCGGGTGCTGGTGCCCTGCCTTTGCCCCGCGAGGAGAGCAAGATGAGTAGAAGGGCTCGTGCTGTGGGGAGCCTGGGTGTCGGTTGCAGCCTGCAGGGTCACGCCCCCCTTGCTTCTCCAGGGCAAGTCCCCCGGCGGGAGGTGAGTGAGATGACGGCACGGCTCTACCTCAACCTCGGCTTGGTCTATGACAGCTTGAAGAACCCAGCCAAGCACACCTACTACATCAAGAAGAGCATTTACATCTCTGAGTAAGGGCCCCTGACCCCCTGGGAAATCCTGAATCTGAAAATTCCCCAAGCTGGCCCTGCTGGCTGGGGATGATGGGAGCTGCAGTCCAACACATCTGGAGGGGTGCCAGGTTGGGGGAGGCCCAGGCTAAGCGTTTGCCTTTCCTCTGTTGGGCAAGTGATTTGCCATGTTAACATCTCCCTGGCACCCCACCTCCTGTTGCTGGCGATGGGTAGCATTTTCCCTCTGCCTTTGACTGACAACAGCAGGGCTCTTTGATAAGGCAACTGCGCCCTCAGGTCCCTGGCAGCTTCCACCCCCGCAAAGCCCAGCTTTTTAGTCCTCGCTGTGGGGACTAGCTAGGGCTATGTACAGGCGACCTGCCTGTGCTCAGAGGTACTGTTGACCTAGTCTTCGAGGAGGGGTGGGCTGTTACTGCATCCTCTGGACGTTTAGAGATGAAAGAGGTTCTGGGCTGAAGTCTCATCACGGCTGCCCCCTAGGCTGGAGAGAGAGGCCAAGGCCCATGTTTGCGAGGGGCAAGTCCGCTGTGGCCGCCGACCCCTCAGACGGCCCTCCCTGGTGCCCCGGCGCTGTCCCTTCCCACTCTCCTAGGCAGACTCACCTGTACGAAGACCTCTACCGGGCCTACTTCAACCTGGGCAACATCCACTTGCGGGAGGGCGAGCACTCGAAGGCCATGCGCTGCCTGGAGCGGGCGCGGGAGTGCGCCTGCAAGATGAAGGAGAAGTTCATGGAGAGCGAGTGCTGCGTGAGCATCGCCCAGGTGAGAGAGGCTGGCCCAGCTCCTTTGAGGCCGGGGCGAACTCATGCACTGCTGTGCCTTCCCAGCTCCTCTGGCCTGGGGAGGGGCACAGAGGCCTTTGGGTGTACGTGTGCCATGTCTGCGCACAGCAGGGCATTGCACCTTGGGCCCGTGGGGCAAGTCCGTCTCTCCAGGGGTGGCTATTCAGCTCTCTGGGGGTTCTCAGCCCCCCCCCCTTGCCCTTTTCCCTCGCCACCAATGGCCCCGCAGTTTCCCAGCTTTGGTGGAGTCCTTTTCCCATTCAGAGAGGTTGAAATGCCTTTCCCCAAACCTTAGTTACTTGCAGTAAGAGCTTCACGCTAAAATGGGATGGCCTTTTCCAGCCCCGTGCCCTTTGGCTTCGGCCCCACCCGTCCCTGGGATGCGTCCCGCAGAGCTCCTCCCAAATGGGACTTGGGTCCTTGAGCTGCAGGAGGACCCCTCTCCCCAGACGGGGCTGCAGGGCTTGGATCGCCCCTCGTGGTCAAACGGGGTAGGGGACCTTTGGGGCCCTCTTCTCCACAAGAGCAACAGGATTTCGGGTCTGTGTCTGGTACTGGCTCAGGACAGGGCTCAAGACTTTCCTTTAATTAGTTGAACAAATCCCCCCACCCACCCCATGCCACTTTAGCCCCTTTTAGGCATCCAGGAGGGGAAGGAGGCTGAGAGAAATTCTAGCCAAGGTCCTGACTCTGGCAGCCGGAGGCAAGAGGGCGGCTTGTTCGGTTCCAAAACCGAGAAACCTCCTTTGTGCTGCCGGATTTCAGGCTTTCTCCCGGCAGCATCGACAGCAGATAAAAGCAATTCACAGAAATGCCCGGGTCACGAGCGCCGTGTGGAATTGCTTGAGGGCAGCAGCATAAAATGAAATGTGCCGTTTATATTTACAGCGATACGTATATCTGCATAGAGTTCTCACATGTTAACAAGTCACATTCATGTTGTGAGGCAACGTAAGATAAGAGCCCTGAGGCTGGATCAGGCCGAGGGTCCACCTAGGCCAGCATTCTGTTCACGCACCGGCCGGCCAGCTGCCCACGGGACCCCCCCCCCGCCCCAGGAGGTAAACAGGTGCAGCGTTGAAAAGGCAGCCCTCTAGCTTTCTAATGTGGGTCATAGAATCATAGAATAGCAGAGTTGGAAGGGGCCTACAAGGCCATCGAGTCCAACCCCCTGCTCAAGGCAGGAATCCACCCTAAAGCATCCCTGACAGAGGGTTGTCCAGCTGCCCCTTGAAGGCCTCTAGTGTGGGAGAGCCCACAACCTCACCAGGCAACTGATTCCATTGTCGTACTGCTCTAACAGTCAGGAAGTTTTTCCTGATGTCCAGCTGGAATCTGGCTTCCTTTAACTTGAGCCCGCTATTCCGTGTCCTGCACTCTGGGAGCATTGAGAAGAGATTGCGCTCTTGAGGCAGAAGCCCCCATCACGTCCGTGCGCTGTGCTGCACCTGGTCTGTCCCTGACCTCAAAAAGGAGCAGGGGGTTGTCCTCTGGGGAGTTTGTGGCTTGGTGTCGGATCCCCTGGGGGCACCGTTTGGAACCCAAGTCTGGATCCGGCCGTGACTCCATGTGGCCGAGCGTTCTGTTTACGTGGCGGCCAGCCGGCTGTTGACAGGACAGTGGGCAGCCACCTGTTCCAGTCTCCTTCAGGGGAGCGTCTCTAGGGAGGGCATTGGGACTCCCCCCCCCCCCCCCGGCAGCCTCTCAAGGAGCCTGTCCTGTATGACCCTGGACCTGCGTCTCCCTGCAGGTGCTGCTGAGCCTGGGGGACTTCCTGGCAGCCAAGCGGTCCCTGAAGAAGGCCTACCGGTTGGGTTCCCAGCAGCCTCAGCAACGGGAAAACATCTGCCGCAGCCTGCGCTATGGTGAGTGCAGGGGGGCGGCGCTCACCTCGCCGAACCCGTGGGGCCACCCCACAGCCACGGCGCCCTGAGGTGGAATCTATGCCCCGCCTGAGGGACTCACGGGACGCTTCCTCTCTGGCAGCCTCGAAGGTGAGCCGCCTGCAGCAGGCCCTGGAGGAGGCGGAGGCGGCCGGCCACCGGCCAGCAGCCCTGGGCCTGTGCGAGCAACTGGGGGACCTTTTCTCCAAGGCAGGGGACTATCCGCGGTCCGTGGAGGCCTACCAGAAGCAGGTGAGGAGGGGCAGCTGCCGCCCCCGTTGTGAAGGGTGCTCCGTGGGCCAGGCTGGACTCTGAAAGGGGGGCGGGTGGAGCTTGGGGAGAAGTGGGCTGGATGGAGCCCGCCTGATACCAAAGGGGGCAAGAGCACTCTGTGTTTCTTTTCAACAAAGCTGTCAACAAATCCTGCTTTTGGAGGGCAAGCGATGGATCTGGGCACACCCGGTCCTGTAGCAGCGAGGGAGGCCTGGGCAGGAGACGCGTGAACATCCGAAGCGGCTTTTCGCTGGCTGGGGCATGCTGGGAATTGTAGTCCAACAGAGCTGGGGCGAGGCTTGTTCTCCAAAGTGCCTTCAGGCATTTGTATCCTGCCCTCTATCACAAGGCTCTCAGGGTGTTGTGTGAGCCAAGCACGGGCTGTGGTGCTCCACAGTGGCCCCCTCCTCGCCGGGAGCATGATGGGAGAGGCTCTGAGCGTTCTCAAGGGCAAGGGAGAACAGGTCAGGCCGAGGGGTCCTTCCCCAGAGGTGCTCCGTCTCCACTAGCCAAGGAAGAGAAGCCAGGAATTGGGGTGGATGTGGGGCCTTTGGATCCCTTGGGAAGGAGTTGAATCCCTGCCGGGGCAGACCCTTGGGTCCTCTCAAGGCCAGACCTGGACGGGCGTCTCTCTCCTAGGTCTTGGGAGCAGGTCTGTCGTAGCCCTGCTGCATGTGAGGAGGGCAGGGGTGAAGTCTGGGAGCTTAAAAGGGGGCAGAGGGGGCTGCGTTTTTAAGAATGGACGGGAAAGGAAAAGGCGGTGGTGTGAAAAGCGGAGGCCGTTCCAGGCCTGGGAAACGGGATTCAGGCTGCATCGGTGAGATAGGGCCAAAAAGGGAGCACTTGAGTTTAGCATCCTGCGCTAGCCGACGCATGAGGAAGCCGGCTGTGCTGGCCAGAGAGCATGCGGGTGCCGGCAGTGGGAGAGTCCGCTCTGCGTTCGGTGTGTGGGATGATGGCTACTCCATGCCCCCACGTCCGCTCTTGTTCCAGCTGCACCACGCCCAGGCGTTGAAGCGTCCGGACCAAGAGCTGGCCGTGATTCACATTTCTTTGGCCGCCACGTTTGGCGACCTAAAGGACCACGGCCGGGCAGTGGAGCACTATCGAGCCGAGCTGGCCCTGCGACAGGGGAACCCCCTGGAGGTAAGTGGGGCCCAGAGCGGGGCCTTTGCGCTCCTCTCCTGCCGGGAGTGCTGCACCCCCTCCAAATCGACACCCAGCAAATCCCAGCGCTGAACTGATGGGAAATTGGGGGCGGGAAAAGGGAGCCGGATAACTGCTTGAGCCTTTTGCCTCTTCCTCCCACGGCCAGAACGGGAAGACGTGGCTGAGCATCGCCCTGGCCAGAGAGGAGGCCAAAGAAAGCTACGAGGAGCTGAAGCCGTGCTTCCAAAGTGCTCTGCGATGCGCAGAGAAGGCCGGTGAGCCCAAACTGCAGGTGAGCACAGAGGGGCCGGAGGGGTCTGCTTCCTCTTTGGGGTGGAGGAAGAGGAGGAGGGCTTGTCTTGTAGGAGGGTGGGGGGGGAGCTCCAAATGGGACCATTCATAAAATCATAGAATAGCAGAGTTGGAAGGGGCCTACAAGGCCATCGAGTCCAACCCTCTGCAATCAGGAATGTGCCGGGATGAGACATCAGAACAGTCTTCTGGAATTTAAGAAAGCCATAAAGACTGATCTCTTCCGGCAGGCCTACCCAGTAGAATTTTAAGATGCCTTTTAATAACGTGCTGCTTTTAATAATGTATTAGTTTTAAAAGTTTTTTTTTAATTAGTTTTAAATGTTTTTTTGTAATTTGTATTTTTGCATTTGCTGCTGTTTTTATCTTGGCTGTGCTTTTATATTGTATTTTATATTATGGTTTTATACTGTTGTTTTGTTTTGAATTGTCTTAATTTTGTGAACTGCCCAGAGAGCTTCGGCTATTGGGCGGTATAGAAATGCAATAAATAAATAAATAAATAAATAAACAAACAATATTTAATTACAAGACAAAAATATATTTACAGTTATTTCTACAAAGCATGTTTTAATCAATTATATGTATTTTATGGTGTTTGCATTTGTGTTGTACTCCGTCTTGATCCAGAGGGAGAGGTGGGTAACTACTACTTCTTCTTCTTCTTCTTCTTCTTCTTCTTCTTCTTCTTCTTATTATTATTATTATTATTATTATTATTATTATTTCTCCCCAACCCTGAATCGATGTTTCTCAGCGTCAGATCCTGCAGCACCTCCATGCGTCTCAGCGGAGATGTGGGTGCCCCGAGGCAGCTGGCACCCTCGCCCGGCTGCAGGACCTCTGCCACTCTCAGGGCTGGCGCTCAGACGGGGAGATCAGCGAGGAGGAGGAGGAGTTTCAGAGCAGTGAGCCCTTGGAAGCCAGCGACTTGGAGCTCTCCGACAGCGGTGAGCATTGAGCAGGGGGTTGGACTCGATGGCCTTTTAGGCCCCTTCCAACTCTGCTATTCTATGATTCTATGAAATACTTAAAAGGTTGTCACACAGAGGAGGGCCAGGATCTCTTCTCCATCCTCCCAGAGTGCAGGACACGGAAGAACGGGCTCAAGTTAAAGGAAGCCAGATTCCGGCTGGACATCAGGAAAAACTTCCTGACTGTTAGAGCAGTGCGACAGTGGAATCAGCTACCTAGGGAGGTTGTGGGCTCTCCCACACTAGAGGCCTTCAAGAGGCAGCTGGACAACCATCTGTCAGGGATGCTTTAGGGTGGATTCCTGCCTTGAGCAGGGGGTTGGACTCCATGGCCTTGTAGGCCCCTTCCAACTCTGCGATTCTATGATTCTATGTGAAGGGGGGGGGTCATGGCAGATGATGGAGGCACAGGAGCCTTCGGGGTGGAGGGGGCGATTGGCTGTGCATTCCTCTACATTTCTTACCTCTGAGGCTTGCAGAAGTCTGGGATGGGTGTGTGGTCCTGAATCCGGCCTTTCCTTGTAGTCAGCTGGAGACGGTACACCTGACTCCAAGGAAAGGCAACACCCGTCTCCCATCTGCCCCAGACAGCTGTCAGTGAGAAGTCAAAATGATGATTCCTAATCATGAAAAACCGTTATTTATGAGTTGCCTTTTGGCCCAGATGGTGCCCCCCCCCCCCAACAAGGCAACTTTCAGTTAAAACATGCATCTGCCTCGACACCGGCTCTGAACCCCAGGCCCAGCTGCGGCTGCTCCCTGCTCAAGCCAAGCACCACCGCTCGATACGCCTGAGGCGAGGGACAAAAAACACCTTCCTCCAAACTATGTGGAGAAAGGGGTTAAATGGAGAAGGATTTCAATATATAAAATAAAACACTGTGAGTTATATGTGCTGAGGTGTAATATTGTCAGAGCGGGTGCTAAATGTGTAAACCTCAGATGATAAATGCCAAACAGACACGTGGGATTTTTGTGGTAGTTAAAAACAAAACAATCAAAATTTATTTTCAAAAGTTCACAAGCTTTGTTTCAAATAAAACATTTAAAACCTTTTTGAAACCTTTCATCCAATCCTTTCCCTCATTCACATACATACTTTCCTTTCCCTCACACAATCACGCTTGAGCTTTCTTTATTATCAGTATTGATTAATATACATCAACTACGTGCACACCACACTCCAGAGACACCACTCTCTACCCTGGACCTCCAATTTCCCAGAACTTAAGCACTCTAAACACAGAGAGCACTAAAGACTCTAAGAGGACCTAACAAGTCCCCCTCAATCCCCTCAGTCCTCCCCTTATATATCACTCCTCCCCCCTCCTCAGACATTCAATCTCCCCCCACTCAGGCCATCATTCTAAACTCACCACAGACTTACAAACTCAGACATACATTTGGGAACTGACTTGTGGGGTGTAACGCCACACAGCATCCTTTTAAAAACATTAGTATGTCTCAAAAACATTACAACCACTTTTCAAAGTTACAGTTGCACCAACAGCAGAAACTGAGAGCAGGAGACAATCTTACTAAGAGAGGGCGGAGCTAAGAGATTTTGAATACCCAAAGGCCACGCGGCATGGAGGGGTTTTAAGCGCCCCCCTGAAGCCAAGCCGAGAAGGGCCCGGCCTCGCTTCCTTTGCGAGGGTGTTCCCCAGGCGAAGAAGCCATTAAGCCTGGCATTTCCTGTTTGTTAGCTCTAGCAGAGCATGCCAGGGCTGGAAGGTGGGAATAACGGGGACTCTCCAGATCCCAAGTGGTGCAGAGGGGCTCTGGCGGAGTTAGACGCCCTCCCTCCCTCTCCTAATGGCACGGCCTGACATTGTCCACCGAAAACAGCAGGTGGCAGGTTAAAGGCAAATGAAAGGAAGTGCTTCGTACGACACACAATTAACCCGTGGAACTCCTTGCTGCCAGGGCTTCCAGAGACCGTTAAGAGCAACTGCTTGTTTTATGCGCCTCAGAAGAGCCGTGCCTGGCTAGGTTGCTGGGAGGCGCATGCTGGGAGCCTGTTCTTTGACTTCTCCCTGGGGCAAAGAGGAGACGGGGGTTGCCGTTGTGTTGTGAGCTCCCGGGGTCCCTCGGATCAGCTGCTCATGAGGGAAGGGGGATGCTTTGCAAAGCCCTATGAAGAGAGACTGAAAGAACTGGGCATGTTGAGCCTGGAGAAGAGAAGATGGAGGGGAGACATGAGAGCACTCTTCAAATACTTAAAAGGTTGTCACACAGAGGAGGTCCAGGATCTCTTCTCCATCCTCCCAGAGTGCAGGGCACGGAATAACGGGCTCAAGTTACAGGAAGCCAGATTCCAGCTGGACATCAGGAAAAATTTCCTGACTGTTAGAGCGGTATGACAATGGGACCAGTTACCTAGGGAGGTTGTGGGCTCTCCCACACTCGAGGCCTTCAAGAGGCAGCTGGACAACCATCTGCCAGGGATGCTTTAGGGTGGATTCCTGCCTTGAGCAGGGGGTTGGACACAATGGCCTTGGAGGCCCCTTCCAACTCTGCTATTCTATGATTCTATGGGCTGTGTGTGTCTCTGACTCTTTGAGGCCTTGCCTCTCTTCCAGATGGAGAGGACGACATGGAGGGCTATGGCAAAACCGTCCCAGGTCAGCGCAGGGTCAACAAGGTAAGTGGGGCCCACAGTCCACTTAGCCCTGCTGGGGGCCGTAAGGCTGTTGCCCAGAGGTCAGCAAGGCATGTGGCGGCCGATAGGACGTGTCTTGCAAGGAGGCCAGGCTCTGGCAGTCAGACGTGCCCACTCCGAGTGGTCACCCAACATCCCTGGGCCCAGGTTAGAGCAAGAGTAAACTGGCTGAAAGAAGGGGGCTCGTGAGACGGAACCGAGGGAGCTGTGGCCCGGCTGGTGTGTGACCCCCCACCCCCATCGTTTGGCTGTCACAGCGAAGTGGCGTCACTGCGTTCAGAGGCAGCGTCAACTAGGGAGGAGACCTTGCTTTGCACGCAGGAGGCCTCTCCTTGGTGCGTCCAGGTCAAAAAACCTCCAGGAGCAGGGGAAGGGGGAAATGCCACAGCCACAACCGTAAGGCGGCCGGAACTGGGGAAAGCCCCAGAATGTTGGGTGTGCGCCCCCCCCCTCACACACACACACCCTCTCTACCTTTTAACACAGAGAGGAGAAACAGAGACTCTTTTCTACACCTTCAATTTCCCCCTGGATCGTCCCTGTGTGTCCAAAGAAGACCTTTTTATTCTCTCAGTATTTTAACACTTAAATTTAACTTAAATTTAAATTCTACTGTTCTAACTCTGTATTTTAATCTTATATCAATTTTGCTGCGTGGTTTTATCCTGGTTGTGCTTTTTATACTGTATTTTGTATTTGTGCTTTTAACCTGTTGGTTGTTTTATTATGGTTTTAATTTTTGTGAACCGCCCAGAGAGCTTCGGCTATTGGGCGGTATAAAAATGTAATAAAATAAATAAATAAATAAATAAATGACACCCAGGGGATACTGGGAGCAGGCAGGGTTGATCCCGCCCTTTCCCTGGGATAACTGAGATGAGTCCCGGCTTCTTCCCTCCTCCCAGCGAGTAGCAGGGGTCAGCAGAGGGAAGGAGCCGGGCTGGGGGGGGGGAGTCCAGGAACATCCGGGAGGGGGGCGGGAGGGGGATCAGCTTTTTTGTGTTTTGAACATACATTTCGCTGGAGCGCAAGGGCGCTCTCGGGTCCTGCGTTGTTGCTTTTTTCTTCACTTCCGGGACATCGTGTGGCCGTCTGGATGCAGGACGGCGATCCCAGAAGCCGGAAATCCTGGGATCGTCCCCCCCGCATCCCCCTTAGGTGTAGAAAGGGCCAGAGAGAGAAGGAAGGGGTAGAATGACAGGGGGTGGGGTAGACTGAACCACACAGACATGCTCCTCACCCCCCATGCAAGTGAATGGAGTGATTTTTCCATTTATTTGCATTGGAGGAGGGGGAAACTGCCCTGGTGAAGTGGCGAAGGTTGGGATTTCCTCTCTCGCTCCCCCACAGCTGTTTTTCAGCAGTGCAGCTGCCTCTTTCTCTCCCCCGTGTTCGCGTGAATGGAGCAATCATAGAATCATAGAATGGCAGAGTTGGAAGGGGCCTACAAGGCCATGGAGTCCAACCCCCTGCTCAATGCAGGAATCCACCCTAAAGCAGCCCTGACAGATGCTTGTCCAGCTGCCTCTTGAAGGCCTCTAGTGTGGGAGAGCCCACAACCTCCCTAGGTCAATGGTTCCATTGTCGTACTGCTCTAACAGTCAGGACGTTTTCCGCCCCCTCCATTCCCTTGCCCCGTGGCTGCAGTGGCACTCATGGGCACCCCATTGGGACCCCGCAGAGAAGACCACAGTGGACTGGACAGACACGCTTGACCTGCTCAAAGGCGGCTTCCGGTGCTGCCCCTGTGAGAGCTGCCCTTCTTCCCTTCCCGCCTGCTGGTGATGCACCAGAGAGTCTTCCCTAGACGTGCCGCCCTGCCTTAGAGAGACGGGCCCAATGCCTGCAAGGCCGTGCTTTCTCCTCCAGCCTTTGGGCCACTCTGCTGGCTCCAGGAGTGGGTGCCTGTGGGTGGGGGCTTGCTTTGTGCATGAGCTGCGGAGGACCGAACCGCTTCTTCCTTCCTTCCTCCTCTTCAGTGGAACCAGCGGAACGACAAGGGCGAGACCTTGCTTCACCGCGCCTGCATTGAGGGCAACCTGCGCCGGGTGCAGTTCTTCGTGGAGAGGGTGAGCCCCTGGGCCCCGCGAGCAGGGGGGGAGGCCGCTCCCCAAAGGCAGGGGCGGGCCCCCTCTTTCTGAGGGCAGGAGGGCGGCCTCCCCCACCCTTGCCTTGATGCTGGCTGACCCAGGCCCTAGCTCACAGCCCCCTCTTCGGCCCGATGGTCCACGGTATTGTTTCGCCCCTCCCTGGCAGGCGGTCTTGACGTGGGCTGAGTTCCCACCTCCCTGTGTTGGAGAACGTGCAGAGAGGAGCCCCGATTCAGCCTTCGGTGCCGTCCTGGGTTTGTTTTAAAGGGCAAATGCATTTGCAGCAGACTCTTTACGTAATGCATTTCTTGCCCGCCCTTTTCAAGGCTGCAGCCCTGCAAACAGATTCATAAACATTGCTAGCCAAAGCGCTCTCCCTATCCCAGCCGCTTGGGGTTTAAGACAGCAAAGGAACTGACTTCTGTAAAGATGTTCTGCTTGGTGGTTACCTGGAACGGAATTCTACTCGCCCTTGTTGACCAAGGAAGGGGCTACTTAGAAGCCTGGTTATTATTATTATTATTATTATTATTATTATTATTATTATTATTATTTATTTATATAGCACCATCAATGTACATGGTGCTGTACAGAGTAAAACAGTAAATAGCAAGACCCTGCCGCATAGGCTTACAATCTAATAAAATCATAGTAAAACAAAAAGGAGGGGAAGAGAATGCAAACAGGCACAGGGTAGGGTAAGCAGGCACAGGGTAGGGTAAAACTAGGTCACCAAGGCACCAACGACTGGAGCCACATTGTTACCGTCCACGCAGGGTCCCAGCTGGTTCACGTGGATAAGGAGTGCACATTCTCTGGTTGTGGCAATTCTCCTCCGTGGCAAAATGGGTGGAGTCCAGGCATTTTGCTGGCCTCTTCCTTCGAACTAGTCACTGCTGAAACATTGCAACAGAAATGTTGGCTCAGAGCTGCTGGCGGTGGAGTGGGGAGAAGCCGCGTGGACCAAGCGAGGCCTTGGAGGGGCGGCTTTCCTTCTGCAGCATTGGCTGCTCCCATCTCAGTTCGGGGAGGGGGCAGAAGCAGGCAGGCGTTGGGGGCGAGGAGGTTCTCTTCCAGCTTAAAAAGCCAGGTGACATCTTACGCGGTGACGTTTCTCATCTCTGCACATCAGGGTCACCCTCTGAACCCTCGGGACTACTGTGGCTGGACCCCCCTGCACGAGGCTTGCAACCATGGACATCTGGGTAAGGGGGGGGAAGGAGCTGTGGGGAGGGGGGAGGGAAGGAGCCCTCCTGGGGAGCCTGAACATTTTGGCTCTGCCACCAGGAAAACGGGGCGACTTCCTCTTGATCTGGGGTCCTGGCTGTGTCGGACGACGCGAACCACTCGTTGCCTCTTCCTCTAGAGGTGGTGCGTTTGCTTTTGGACCACGGCGCCGCCGTTGATGACCCCGGGGGCCCCGGCTGCGAGGGCATCACCCCCCTGCACGACGCCCTCAATTGCGGCCATTTTGAGGTCGCGGAGCTCCTGATCCAGAGGGGCGCCTCCGTGCTGCTGCGCAACACCAAGGTGAGGCACGGGCCGAGTGTGGACTTCGCAGCGAGAGGAGGCGGAGCGGGAGCGGGGCCTGGCGGGGCTGGAGGGGGCGGCCTGCTGGCGTGGTGGTTGGTCTCCACGGTCTTGACTGGAGCCGGTGGGCAGCTCCTGGAGGTGGAGGGGGGGGCGGCAGCCAGCCTGCGCTGCTGCTGCTGCTCCATCGCCTGCTTATAGAGTCACAGAATAGCAGAGTTGGAAGGGGCCTCCAAGGCCATCGAGTCCAGCCCCCTGCTCAATGCAGGAATCCACCCTAAAGCATCCCTGACAGATGGTTGTCCAGCTGCCTCTTGAAGGCCTCTAGTATGGGAGAGCCCACCACCTCCCTAGGTCACTGGTTCCATTGTCATACTGCTCTTACAGTCAGGAACAGTGCAGGGCCTGTTCCTGACTGTTCCGGCCACAATCCTTGGCCTGCCTCGCTGCTGGTCCTGCCGCTTGGTTGCCTCTTGGAAGCCTCCTGGAGTCCGACGACCCAGCTGGCTGGAGCCCATCCTTTGGCTTCCAGATTCTTTCTACTCTTCCCACCCGCCAGGCAAGCGCAGGGCCCCTCGCCCGGGTCCCTCTCGGAATTTAGTGTGACGTGGGCTGCCGTGGTAACGGAAGGAGGGGTGAGAAGGGTGGCCGCTGGGAGCAGTTGGAAGGAGGAACGGAGAGGGAGGGAGGGAGGGAGGGAGGGGGAAGAAAAAGGGAAGGAGGAAGGGTTTCAGGGGATTTGGGGAAGGCCGGGAAGAGAAGGCGGCCTGGGACAGAATGGCTGCAAGGAGCAGGCAATTAGGCAGACGGCCACGGAGAGCAGCACCGAGAGGTTCACCCGGGCGACGCGCAGGGGCAGCTGGGCAGCTGTTTGGGGGTTGAGGTAACTCAGGGACTCTCAGGGTGTTAATGCTGAAGTCATTACTAATAAATTCTTACGTTTTGTGTAAAAAAAGAGTGGGGGTGGGGCTTTTGTGTTTAAACAATGCGGTGACCAGAAATAAGGAACCTGGACGAGGCACCGGGACCTAGTCAAACACGGAAGTCCCTTTTTTCTTTCTTTTTTTAACAAAAGTAATGATTTCACCATTAACACCCTGTGAGTCCCTGAGTTCTCTCCAGCAGATCTCAGACTTCTCAGCCGTCCTTCCTGTCCCCCCTGTGGGGGTTTTCCGCGTGGGTCTGCGTTGTCCCACGTTGCCCTTTTCACTGCCTGGCCAGTGGGTGGGGAGGGAGCCCTTCTGTCGGCAGCTTGGCACCCCGTTGCTTCGGGTGTCCCTCCGACATCAGGGAGGTCAGTTAGGCCTTCCGCTGAACCTGCGAGCAGCGCCCTGAGGTGGCTAGAGCAGAGCTGCAGAGCCCCTGGGGAGATCCGGCGGGTAGCACACTCCCTGCGTCTCTCTCCTGTTAGGGCCTGAGCCCCTTGGGGACTCTCCAGGCCTGGGTGCAACTCTACGGCCGGGATCTGGACCACGAAACCCGCGAGCGCTGCAAGGCCATGGAGGGCCTGCTCAGGAAGGCCGTGGCGAGCCGAGGTGAGCAAGGGGCCAGGCCTCCAGGCCTCTTCCTGGGAACCCTCTCCGAGTTGCCTGTCCCATCATCCGGGGGTGGGGGGAAGGGGAGCAGTCTGAGTCTGGCTCCCCAGGAAGCCTCAGTGTCACAGAGCCACGGAGAAGGGTCTGAGAGTCCTGCTCCTTTGCTTTCCGTCTTTAAAATCAACATTCGCAGAGCTCGTGCAAATGTGTGGAGGGCCCCCGCTGCTCATGGAGGGCCCGGCCCCCCTCTCCCAGCCGGCCAGGATTCTCCCCCTGGGGAAGGGCTCCCTCCGCAACTGCACTGCACCTGCCTCTGGAACGAAGGGGTTGGGGGTGCTGCAGCCCTGGCTCTCCTCTCGGGGGTCCTCCCTGCTGCAGGGGCAGTCCTGGCGGTGGCGGCGGCGGTGGCTTCAGAAGGGCCAAGCACGCGGGCGGAGCCGTCTCGGCTGGCATTTGAACCCCGCTGGTCTCCTGGCACCGAGGACATGTGCTTGAGCCTGCCCACCAAGCTGATGCTCTTGGGAACGCGGCGTGTGGCGTGACGAGGAAACGAGTCGGGGGGTCTTCTGCTTTTGCCCCTGCAGGCTCCAGGCCTCCTCCGCCGCGGGATCAGCCAGGCAGCCAGCTGTTTGATGCAGAGCTCCCGGAGCCCCAGGCGTCCTGCCCTGCAGGCCCCGCTCTCAAGCCCGGGAGCCCGAGGGGGAGCCGGGGGGAGCCTGAGGAGGACTGCATGATCCCCCTGAAGCCCGTCAAGAAGAGGCCGCGTCTGCTGGGCCGGAAGCTGCCGAGAGAGGAGGAGCTGGTGCAGCCGGCGGACGTGGCTGAGCATCGGGGGGCTGGGCTGGCCGCCCCCGCTGAGTACCGGGCTGCCATGCGGGGGGTGGGCAGTGCCCATCCCCCACCCAGCCCGGAGCGCCCCCGGCCCCCTCCTGAGCCAGCCCTCATCCCACCTGAGGAATACCTCGGGGATGACTGGCTGGAAGATGACTTGGGGCCCCCGCCCCGCTCCCGCAAAAGGAACCGCCAGAGTCCCGCCGGGTCGTCCGGGTCGGAGTCCGCGAAAAGCACAGGGTCTGAGAGCGACGGGGGCCCTCCCCCCCAACCTCCCGAGGCTACCAGGAAGAGGAGGAGGCGGAGGATCCGGCAGAGTCGTCTCACCCAGATCGTAGACAGGATCCCGCTGGGGCGGATTCGGGGGACCGGCACGGTGGGGAGCCCAGAGCCCAGGGCTGATGACAGCAACCTCGGCGGGGCAGGCCACAGCGCTCAAGCCAACGGGCTGCCGGAGGGTGAAGGAAGCTCCCCTTCCAGATCCGCACAGGTGAGCTTCCAGCGGCTCATTCCTGGCTGGGCCGGGGGGTCCTGGCACCTCCCGGTGGCGGCGGCAGCGCCCTGAGCCTCCCGGCCAGCCGACTTCTCAGGTCAGACCTACTCTCCTGCTCTCTGCAGGGCCAGGTGAGGAGGTGATCACCTGGCCCAAAGGACAGCTCTCCTCTCTCCCAGTTGGAGGAAACGTATTCCTGGCAGTGGGAAAAGGGAGATGGATTGGACGGTTTGCCTTGCATCTGCTCAGGGGTGATCCCCAACGTATCGATCTGGAGGCCTGACCGCTCCGGGCCCAGTCATAGAATCATAGAATCATAGAATAGCAGAGTTGGAAGGAGTCTACAAGGCCATCGAGTCCAATCCCCTGCTCAGTGCAGGAATCCACCCTAAAGCATCCCTGACAGATGGTTGTCCAGCTGCCTCTTGAAGGCCTCTAGGGTGGGAGAACCCACAACCTCCCTAGGTAACTGATTCCATTGTCGTACTGCTCTAACAGTCAGGAAGTTTTTCCTGATGTCCAGCTGGAATCTGGCTTCCTTTAACATGAGCCCGTTATTCCGTGTCCTGCACTCTGGGAGGATCGAGAAGAGATCCTGGCCCTCCTCTGTGTGACAACCTTTTAAGTATTTGAAGAGTGCTCTCATGTCTCCCCTCAGCCTTCTCTTCTCCAGGCTCAACATGCCCAGTTCTCTCAGTCTCTCTTCATAGGGCTTTGTTTCCAGACCCCTGATCATCCTGGTTGCCCTCCTCTGAACACGCTCCAGCTTGTCTGCGTCCTTCTTGAATTGTGGAGCCCAGAACTGGACGATGCTTTCCATTACTAAGATGAAACTAGATCACTTGTGAAAGGAATGAATGATAGTTTATTGACAGAAAATGGTCGAGGAATAAAAATTAAAAAGAAAGCTCACGCGTCTCTTCAGCTGATGAAGCTCCAGCCTTCATCACAGCTGCGTGTTTGCCGGGGCCTCCAGTTGGGAGCGTGCCAGACACCGTTCCGAGGACCCAAAGCTCTCCAGGCTGGCCGGGCACATTTCCCTCACGGAGCGAGACCCAGTTGCTTAGGCCTTAGCCCAATCTGTACCCTTTGCCAATACGTTAGAATGTGCACAGAGCATTGCAGGGCAGGGAAATAATTTATTTCTCCTATGACTAAGAGATCTTCGCATTCCAGCACCGGGGGGAGCGGGGGGAGAGAAACTCTCTTCATCTCAGATAGCAAAGCAAAGCAAGGCAGCTGCATAACCGTTGACATGAGGTTGACACACTTCGCGTCAGACCGCTAGCAATTGTTAACATGTCGGCCGGTACCTATCTGGTACCTTTAAGCCTATGAGGTTACCCAATATATGTGGGGCCTACGTAAGAAACACTAGAACTGCCCTTTATTCAATACTTAACAGGGCTTTATACCTTGAATGAACAGCACATCGGGCTCGGTGTCAGTTCCACACCTGGCCGGACTCCTCGGCTCCCTCCCGCTGGGGAGTTTTGACTGGTTCTGTTCCTCATCCTCATTCCTTTCTTCCTTTCTCTGCAGCTCCCGGCTCCCCCACCCCCAATTCGGGTGCGAGTTCAAGTGCAAGACAATGTCTTCCTTATTCCCGTGCCCCACAGGTAAGAGGGCAGGGCTACCCGGTGCCTTTGGCCATTCCTTCCTCCCTGAAACCGGGGCCGGAGAGGGCTCTTGAACGTGCCTCTGGGCCGCCTCCTTCTCTCGCTGTTGCCGTCCCACCTTGAAGCCCCTTTTCTCTCCTTGGATCATGAGAATCGCCTGGCCAGATCCGCCTCACCCAGCGCTCCGCTTCCCCCAGCGTCCTCAAGCGCTTCACGCGCAGCCTCTGAAGAAGACCAGCCCCTCCCCTCTTGTGCGCCCCCGGCAGCTGGCGTGGATAGCCGTGCTGCCTCGGAACGTGGACGTTCCACGTCATGGTCCTGCCTTAGGCTGGGGGAGGGGGAGACGTGGCTGAGGGGCGGAGCCTCTGCTTTGCACGCCCCTGGGTTCCAGTCCCAACATCTCCAGGTGGGGCTGAAGAAACTCCTGGCTGAGACTCCGGAAAGCCGCAGCTGCCGGTCAGTGTCGACAATAATGGGCTAGAGCAGCCTTCCTCAACCTGGGGGCGCTCCAGGTGTGTTGGACTACAACTCCCAGAATGCCCCAGCCAGCTGGCTGGGGCATTCTGGGAGATGCAGTCCAACACATCTGGAGCGCCCCCAGGTTGATGAAGGCTGGGCTAGATGGACCCAGGGTCTGACTCAGGAGGAGGCATGCTGCATTTGGCCCTGAATAGATGCGCTCTCCTGCCACATCGCTCCAGCTGCTGCAGGCGTCGCTGCCTCCCCTCCCCTCTTCCATGTCCTGCCCCAGCTGCCACCAGCCTGGGGTGTGTCTCTCCCCCCCCCCCCACTGTATTCCAGAGCTGAGCAAGTGGCAACTTCAGCCGCCCGGGGCTGAGCCGTGGTCAGGGGTAGCAGGAGAGCAGCCTTCCCCAACCTAGTGCCCCTCTGGACCTGTTGGACATATTATGGGATGTGGGAGTTGTAGTCCAACACATGCAGAGGGCAGCAGGCTGGGGCAGGAGCCTTGTGGTCTGAGCAGCAGCGCCTTGACCCACACAGGCAGCTGTGACGGGGCCAGCACAAACCTCGTGCTCCCTCCCAAAGCCCCCCCCCCTGCTCCCCTTCACGCGGCGTCGGAGGGCGACTGTTCTTGCAGGCCGTGAAGTGGTTGGAGCTTTGGGAGGGGGCGTTTTCGGCTTTTGCCACCACTTTGCAAGAGGCCTCAGAATTACTCTGCTGCTTTAGCTGTAGCGCAGCACAGGTCAAAGTTGAAGAGTTGTCGGTCTGGTTCATCATATGGGAGCATCGGGAATGTTCCTGTTACAAAAAGCAAAGGAAGCGTCTAGTCCTCATGTTCGTGGGGAGGACTGACGGCTGCCTCTCCCATAGAGGCCTTGCTGCATGGGACTTCTAGGGGGGAGAGATTGGGCGTTTCTGCCCCCAGCCCCCATGCCTGTGCTCCACTGTGGAAGGTGACCCGGGGGAGGGAGGGAGGGCCGTCTCTGGGGGTGAAAGGGGGGGCACTGGCGGAGGAGCGAGTCCCTTGGAGGGTGGGGCAGAAGAGCGAGCCTCCTGCCCCAGCCCCCTCCCCTTCCTTGCAGCGGCAGCGAGAGCCGCCCCGTGTCGTGGCTGGCGGAGCAGGCCTCCCAGCGCTACTACCAGACCTGTGGGCTGTTGCCACGTCTGACCCTGAAGAAAGAGGGCGCCCTCCTGGCCCTTCAGGACCGCATCGCCGACGTGCTGCAAAGCAACGAGGAGGTGAGCAGCCGGCCCACGGGGAGGGAGGCTGGCTGGCGGGCGCTTCTGCCCCAAAGGTGGGGGGTGGGTCAGTGCAAAGGCTCTGGGGCAGGCCGTGAGGTGCAGCGGAGCTGGACCTGTTGGCTCTGGGGCAAGGTGGATGCCAGGCTCCCTCAGCCCAGATGGACAGAGAACGGCCTTTGCCACAGGATTGGGTAGCGTCTGGCCCTCCAGCTCCCGTCACCTCTCCCAGTTGGCTGATGGGAGTTGTAGGCCGAGGCATCTGGGCAGCCTCAAGTTTCCCACTCCTGCTTTTCAGGATTCCTTGAGGAGCGTTTGACGGGGGCGGGTGGGGGGTGGGGTGGGGCTCCTGTGGAGGGCCATGGTGATGAGAGGCTTTGGGGAGTGGGGCCAGCAAAAGTCTCCACCGCAGAGAAGTGGGCCCCGCGGACGGAATGGCGTCGCCCTTGGAGCGGCAGGCCTTGGCCGGCCCCTGATGCTCCCGTGTGCGCATGCGCTCTGTGGCAGGTGCTGGCCGAAGTGCAGTCCTGGGACCTGCCGCCCCTCGTGGAGAGATACCGCAAGGCCTGCCGGAGCCTGGCTGTGGGTAAGCTGCTAGCCCCCCGCAGGGTGGGGCTTCTCCGCGGGCGCCAAGCAGCGTGTATATCGGGGGGCGGATGCCATAGAGCTCCCGGGCACGCGGAAGCCCCCTTGTTGGCCGGCTGAAGCTGGTGGGTGAGTTCGGGGAGGGGGCTCAGGCTTCCCCGGGAGGCGTCTGGTCTGCACAGGGGCTGGAGCTGCTTCTGCGGGCAGCGTCCCCACTGGCATCACCCCACGGAAGCATGGAGGGGGAGCCCCACCCTGCCCCTGCCCCTGCCCCGCCAGGGCGGCTGCTTGCGGAGGCTTCTGCTGTGGCGGAGGTCTGGGGGCGTCTCTCTCTGACTCTCTCTTCCCCGCCTGACAGGGGAGCACCGGCTGCTCCTGAAGGTGCTGGAGCGGCAGGACTCGGGCCCGTCCTTCAGCGTCTCCGGCGTGGCCCTGCGCCGCCTCCACCTCACCCCGCTCCTTCGGGCGCTCAAGCTGCAGGCCTCCCTCCGGCGCTTGTGCCTCTCCGGCACCGGCCTGGGCGACGACACGGCCGGGGAGCTGCTGGCCAGCGTGGGCACCATGCCCGGCCTGCAGCGGCTGGACCTCTCGGCCAACCGGCTTGGCCCCGCAGGGCTGCATGCGCTGGCCGCCGGGCTCTCGGGCCCCACCACCTTCCAGGTAGGCTTGGCGGGGCGGAGGACGCTGGGCCCTCGGAGGGGGCGCGAGGGATGTTTTGACGCGGGGGGTAAAGGGTGGGCAGGTGGTGACTGCGTGACGGGGAGATCGAAAGGCAGAGCGCACCGAGATAATGGGAGTCACGGCTTCACGGGGCAATGAGAGATGGCTGGGAGACTGTGAGCGAAAGCCGTTTTCTGTCGTTCTGTGGGGCAGCGGAACTCCATCTGTGTGCTCTCATACCACATGTGCACCACGATGAGCACTAGAAGCTTGTTCTTTTAAAAACAGAAGCTGATGATTGGGGATCTAGAACTGTAGCTTGTAAGCCTATGCGGCAGGGTCTTGCTATTTACTGTGTTATCTGTACAGCACCATGTACATTGATGGTGCTATATAAATAAAATAATAATAATAATAATAATAATAATAATAATAATAATAATAATAATAATAATAATAATAGCCCCATTTCCCTAAGTGGCATGCCGCCAGCCCCGGTTTATATCCGACTTGGGGGTCTTGGGCTCCCTCGGTCCTGCCCTCAATGTGACGGTAGGTGGCTGGTCCTTCCCCTCCCCCCAGCACCACCCCGCCTCCCTCTTGTTTCAGAACCTGGAAGAGCTAGATCTCAGCCTGAACCCCCTGGGCGACCGCTGCTCCCAGCCCCTGGCCATGCTGCTTCAGGCCTGCCCTGTCTTGAGCGTGCTCAAACTGCAAGCCTGCAGCCTCAGCTCCGCCTTCCTGGAGCACTACCGCCTCCTGCTGGCCAATGCCCTGAAAGGTAAGAGAAGCGTGGCAGACGTGGGCTGTGTGTCGTCGTCCGTCCGCCTGTCCGTCCCCCCGCCTGCATCCCTCCCAAATAACTACAAAAATCTAACCAAGCCTCTGTACAAATAAAGCAAAGCTGACACTGATTTGCTAACTTTGCATGTTTCCTGCTGCTAGTCACAGGGAGGGTCGGAGAGCTTTGCTGGGCAATGAACGTTATACACCTGGAGTAAAAGGGCTCCAAGAGGTGTTAACGTCTCTGGAAGTGGGAATTCACAACCCTTTTATGCAGGAACACATTTCTTGGCCGTGAGAACTGTGTTCAGTTGCTTCTCGTGACAATATTCCTGCGTGTGGCTCCATTGTTTTTATTTCCTGAAAATATTGGGGATCCGCCCTCGTCCGTACGGAGCGCAGGGGAGGGTGCAGCGAGCAGAGCTGTAAATGGCCGTACAAATGGGAAGGCGTTCGGCTCCTTTAAGGGGCTTTTGACATCCCCGGGGGTTCTGCCTGCTCGGCTCGGCCGCCCGCCTCACTCTGCCCGTCTCAGCCTGCTCTGGACAGTGATTTGGCGACAGAGGCACGCTGAGGGGTGTGCTGTTTGGGATGGGGGGAAGCAACCGGAAGGCTGCCCCCTCCCAACCCAGCTCATTATGCAGCAGCCGCTGAGTGCAGGCCTGTTTGTGGGACCTTGGTGCTCTTTGAGACCAAAGCAGGAGTCGAAATGTACCACTGTTGAAGTGACATCGCTGAGCCTGGACTCTTTCTGTGCTCCTGGGATGTTCCAGCTTCGCTCACTGTTCCTCTCCCGCTCTCCCCACCTTCCGTGGCTGTCCCGGTCTGCCCCTTCCTCCCCTCGAACCCTGAACGGCTGTTTCCTCGCAGGAGCTGTGCACCTCAAGCGCCTCTCTGTGTCCCACAATGCCCTGGGCTCCCCTGGCCTGGAACTGCTCCTTGGGAGCCTGCCCGGCGAGACGCTCACCCACCTGGAGATCGGCTCGGTGGGGGCCGGACCAGAGGACCGGCAGCCTCTGCCGGAGGCGCTGGGCAGGTACTTGGCACAGGTATGGCGGGGCAGGTGTGCGGGCCTGGGGAAGCCAGCCCTTGCTTCCGGTCACCTGCGCTGGACTATTGTGACCAGATGGAAAGCAAGCCTTAGCCAGCCTGGCGCCCTCCAGATGTGTTGTAGTACAACTCCCATCATTCTGGCCAAGTGGGCTGAGGATGATGGGAGTTGTAGCCCAGCACACCTGGAGGGCGCCAGGCTGGCTTTAAGCTACAGGCTAGGCAATGCGGGGGCAGGTGGAGAAGAAACTTTGCCCTGTGGTTCCGGCTTGCCCATAACGGTTCAGCCATTGTGGGGGAAGACCGACCGTGCCGGGCCATTCGCTCCGTTCTAAATCCCCATCGTTTCCCCGGACAGGATGGCTGTGCTCTCACCCACCTGACTTTCTCTGGGAATCGCCTGAACGATGATGCCGTCGCGGAGCTGGCCAGGTACGGAGGATGGGCCGTGCTCCCTCGGGGCGGGATGTTTCCCGAAGTAGGAAACTGGAACCCTGTGTTTTGAAAGCACGTCAGGGAGTGTTCCCCTCCCCTCTTGACCACGTGCCGTTGCAGGAGGCCTTCCTGCCTCTGGAGCGAGAGACGGCACGTAACGGGAAGGTTTCCTTTCTGTTCAGAGGAGGGCTCTCTAGCTGGGATTAAGTCAGGGCTACGTCTTCTGGCCTTCATGGAACACCTTTCTTTGCCCTCTGCCTCCCTTCTGTCTTCTTTCTCAACGCTGGGGTGTTTTGACTCGGCTGCAGTGAAACATCTGCGAATGACAGGGCTCTTACTCCTCCCTCCTTCCCTCAGGAAGCAAAACGGCCTCTTCTTGCCCTGCCTCTGTGCCGTGATGGGAGGAGTCGCCCATCGCCATTTCTCCCCCCCCCCCCATCTTGGCAGTCAGAAACTTGCTGATGAATCCAGTGTTCTGTTTCTCCTGTCATTGTCATTTGTCCTGTCACTGTTCTGTTTCTCCTGTCCAGCTGCCTCCTGTCAAGAGGCAGCTGGACAACCCTCTGTCAGGGATGCTTTAGGGTGGATTCCTGCATTGAGCAGGGGGTTGGACTCGATGGCCTTGTAGGCCCCTTCCAACTCTGCGATTCTATGATTCTATGATTTCCTCTAAGGTTTTCTTGCGTGGGCCCTTTGTAACTCTGCAGTCCTCGTCTCTCTCTCTCCTCTCAAGTTGCAATAATGCAAGCAGGCTCTCAGCCCAAACTCCCATCATCTCTGCTGGACGGATGATGGGTCTCTTACTTCCCGCCTCTGAGCTTCCAAAGGCATCGGGGCCGGCGGACCTTGGGAACAGAATGCTGTGGGCGAAATGAGCTGTGTGTTGGAGGCAGGAGGGGGATTGATGAACAGAAGGCAAGCAGGGTTGGGAGCCATGGCAGGGTAATTCCAGCTCACCTTCCAGGACAGTGACCAGGGGTACTGGGACCGTGGGCTTTGAGCGCTTGGGAAAGCATTCCGTACATGCTCTGTTCTTACCCCCTGAACTGTCTAAGGCAGGGACCCCAGTGGCGGCCTGTGGCAGAGGGGGAGGAGGCGGCTCTTTGCAGGCCGTTCACAGGCCGCCCTTTGCTAATGGGGCCAGCCACCCAGAGTCCGTTCTCTCTTCAGGTGCCTCCCCGTGTGCCCATCTTTAGTCTCGCTGGACTTGTCTGCAAACCCCGAAATCAGCATTGTGGGCCTCCGGACGCTGCTGCTGGCCCTTGAGGAGAGGAAAGCCGGCCTCCAGCTCCTCCACTTGGCTGGTGAGTTTTGCCGGGCCTGGGGCTTGTCTGCCTCACTGGTGGCGGATAGTCTGGTCGGTCCTCCCCCTCCAGCACTGGAAGGCGGCATAGTTTGAACGGTGCAGCTGGACCGTGCTGGCAAAGGGGTGATTCTTGTCTGCTGCCCGTGGGTTAACTTCTCCAGATCATGAGGGCTTCTCCTCCACGCCTCCCCCCCACCAAACTAGAAAGTAAGCTGTATGGCTTGTGCCTCTTCTATTGGCAAATGACACCCCCCCTCCTGCGTACACCCCCCCTCCCTTGCCAGTTTTTTTTTCTTTCGGGGGGGAGGGTGGTCACCCCACATTGTTTGAAAAGGCACATTGAGCATCTTTTTGATGGAATGGAGCATAAAGCTTTCCTGAATAAACTGGAATGCCCCCTTCCCTAGGCAGCCCTTGGTACTGAAATGCCCGGCCTCGAGGCACGGAGGCCTGAGGTCGTACCGAGGCTGAGCTGACCGCTTCCTTCCTTCCTAGGCTGCTCTGTCCGAGGGCCTCTGGACAGCGTGACGTGGACGAAGCTCTCCTCCAACGTGCGCCGGCTGCAGCTCTGCAGCCGCCACCTCAGCAGAAGCGACCAGCAGGACGTGGCGGAGCTGTGGCGGGGCCCAGCCGGCACCACCCTGCGCTCGGTCACCCACCACCACCGGCTCTTCTGCCAGTGCCTGTAGCAGCCCCTGCCAGCAGTGCCGGCCTTGAGGCCTTCTGAACACTCCGGCTCCAGCCGCACGGGGAATTAGTCTTTGGAACCGCTACTCTTACGCCAGACAGCCCGGGCTCTGGTCATGTCCCAGAGGCGGTTCCCGTGCCACTATGAGCCTGCAAGATCTAGTAGAGAGTGGTGATATTCTCTAAGGGTTCCAGGAAAGGAGATGGCTTGGTGTTCATGTGTAAAGATGAGAAACTGCTGCAGCCGCGACCAGGAAAGTGTGTCTGCCTGATCTAGTGGCCTGGTGTTCCAAGTCCAAAACTTGGGGGGGCTCCTCCTTCGTCCCCGCCCCTCGGACAAAGCTGCCGTCGCTTGTGTTGTGCTGTAACTTATTCTCCACCTTTGCTGTTGTGCTGCCTAGCAGCCCGGCCTCCTCTGTGGGGCTCAACTTTGAACTCTCAGCCTTTATTGTCTGTACTCACCTCCCCCTCGGCAACAGAAGAGGCTTGCATTTCTCCTTGTGTGCCTGACTCACTGAGGCTGCTATGAGTCTGCCTAAAGCACTCTCCGGTTGGTTACGGGCAAAGGCGGAAGGCGTTGTACAGACTTCGCCCGTTTGAGCTTCTAGTTTTACGATCAAACCAAAGGCACAGCCTTGCGAGAGCACATCTGGGACTGTGGAGCAGATGCTGGCCAAAGCTTTCAGAGCCAGATGTAATCCCCCCCCCCCCCGGCCATCCCTGAACGGACAAACGCTAAAACCTTGTGGCAATTCCACTTCTTGTGAAGCAGCTGCCTGAACCAATGTCCAGGCAGGAATGAAATCTGGTACAGAGCTCACTTTCTTACTGTAGAAAGAGGATTTATTTGCGTTAGACTGATAAAGAGTCTGCCTCTCTGAGGCGAAAGCAAAACCCAAATAAATACAAGCACCACGCCGGCATCTACTGTCACCCTCCTCCTTATGGCTCCAAGGCAGGGCACCTCCGTGGCGCACTGGTCCTCCTGCCTTGGAGCAGCGGATACAAATACTACGTAGTGAAAGAACTAGCAGGAGACTCACGAAGCTGACACATTGACGAGAGGCTCCGTCGGTTTCAAAAAGAGGGAATGGAGTCCTTGCATTCAGAGGGGCAATGGGGGGGGGGGAGGTACATTCCACGGCCTTCACAACATCATGCAGCAGTGAAGCCACCCGTGGGCCTGCTGCGTTGTTTACACTGAATGGGGGGGGCGGGGGGGGGGCGGCGTCTGAGGCCAGGCCCAGCACCATCCTCAGGAGTGCAGAAAGCGGTTGAAGGCATTGTAGGCGGACTCCAAATCAAAGAGCATCTGCCGGACTTGAGAATCATCCAGTTCATCGGAAGCTGACATCCCGCTCAGGGTCTGCAGCCTGGAGGGAAGGCAAGAAGCATCCAGCTATGGCCCAGGGAACGAGAGGTAGCACCGTGCCTCTCCCTGCTTCCTTAAGGTCTCACAACCCCACTAAATACAGGGCAGGGGGGTGGAGAGAGAGAGAGAGACACGAAACATCCCTTGAGAAATGCCCAATGGGAAAACACAAAGCCTGGACCACCAGAAAGCGCCATTAGGCAGACTGTAGTTGCTACTCCACTAGAAGTAGGTATGGGGGCAGTTGAGAAGCCAAGGCGCGGGGAGTTCCTACAGCCTTCTGGCCCATCTTGGACAGGGAAGGGGGTCAGGTGCTTCTTTTAACCCTTCTGGATGCCCCTGCCTTGGCCTCCCACCCTTTTCATTTTGGGAGAATAAAGGGTGAATGGGGAAAGTGCAACGGTCAAGGAGAAGCCAGCTGTGGAAAGGTGCTATCCTGGCCCCAGGGGAAGACGCTCACCACTGGTTCACTTTCTGCCGTCCCTCAAAGTCTGGGGGCAAGTGGTTCATGCGGTTCATGGTCTCCATCAGCTCCCGGAGGTCAGGCTGGATCTGAGGCGGGGAAGCGAAGAGGACGGCTCACTTGATGCCGCTTCCCTGGGCCACCTCCCTCCATCACCCTCTCTGTCCAAAGCGTTCAAGGAGGTGGGGTTCCAGGATACGGCCACCACCGCTGATCTCTCACCCTTTCCCCAGTAAAGCTACAAATACCGCACCCAAAGGGAGCAGTCCATCAGCTGTCACCTGACACAGTGGGGCTACAGCGCCCAAAAGCTGAGGCTACACCAAATGCATTTCAGACGTCACTTAACTCTCGTTTTGACAGCAGTCTAATTAAACAGCCTTCTCCTTTTCAAGGCCAGCTCTTGGCTGCGTGAGCCTCTCTGCTCTCTCACTCACCTCATCCATGGCCCGGATTTCTAAGCGCAGCTTGTCCATCACTGTGATGAAGAGCTGGAAGGGGAAAGCGGACCGCTCAGTTCGGAGCACGGCGTATCGGAGACAAAGGGACGGAGACCCAGGCCGCCCGGCACCTTTGCGCTCCGCCCCCCTCCACCTACCGATACAATGTCCGCGATGCAGCGGTTGAGGTTGCCTTTGTCGTCCTTGATGGTGATCGGGCGATCTTCCTTGATCCTCTCCATGGCCAGCGGACAATCGAGCTATGAGAGTTGAGAGTGATGCTCAAAAAGGGGGGGCGGAAGTCAGCTGCAACTTTCCAGGGAGACCCCTCCCAAGCTACCAAAGCCATGATTGAACACGCCCGCCCCAAGCCAGGCTAAGAGCCAGAGAGCAGGCTCCTGCCCGTTCCAGGACGGAGGGCCAGAGGGCCCTGGATGAGAACTCTGCTTTGCTGGCGGCAACTCGGCTGGTAGCAGAGACCCCTCAGACACCCAGGGCTGTCCAAGAATGCTCCTCTTCCCCCCCCCACCCACCCGCAGCAGTTGCTTACCCGAAACTTCCGGCAAAAGTCATCGATTGAGTTGATCTCCAGGCCTTGTACCTGCTTGAATGCAGCCTTGTATTGCACTAGGAGGCGGGAACAGGCTGCAGTGTACCTGGAAGGGCCAAGAGAAAGGCAGGGAATCGGGTGAGAAGGAGGCGCCGTCAAGAGCTGGAGGCCCACCCTCCCCATCCCATTGCCCACACCCCGTTCTCTGCCACGTACGCTTAGAATGCTGCGGATACACCCAGTAGGCTGGAGTGGGGGGTTGGGGCTGCGAAGTACAGGTGATTCTCCCGGACAGGAGGTTACTGGGCTGGCAGAGCTGCTCCACTACTGGAGTAATTCTGCCTTAGAAGATATGGATGAAATGTACCCTGCTGAATGAGACCAGCCATGTACTAGTCCAGTGTTCAGAATGCACCAGTGGCCAGGTGCCCCTGGAAGGCCACAGGTAGGGGATGGAGGCAACAGCCCTCTAGTTTATAGCCCATCAACTGGTATTCAGAGAAATGCTACCAACTTCCTGAACGTTAGAGCAGTACGACAATGGAATCAGTTACCTAGGGAGGTGGTGGGCTCTCCCACACTAGAGGCCTTCAAGAGGCAGCTGGACAACCATCTGTCAGGGATGCTTTAGGGTGGATTCCTGCCTTGAGCAGGGGGTTGGACTCGATGGCCTTGTAGGCTCCTTCCAACTCTGCTATTCTATGATTCTATGATAAAGCCCCCCAAAACTCAGGGAGCAAGTTACAAGAAGCCAGTTTCTCCTGATGTTCCGGCTGGACATCAGGAAAAACCTCCTGACTGTTAGAGCAGTACAACAATGGAATCAGTGACCTAGGGAGGTTGTGGGCTCTCCCACACTGGAGGCCTTCAAGAGGCAGCTGGACAACCATCTGTCAGGGATGCTTTAGGGTGGATTCCTGCATTGAGCAGGGGGTTGGACTCGATGGCCTTGTAGGCCCTTTCAACTCTACTATTCTATGATTCTATGATATCTGAACATGGAGTTCCCATTTAGCTATTAGGGCTAGTGGCTGTTGGAACCGAACCAAATGGGCCCATAGTTCCTCGTGGCTTCAAGCGGTGAACAATGCCAACATGGCATCTAGGTTCTACACTCTAACAAAGCAAAGCCCCCATTTTCTGGGCTTCCTCTGCCCCCTTTGAAATCCCTCCTTTTTCCTAGGCGTCTTGCGGGAGCTGAACCTTTTGCTGGGGGAATTCCACTCACTCGGTGTCCAGCAACTCACTCATTGGGGGTGACACAGTCCTTGATGTAGGCTTTCTCCAGAGCTTGCATCGTCTTCACCACAGCAAACAGCTCAGCCATGTTGTCGTATCTGAAACAAAATTGAGAAAGACTATTGGGCAGGCCCGTTTGCTATTAATGAGTCTCAACCTGAGAAAGAGAGGCTGTGGAAGGGCACAGGGCCCTTCTGGGTGCCTGCCTGTCAAGATGCAGACGAGGGCTCTCTGCTTTAGTGCAGAATTTGGAATCTTCCGACTGACAGCCGCACAGTTCGTCCACGGCCACTATTGCTTCCCCACGAACCTCCACGCGTCACTGTTGTTTCTGCAGTCAAGTTCAATAGGTTTGGATGTTCCTGAGAAAGGTACTCACTTTTCTCGCTCCCGGGCATTCTTGTACAGCTTCACTTCCTGCAAGGGAAGAGCGTGAAGTTTCACTCACCAGGCTTTTGAGCCGCGTGGGAGGCAAGCTGGGGCTCAGGGACCTTCTAAGCCTGGGTTGAGGGAGACCCTCGGGTGCCCTTTTAAAGGGCAGTGAGGGCAGCTTTTGAAAGAAGTGAGGAACCTGCGGGTGGCATTGCAGTCTGGGAAGTGGCTGAAATTCCCTGCAATACTGCAAAGACCCCTTTGAGATGGGAGGGTGCCACACACACACACACACCCAAATGAGAAAGAATCACTGGTCACTGAGCCATGAAGGAACAGAACACTACTTGCCTCGTACAGTTCCGGCTTGTTTCCTGGGGCTGAAAACAAAAGGGAATAGAAATGGGTGAAAAGAGGCAGCCGAAGTTTCCCCAGACCATATGCCACGAACATGAGGCAGGCCAGAGCGATTTCCCCAGAAGCCTGCAAAGCTAAGAAAAGCCCTCACAGCTCCCCCCTCCTGCCACACAAGACAGCAGCATGGCATCCTTGCCCTACAGCAGAACAACAAAAGAAGCAAGTTACACAAAGGCAGGAATTAGGAGAGCAGTCAAGATCTGTGCGGGTACGGCATCCCACTGGCGCACGGCGCATTAGAAACTGCCAGAACATTAGGCACTGGAGCCTACGAGCTCGAGACGCTAGCCACCCCTGGCCACAGTTCAAACCTGTGTTTGCTCTCACCATCTCAGGTTAAGCTGGAAAGCAGCACCAGGCATGGACGCACTCACCTCCCATCCCAGGGGTTGCTGGGATTCCATGAAACATGCTTCCTTCAGTCTGTAGCTAGGATCAAAACAACCGCCGCACACGGGCCTGTGCAGGAACAGGTAAATCACAGGTAAACCTTCATCTTTGAACGCTTTGCAAGTTCTTCCCTACCAAACAGCTCGGAAGCTAAAAAGTGGGGCCTTTTGCAGCAAGCTGAACGTTACAAAACACTTGCTGTTTGCCACGTTCAGTAACAAAATAAATGGACCACTTTAGGGGGCCACAAATATAATTTGGCCTTAGCAGCCAGCCCAAATTTGTGCTCACCATGACCCTGCCCTTCCCCTGAATTAAGGAGAGGCAGGGTGTTGTCCCTAACACTGCACAATGCTTTGGAGATGCTTAGAGTGATGAGAATACCCCCACTCCATCCCTTCCAAGCTTGAGTGGATGGGTGTGTCGCGCTCACCAAACGGGACCGGCAATTGCTAGGGCAAATGAAGCCTGTAAGCGCTAGTGTCACATGCTCAGAAGACATTTTCTACATACAACACCAACCCTGCAGCAAATGGTGCTCTATAGAATCATAGAATAGCAGAGTTGGAAGGGGCCTACAAGGCCATCGAGTCCAACCCCCTGCTCAAGGCAGGAATCCACCCTAAAGCATCCCTGACAGAGGGTTGTCCAGCTGCCTCTTGAAGGCCTCTAGTGTGGGAGAGCCCACAACCTCCCTAGGTCACTGGTTCCATTGTCATACTGCTCTAACAGTCAGGAAGTTTTTCCTGATGTTCGGCTGGAATCTGGCTTCCTTTAACTTGAGCCCGTTATTCCGTGTCCTGCACTCTGGGAGGATCGAGAAGAGATCCTGGCCCTCTGTGTGACAACCTTTGAAGTATTTGAAGAGTGCTATCATGTCTCCCCTCAGTCTTCTCTTCTCCAGGCTAAACCTGCCCAGTTCTTTCAGTCTCTCTTCATAGGGCTTTGTTTCCAGACCCCTGATCATCCTGGTTGCCCTCCTCTGAACACGCTCCAGCTTGTCCTTCTTGAATTGTGGAGCCCAGAACTGGACGCAGTACTCTAGATGAGGCCTAACCAGGGCCGAATAGAGAGGAACCAGGACCTCACATGATTTGGAAGCTATACTTCTATGAATGCAGCCCAAAATAGCATTTGCCTTTCTTGCAGCCCTATCGCACTCATATTCAGCTTGTGATCTACAACAATTCCAAGATCTTTCTCGTTTGTAGTATTGCTGAGCCAAGTATCCCCCATCTTGTAACTGTGCCTTTGGTTTCTATTTCCTAAATGTAGAACTCGGCATTTATCCCTATTAAATTTCATCCTGTTGTTTTCAGCCCAGCACTCCAGCCTATCAAGATCACTTTGAAGTTTGTTTCTGTCTTCCAAGGTATTAGCTATCCCACCCAATTTTGTGTCATCTGCAAATTTGATCAGCGTTCCCTGCACCTCCTCGTCCAAATCATTAATAAAAATGTTGAAGAGCACTGGGCCCAGGACTGAGCCCTGCGGCACCCCACTTGTTGCCTCTCCCCAGTTTGAGAAGGGGGTATATGGGGGTGGGGAGGGGGACTCTCAACTCTTCCTGCCCCCAAGTGCAAAGAGCTCCCGGCAGCGACCGCCCTTTCCATCCTCAACCTTGCTGGCTGGTCTAAAACATCAAGCAGCGGTAGTCATAAGGAATAACCCCCATGTATAGTTCTTTACGAAGAGTCACAAAGAGTTTATGAAGAGTCGGAAGCGACTGAACGAATAATCAACAATAGTTCTTTAAAGTGCACTTTGCCTGCATCACCTCAACAGTATTTCCAGTATTTCCTTTGTATGCTGGGAGAACCTTATTACGCCCACAGGACAGCCAGGGCGCAGCCGCCTCGCTGCCACCCGGGCCTCGCTTTCCCCGGGGCCAAATATCATGTGTGTGTGTGTGTGTGCGCGTGCCTGAGTTTTAGGGTGAGGGACCCTCCCTATTGTCACGGCCGTCACAACACCCTCAGCCGACAAGACCCGTTTCAAAGCAAGGGAAGCATCTCATACACACACACACGTGCCCTGCCCCGAGGAGTTTCCCATTGCAAGTGACAATGGGGGGGGGGGCTCTTCCCCGGTCCGGTGTTTTCTCCTCCACGGAGACCCTCCGAGCAGCATCCCGTAACTGCCGCCCCTCCACGGCGCCTCCCGGATGTTTTGGACGGGAGCTCCCAGCATCCCTGGCGCTGATGGGAGTTGTAGTCCAACACATCTGGAGGGCTCCGGCTCTTCTACAGCGACGCTCCTCTGAGGCGCCCAAGCCGGGGGGGGGGCGGCCTGGGCTTCCCCAAACCGGGACTGGAGGCGCTGCCGGGGAGGGGGGGGGGATGATGGCTGTGAATGAACGAGACCCCCCCCCACACACACACCCGGGTTTTCTGGAGGGCCCAAGGAGCCCCCCGACAGGGGGGGGGAAGGCCTGGGGCACGGGCGGGCACGGCTCTGCCTCACCCCCCAATGGGGGTCGCGCCTAGTGGGTAGGGCTCCCCACACTCACCCGGCTGGCAGCCGCGTCTTTGTTCCTTCCGGGTCGAAGTGGCCTCTGCTCGACAGCTCGGTCGATCGACTCCCGCTGCCTAGCAGCTTCAAGTGCGCCTCGGGAAGGAGCTGCGTCCCGCCCCGCCCATCGCACGCTCGGCGCTCGATTGGGCGGAGCGACGGACGCTTTGGCCCACAGATCTATAACGGGTAGAGCGCCAACACACTCCGTCGCTTCCGGGTCCACTCCGAAAGCCGCCTTTTTTTGAGGGGGCGCGCCCCCTCCCGGCGGGCGGGAGTACTGCAGAGGCAAAGAGTCGCGTTCTTGTTGCGTGCGGAAAAGGCGACCGTCGCGTTTGGGCCTTGGCGGGGCAGCACGGCCGAAGACGCGGTGGGTGACGGCAAAGCAGCGGCCTCGGCCGGCGGGGAAGAAGGGCGCCCTGCCGGGTAACCGGGCCCCAGCTGGAGAGGGCCTTGCAGGTCAGCACAGCACCGTGAAGGGGGCTCAGGGAGCGGGCGGGCGGGCGGGCGGCGGGCTCAAGCTCCCTCCAGCACTGCCTGCCTCAGAGCCGGGAGGAGGGGGAGCTCTGGCCCTCGGACTACAACGCCCATCATCCCCTCACTCCGACGGAGGGAAGATGAGAGAGACTAGAGAAGCCAAGTCAGGGAATTGCTCCTGGCTGTATGGGCTGGCAGCGAAAGCTCTCAAGGGCCCTCCCCTAGTCTTGGCTGGAGGTTTTGTTTTATTTGTTGTTGCATTTATTCATTTTATTTATTGTTGCATTTATTTATTGTTGCATTTAAACTCCAAGGATCCTAAGGCAGCATACATAATCCTCCTCCTTTCTATTTTATCCTAACAACAACAACCCTGTGAGGTAGGCTGAGCTGAGAGTCTAACTGGCCCAAACCCACCCATTGGGTTTCCATGGCCGAGTGGGGACTAGAACCAAGATCTCCCGACTCCCAGCTCGACACTTTAGCCGCTACACCACACTGGCTCTCATGTGTGTCTTTCCTCCTACATTCTCTCTCTCTCTCTCTCTCTCTCTCATGCAGAAGGAATTTGGGGAGGGGCAGCCACTCTAGGGAAGGGGGGCTCAAGGGCCTCACCCAACCAGCCCAGTCCCCTCCTCCTTTCTTCCAGGTGACTTCAAAGCAGGTACGTTTAGCATCTTATGAACTAGTCTCTGTAGCCATGTCTATAACAGAAGCTAGGTCTGCAGGAATGAGTTGGGGGTCGCATAATTCATTCCTGCAGATCAAGCTGCTGTTAAAGGCTCAGCTACAGGGGCTGGTTCAGAAATTGGCCACCCCAGGGTCAAGCTTTGCATGAGCAGGCTTATCCATAGAGCAATTTCAATAGGGCATCTGCACCTTTGACAGCTGCATGGGAAGTAGAAATTCAACTGGTGCTGCTTTTGACAGTGAAATCCCACTGGAGCACTCTTGGGAGGATTGGCAGACCCCAAATAACAGGGAGTCAGCTATCAGGGTTGGGAGGCTTTAAAAATAAGATTTTGCTCAATGTTTCCTTCTTCCTGGATGGACACACTGAGTTAGATCCAGAATTTGTCATACTAGTATTTGCTTTAGAAGGAAATCCCCCTTCTGGCACCCTTAGCTTCAGAAGAGGGGTTTTCCTCAGGACTGGGATGGGGCAGGAATGAGTTAAATCTCCGCAAGTCCATGAATCATCAGAGTCTCTTCCCCAGATCTCCTGACTCCCAGTCCAACACCTTAGCCACTACACCACACTGGCTCTCTATGCTGGGGCTTGAAAGCAAGACCCCTTTATATGCAAGGTATGTGCTCTACACACCCATTTATGGCCCTTGTAAGGCACCGTTTTCCTCATATGCCGGGACAGTTCCTTCATCCTTTTGGTACTCTCTGAAGTGTGCAATGGAGCAGACCTTAGTGCCCCCACCCCCAAATGGAGCCAAACACATGGGAAAGAAAGGGGGGGAACCTGGTTATTTGTATGTGTCAGTTTTTGCTTATTTGGTTTATTTTATTGCTTACATTTGGATTGCACAGTGTTCTTACATTGAGTCAAATGGTTCATTACAGAAAGTGCAGAATACATATCTAAGCATTAGTAAAATAGACAAGTCATTCTCTGTTCTGTGTTTTAATTTATGCCTTGAAATAAAGTTGCTATGAAAAGCTATGCATTCTTTTAAACTTATTCAGCTGAAATGCCAAGTTATGAGCTAGAATACATACAAATACCAGCAGGACTCGCAAGTGACAAACATTCATACAGCGCCCACACTGTCACAAACACAGCTGGTCAAGCACATGGCCTTTTTAAACATAAGCTCCCCCAAAAGTTGATCGATTCAAAGGAATACAGTTGTGTTAACCAACCAATCTGACTTCCTTGACTGCTGTCAGGCCAATACATAGGACACTGTGCTTTCCCATGCCTGTACAGTTGTCAAAGGAATGACTGTTTTGGACACAGCACAGCAGCTGTTTTGCAGCTCCAGCTGGCCCAAACACCACCAATGACGGAAATTCCCGCTTGCGTTCTTCTCCACCCCTATTAAATGCTGAAGCGCTACATCAGTTTTGGAAATGCAGAAGTCCACTGTGTAATACAACAAAAAATACGAAAACAACTCGTCTGAGACTACAAAGCCAATGGGACATGAAATGCGAGGCATCTGTTGCATGCAGAGCTGAGTGGGGCAACAGCTGACTTGGATAGCAGCACTGTCCACAGACTGCACGAGTGCAAATTAAACAGCATTCTTTCCTTTTGGACAATTCCCTGTTGTACCAAAGCAGTCATACTTTTAAAAAAGACAGCAGCGTGGGTTATGAGCTCCTTTATGTGCGTGCTGACCTCGGAAACACCACTTGGATGACATCAGACGCCAAGACATCTTACCTTCCAAAACCAAAATGTGGAAGCTAAGGGTGCCAAGGAAACGGCACTGCGTCCTGGGAGGGGGCGCTGCCTCTGGGCTGAGCAGGGTGGAAGGGTGGAGGAGCAGCAGCAATCACAGGGGAATGTCGTACGAAAGAGGCTGTTTCGTCATCCACTAAGAGCTGTGATTGCGCTGTCAAACTGAAAAGAAGGGGCTTGGGTTACCGTAAGGACTCCTGGAGAACATCCGTGCCTTTGCTTCATAGGCTGACAAAACTAAAAGATCTTGGGGGAAAGACTAGCCCTCTCCCACCTCATTTGTCTTGTTGTTGTTTTTTAAGAAACTCCGCATTTTGTACATTGTCAACCTGTTCCTCCACCCACAACTATTAAAGTGATGAAAATATGTTCTTGGAAATGTGAGTAAGCATCAAGACAGTAAGATGATATTTCACAGCACAACATAAAGATACCGTTGGCCCTGAATTACCGAAGCCTGCCAGCTGTTACTGGACTATTACAGAAGCGTTTCCGTCTTCATCAATGCTACAGCAATTATAGGTTGAACACAAAAATATGCTTTGCTTCTTGTGTGACGAGTATTAACTGCAGACTAACTTGAAGGTTACTACCGTGACAACTTGATGGTATTCTTATGGAGCTGAGCAAGCCCATATTTCATTCTTGGAGGAAAACGTGGCAATGAAGTTAAAGGAGGTACAAGCCGATGCATTTCTAAAATGCAACCATTTGAGGAGGGAGAGGAAGTACATGCAATAAACTTCTTACCTCCCCAGGGAGCTCCACAGTTTTTTTTTCTTTCAAAATATCACTAAAAAAACTACCCCACTCTACTACAGAGAGGAATATTTCATAGAATAACTAGCTTCTCTTTTACAATTTCACATAGTAAAAAACCACCCCTACGCACCATTTTAAAATGCCCTTGTATCTCTTGTGCTATACTAAATATGTAGGTATCCCTAAAAGCGGCACAGCAAAAATACATTTCCCCACCTCCAAAACCCTGGGACATAAAGTAGACATTTTCAGACATCAAAAATATTGTAGGGTTTCCTGCTCAAAAAGACCCATTTCTTTGCTGGCGAAGAACGCATCATGTGGGAAACTGCACGTGTACAGAATTTCTCAGAAGCGCATTACATTCAAGTTTACTACTGTGATTGAAATAGAGGCAAAATGTCGCCTCATGAATGTGGTTTAAGTACCATGGAATCAATAGTAGCGAAGTGTCTACCCTGCGTTGCTTAAGGCGCTAAGGCTCTTGTGCTGCAAAAAGGTAGAGTCAACAAGCCAGCAAAGAGTTTGCCAGTTAGTGCTATAACATCGAGACGGCGTAAAACCACCAAGGCTGCACCAGAAGCACGTGTAAAAATTCCCTATTCACTGAAACAGTTTGGCAAAAGAGACAGAATTACACTTGCAGAACGAACAGAGTAAGAAATCTGCAATTCAGGCACATTCCCAGCCCAGCGGCTCTTTCTGTAGGGCTGTTCCTGAAAGCTCTATTAAACTGTGACAAAGGAAAGAGTGGAGGCTTGAGCTAAGGAATCGTCTTGGGCTTGACACAATGTGCTTTAATGCTAAACAACGCCCAAGTGAGGCTAGAAGACTCTTTAATACACACAAAGATCTGGAAACTTCATCTCATAGACTGGAACGGATTGGTAGTGGGGGTGTCCGGCGGTGATAGTCAACGTCCCAGAGGGACTGGGAGGCGGCCTGCGAAAGAGACATTGAAGAGGGTCAAAATCTCACAACACATTTTCCTCCTGGTCACTGTTACCCGAACTGGTTTAGTGAAGGACACGGCCTTTCTGACTCCTCCCAGCCAACCCTGGACCTGCGTTGTGAATCAAGCAAGATCCTATTTATTTCTAAATCGCCTGTCCTGCCTTCCTGTCAAGCTGATGCGGAAGGCAGCTAGCAATCCGTAAACCAATTCATTAAAATTATTCAGCCTGACTGAATGAGAATTTGAGCCAAGGAAGATGAACGTGGATCCCACCTACAGGTAATCCAAAACGTTACGAAAAAGTGGGCTGAAAACACAGGCGTTTTGGACTGCTTCCTAAAGCCAATAGGAGCGTAGGACGCTGCCTTATACGGAGTCAGACCCTGGGTCCATCAGGCCCAGTACTGTCGACACTGACTGGCAGCAGCAGTGTCTCTCTCCAAGGTTTCCGGCAGGAGTTTTTTCAGCCCTACCAGGAGATACTGGGGATTGGAGCTGGGGCATTCTGCATGCAAAACAGGTGCGCTGCCACCGAGCAAGGAAATCAGTCAGGGCCAAGTGCCAGAGACCTTTTCTCCCCCACCTTCACTGGTAACAGTTTTTCTACCAGAGGAAACCGTTGAGAGCGATAGCTGCTCCAGGCCCACTTCCCAAGTTGCCCTGGAGTTGTGGGAGCCCCATGTGAGGCCACATCCTCCCAGGCTCCCTGATCATGAGGAGCTGCACATCATAGCGGTGGAGCCCCGCATCCTCCACGCACCGGCATTAACACAGCTCCTGGGGGTGGAGGGGGCTGTGAGGAGGGGGCAGAGCACAGCCGTGGGCGGTGTGCTGCAGCAAAGATGCTGCCAGAGTAATGTAAGGATCCATCCATAATTACAGGAGTATCACTGGCCGTGTGCCCATCAACGACAACGAGAGGTACCAGTAATAGAGACGCTTCTTCGCCGGAGTTGATACCAGAGGCAGTTTAACGCCAGTGCGTGCCCACGGTGCTATTTCCCCCCGCCCCTCCACAGCTCAGGGGCAGAGGGGTCACAGAAACACAGACCCCAGAGAAGTTGACACTGCTGCAGCCAGGGACTGCCCAGCAAGATCCCCTCCCACCGCTTACCGGATGGTGAGCTCCAAGATCTGAGCCAGCCGGTCGTGAAGGAGGTTGGCCTGCAGGGAGAAAACACACCGTTGCTGAGATCCTGGAACTACTCAAGGTGTGGTTCCATCCAGGGCTGGTGCTCCGTCGCCTTCCCTTTCACGAGGGCAGAAAGCCCCGTTGGTTTCCCACACAGTAGGCAGTTGTGAGAAAACAAGGCTCCGTGTCATTCCAGCCTCCTCGACCCAGGAAAGCACACCGGCGGAGGCCTTTCGCACGAAGTCAGGGCGATGCCATCGCGCCATGTGCTTGCCAAGCGTCACGTCCTGCTCTCTCTCACTGATGCTGCTAGGGGTGGGTTTGAATCGGACAGTCTCACTCCGGATACCGCTTCCAGCACACCCAGCCATAAAGGAGGCCTGCCTGCCTGCGCTGGAGAAGGGGCAGGCGCCTGCAGACAGCCACGGCTCTCGCCGCACCATGCCCTCGTGTACGGTAGGGCACAGAGACTCGCCTGCCACTGTTACAAGGAGCGGTGAGACGGTGCAGCGTGGACTTTGGTCTAGTACCCCTCCCATGGCCCTCCTCCCTCTGGGCTAAGAACACTACAGAAAAGAGCGTTGTAGTAGGGGGGAGGTGGGGGGGGGAAGAAGGCAGAAACAAATGGTCACCCAGGAGGTTCGAAATGGGAAGGCCTCGGAGTCCCAACCATGTGCTCCAAACCCCTCCCTCCCTAAAAATACGCAGTGCTCAGAGACCCTTGCTCTGCCCTCTTGCACATCACCCCCCCACCCCACATTGCTCACTGAGCTGGGGTGTGGCGGCACTGAAGTGCATGCAGAGCTCCCTGGCCTTACCTTGGTTTCACACTGGGCAGCGATCTCTTCAAAGGGCGCTTTCTGGAACTTCTCGATCACCAGGCGCCTCTTCTCCTTCTCCTGCTCTTCGAGACCGGTGTTATCTTGGGCAAATTAAAAAAGAGGGACGGAGGAGAGCGGAATAAAGCCCCCATCAGAGACTCTTTAGGGAAGCCCTGCGCAGCATGGGACCGGCCAAGCAGAATGAGGACCACCACGGCCCCGTAAGCCGGCCGGACTGCAGAAGGAGGGCTGCTGTCGAGCACCTGGTAGGCCGCAATCCCTGGCTGGCTGGGGGCGGCACTTGGCTTGTGAGCCACAAATCGTAGCGGCCTCCTTAGAGTAAAACTACCAGCGGCCACCAAAACTGTTTGTGTCGCGCCCATTCAATTCTGAGACAGTTCAGAGGACATTTAGAATTCCATCCTACAGACGTCATGTTATTTGAACAAACTCTGCATTTTTGAGCTCACTGCACACAAAGACGTAACAGGAAAACTTTGTTTTGGTAGAAGAATTTATGTGTGCAATCCTGGGCTTCTTTCTAAATGCCTTTTATAATGGATGAAAGCGGTCCAAGCTGGAGTCTAAAATAATTGGCCATTCAAGGGTGATTTCAAACCATCCTGAACACAGGATCAAATGTGAGGCAATATTTTGTTCACCTCCAGATTATCTGACATTATAAGAGGCAGGGATCTGTGGCAACGCTGAACGGGTTCAAGTAATTCTGGGAGGTGGCTTTTGTAGTGCTGAAACCTTTCTTACAAAATGCTGGATTAAGATCTTTGCTCTATAGAAGGCAAACTCCATGGCAGGCATTATGAGAGAATAAAAATGCTATCAGACTGCCTTTATACAAATCTATGGTGTGACCACACTTAGAATACTGTGTGCAGTTCTGGTCACCACACCTAAAAAAAGATATTATAGAGCTGGGAAAAGTGCAGAAAAGGGCAACTCAAATGATGAAGGGGCTGGAACATCTCCCCTACGAGGGAAGGTTACGTCAGCTGGGATTGTTTAGCTTGGAGAAAAGGAGGCTGAGGGGAGACCTGAGAGAGGTGTACAAAATTATGCCTGGTGTGGAGAACGTGGGCAGGGAGACATTTTTCTCCCTCTCTCAAAATACTAGAACCCAATGGGGTCATTATCCCATGAAACTGATTGGTGGGAGATCCAGGACAAATAAAGAGGAAGTACTTCTTCACGCAAAGCATAGTTAAATTATGGAACTCACTAGCACAAGATGTAGTGATGGCCACCAATTTGGATGGCTTTAAAAGGGGGGGTGGATAAATTCCTGGAGGAGAAGGCTATCCATGTCTACTAGCCCTGAGGGTTGTGTGCTATCTCCAGTATTCAAGGCAGTGAGCCTGTGTGCACCAGTTGCTGGGGAACATGGGTGGGAGGGTGCTGTTGCACCCGTGTCCTGCCTTGTTGGTCTCCAGTTGACAGCTGGTTGGCCACTGCGTGAACAGAGCGCTGGACTAGACGGACCCTCGGCCTGACCCAGCATCAGAGCTCTTCTGATGTTCTTACATCGCCTGTTGAAGTGGAACGTGTAAGAAAAACTAACTCCACAATGAACTGTGGTGAATCTTACCTATAGCCTTCTTCAGAGCTTCAAAGGTAATTTCCTCCATGTTGTTGACCTGGAAAAAGATCAGGTATTTAATATTTCAAATCACGCAAGCTGTTGAGTTATAAACTGTAATATTTCACATCTGTCTGTCAGGTCCTCCTTCTTTAACTTTAACCCTAAAACCTCCATGGTTATCAGACAGACACTTAACCTTAATAAACAAAATGGTACTGGGAATTATCAATTGAGGTCAGGGGTGTTAAACTTGATATTTTATAATATGTATCCCCCCACAGACAAAAAATATCTTCTCAGAGAATTCTCTGACTTTGATATTATGTAACTTTCACAGCTAAGGACCTCAGAGGTGCTTCACAGTAACCACCCTTTGTCCTGTTCACAAATAAAATCCTTTTTGACTTCTGTCACTATAAATGAACAGCGTCTACTTCGGATCCCAACACTGCCACCACTTACTATGCCATGACACAGGCTCTGAACAACAGGCCCGCCCGCGGACACTCCCTGCTCAAGCCAAGCCCCACCACTTGAGGAGCCTGAGGCGAGGTGCAAGACGATCACAAAATTTATCTTCTCAGCAAAATTTGGAAGAAATCGTCTTGTTTAGGGGCAGTAATTATTTGGTAGCAATATAAGATATGTTAGAGGGGAAATGACATGGAAAAGGAATTTGGGCAGCTTAGATGAAAGGCAGCCATGGGTAGAAGAACCAACGCCCACAAAAATTTGGGCAGCTTAGATGAAAGGCAGCCATGGGTAGGAGAACCAACGCCCACAAAAACTGGACAACAGCAAATGTATAACAAACATCAGAACAAGATGTTTACTTCTTAGGGGTTTAAAGTTATGGAATGCAGCGTTGTCCAAACAGTTGTGACTTCAAAGAAATTAATTTTATGAGTGATATCCATCTCTGAACACTTGCGTTGTCCCTGTGAAATCACTCTAGATCCCACGCAGCAGAGCATTAGGGTGTCAGCTCTCCCCAAGGGAGAGGCAAGGGAGACGCGTCTCCCAAGATCCATCGCGTGGCCGAACAGGATGCACCTTACCTTATCCTCAGTGCCGTTGCCAGGAAGGATGTCCACCTGGATAGACACAGTATCCACAATGCTCTTCCTCCGCGACAGCCGGTCTTCATCTGTGTACAGACACAATAATAATATATATTTTTAAAAGAGAGCGTTTTCCTTATTTTGTAGAAGATTGAGGAAGAAAGCCCCCTTTCTGAGACACTGGGGTTATCAGCACCCTCAATAAGGAAACCACATTCTACTTTCTGGAGGAGGAGGAGGAGAAGGAAGAAGAAAAGAAGAAGGAGAAGAAAAGGAGGAGGAGAAGAAGAAGAAGAAGAAGAAGAAGAAGAAGAAGAAGAAGAAGAAGAAGAAGAAGAAGAAGAAGAAACACCACTGGCCATGGAAGTCAAAGAACTATGGCAACAGGAAAAGGTCCCAATTATTCTGTTAGTCACATCAGTCACCAGCACCACACTAAAAACTTTACAGAAAACCTTCAAAAACTGAGCCTACCAAAATACATCCACACCAACATCCAGAAAGCAGCCATACTTAAAACATGCTCAATGGTCAGGAAATTCCTGAATCTGTAAAAGACAGCATGACTTGGCAAAGCCCATCATGTCCATCTAGAGAAACCGCTATGAGCAAGAAAGAGAATAATAATAACAATAATAATAATAATAATAATAATAATAATAATAATAATAATAATAATATATGCAGGTATATGTTTATATTATTATCATGGCTATCCACTCTTTTGCAGTTATAATCCGAGATCCAGTGCTCAGGTTTTCCAAGAACTGGGACTGTGAGTGACAGCCATGGATGTGATGGATAAGTAAATTTGGGTGCTGGAGTAGGAAAGGTGATCTTGGGAGTCGCTTCTGCCTGCATGACGCTCCACAGCAGAGGCGCGCGTGGCGATACAGAACTCTGGCTTTTCCCCACTGCTGCCACGAAGAGGTGGTCTGGAAAGTACACGCCACTTACACAGAAGGCAGGCCTTCTCTTCCATCGTCACGTAAGTGAGCCGAATGAGTGCGTAATACAAGACAACAAAGTCTGAAAGGAAAAGATGTGCCGGACAGAGGGAAGGAGACGCTGCTGGATGAAGGAGAAGCAGCAGCTGAGGCTCGGGGCAGAGTGACTGGCTAGACACAAGACGCGAGCATCAGTTCCCAGGTGCCGTCATGAGAATTACTCACCTGTCACCTGGGGCACGTAAGGTACGGTCAGCCTCTCCACACTATATCCACTGCCACCCAAGGATTCAGCAATCTTGTGAGTCAGGAAAAACAAGTTCTTTTCATCCTTGTCTAAGGTTTGGGGAAGACTGTCAAAAGCACACACGGAGAAATTAAGTGAGAAGCTGCAAGTGGGACCTGCAACGAAATGTTGTAGTAGGGACTCTTCCTGTTTGGGGTTGCAGCGATATGTAGTAGGACACCCTGGTTTCATTCTTAACATGGAACTATAAAAATGAGATTACCTAGGGAGGTTGTGGGCTCTCCCACACTGGAGGCCTTCAAGATGCAGCTGGTCACCTGTCTGTCAGGGATGCTTTAGGGTGGATTCCTGCGCTGAGCAGGGGGTTGGGCTCGATGGCCTTGTAGGCCCCTTCCAACTCTGCTATTCTATGATTCTATGACCCTTTCCTAAAAATGCAGCAACATATTATTTTAATCCCTCAAAAATGTTGAGTACTGAACCCCTCAAGATCAAAATAGGTTGTGTGTGTGTGTGTGTAAGCAATGATGGCATCTACGTTCTTTCCACAGCCACTACAAAAAGTTTATTGGTGAAAGAAATTCTAGGTCCTTTACTGCCTCCTGCTCCTGTTCCTCCTCCATCCTCAGCACAGGATTCATCATTCTGATGTTTGCACCCTTGTGCAAATTCACCTATCTAGTTAAAAGTACGTACACTTAAAATATGCCATTTGCTTACATCATTCACGCTGCCAAAATATGTTTTTCGAGCTATCTTTCATAGTTGCTGGGCAAAGGGAGGGGAACAGCCCTTGCCATTTAGGGGTGGTTTGGCCCTTTGGGGAAGATTCATTTGAACATCGCAAAAGAGAAGACATGTTTTTACAATAATCCAAGCACCTGAAACCCCCAGATAACATGGATACTCCATATTAGCTTTGTGTATTAATTTCCCCCCAACTCTATGCAAGAGTAAGCAGCTGGCTGCAATGTTTAACTTCCATTAATCACCCCCAAATACAACATTTACCTGCACTTGTCTCGGAATATGGTTTCTGGCAAAAAGTATGGAGCTTCCACAGTTCTAGTTTCAATGACCTGAAGAGCAGAAACACGAAACGTTTAACTGGACAGAATGAAACCTGACATGCAGAGTTAGATTCATTTCCGTTTGCAGGAGATCACGAAAAACAGCTCACAAAAAACGTATTTTGCTGACCAGAAATGGAATCCCTTAGTATGGTTATGGTACAGCCAAAAACTGGGGAGGGGGGGAGGTCATTCCTCTTAGAGAAGAAAGGTCATTAATATATTTAAATGCAAACTGAAAATTGCCACTACCATGCAACTAAGAGACAGATTTTTTTTAATGGACAAGAAAGTTTCTGATTTAAGAAAATACAAAGAGCACCAATCCTCAGATGAGGTCCAAGATGTAAGATAGCATCGCCATGTTGCTAACAATGGAAGTGCCAAAAGGAAGATTCTGGAGAAAAGTTACCAACCTTTCCTAGTGTTAATACATTAGAACATGTATAGCCACCGGTAGCCCACATGCTGGGTCCAGATGCCAAAACAATTTTATCCAGCTCCCAGAATCTCTATCAAGTGTTAATCAAGACATACTCAAATGTTTACTGACAGTGGTGTAGAAAAGAACACTGTTTTTCAGTGTGGGGCATTTGTGTGTGTGGGTAGGGGTGTGTGTGAGAGAGAGAAAGAGAAAGAGAGAGAGCGAGAGAGAGCTTTCACATTTGGAAGTGAGGCAGGTGGCTACCAGGAGGAGGGCCTTCTCTGCTGTGCACCCCGGCTGTGGAATGAGCTCCCTAAGGAGGTTCGCTTGGCACCTTTCATTATATGCTTTTAGAAGCCAGGTGAAGACCTTTTTATTCTCCCAGCATTTTAACAGCCTATAAATAAATTTTAACTTGGTGTTTTCAATTTGTAATTTTGCATTGCTGCTGTTTTCATCTGGTTGAGCTTTTATTGTATTTTATATTATGGTTTTATACTGTTGTCTTATACTTTGAATGTTTTTAATTTTTGTGAACTGCCCAGAGAGCTCCAGCTATTGGGCGGTATAGAAATGCAATAAATAAATAAATAAATAAATAAGAACAATTCAGTTCTCTTGGGGCTATATCTGCAATGCCCAGGCCTCTCGTGACTATTACATTTGCTCCATACCCAGCACACATGGAGAAATTAAGTGAGAAGCTGCAAGTGGGACCTGCAACGAAATGTTGTAGTAGGGACTCTTCCTGTTTGGGGTTGCAGCGACATGTAGTAGGACACCCTGGTTTCATTCTTAACATGGAACTATAAAAATGAGGTTACCTAGGGAGGTTGTGGGCTGTCCCACACTAGAGGCCTTCAAGATGCAGCTGGACAACCGTCTGTCGGGGATGCTTTAGGGTGGATTCCTGCGCTGAGCAAGGGGTTGGACTCAATAGCCTTAGAGGCCCCTTCCAACTCTACAATTCTATGATTCTATGAAATCCTTCTTGTTTCTTGCTTCCAGCGCCATTACAGAGCTTGACTGCCGGTGAAGGGGTTACGTTATGCAGAATATATATTTTTTTTAATCCAAAACAGTGGTTCCCAAAGTGGGCGTACTGCCCCCTTTAGGCGGTGGGATTGCATAGGGGGGCGTTAAGAGGTAAGGGGGCGGCATGGGGCGCTCGAGGTGGTCTTTTCCGAGAAGCGCCTCTCCAGAAGGTCTTAAAACCCAGGGACATTTTTATGTGAGAAGGTAGTTTGGTCCCAAGCCATATAGGGGAAGAATCCACACATGTATTAATACCGTTTAAGAAGAGTCCTTTTAACGGTGAATTGAAATGTTTCAAAAGCACCAAAACGCTAATGAAGAGATATACCCTGCTTGGTGTGCCCCGCCACGCCGGCTGCAAAACAGAGGCGTTCGCTTTCTTTTCCCTCCCTCCCTCCCTCCCTTGGCAAGCCTGCGGCGGGTGCTTCGGATTTTGAATAAATATTAAATTAATTGTAACTGTTTTGAATTTTATTGTTATTATCTTCATTAGCGGGTCATTGAAAACCGCTATTCTGAGTAATGATTTTTATAGTGTAGGGTAGGGGGCACTGGGCATAAGTGTGGAACCAAGGGGGTGGTGACCTGAAAAAGTTTGGGAACCACTGATCTAAAATACACTGCCCTTCACCAGATTAGGTCCAGGACGGTTTGCAGAACTGACACATCAAAGAACAGTACAGCCACATATTCCACCCCAGGGAAGAGAGTTGCCCTTTGCCCAAGGGTAAGAAGTTGGTCATCCCACCCTGGGCAGGGAGATGGACGGCACAGCTACCCACCTTGCTGATGTGCTGGCAGAAGGCGGGCACGGCAATCATCTGACTGAGGAAGTTGAGGTATGCGGCGACCAGCGCCATGATGCTGCAGCGGTTGAACATCGTCAGGCTGTCCTCGTTAAGGATGGCAATATCCTTAGAGGAGATCAGGAAAGCGTCAAGCAGGCAAAGGGGAAAAGCTACGGAAACGGCACGAATGTATTCCCTGGGAAACGTTTATCTAAACGTGCGCGTTTGCGTACCGCGCATGTTTCTAGCAAAAGCATCTGACCCTCGGGGAGTTCTCGCTCCTTTTGTGCCCTACCACGTACCTGCAAGGCAATGGCCAGCCGGATGAGGTCCGTGACCACCTCTTCGTTTGCTAGTTCGATGGTTATCAGAGCTAGAGATGTGTAGAGCAGCTCAAAATTCTTGTGCACGTTCTCATCTTCTTTGCAGCCCAAGTAAACGTGCCTGTACAACTGCTGGCCGTGCTGCAAACGACAGGAAGGTTACGCACTGCAGCGGTTAGAGACGATGTGACAAAGCCGATGCGTAAAGATACCTTCCTTCGCTTCTTTGCACATTCTTGCTTAATTCTCATTTAGGCTCTGGTCAAGATTTGCTACAAACTCTCTCTGGGCTGGAGCCCTTTTGTGTCCCAAACCTGTCATTTATCCCCCTGAATGACCCAGATTCAGTCCCCAGTAGCTCCAATTAATCAGGGCCTCAAGTAGCAGGGCAGATGTATGCCTCAGAGAACAGCTGCCAATCAGTGTCCACAATACTGGGCTAAATGGACCAGTGGCTTGACTCCATGTACGCCAGCTTGTGAATATCACAAGCTGAATATGAGCCAACAGTGCGATATGGCTGCAAGAAAGGCCAATGCTATTTTGGGCTGCATTAATAGAAGTATAGCTTCCAAATTGCATGTGGTACTGGTTCCTCTCTATTCGGCCCTGGTTAGGCCTCCTCTAGAGTATTGCGTCCAGTTCTGGGCTCCACAATTCAAGAAGGACGCAGACAAGCTGGAGCGTGTTCAGAGGAGGGCAACCAGGATGATCAGGGGTCTGGAAACAAAGCCCTATGAAGAGAGACTGAAAGAACTGGGCATGTTTAGCCTGGAGAAAAGAAGACGGAGGTGAGACATAATAGCACTCTTCAAGGACTTGAAAGGTTGTCGCACAGAGGAGGGCCAGGATCTCTTCTCGATCCTCCCAGAGTGCAGGACACGGAATAACGGGCTCAAGTTAAAGGAAGCCAGATTCCAGCTGGACATCAGGAGAAACTTCCTGACTGTTAGAGCAGTACGACAATGGAATCAGTTACCTAGGGAGGTGGTGGGCTCTCCCACACTCGAGGCCTTCAAGAGGCAGCTGGACAACCCTCTGTCAGGGATGCTTGAAGGTGGATCCCTGCTTTGAGCAGGGGGTTGGAATCAATGGCCTTGTAGGCTCCTTCCAACTCTGCTAGTCTATGATTCTACGATTCCTACAAGGTCCCTCTCCTTGAAAACACCATTTCCTTCCCCCCCACCCCTGTAATGTCTTGCTAGCAGCATCCTTTATTTCTTCATTTTACCCAATCACGCCACATTGCCTCATTAAGCACATAAACAACCCTTTCTTTAAAAAAAAAAAAAAAAAAAAGGCTAATTTTTGCAAACGAAAACTCCAAAAAACTCCAAAGCTTTATCCCCGGCATTTCCATTTAAAAGGATCTCAGTTAGCCGGGCCGACCTTTGCCTGAAGCCCTACAGAGCCACTGCCAGTCCGAGACACCAAACCTACAATCCTGGGTGGGCTTGGTGGACCAAGGGCCTGGCTCAGAAGAAGCATCTTTTTCTTCTTCTTCTGTTCATATGTAAATCAATGGAGAACTACCCTGTAATTGGGTGGAAGTTTTAAGAAATGGTGCGGAAATGCAGCAAAGGAAAGGCTGCAATGAGCGTTTCATAGCTACAATTGACCTGTAAGACGATTCCCCAACGCTGTGCTGGACTGGACCCTTGGTCTGATCCAGCATCAGGGCACTTCTGATGTTCGGAAGTTCTAAGTTGTTTTCAATTTCCCCCCCTTTGTCTCAGGTGTTTTAACTATGTTGAGGTACTTTAAACATGTGTGTGTTTTAATAATTTCTCAGCCTTCTGTATAATGAATGAATGATTGTGTTTTTACAGTCTTACGGATGTTTCTCATTTAGTCTGTGACCGTATAATAAATGGCGGTGCCTGAATTAACCTGTTCTTGTGATTTACCTTCTTCATGAAGCTCACATCCTGCCGTGAAATTTTGTCTCGCTTTATCTTCAGATCGGACACATCAGGTATTATCCTAGAAATGGAAGAGGAACTCATTTATTAATAAAATAATCTCACTTATTACCACAGTGTGCTGTGAGGGGGGATGAGAGCGATTCAGAGACTTCCCCCTGCCCCACCTTTTTTTCAAGTTTTCCTATTTCGGTTTGATGTGGGCTGAGGCCGGCTAACGTGAAGCCGTATTTACAACAAATTACGTCCCACCTTATCCCTCGAAGTTTTGCTCTGTTGTCGTGCCGATCAATAAGGTTGTGTAGGATTTCCAGCACCAGCTGCCGGAGCTCGGAGTCTTCCATGAGTGAAGACGACAGCAGAGGATCCAGAAACGGGGCGGAGAGGGCCGTCGCAATGCTTTTGGCCTTGTACCCTGAGGTGACCTGCCAAGAGGGTCAAGATGAAAGCAGCCATCACCCACCGTACTCGGAAAGGCAGCGGTTTGAACGGACGAAAAGTGCCCTTTAACACAGACTTGAGTTTGCACAGCCCATCCTGGCACCTAGGAATCTGAGGGCGTGAGCTGGAGCGGGTTCAGAGGAGGGCGCCACGACACCGGCTCTGAACACCAGGCCCGGCCACGGCTGCTCCCTGCTCAAGCCCAGCACCAGCGCTCGAAACGCCTGAGGCAAGGGATAAGAACCACCTTCCTCCAAACTATGTGGAGAAAGGGGTTTAAAATGGAGAAGGATTTTAATATATATATAATAATGCGCTGTGAGTTATATCTGCTTAGGTGAATGATTGTCAGAGTGGGTGCTGAATGTGTAAACTTCAGATGATAAATGCCAAACAGACACGTGGGATTTTTGTGGTAGTTTAAAAACAAAACAAGGGGAGGGACTGTGCAAACCACGTGGATTATCACTCCCAGTTGAAATAAAATGGAAGCCCTTAATGATATCAATGAACCCTCTGTCCTATTTGGAGTTAAAGCCTAGGCCAACCTCCTCCCACCTAGTGCCCTCCAGGAGTGTTGGAATACAACTCCTATCATCCCCAGTCAACATGGTCACGGCCTGGGCTCTCTGCTCCATCAGAAACTGGCACGTCACACACACACCCAAAATAGCTAAACCCACCTGGGGACCCAGGCTCAGACTTACCATAAGCAAAGACCGTAGCAACATGATCTGGATCCTCCTGGTCCCCAAATCCCTGGGAATGTGAGGAGGCACAAATTATCACTTGGAACAGAACCACCGAACATAGTTCAGGGGCCCAGCTCGCTAGGGCCAGCAGTGCTTCCAGCTGGGAAATTACAGCAGTGCTGCCGCTGTAGCCGCTCACCCCTGGCAAGTCACAATCCCTTCCAGGCAAGCGGCTCACCAAACCCCTCTCTGAAGCCAGCTCGCAACACACAGACACATACGGGGCAGGCTGGCGAGGAACACCGTTTCTAGTCCTGCGCAAGATGGCACAGCAGAAGCCACCCACCACACAGGAGCTGCGTGTTCCAGAGGCCCATCTGTTTGCATTTCCAGTTAAGATCCCCCTGGGAGACGTATCATCTTGCCCTAAATCCTTTTCTGTGACTCATTCTTGGCATCTATTTCCTGCTCATGGAGCCGCCAGTCAGCCCCATGGAATGGCAGAAAGCCCCGAGGGGTCGTCCCTGCCACACCGGCACCGGGGGCAGACGCAGCCGGCTGATGCAAGGACTCATTACGTCGAGGCCTGTGGTCCGACTCAGGGCTGCTTCTGACCCTGGTCTCCCATTCTTGCATAGCGAAGGAGTCAGAAAGCGGCCAAAGGCAGCGGGTGCATCAGCAGAAGCCTGAGTGACAGGCCTGCCTCTGGCAAACCACCCGAGATCTCCTTCGCCATTCCTTAGTGCTCCGCATTAATGGAGACGAGCCCTAAGGGCTCTGGGATACGACTTCTCTACTTCGAGGGCCGTTCTGTGGAATCAAACAGAGGCACGTTTGGCAACTTGAGCGCTGTTTTTAAGCAGCTTGTTCAATCGAGATTTTTTTCAAAAGTCCTCTGAGCGCTTTAATCACTGTAGTGACGGTAGAAAATGCAGGAGGTCTATTTTAAAGGAATAAATATAGGGGCAGTCCAGCCAAACGGCACGTGGCGGCAGGCCAGCTGCGCTTGGGGATTCGTTTGGAAGGCGGTTGTCCAGCTAACTGTGCCAAAAGACTTGGCTTGAACTTGGGTTCCAGCAGCTCCTTTGCTGCCCATATTCCTTCGGTTGCCCTGTAATGCCTCTTTTTCTCTGGCCTTCAGCAATATCCAGAACCCGGACGCCAAAACTATTCCCCTCTCCTGTCGTTCAGACCCTCTGACATTTCTGCTCAGACCCCGCCATTGGCTCTCCCCTCCTCTTCCCATAGGCAGCCCAAGCATCCTGTCAGAACCTTCACAACTCTCCCTGGCTTGGCTTTGCCCTGGCTTTTTGCCCTAGTTCTCCAGAATGTCCTTGCCCATGACCTCTGGGCCTCTGTCTCGACCAGCCTCAGACATCTGAAAGTCCTCTGCTCCCTTAAACCAATCTGTCCATTCTGCCCCTTGCTGCCTTCTAAGCCTGGAGCCCTCAGCCCCCAGACTACGAGTCTCTTTAGACCCCATTAAGGTACCTCCAGAAAAACCCACGTGCTTCTGCAAACCCTTTGGCCTAAACCTCCACGGGCCCTCCTCCTGGACTGAACAGAACCCTACCCACACAAGTGCCTTAGTGCGTATCCTCACCCTTCCTGTAAATAATATAGATTGCTAGCCCCTCGGGGCGGAGACCTGTCCCCTTTTGCTCATGTAACTCATAAAATGCCCTAGAAATAAACACAACGCTATTAACTCTTAAGGGCAGTGGTTCTGCAAGCAAAGGCTCTGAAAAGAAAAAGAGGCAGGGGAAAGGTACAGACCCCAGCTGGCTGGTGTCCAAGGTCTGAGACGATGTCCCAAACACAGGCACTTTCCCCATAACGAACATCATAATCTCAGACCGCTGGTAATCTGGGAGGTTGCTTCCAAAGAAACCTACAGACCAGGAAGGAACAGAAGGAAGGAAGAACCAACATTAGTCCACCTGTTCATCATACAGAAAAGGTCCGGGAATTCAAGAATGGACCCGAGTCCATCACACTGAGCAGGTCTCCCTCCAACATCCTCTGAAAGAATGGCTGCTTTGTGCCAACAAATCTGAGTCATCTGAGCCCTGTGGCTCATTCCTGCCTTCCCGAATGGTGCAGTGACTGGAGTCCTCGTGGAACAGGCTTAGACTGGGGAGGCCTGGCATCAAAGCACTTCTTAGCCATGAAGCCCCCTTGGCCCAGTTATAATCTCTCAGCCTAGCCCTCCTTGCAGGGTTGTTGTCAGGACAAAATAGGGTGGGAAATCACATGTGGCAATCTGAGCTCTTTGCAATGACAGGAGGAAAGGGTCATGAACAATTCATAAACGCAACCAAAGCAGGGATTCCATCCTTCAGCCAAAGCATGCCCACAGACTCACCGATGGTTTGAATGATGGCATTCTGGACAATCTTCTCGTCGGTCTCCTTTGAGCGTATGCTGAGGCTTGTACTGCCGGTGGAGCCACGCCTGCTGCCCAGTTCAAAATCCACACTCAGGCTCAGGTGCTTCAGCAGAGTGTTGAACACCTCCAGGACAGTTGGGCCTGCAGAGCAGACCACAAATGTCTCAAACAGAATCTAATTTTCCTACAACCTTTACTGTGCTGAAAATCAGAAGCAAGAGCAAAGTTGCTGGAGCCTAAAATTTTGCCTACAACACTATTAAAAGCCCTTCACGATGCGCGAACAGAAGACATCTGTTCAGACCTTACAGAAATAGCAGGCACATTCTCCGCAGACATAGCGTTCTCCATAGCGTGAGAGCACCATGCTCTTCTAAATTGGACCATGTGTACACATGGCAAAGAGTTGTGGGCAGAACCGGGCCATCTACACATTCAACCCAAACTCTTGCTTGGGTCAATAATATTTGAAAGAGGGGCAGAAGTAGGCACACATAGCATGACGCATGTCCCAAGATATGCACCCCAAGATCCCCTGGAACATCACAGAGGACGCTGGGGTGAACATACTTGGGCAAAGTCACAAGCTGCCTCACGAGGGCAGACTTCCACCCTCAGCACAGGGTTCTTGAGGTGCAAGCACACAAAATGTGGGCCCTCATATGTTATGGTGACTTTAAAGACCTCAATGGCAGGTGTAGAATTTATTTATTTATTTATTTATTTATTACATTTTTATACCGCCCAATAGCCGAAAGCTTTTTCTAGAAAAGGAAAAGGCTGTAGTTTGTAAATTGCTGCATCCTGCCACAAATGAACTCCCAACATTTTAGACACAGGTTGCTGAAAATAATGTGCACCACAGCTTGCTGCCTCTTCATTTGCTGGTAAATCCACAGGAAAGAGTTTTGTCAAATCTCTTTTAGGTACCACACTAAGCTGGGGGATGGAGAGACAGAATGTGCTACTGACATTCGGTAGAGTGAGCTTGTCAGGTGGGCCCAGAGGCAGGCCAGATGGGAGGGGCAGGGGAGGTGTATAATCTTGATCCCCCTCATTGCATAGGACTCTTTGCCCAAAAGCACCAGTTTCAGAAATGGTAGAACAGACAAAAAGTCTCAATTTCCAGTGTCAAAAAGCTGAGACGTCCCTGTTACAAAGGTTCAGAAGCCATAATCAGCCATGTCACATTTGCAACTCCTTCCGTTCTCATTTTAACATCTTAACTTTCTACGTTTTACTATGCATTTCATATTCCATGTTCCAAATCCTTGTCTCCAGCTTCTTGATTCCTCTAATATTAAGGTGCCCATTTTCATTAGTGTCTGATGACTCAAAGTTAAAAGATCCCCTACATGTGTTCAGGCTAAACACCTGCTGAGCGGCACAAGCCTGTCAACCAACATACATGTTAACAGCTTAACAATGCAATGCCTCCAACTGTCAGAACTGTGAATTATGGGATGCTACTTTACAGCGTCAGGCTACTTCTCTATCCAACCCAGTGCTGTATTATTCTGAGTGGCAGGAAGACTCTGGGTTCTTGGACCGAAAGATCTCTTTCCCATCACCTGGTACCTGATTATTTTTTAACTGGAAATGCCAGGAATTGAACCTGGGAACTTCAGCATGCAAAGCATATGTCCACTCTGCTGAGATGGAATTAAGAATTATGGGTTATGGATGGGGAGACAAACCTAAGAGAGCTTCAGCTATTGGGCGGTATAAAAATGTAATAAAAATAAAATAGATAAATAAGCCCAACTGCCAGGAAGAATTGCCACCAGAGTTGGTGAGAATTGTTTACACGTGTTTAAAAATAAGTAGAAATAAAGATGCCAGCACCCACATTTGAAACAGTATATTGTAACTGATCAGGTCTCCTCTATAGCAAACTCACTCAAGGGTCTTAGGGTGAGGACATCTTTTTCTCTTACTCATTACTTTGGCATCTCATTTCTTGGCTATCTGCTTTCCAGGCCGAACTCAATCTTCAGATTGTTTCCATTATCTTGATCTTCGGTGCATCTTATTTTACAACGGTGACAATTTCTATCAACAGAGCTTCAAGCCACCTTTACTTTTTCAAAGCAAGCAAAGGAGGGCCAGGATCTCTTCTCGATCCTCCCAGAGTGCAGGACACGGAATAACGGGCTCAAGTTACAGGAAGCCAGATTCCAGCTGGACATCAGGAAAAACTTCCTGACTATTAGAGTAGGACAACAATGGAACCAGTGACCTAGGGAGGTTGTGGGCTCTCCCACACTAGAGGCCTTCAAGAGGCAGCTGGACAACCCTCTGTCAGGGATGCTTTAGGGTGGATTCCTGCCTTGAGCAGGGGGTTGGACTCGATGGCCTTGTAGGCCCCTTCCAACTCTGCTATTCTATGATTCTATGATTTTATGGAAGTTCTCAGAAGTTACAGACACAGGTATTATTGCAGTAGTAGGTTTATTGTACTGTTAAGCTGGGAATAGTAGGCTTGGTTTAAAAACATTTCAAGTAGTCCTATTATAGGAATCTCTAGGTGCCTCTGGAAGAAGAGCAAAGACCATAATGAGCAGCTGACGCCATTTCAAACCACAGGTAGCATAAAAACGGTGTTGCTAATTCTGGAGTGCCAATAGCAAAGTTTCCCAGTTCTTCGCCATAGTTTAATTAATCATGATTTGGCACGATGTCTGAATTGAGCGTTAGTCTTTCTCTTGAACACAAGGGATGGGAGACGGGCAACTGCACAAAATCAGACTGTCAGTAGCATTTTGTCTCTTTAATATTAATGATTCAATTATTAATTTACTATTAATAATGCATAGATGCAAAGGGGTTAAAAACTATAAACTAATAGAAGTAAGAAATGAATTCATACGCAACAACAGCACCATCCTTTTAAAAAGGCAGCAAAAGGGTGCGGCTAGCAGACGCCCAACAGCTTCCCCCAGTTCAATGCCCAGAAGGAATTTCTCTCTCTCTGGATGCAGAACTCAGACTCTGGAGCAAGGAAGCCTTTTGTTACACAATAACACTCAAGTCAAAACCAGAGCAACGCCACACCAACAGGCCAGCAAATCTATCACTCCAAAAGCATGTCTCTTATGCAAGTTCATCATAGAATCATAGAATAGCAGAGTTGGAAGGGGCCTACAAGGCCATCGAGTCCAACCCCCTGCTCAGTGCAGGAATCCACCCTAAAGCATACCTGACAGACGGTTGTCCAGCTGCCTCTTGAAGGCCTCTAGGGTGGGAGAGCCCGCAACCTCCCTAGGTAACTGATTCCATTGTCATACTGCTCTAACAGTCAGGAACTTTTTCCTGATGTCCAGCCGGAATCTGGCTTCCTTTAACTTGAGCCCGTTATTCCGTGTCCTGCACTCTGGGAGGATCGAGAAGAGATCCTGGCCCTCCTCTGTGTGACAACCTTTTAAGTATTTGAAGAGTGCTCTCATGTCTCCCCTCCATCTTCTCTTCTCCAGGTTAAACATGCCCAGTTCTTTCAGTCTCTCTTCATAGGGCTTTGTTTCCAGACCTCTGATCATCCTGGTTGCCCTCCTCTGAACACGCTCCAGCTTGTCTGCATCCTTCTTGAATTGTGGAGCCCAGAACTGGACGCAATACTCTAGATGAGGCCTAACCAGGGCCGAATAGAGAGGAACGTCAACGTGCTACTTTTGCTCTGAGGAACATGCACATTCTTACCATCTGGGTATCCAGTGCCTGGGTTTCCCCTCTTGATAGACGGGCACAATGCAGCATCAGAAAGCATCCCTTCCTGAGCATCCACTGATTGCACATACATTTATCCAGGCTTTCACTCTCCCTCTTTTCCAGGCACTGTACGTCCCTCTTGCTTCACGATCCAACCACGTTCACCGATGCTAAACCCGTCTTTGCTTTGGGAACCCAACTGCCTACCAGGTCTACACAGTCTCTTCTCAAGGTCTGAGCCTACAGATCCTGTATTTTATCTCCGGCTCAATTAGCAGTAATTAGATCTTCCATGCTATGATTATTTCCTCAAGAATTCCTGGCCTTAGAGGACTGGTTACGTCACACCTTCTGCTGGGTCACACCTTCTGTTTACTAGGACTACTTCCTGTCACAACTCACCGACAAGAATAAATTAATTTTAGCATGGAAATTCAAAAGTTGTCTATGGGGACTTTGAGCATATAATTTAGTAGATAGTTATTATTCCTCCAAATATAAAATATGTGGAAAAGCTGCAAGAAAGGCAAATATATGGCTGCAAGAAAGGCAAATGCTATTTTGGGCTGCATTAATAGAAGTATAGCTTCCAAATCACGTGAGGTACTGGTTCTTTTCTATTCGGACCTGGTTAGGCCTCATCTAGAGTCTTGCGTCCAGTTCTGGGCTCCACAATTCAAGAAGGACGCAGACAAGCTGGAGCATGTTCAGAGGAGGGCAACCAGGGTGATCAGGGGTCTGGAAACAAAGCCCTATGAAGAGAGACTGAAAGAACTGGGCATGTTTAGCCTGGAGAAGAGAAGATGGAGGGGAGACATGAGATCACTCTTCAAATACTTCAAAGGTTGTCACACAGAGGAGGGCCAGGATCTCTTCTCGATCCTCCCAGAGTGCAGGACACGGAATAACGGGCTCAAGTTACAGGAAGCCAGATTCCAGCTGGACATCAGGAAAAACTTCCTGACTGTTAGAGCAGTACGACAATGAAATCAGTTACCTAGGGAGGTTATGGGCTCTCCCACACTAGAGGCCTTCAAGAGGCAGCTGGACAAGCATCTGTCAGGAATGCTTTAGGGTGGATTCCTGCATTGAGCAGGGGATTGGACTCGATGGCCTTGTAGGCCCCTTCCAACTCTGCTATTCTATGATTCTATGACACAATCGAAGGTGTCATTACTACTCCACATTTCCTTAAACATCCAGCCCTTGTCCCAAACTCTCGAATTTACAGTAATACTAAGTTAACCAAACTCACCAATGGATCCCTTTGCAGCAATGGCCACCGCCTCCAAAAGGACCTGGATGATACCTGCTCGAACCCGGGGAGAGTCTCGCTTGCAGCTATCAAGATGCCCCAGGATTTCCTGTATTACATGATGAGAATACTGTGCCTGGGAAGTAGAAGGAAATGACAAAAGTTTATTATCTCTCTTCAAAATTAAAGCTGCAACTCCACAGTTGACCATCCCCATCTAAGGCTGATAACGCTGATTATAAACTCAAGACACATTCATAGAGCACCATGTTACAGAACACAGCAAGCGAGTCTCTGCCCTGCTCAGTGGTTTTACAAGTGAAACAAGAGGCGCATGATCAAACTGAGGGAGAAGAGAGAATTTGCAGAAGGGGGACAGGAAGACAGGGGACGCAGACAGGGAGACTCTTTGGCAGTTCAGAAAAGTCACTGTGGGTTCAGAGGAATAATATAAGTGAGCAGAAGAAATTGTGTTAAAGCACTGTATCATAAGCCACAGGCTCTTTTACGAGTGAGTAATCAAAATTTGTGGTTTATTAAATATAGCAAGGAACTAGACAAGAGTGCCCACTTTCTCCATAATAAGAATATTTGGATGGTCAGTCCATGATTCAAGGTCAAAGGTGTACTTAACGTTTGTAATAAATTATATTAAGAAGTATATTCAGGTTAGAAAATAGTGGAATTTGAATTAGGATTTCTCAAAAGTACATTAAATTAGAACTCATTCTCTGAATGATGTATATGTAAACCTCCTTGCTTATGTCTAATCTCTTAGAACTGTTTAATAATAATGAGAGACTAAGAATCTAACCAATATTTTACATAGGAGATTATTACAATAGGAAGTAATCTCTGTGCAAAAAAGGTGTAAGTATGCTCTGATATTGGTGTGCCTAGAAGCTGAACAGCCTATTCAGTTAGGAAAGAAATTTAGTGATTAGGTGAAAGCTATCCCAAACTGTTAGGACTTGAAATCTTTGATAACAAGAAATGTTTAGTAAATACTTTTTCCTGTTAAACTAAAATCTTGAAATCTTAAAACATTTCTTATTGCTATGAAACTAGAGGCATTCAAGGGGAACCTGGACAACCATCTCTGAAGTATGCTGTAGGGTGGATTCCTACAATGAGCGGGGGGGGGGGGGGTTGGACTCGATGGCCTTAGAGGCCCCTTCCAACTCTACTATCCTATGATTCTATTATTTAGCCTATATATGTTGTATTTTAATGCTGTGTTTTGCTTAGAGTTTATATTATATAATAAAAATTAATCCAAAGAATTGTCCTTTACTAATTCTTGTTAGTACAAATCCAAAACGGAACATCTAAAAACAGTCTTAGGGGATACCCTTTGCCGCAGTTCACATGTAACAACCACTCAGTGGTTGTTTGTTTTTTAAATGCTCGTTGTGAACGAGTGGGTGTGCTACTGCAGGCTGCCCAGTTGCTCCCACTGCAAGCAGGAGAGACTAAATAACCCACAGATGCTCTGACCTTGCATTGTTTGTCATGATGTGCGAACCAGGACCTCAAGCCAGAGAACTGTGGGTTACTTCTCTGACTTGTCAGAGGAGAGACAAGCCAGAGTTCTTGGTTTGCATGTCACAATACAATATAATGCATGTCACATTATATAGCACTGATGGTGCTATACAAATAAATAATAATAATAATAATAATAATAACAACAACAACAACACAGGGGCAAAGCTGAACGCAAGCAATCAGGCACCTTGCACCAATATGCTGCCATGTTCAAGCCAGTTTTTTTTTTAAAAAAAAACCCGAGTGGTTGTGACATGCGAACTGGGTCTTAGTTTTAAAAGTATTACTCAACTATACATACCGTATTTCTTCGATTGTAAGACGCCATTGATTGTAAGACGCACAATAATTTCAGTACCACCAACAGAAAAAAAAATCTAAGTCACACCCGCGATTCTAAGACGCACCCCATTTTTACAGATGTTTATATGGGGGGAAAAGTGCGTCTTAGAATCGAAGAAATAGGGTAGTTAACTGTGGGTTCCGGCCTTACTTTCTCCTTAGCTCATTAAGACTAAAACATTTTTTGTCTAATTTTGAAATAGGAAGAAGGTATAATTACCTGTATCGAGTACATAATGATTTTAAAGCAATGGACGGCGAATTCGTTGGGGTCCCATAGCCTGTGATGGCCTAAATGTCTGTTAAGACAAGCAATTATTGTTATTACTTATTAGGCACCTGCAACAATCTCGGCATTTTATAAAGACAAAACAAGGGAAGCTGACAGGCAACGTCTTTAGCTTTATTTATTTTGATGTACTAGTAAGTCATAGAATGCAGCCCATAATGCTAAGGATGGTTCCAGATTGGAAGACTATTTCCCTCTCCACAGATAATTATGGGAAACTAGGGGAGAATTTTATGCGGAAATTTATTACATGTGTATGTGGACATTTATTACATGCATACTCTTCTCCTAGGGAACTCCAGGTAGCAAATGGTTATTCCACTTTCTCCCAATACCAACACCCCGTAAGGTGGGTTAAGCGACTTGTTATCAGATTCACATGAGCCTCGTGTGGCGCAGAGCGGTAAAGCAGCAGTTTCTGCAGCTGAAACTCTCCCCACGGCCTGAGTTCGATCCCAGCGGAAGCTGGTTTCAGGCAGCCGGCTTGGGTCGACTCAGCCTTCCATCCTCCCGAGGTCGGTAAAATGAGTACCCAGTTAGCTGGGGGAAAGGTAACAACGGCCGGGGAAGGCAACGGCAAACCACCCCGCTATAAGGCCTGCCAAGAAAACGTCAGCGAAAGCTGGCGTCCCTCCAAGAGTCAGCAATGACTCAGTGCTTGCACGAGAGGTTCCTTTCCTTTCCTTCCTATCAGATTCACACCTGAGTGGCGACTGGCTGCCAAGTCAACACTCTGTCCACTATACCACACTGCCTTGATTCTTCTAGATAAACAGATCTACAAGAGCTTCAGCTATTGGGTGGTATAGAAATGCAATAAATAATAAATAAATAAATCTTCAGGATTCACTTCTAGCTCACAAGCAGGGATGGCTGCACAGGAAGATCGGAACACAGAGAAACAGAGCGTTTCAGCAGCCATAGCAAGATCATCCCTAAGGGAGATTGGCCAATGATCTGGAACCTATCGCCCTGCTCCTGGCAAAACCCAGACGTTTTTGAAGGTTTCCTACTTACGCAAAGACTGGTCTGACCGCATTATTCATGTTCCCGTAGGTAGCGCGGCCCAGCAGTTCTCGGAAGCAGTTCTCAGCCAGCACAGCCGGGTTCTCCTCTTTATCGCCTCCTGTTGGAGACGAGGGCAGGCCAATTCGACTGGAACAAAAGACACATTTGGAGAGGGTTCCCGGGTTTTCACCGGCATATCATAAGCTGAAGGCTTCTAACGCTCTGAGGCTGCAGCTCCCGCCACCCTCTCACCCAGTGGCGGCTGCCATTTTGCTTCCAGGGCCGAAGAGAAGGCAGTGGCCAGAGAGGTGAGGAAAGACCCGGCCATTTGGGAGACAGACAGACCTGTCAGCATCGTCTAGCTTCTGCATGTTAAACAGCAACGAGGGAACGATCTTGTCCATGTGCTGAGGCTCCCAGATGATGGCTTGGAGCTCGTCATTCACAGTTTTGCGGACCACCCCCTGGATGCCTCTGATTCCGGCAATACGGATCCTGGCAGGAAAAGCGATGACATTTCCATGCAAGGAAGAAGCAGGCCAACAGAAGGCCTGGAGGTTTACTTTACCAACAGGCAGCAGGGCTGGAAAATCCAACTGCTGAGTCTCAGGCGCAAACGTTTCTACGCAGGTATATATGGGATCAGGGCAAGTGGCTGCCTGAAGCGGAAACCCACCGCGGCCCTCCACCCTCCCTCAGTCCTGCAATCTTCTCCCCTGCCCCGCGGCCTCCCCCCCGCCCTCCAGCACGTGATTGGTGCCCCTGCCCACCACCAGGCAGCTTACTTTCCCTAGCAGGGACACCCACACCCACACCCACACCCACACCCACACACCCACGCATCACCAGTGCGCTGCCTGTAAGGTCCTTCTACCTTCAGGAGCCACACGGCATCTCTGCATCTGTCCAGTGCAGCTCCTGAAAGCAGTGTATTAGTGATGTGGGTGTGCATGTCCCTGCTCGGGAAAGAAAGCTGGCCGACATGGCCGGCAGAATAGGGAGACATGCGGACGAGCAAGTGGCTGCTGCTGCTTCTAGGGCCTGCCGGCTGCCTGCAGGGACAACAAGAAACGACAGAGGGGAAAAAATACCGCTCTACTTCCCCTCCTCCTCTGCCTGTTGTGCCCGTTTCCTACTGCTTAATGGTACGGCCAGCCCTACAGGGAATCATGTCGACGAAGTCACAAGGCGATGACCCAGGGTGCCCGGAGACCTATATACAAATAGGAGCCAGCACTGTTTTGCTTCAAGCTTCCCCCCAACTCCACTCATCAGATGACACAGAGCCCTGCCTTTGTCAACAGATGCCGAACAGCTGGACATCAGGAAAAACTTCCTGACTGTTAGAGCAGTACGACAATGGAACCAGTTACCAAGGGAGGTTGTGGCCTTCAAGAGGCAGCTGGACCACCACCTGTCAGGGATGCTTTAGGGTGGATTCCTGCACTGAGCAGGGGGTTGGACTCAGTGGCCTTGTAGGCCCCTTCCAACTCTGCTATTCTATGATTCTATGATGTCCTTGTCAGTTTGTCCCCTTCTGCCATGTTTCTTATGAACCATCCACCTTTTTTTGTTTAAAGTTCCAATTTATGATCACACATTTAAAGAACCACATAGCCCCTAATCTTTTCTTAAAACTCAATGTTGCTTTAAGCTAAAACACTGCTCCAGGAAAGGGTACTGATGTCATGAAGACTCAGCCAATCAGCATTCTGCACAGCCCCTTCTGCATTTAAACCAGCAGAACACTTTCCCCACCAGTTTGATCCACAAAGGAAGGTTGTAACTGTGACAAAAGCAGGCTGAGTTCACTTCCTAGAGTGGAGCAGCTCCTGCTGTCATATTATGTACGCTTTATCTCCACAGTTCTCCTTAACTCTTGCTTGTTCTGTTGCTTAATGAAATGTTTATTGAGGGGAGACATGAGAGCACTCTTCAAATACTTCAAAGGTTGTCACACAGAGGAGGGCCAGGATCTCTTCTCAATCCTCCCAGAGTGCAGGACACGGAATAACGGGCTCAAGTTACAGGAAGCCAGATTCCAGTTGGACATCAGGAAAAACTTCCTGACTGTTAGAGCAGTACGACGATGGAACCAGAGACCTAGGGAGGTTGTGGGCTCTCCCACACTGGAGGCCTTCAAGAGGCAGCTGGACCACCATCTGTCAGGGATGCTTTAGGGTGGATCCCTGCATTGAGCAGGGGGTTGGACGCGAAGGCCTTGTAGGCCCCTTCCAACTCTGATATTCTATGATTCTATGAAAGGAAGTGGGGCAGGTGGCTACCAGGAGGAGGGCCTTCTCTGCTGTGGCACCCCGGCTGTGGAATGAGCTCCCGAAGGAGGTTCGCTTGGCACCTACATGATATGCTTTTAGACGCCAGGTGAAGACCTTTTTATTCTCCCAGCATTTTAACAGTCTATAAATAAATTTGTAATTTTGCATTGCTGCTGTTTTTATCTGGTTGAGCTTTTATATTGTATTTTATATTATGGTTTTATACTGTTGTTTTATACTTTGAATGTTTTTAATTTTTGCGAACTGCCCAGAGAGCTCCGGCTATTGGGCGGTATAGAAATGTTATTATAAATAAATAGTAAATAAATAAATAAATAAACCCTGTTAAATAAGTTGCTTTTAATAAGCACCTTGCAAAAGCTGTTTAGCAGCAAAAGTGAACATTTCAAGGGGAGTTTAAGCCAAACTTGTAAATAGCTTCTCTCCTGGCAGGCTCTGGCAAGTAGGAATGGCAGAGCAACTTTTACAAGCCAGAACAAAAGAAATCCACCTCTTTTCTTTCAGGCTACCAATAAAGGACTAATATAAATGGATGCTGCTGTTTTTATACTGTCGTTTTTATGACTGATGGTTTTTAAATTTTGTATACTTTTAACGTTTACTGTTTTTAGCTTTTGTGAACCGCCCAGAGAGCTTCAGCTGTGGGGCGGTATATAAATGTAATAAAATAAATAAATAGATAAATAAATGTAGGTTATCTGCAGGCAGGCAGGCAGGCAAGTGAGTTTTGTGGACTCTCACAAGTCTGGTTTAAGCTACAAGAACACACCAGCCTAAATCCGCAAGCCTCCGCGGAAAGCCTGATGCCGTCTGAAAAGGCACGTGAATGGAACTGTACCGCCAGTGCCTGTCCAGAGCATCGACAGAGGGAGACTCTCGGCCCCAGGAGCCAACTATTTTAGGGAGCCGCTCCCAGAAAGTGCTCCCACCTCCCCACTTCACATATTGCTACTTACTCATTCCGGATTTCTGGGTCATTATGGCAGGAATGACACATGGCACTGAAGCGAGACACAAAGAAGTCGTACCGACGGTGATAGGAAGGCGTATCCTCCTCGATGTTTGCAAATTTGACAAACTGCACGATAGGAAGGAGGAGGAAGCAGGGTTAGGCATATAGCTTCCAAGCACATGAACAACCTGATGCTCAGCCCCACCCACCCCAGCCCCCCAGATGCCACGTTTTTAGTTAAAATGACCCAGAAAGTAGCGCTGTCTATTTTTTATAGCTTGGCAGTATGAGTGCGAAGGAACACAGGAAGGTTCCTCTCGTTGTCCCTGTTCACTTGGTTGAACAGTTTATGATTAGGTATTTCTGCACTGTTCCCCCCTCTCTTCGGTGGAACAGTTCACGGGAGGTCCTGGTTCCTCTCTATTCGGCCCTGGTTAGGCCTCATCTAGAGAATTGTGTCCAGTTCTGGGCTCCACAATTCAAGAAGGACGCAGACAAGCTGGAGCGTGTTCAGGGGAGGGCAACCAGGATGATCAGGGGTCTGGAAACAAAGCCCTATGAAGAGAGACTGAAAGAACTGGGCCTGTTTAGCCTGGAGAAGAGAAGATGAGGGGAGACATGATAGCACTCTTCAAATACTTAAAAGGTTGTCACACAGAGGAGGGCCAGGATCTCTTCTCGATCCTCCCAGAGTGCAGGACATGGAATAACAGGCTCAAGAAGCCAGATTCCAGCTGGACATCAGGAAAAACTCCCTGACTGGTAGAGCAGTACGACAATGGAATCAGTTACCTAGGGAGGTGGTGGGCTCTCCCACACTCGAGGCCTTCAAGAGGCAGCTGAACAACCATCTGTCAGGGATGCTTTAGGGTGGATTCCTGCATTGAGCAGGGGGTTGGACTCGATGGCCTTGTAGGCCCCTTCCAACTCTGCTATTCTATGATTCTATGATTCTATGATTCTATGTAAGGCTTCCAGTGGGGGAAACTTTCTCTTGATTTCCTGAATCCAAAATCCTGATCATTTTCTTTAAAGATCACCACACCTTTCCCCTGTAGCAAACTTTTCTTCTGACTGTGCCTCCATGTGGTCAGACCTGTTATTTCTACCTCTGGGCAAGTGATGACCACCAGCAGGGCCTTTTCTGTGGTTGCACCCCCACTGTGAAACACCCACCACAGTTATATTCTCCAGGCACCTATCCTGTTAAGTTTTCAATGCCAAGTCAAACCATTTTATGTGCCTGGGCTTTTAAGGGGCCGTGGCATCGGTTTTTGGTAGACTTGAAATTTTAAGATTGTGTCATTGTTTGTACTGCTGAATTGCTTTATGCTGTGTTCCGCTGTTAATATTGATTTTGTATTTTGGTTTTATTGGTTTTTAAATTATGTTTGATTATGTTTTTGGAAGCTGCCCTTGTAAATCTCTTTGAAATTAAAAGGCAGGTTATAAATATTTTAAAGACATTAAAAATAAGTAGCCCACGGGAGACCCTGAGCGCTACAGAATTGGAACTGAACCAAGCTGGGCTACCTGGGCTTTATGCTCAGACCAGCTCCATCCATTGGGTCCCAGGGAGCTTCTATCCTCATACCGTCTGACTCTCAAGCTCTAGCCTACATTTTAGCGGCTCGTAGCTTTACTGCAATACGCTGCAGCAGATTACAGCCCATCAGTGACAAAGGCACCGGGGGTTCTGTTACTGTGAAACTGTATCACCGGGGTTAGCGTGACAGCCGGAATGCAGAAACACAAGGCACTATCAAAGCTCATCACTAATGCAGCAGTGATGATGAAGTAATACAATACCTTTCACTCAACAAATAAAGGCAAACTAAGCTTCCATTTAAAGGCTTGCGCAGATCTACTGAAGAAATGGGGGGATCTAGCCCTTTTGGTGACACAGAGGCTGCATTCAGACAACATGATAGTCAATGGTAGGGTAATAAGCAATTTGACAGTTGTTTATCTAGGGGCTACTCCAAACACAACATGATAATAATCAACCGTGGTGTGGATTAGAATCAACGCTGAGTTGACTATTAGTCCATGCTGAGCTGACTCACTCATTCCCTGCCCTCACTCCCCACCTCAGTCCTCCTGCTAGTATCCCATCAGCCACTGCTGCCAAAAAAAGCTATCGTGAGAGCTGGACTAGAGCAGTAGCTGCCGCTTTGACCGCTCTTCCCTTGTGACTCTGCGGCTGATGAAACAACCAACGGAAGCCAAGGAAATAACCAACAGTGCCCTCCACACAACACGATAACTGCTCCTTCGTTTTAAATTGAACAACTTTAATTTTCTGTTTTTAAAGCTTCTTTTTTTTACTGTTTTATTCCTATGTGCACCACTCCGGAATCTATTTTAGATATGGAGCAGTATATAAACACTGTCCATCATCATCATCATCCAACTCTCCAGAGTGTTGGCTCTTTGTGTGGGTTATTTCGGCCAAATAATCAATCATTGGTTTAAAAACTACCCCCACACATCACAATAACCCACAGTGGGTTAAATAACCAACCATCAACAATTTAAACCATCTGAACTTGGAGGCTTCCGCATATTTAACACCCTGAAAGCTGCTGTCGGCAAAGTAGGAGGAGCGGTGGAGGGGATTTTCACCTCTCGGTCCTCCATGTTTTCCTTTTCCCCCTCTAGATGGGCCTCTGAGCCCATCTAGAGAAGGTGCTCTGGCAATGATGGGAAGGTGGCTAGAGAGGTCATAGCATTCATCTTATCCTGGCCTCCCCGCTCCCCATCTACCTGCAACCCCCTTTTATTATCTCTTTTTTTTAAAAAAAAATTCCCCCCCAATACTTAAACATACATCAGTACAATTAAAAGAAAAACAACATAGTACATAAATGCTAAGTAACAGTAATATCATATATTCTCGCTTAATCTATTTAACATAATCATACTCAACATACAAGTGCTCCCCCCACCTCGGGATCTCATTCCTGTTTCCAAAATCTCATAGTTTCTTCTGCTGGTGGTTTCCCACTTCCCTTATTATCTCTAAGGCCACTTTGGCAGCCTCAGAAACAGCCAGCACAATTCTTCCAACAGTGGCTGCAAGGGATCAGATACCGGAATCCCCTTTCTGTGGTTGCAGCAGGACTCCAAAGAATTCTATGTTCCCTGGGATGCTCTTCCGGGACCATAGGATGGCTCTCTAAGTGCCTTTTACAAACTCCGGTTGGTGGCCCAGCTACACCCCTATCTGGACAGGGATAACCTGGCTTCAGTTGTCCATAATCTGATAACCTCCAAGTTAGATTACTGCAATGCCCTCTATGTAGGGCTGCCTTTGAAGATGGTTTGGAAGCTGCAGCTCTTGCAAAATGCAGCGGCCAGATTGATTTTGGGAACCAGAAGGTTCGACCGTATAACACCTGCTCTGGTCCGCTTGCACTGGCTGCCTGTATGTTTCCGAGCCCAATTCGTGGTGCTGGTTTTGACCTATAAAGCCTTACACGGCTTGGGACCACAATACCTGATGGAACGCCTCTCCCGATATGAATATACCCGGTCACTACGTTCAACATCTAAGGTCCTCCTCCAGGTGCCTACTCCGAGAGAGGCTCGGAGTGTGACAACGAGGGACAGGGCCTTTTCGGTGGTGGCCCCCAGACTATGGAACGATCTCCCTGACGAGGCTCGCCTGGCACCAACGCTGCTATCTTTCCAGCGCCAGGTTAAGACTTTCCTCTTTGCCCAGGCATATGGCAGCACATCTTAATCACCCACATGTTTAGTTTTTTAATGGTTTTTAATGCTTTATGTGTATGTTCTGTGTTTTAAAATTTAAAATATTGTATACTTGTTTTTATCTCAATTTTAGAATTTCTGTAAACCGCCAGAGAGCTCTGGCTATGGGGGCGGTATATAAGTGTAAAAAATAAATAAATAAATAAATAAGTGCTCTGCTTTTTTCTATTATTTACTAACAGATCGTGTAAGGATTCTGACAGGCTAGAAAGATGAAACAAGTTGAATGATGTAATTAGATTAAGTGAGGATTCACTGCTGCCTCTGAACTCAAGGTTGATGGTTGGACTACTCTGCCAGGCAAGTGAATCTGGACTGCCAACTCCTGTGATGTTGGTGTCCTCACGTTTAATTCCTGAACGTCCCAGTCACAATCCTATCATATACACAGGACAACGACTCATGAAACCAGGCAGCCTTCCGGCTAGATCACACTGCTAGGATGCTTCCATACTCAGGAGTCTGTAGGTAACGGTGCTGCTATCTGCCTCTCGCGTTCGGTGTTCTTTGCACAGCTCTTCCAACGCCCTTGTTAGGGCACAAAACGGAAGGTCAGATTATGGGAAGAAGTAAGGCAAGTTCACTCACCGAATTGGTTCCCAGGACTTGCAGCATGGGCTCTCCGGACTCCAGCAGCTTGGCCACCATGTGGAGGAAGCTCTCCACAAACGGCTTGATGCTTTGGGAATGGCAAGCCATGAGGAGCTGGTCCAGGGCTTCCATGGCAATGAAGACATAGCTGAGAGTCAAATTGGAAATAGAGAGAGGTAAAGGCAGGCCTCTTGGGAAAGCAGCCTTACGTGTCAGCTCCAGAACATTTCTTCCAGCTGGCCTGCACACACATACCCATGTCAATAATCTGTGACGCCCTGACGGCCTAAGAGGAATAAAACGTCGCTTCTGCCTGCTTGTTGAGGGCGATTCTTATTAGCAGCAGGGGAAGAGGCAAAGAGCTTTCCACAACAGGTGAATACTGAAACCACTAACACTGGCATGGTAATGAAATTAGGAGGGAGGGAGGAAGGGAAGTATTTTAAGTCTTACCCGTAGCGGTGTCTGACAACATCCCTGCTGAGCCTCTCTGCTAGATAGGCACCAATTCGATCAAGCTTCTCAGGAGCAGAGACAGCATAGAAGGTCAATTTCTCCATATCGGCTTTGACGAGGCCATCCTAAGCAGATGAGAGTCCCAGAAATTTAAATGCAATTGCAGCAATGAGTGTTCGTAAAGCACTTGGCAGCTCCTGTCCCTCAATCCCTGCTTCCTCTGCTTTTGGGTGACGTCAGGGACTGCTTCAACTAAAGGGGACTGGCGGGTGGTGATGAATTTCACAGAGCTGGGCAATTCTCAGCAGGAGAGAGGAGTGTGCCTTTTCTTTCAGTACCCTCAACCAATCATGGCATTTTGCCATCCAAGACACAGAATGCAGAAACAAGGACAGGGAAAAAAGTAACAAATTTATTGAATTACTGGATTTGTTGTAAGCTGCCTAGAACTCCACAGAGATAAGGTGGAGTATAACTGTTTTAAATAAATAAAATAAATCTGACCCCACTTTTTGAAAAAATAAAAATAAATAAAAATAAGCAAGTCTTTGCTGCAGAGAATGGGGCAGACTTGCTCATGTCACGTTTGCCACATATTTTTAAATGGCTACCTGAGGGCTCCTGCAATTAAGTGTTATAGCTGGAGGAATACCTTGTTTCTGAACAATAAAAATATTACAATTAAAAAAAAAGTTAACAAAATTGCAGCGGCCTGGCTGGGGATCAGGGTGGAAGACTTCTATCACTCATCTTTAGCGATGACACAAGCACTACTTATTATTATTTATTTATTTAAAGTATTTATATCCCGCCCCATGTCACTAAGGTCTCAGGGCGGCGTACAGATAAAAACATACAGTATAAAACAATAAATATACACAGTTAAAAACAAATTAAACCATGATCCAAGTTAAAACAATATATAATTTAAAAGCAATAGATGCAGTTAAAACAACGTGCCAGTGAGTTTAACCATCAAAGGCTTTGTTAAAAGGCCACGTTTTTACTTGGCGTCGAAATGCAATCCATGTTGGCACCAATCGGGCCTACACTGTTCAGTAGGCGTCGGTGACACTTGTGCAGCTGTATTCTACACACCATTAACAACTGCGGTTAAAGTTGCAGTTGCAGGAGGGGGGCGGAATGCATTTACCCAGTGAAAAAACGCAGCTGATTGGATGCTGGGAAAATGCAATACACCACAGAAAGCTCACTGAATTCCCTACAACAAACAGCCCTGCTCTGTGTGCTCCCGCTGCAGGAGGCATGGACAGAGGCAGCAAGATCAAAGGCCTTCTCTACAGCGGCTCCCATCACTGGAATTCCCTCTCAAAGGAGGTTCCCCTGGTTGACTCCTTTCTATTATTCAGAAGATCTGTGAGGCTTTTTATGTACAGAAAAGCTTTTGGGATTCTGGAGGGTTCACTCAAGCTGGTTTTCACTGACTGCTGCTTGGAGCCATTGGTTTTAGGGCTTGGGGCACTGTGTGAACAGAGTGCTGGACTAGATGGACCCTTGGTCTGATCCAGCAGGGCTCCTATGTTTTTATGATATAGCCATGCCTGCTAAAAGAGACATTCAGAACTGGGGGATGCTAAGCCAGAATTTCACAATGTCCAAGTCACCAGCCGACTACTCTTATGAAGACTTCTCTAAAACGTTGCAGGACTTCACTTACTTTGGGGTCTTCAGGGAATATGTTATCCACCAGGCGCTTGTAACGAGGGCGCAAGGCAGCACAGCAGCAGACTCCTGCAAAAACAATTGCTGTGAAAACCAGGCTCCTATGAGATGGAGGCTTTATTTCAAGAAGGAATCTCCATTTGGAATACCGCCAAACACATGACATGCAGGATGTCATGTGTATGTACACCTTCGTGAGGAAATGTCTCCGATATGTGGTAGGTTCAAGATATTAACCATCATTCTAATGGTGGGAAACAAAGCAGCAACTATAAGCACAAGGTCAAGTACAACAGGAAGAAACTATAGAAACCAGATCTCCTCCCAAGTCCTCGTGATTCAGATCATAACACCACGGAAAAAAACACGGAATAACGGGCTCAGGTTAAAGGAAGCCAGATTCCAGCTGGACATCAGGAAAAACTTCCTGACTGTTAGAGCAGTGCAACAATGGAATCAGTTACCTAGGGAGGTTGTGGGCTCTCCCACACTAGAGGCCTTCAAGAGGCAGCTGGACAACCACCTGTCAGGGATGCTTTAGGGTGGATTCCTGCCTTGAGCAGGGGGTTGGACTCGATGGCCTTTTAGGCCCCTTCCAACTCTACTCTTCTATGATTCTATGAGTTTCAGATCACAAGGGATAGATTATCATGCTTAGGGACATGATGCAGCTTTACACCTATAGATACCAAAACACATGTACTGACCGTATAGTCACTACTTTAAAAAAACATTTCTTTCTCTCTCTGTCTGTCTGTCTGTCTGTCTGTGTCTCTGTCTCTGTCTCTCTCTCTCACACACACAGATTATATGAATATGCACAGAAAATCCAATAATTGCAAGGATACCTGCAGGTATGCAAAGTCAGCATGCAGGAAGTTGGAAATATTCTTGGAAATCAAGGGAGCACTTTCACATCTACCTAAGCACCATATCCCAGACAGGTTCACCTGGGTCCTACGGTGTAGTCTTTAGGACACCAAGTGAAGACCTTTTTATTCTCCCAGGCATTTTAAGTTCTTCAGTTTTTACTGTTTTAAATCTATTACTGTATTTTTTATATCTTTACACTCCTGGTGGTTTTTACTCTGGTTTTATATGATAGTTTTCAACTTTTTAAAGTGTTCATTATGTTTCATCATGTTGCTGTATTTTATGGTTTTAACTACTGTGAATCACCAGAGAGCTGAGGCTATTTGGCGGTATAGAAATGTAACAGCAAAAGAATAACTAAATACCAGTTGGTTTCCCATGAACACAGTTTGTGGAGAAAAATCAAATCCAACAAAAGTTTAACTAAACTTTGACTGGGTTACGTTTAAATATAATTGTCTCTTAATCCCTTCATGATTTGTTCACAGGCTTATGTTACTGAAATATCATTGTACTTTGGCCTGCAACTGTGTTTATAAAGGTGTACAGAGACTTTTAAATGCTATTTTGTTAAATTTAACAGCTAAACTTCCTTTCTGAGCAATAACCAAACTTTGACTAGGTTACTTTTAATTGTAGGTGTCTCTTAATCACTTCATGATTTATTTGTAGACCATATGTTACCAGCATATCATTGTACTTTCGCCTGCACCTGCATTTATAAAGGTGTACAGAGACTTTTTTGTGTTCATGTTTCATTTTGCTCCAATTTGCAATTAAATGTGTTTGTTTTCTGATATTAAAATAATAAAACTTTATAGTACATTGTTATAGATAGCCTAATTCTTAAAGCTTTATGGATATAAATAAACTTCTAAATCTGAGTTATTAATGGCATCTGCATGTCATAATGGCATGTGTTTCATGAGAATTGGTCAATGGGAAGGCAGTCAAAAAGGGATGACCAATTAACCCCTAAGTTAATTGTATATATAAGGGATGACCAATCTTGTATATATAAGGGTCATCCCTTATATATACAAGATTCACAATGAGAGACCTAGGAAAGATGGAATAGAACTTCAGTGTGTATCTTATACACCAGCAGAAAAATGTGGCATCAACTAACTAAAGTTTCCTCCCACACAGAAACCACAATATGTGGAAATCTATTTAGACAGTTGAGCCAAACTCTATTTCTTTACATTGATCTCCATGAATTCTCAAAAAGGATGACATGTTGATAATACTGAGGTGGAAAGAAAAAAAACCTGGAAGAGTAATCAAAATGTAAAACATTTAATCTATGGATGGTTCAAAGTTTAATTAAATTATAAACAACTGAAAATGGAATCACAGAATAGAAAATGATTTGTTATCAACAAAGTCGACATCTTAACAGCCTAAATTAAGTAAACCGCCTTGAGCATTTACTTTCAGAAATCGGAAAGTTGTGATATAAGTCTCGTAATAAACACTAACAAATGAATGACTTGTACAAGCTGCTTTTAGGGCATCTAGAACAGCCCATTAAGAGATTCTGGAAATGTTAACCTTAAAGTGTACCTTTGTATTTCCATGTAAGCAATCTTTCTCTATCCTTCTCTGCATAAAAAATAAAACTTCTCTTTTACCAACCAAATAGGCACCAAGGCCAATGTTAGGTATATCCATACGGTAACATGCCAGCAATTAGTCCACACAGTAATAACATAAATATACCTGGAGAGTATGTGTCTGGGTAAAAATGTATAAGGAAACAAGCAAGAATACGCTTGAAATAATATTTGCAGTAAAATTAACAATACAATTTACTCTGTGAAAGTTTTGAAAAGGAGATTCATGTGAACACTTTTTAACAATGCATATTGTTTTCTTCTTATTGACTCTTTCAAATAAGGAACAATCCAATGGGATTTTTAGAAGTAATGTTGAACTGTATGAACAGAGAGTATTTAGAAAGGAAGAGTTTGCACACGGTTGTTTTCCAGACTATCTGGAGAAAGCTGCACTCTGTCTCATCAAAACAATGAAAGGGCTGAAGAATTCACCTACCGAAACACACACAGGGACCGGGCTCCCATGCAGGATTATAGTCATAGGATTTTTCTTGCTCAGCTACTGGCACTGCAACATAGGTCTTCATGCTGTTCCTCTCCAGATTCTGCAATTCTTTAGCTATCCCTCGCCAAGGTACAGCCTCTTCCCAGCCCAAGGTGAGCAATGCTTAATTCAGGCACAGGCAACAAATCCTTAGCTAACTAGCCCTGCACGTGACTTCAACTCCAAGGTACCCAACACATGAGAACGCCAGATATCCAATTGCACTACCAATGCCAAATGCTGGAAAGAAAAGCAGCCATGTAGCCCCCACGTGGCCTGGGTCATTGTATCTGATGTGCACGTTACTTAGTCTATCCATTTTGTAATGAGACTTACAAATGGAGAAATAATATTGTTCTGAAGAAAAACAGGTATCGATGCTTTGCTTATTCTTTACAGCCAAATAAGAGCAGGTTAAGAGAATTTATTTATTTATTTATTACATTTCTATACCGCCCAATAGTCAGAGCTCTCTTGGCGGTTCACAAAAATTAAAAACATTCAAAGTATAAAACAACAGTATAAAGCCATAATATAAAATACAATATAAAAGCTCAACCAGAGAAAAACAGCAGCAATGCAAAAGTACAAATTTAAAACACCAAGTTAAAATTTATTTATAGACTGTTAAAATGCTGGGAGAATAAAAAGGTCTTCACCTGGCGTCTAAAGGCATATAATGTAGGTGCCAAGTGAACCTCCTTAGGGAGCTCGTTCCACAGCCGGGGTGCCACAGCAGAGAAGGCTCTCTTCCTGGTAGCCACCTGCCTCACTTCCTTTGGCAGGGGCTCACGGAGAGGGACCCCTGAGGATAACCTTAGGGTCTGGGCAGGTACATATGGGAGGAGGCGTTCCTTCAGATAGCCTGGCCCCAAGCCGTTTAGGGCTTTAAATGTCAATACCAGCACTTTGAATCGGGCCCGGACCGGGACTGGCAGCCAATGAAGCTGGAAAAGGACTGGCATGATGTGATCTTGCCAACCAGTCCCTGTTAGTAAACGGGCTGCCCTGTTTTGTACCAGCTGAAGCTTCCGGACCGTTTTCAAAGGCAGCCCCACGTATAACGCATTGCAGTAATCCAAGCGAGAGGTTATCAGAGCATGGATAACTGTAGCTAGAAACCCTTCACAAATTGAAAGGTGACCCCAACTTGTTTAAAAGAAAATGTCAACATTCTTCCTGGACCTCTAATCATACTGCCTAGGTCCGCATGTCATAATAAGCCATGGTGGGTTTTAGTGTAAGTGCGGCTTACTGTGACATCTGAACCTGGCACTGGAGAGTCAGCGTGGGTTGTTTTTCACTACCAAGCCAGCCTGAGAATCCATGGCTTGTAGTAGGATTGTGGAGAACAGCATGATCTCAGGGTGGCTTGTTGTGATGTCTGAACCTGGCACTGTAGCTTGTCCCAAGCAGCTATAGAACCACTTGGCAAGCGTGGCAAAGAAGCCCTGTGTTGCTCTTCTTGATCTCGCCAGTGAATGCCCCTCCATCAACTTTTAAAACTTGATGTTGTGCAGACTTCTACTGTTACTTTCTACTGTTAGTTTTTCCCTACCCAGTGCCTGCTTACCCTACCCTGTACCTGTTTGCATTCTCTTCCCCTCCTTATTGTTTTACTATGATTTTATTAGATTGTAAGCCTATGCGGCAGGGTCTTGCTATTTACTGTTTTACTCTGTACAGCACCATGTACACTGATGGTGCTATATAAATAAATAAATAATAATAATAATAATAATAATAATAATAATAATAATAATAAGGCCCAAACGGCACTTTGGAAAGACCGTCACTTGTTTGCCACGTTTTGTTTCCCAGTGCTTCAGAGTATGCAGATAGGGTCATTTCCTCCTGCCATCGGTCTTTCACAAGTATGCAAGACCACAGATGTGGCTGCCTGAAATGCATAGTCTTGCCCTGACAATGTCCTTGTATGTTTCAGCTGTCAAACGAGCACTGAAGTGGAGTAGGTAACTTATAAAGAAATTGACACGGCGAGACTGCAGATAGGTTAATTTACACACAGTTGCAAAGGACTGAGGGCAGGGGGTATAATACTTAAAAAAGGAGGAAACTGTTTGCACAATTCAGAAGTACTGAAAAAGCGGGGGCTGGGAAATTCAAAATAAGTGCTCCAAAAAGGAGCTACTCAAAAAAGAGTAGGGGAGAATAACTCCCACTTGGCAATGCCTCCTACCACTATTAAGCCTTGTCAGTGTCTGTCGCCCATCTTTGCCCTTTCAACACTTACCTGAGTCTCCAGCAAGTACAGAAATAGGAGTTATTGGCTCCTTGACCGCCTTTTCGCAACTTTTTAGAGCAGCTTCTGCTGCTATTACTATAGTTCAACAGATTTGTGCAAATTTCCCTGAGTTTTGTTTTGCTTTAAACTTAGAAGGCTGCTTCGTGAGACGGAATGAATGGAGTCCCATGGGGAGGGCGTTGATTGCTGCTGGGGTGGGTGCCCCCTTTACTCTGTCCCATACTCCTCTAAGGAATATTTGCACAAATTTAAAGGCTGGGAAGTAAATTGAGGGGAAATTTACAGAAATTTAGAGGCCGGGAAGAAACAGAGGGGAAATATATATATTATTACATTTATATGTGCGCAACTCCAAATGTGTGCAACTCCAATGTGCACAACTCCAAAAAAAAAAAAAAAAAAAAAGCTGCGAAAAGCCCTCCACCCCAAGTAACTGGCTTTTTTTTTAAACTTCATGGAGATTTGAATAAGTATTGAAAGAAGAAGGACACCAACAAATATCAGTTCAAGGCTTAATAGTAGTGGGGGTTACTGTGTTCCCCACCGCCGCCACCTTGGTGCTCCAATTCAGAACAGCTACTTCATTTCCCCCCTTTTTTGGTGTTTCTGAACTGGGCAAATGGGTTCCTGCTTTGTCCTAGTATTCCATTTGACAGGTGACATATACAAGGAAATTGACATAGCAAGGCTACCGGTATGGGACAGCTGAATCTGTGCTCTTGCAAAAGACTATATATATATACACACACATACACACTTGCTGCATCATTTTTTTAAAGGTGACAAAGTGCTCCAAAAATATAGGAAGCTACCTTATACCAACTCAGATCATTGGTCTATTGTCAACACTGAGTGGCAGTGGCCCTCCACTGTTTCATGCGGTCCTACCTGGAAAAGCCATGGATTGAACCTGGGACCTTCTTCATGCCCCACCACTGAACTACAACCCCTGAGCTAAAGCCCCAGAGTGTCAGCCCTCAGGAAATTGTTATCACTAGCTGTACCCGGCGTAACATATGCTGACGTTGTAGCGTATCTTAAAGTTTATTAATTAAATATCATCGCGGGGGTGCGGGCTGCTTGGAGGCCACCAATACAGCGCCGTCTGGCAGACTTAGGGGGCAGGGAGGTCGGGGGGAGGGGGAGCAGGTGTCCCCCTCTCCCCGGGGTTCCTGTCAGCCTTGGGCCGCCCGCCCAGCTCGCATGAGATTAGGCCAGGGCCTCGGCTCGCAGCAGGCAAGCGGCCTCCCACCCGGCCACCAAGGGCCCCGGCCGTGCCTCGCTCATGCTCCGGACCATGGCAGTGCCCCCTTCGTGGGCAGGGGGGAGCGAAGAGGCAGAAAGGGGGTAGGATTATCTTGGAAAGCCCGGAGGAGTCGGGTGAGGGGCTTAACAACCTGTATCAGCTGACGTTACACGTTGTTACTGTTGCTTAGCAACCTTTATCAGCTGTAGCCTGCACAGAAACATACCTAAGCGTTTTATATAGAGAGAAGATAGTTATACTACCCTTCATTATTAAATCACAGGGTGTGTGCATCTGATATAGACCATAGTCCATCAAAGACTAGGTCATAACACATTTGTTAGTCTTTAAGGTATCACAAAACTCTTTATTGGTTTTGGGGTAAAATTCTCTTTGGGACACATGTTAAAGTGCGATTGGGAACATGAGAAATGTAACATACACCCAGAGGGGCCCACTCCATCAAGGAAACTGCAGCAGCCACCTCAAGTGGGAGATATAGGGTACCATTAAGGGCAAGAGTCTGGGAAACGGACTGATTTGACCCATGGGTCACAATCCAGGAGGAAGCTCTCCCAGCACCAGCCTCCTTGAAATGAATGCGAGCGCTGCCATGTTCTTGCACAGCTTCCCTTGACTTTAATGAGGCTTGTGCAGGAGAACTTCCCAGGATATTGTGCTACCTCTTAGTGAGGAAAGAAAGATGCCATTTGGTTTTTGCACTCAGACTCCAAAATCTCTTGGTCAGGCCCTGAATGAGGTGTGAGAGCCTTTTTCCATTGTGAGGGCGATCTCGTAGGCATGGTCATTGTTGAGTATTTTGAATTCCACTCTCAGAGAATGGTTGCTTTTCAGAAAGGAACAACTGTGTTCTAAGACTGAGTTGCTACTTCTTTATTGTGGCAGGTGACACAATTGGTATTGGCCCATCTATAGCAGAAGACTGCTTTTCTTGCAAAAATCAAAAATAAATCTAACATAATATATGCCATTAAAATGAGATATCTATTCTAACCAAGCCGCTTAACATTGCTGCAGAGGCCTTATGCTGCTGACAAGACAGGCAGAAAGCATTGCATTAGGCTTGACAGCAGAAGTTCTAACACTGCTCAGCCAAGCACAATAGCACCAGCAACCAGTTACAAAGAGAGATTAAAGGCGCAATCCTATGCATGTTTAGACAGAAAAAAAGTACTACAACTCTCAGCATTCCCCAGTCAGCTGTGTTGTCTGGGAGATGCAGGACCTTTTCCTGCCTAAACATGCATAGGTTTGCACCCTAAAATACTCTGGCAGTGTTCGCCGACCTAGCTGGAACATGCTGGGAGTTGCAGTCCATCACATCTGGAGGGTACCAAGTTGGGGGTGGGTGCTCTGGCATTTTGAAAAACAGAAATATTTTAATCAGTAGGACCTCAGAGGTCTTACAAAGATCATGAGTTGGGCCCTATACACTTGTCTCCTCCCAGGGTCCATCACAACTAATACAGTCTGTAGCTGACATCTTCCACATAAAGCTAAGAACAGGAAAGGCACAATAAGAAGCACATCCAGACCAGTAATGCAGAAGAATGCATCTAAGCAGGCTTTGGGAGTTACCTCTACTCCTGAACTGAGATACCTGGATAGAATATGCTTATGTTACAAGCATTTTTAAAAGTCTCTTTCAAGGATATTTAGGGTACAATTTTCAATAAATCAAAAAGAGCTCACAGCTTTTTATTTTATTTATTACATTTTCATCTGTCCAATTATTACTGATTTCTGGGCAAATTACAAAGAGCACTAGAATTCTAAAATGTCATACAAACAGTTCAAAAATGTGTAAATTGCAATACAAATACTTTAAAGAATACAATACAATACAAAATGAGCACTACAGAAAAAAACAGCTGTAAAAATCTAAACAAGGTCTCTAAAATTCCTGGGAGAAAATAAAGGTCTTTGCTTGGTGCCAAAAATATAGCCATGTAGGCACCAGGTGAACCTCTTTGGGGAGGGCATTCCATAAGTGGGGTGTTGTATCTGAGAAGACCCACCTAGATTCCTTCAGTGGGGCACCTGGAGGAGGGCCTCCAAAGATTATTATTATTATTATTATTATTATTATTATTATTATTATTTATTATTATTATTTATTTATATAGCACCATCAATGTACATGGTGCTGTACAGATAACACAGTAAATAGCAAGACCCTGCCGCATAGGCTTACAATCTAATAAGTTGTAGTAAACAATAAAGAGGGAAGGAGAATGCAAACAGGCACAGGGAAGTGTAAACAGGCACAGGGTAGGGCAAAACCAACAGTGTAAAGTCAGAACAAACTCAATATTTGAAGGCTATAGGGAAAAGAAAAGTTTTGAGCTGATGACCTAAGGAAGGAGTATACAGGAAGGGACATTCCTTTGGATACATCCATGCAAGCTACTTCCAAATGTCATTCAATTACAGTTTCACATTCACTTTACAACATTCCATCTTTCTATATTTCCATATATGTCAGCCTTCCCAAACATGGTATCCTCCAGATATGTTGGACTACAACCCCCAGAATACCCCAGCCAGTATGGGAGTTGTAGTCCAACACATCTGGAGTGCACCAGGTTGGGAAAAGCTTACGCATGTTGCATTTGCTATGTGTTCAATGTCACATTGTTATTTGTTTCATTGAAAGAACCCATTCACTCCCAAGCAAGAGTGACGCTGATTAACTTCTGTGCTCAATAAAAGGAATGCATTGTTCACACTTGAAAAGCGTACTTATAAAAAGAGATAGTCAAGGACAGGCGGGACACCATGCTGCTACAGAAGCAAAGGCTTCCAGACTCCCACATATGCGCTGTTATCTGTGATGCTTCAGGTGGAACCAAAGCTTCACAAATACAAAGCAGCTCAGAAATTTATGGATAGAACAGTATTGATGTTCCTAATTCAATCCATCTGCTTAAAGGAGGCATTAAAAAAAAGATGCCACCCACTTTAAATCATAGAATCATAGAATAGCAGAGTTGGAAGGGGCCTACAAGGCCATCGAGTCCAACCCCCCTGCTCAAGGCAGGAATCCACCCTAAATAATGGTCTCTCTTAAGGGGCACTCCTTTCTTTTGTAAACCAGAGCTTCTGAATTAACTCATAAATTCAATGATATTTTTAAACAAGGAAAAATATGTGAGAAGAATACAGGAGAACATGATCTTGACCAGTAATGATCACAATGGATTTCTGATTTCTATGCAAGTGTAATTATAAAGGTCACATATAACAATGGGGTATTATTTCAAATGACGAAGGTATTTATTTCTTGACCTCTCTCACTATTATATAAGCCTTTGATTAAAAAATGAATTGGCCATACTTCAATGAGAAGTACTAATTTTATTGTCTACTAAGTATTACTACATTTTAGAACATCCACATTTTAAGCTTGCAGCAACACCCACCAACTACTTGGTGACAAAGCAGCTGAAGACTCAACCCCACTCCCTACTAATGATTTTATAACTACTGGAAGTTTAGCAATAGCAGTTCATATCAAAGCCCCCCCTCCCTTATTTTTTTTACACATTTCTGAATAAAAAATGAGCATGGCTGACACAATGTGGGGGGCTTCATTTTCAAAAATGCACTACTACACTTGCTACATTCAGCTCATTTGTTCCAGGAGAGGTTTATTCCCAAGGGTCGCATCTTAATTTCAAGACCTTACGTTTTCCACCACACATTATTAACAGGTTGCCATACTTACTGCCAGGCATCGTTAATGTGCAGTTTGGCTTCTACTTTCCACCGTGTGATAAACTGCGAGAAAGAAGAGAAAGACGCAATGTCAAAGCCATTTAATTGGTCAGATGACCATTAAGAACATGAGAAGATGCTGGATCAGAACCAAAGGGTCCATCTCGTCCAGCACTCTGTTCACACAGGGGCCAGGCAGCCGTTGGCCAGGGATGCAACAGCACCCTCCCACCCATGTTCCCCAGCAACTGGTGCAAACAGGCTTACTGCCTCGAATACTGGAGATAGCACACAACCATCAGGGCTACTAGCCATGGATAGCCTTCGCCTCCAGGAATTTATCCAACCCCTTTGAAGCCATCCAAATTGGTGGCCATCACTACATCTTGTGGTAGTGAGTTCCATAATTTAACTATGCGCTGTGTGAAGAACTACTTCCTTTTATTTGTCCTGGATTTCCCACCAATCAGCTTCATGGGATGAAACCATTGAGTTCTGGCATTTTGAGAGAGGGAGGAAAACGTCTCCCTATCCACATTCTCTATACCATGCATAATTTTGAACACCTCTACCATGTCTCCCCTTAGCCTCCTCTTCTCTAAGCTAAACAATCCCAGTTGATGTAACCTTCCCTCATAGGGGAGATGCTCCAACCCCTTAATCATTTTAGTTGCCCTTTTCTGCACTTTTTCCAGCTCTATTAATATCCCTTTTTAGGTGTGGTGACCAGAACTGTACACAGCATTCCAAGTGTGGTCACACCATAGATTTGAAAAAGGGCAGTGTGATACTGGCCATTTCATTCTCAATTCCTTTTCTTACATTTAGGAAATAGAAACCAAATGCAGTTACAAGATGGGAGATACTTGGGTCAGCAATACTACAAACGAGAAGGATCTTGGAATTGTTGTAGATCAAAAGTTGAATAGGAGCCAACAGTGCGATATGGCTGCAAGAAAGGCAAATGCTATTTTGAGCTGTATTAATAGAAGTATAGCTTCCAAATCACGGGAGGTACTGGTTCCTCTCTATTCGGCCCTGGTTAGGCCTCATCTAGAGTCTTGCGTCCAGTTCTGGGCTCCACAATTCAAGAAGGACACGGACAAGCTGGAGCGTGTTCAGAAGAGGGCAACGAGGATGATCAGAGGTCTAGAAACAAAGCCCTATGAAGAGAGACTGAAAGAACTGGGCCTGTTGAGCCTGGAGAAGAGAAGATTTAGGGGAGACATGATAGCACTCTTCAAATACTTAAAAGGTTGTCACACAGAGGAGGGCCAGGATCTCTTCTCGATCCTCCCAGAGTGCAGGACACAGAATAACAGGCTCAAGTTACAGGAAGCCAGATTCCAGCTGGACATCAGGAAAAACTTCCTGACTGTTAGAGCAGTACGACAATGGAATCAGTTCCCTAGGGAGGTTGTGGGCTCTCCCACGCTAGAGTCATTCAAGAGGCAGCTGGACAACCATCTGTCCGGGATGCTTTAGGGTGGATTCCTGCATTGAGCAGGGGGTTGGACTCGATGGCCTTGTAGGCCCCTTCCAACTCTGCTATTCTATGATTCTTTGAAGCCTAACATGGAGTTTGCCTTCTTTACAGCAGCTGCACACTGGGTGGACATTTTCATCAAGCTGTCCACCACAACCCCAAGATCTCTTTCTTGTTCAGTCACCGCCAGCTCAGACCATTTTAAAGGGCCGTACAATGAACTCCTGGCACATACTCATTGGAGGAAGAGCAATATTCCACTGAAGGCATCACTGCAGAGCTATCCAGGCAGCAACCCCACCCCACAAAAAACTATCGTGCCACCTGGTTCCCAGGATTGGCATGCCACTTTTTCGCACCATCACAATGGATTACTAGCTCTGCTGCCTGACCACTAATGCAGCCACACTGGCTGGACTGGGACCTTTTAGGTGCACCTTAACTGATGCCAAAGGTCTAGGATTTAACGGATGAGCTATCCTTGTTTTTAAATCCGGAGAACAGGGAAGCCTGCACTGAGCAATTTACACAGCGCTTTGATCTGCTGTTCTCCATCCCTAGTCCCACAAGGAAAGCCAGCTTTTTGAGGTGGTTTTCTTCTCATCAACCTTCAGTGCTCAAAATTAGTATTAATTGTATAACCATTTCATTCGCAAATTGAGGCTAAAAGCAACCACGTTGAAGGCTGCACAATGGATCCACAATGGAGCTGGAACTTGGATCTCCCCAATCCCAATTTTTTTCTCTTCTGATTACAGAGATAAGTCTGTATCCAGGGCAACCGGGATGTTAACTGTAAGAAAACTTCAATGCAACATGGCATCAATTTATAATTTATATGACTAGGCTCTAGGAAACAGCAAAACCACCAGAGACTCATGGTCACTTATGGAAAGATTTGTTAGGTTAACAGGATATGTAACATAAATGAATAGATTAGAGGCGATGCAATCTCTGTAATCAAGTAAAGGGTATTGATGATGGAATGTGTTCAATATACTGCCAAATTGTTTTATTGTCTATGGATGTTTTATTTGTAAAAAAAATTCAATAAAACAAGTATTTCCCCCCCAAAAAAGAGGTAAGTTTGCAAATGTAATGGCAAGGAGGGGGCTAAGAAGAATGGACATCCGTGCATTTCTGCAACTCCAAAATATTTCTGTGAAGTTTGCACAGAACTTCTAGATGGATTGTGCACTTAATTACATAAACAGGAGCAAGAAATGTGTTTTCTGCATCTCTCACAATCAACTACCATTCCCTTCAATGTTCTTTTTTTAAGTACACACACACACACACACACAGAAGAACCAAATGGAGAGTGTGCTCATTGCATAATTGTGGAAAATGGATGGGTGCATGGAGCTGAAGGAGCGTGGAGGCAGTGCTACGTGTGGGTGGTGATGAAGGTTCTGTAACAACCTCCCTGGATTTCTAGACTTTTGTGGGTACACTTTTGTTGTCTGCGTTTGAGTATTGCGTCCAGTTCTGGGCTCCACAATTCAAGAAGGACGCAGACAAGCTGGAGCGTGTTCAGAGGAGGGCAACCAGGAGGATCAGGGGTCTGGAAACAAAGCCCTATGAAGAGAGACTGAAAAAACTGGGCATGTTTAGCCTGGAGAAGAGAAGATTGAGGGGAGACATGAGAGCACTCTTCAAATACTTAAAAGGTTGTCACACAGAGGAGGGACAGGATCTCTTCTCGATCCTCCCAGAGTGCAGGACACGGAATAACGGGCTCAATTTACAGGAAGCCAGATTCCAGCTGGACATCAGGAAAAACTTCCTGACTGTTAGAGCAGTACGACAATGGAATCAGTTACCTAGGGAGGTTGTGGGCTCTCCCACACTAGAGGCATTGAAGAGGCAGCTGGACAACCCTCTGTCAGGGACGCTTTAGGGTGGATTCCTGCATTGAGCAGGGGGTTGGACTCGATGGCCTTGTAGGCCCCTTCCAACTCTGCTATTCTATGATTCTATGATTCTATGAACGGCTTTTAAACAACTTTATTTAATTAACTGGGTTTCATGAGTGGCATACCAAGTTCAAAGTAAGTCTTAATGACTGTCACGCCCCAAAAAGGGATGGATGGACATGAATGCTGTACCTACATAAAAGGAAACACATTAGCTTAATGTGCTATTGCTGATAGCCCGAAACTTAAAGGCAGAGTCAAAACAGTTTTTAAAAATATTGCTACTCTAATGTTGGTTAAAAATAGAGGCATTTGTATATATCTGCTATTGTGCCACCTAGAAGTGCAATAAAAACACGCTCAGGATACCATTCCAGATGGAAGATGGTATCTGTTAGGCTGCACTTTGCAGCCTAACAGATAAATGAAACGATGCATTGTGAAAATGAAGCAGATCTAAATGGCAGCAAACACCCACAAGGAACAAAACCTGCCCCACAGGAGTTCTCTTACTAATAACAATTATCAGATTTGTATATTGCCCTTTATTTATTTATTATATTTATATACCGCCCCACAGCCGAAGCTCTCCCTTCCTTCCAAGGAGTTATACCATTTTATCCTCACAAAACTCTAAGAAGCAGGTCTGGGCTTGCAAAAACTCACTTTGCAGACAAAAGAAGAAAAACGTGAGACAGGCACACAGCCATGAGGTTAGGAGGTAGATGTTAATAGTCACGCAATCGCATGGATAATCACTTGAGCTGTTAATGTCTGGGTGTCTCTGCTTGAGACTCCAAGATGCAATACTTAGATGGACTTAGGTAGGTAGGGTAGGTATTGCGTGGCACAGCAGCATCTAAGCCATGGTGCACGAAGGGCACAACCCTATTCAAGTTTAAACAGGAAAAAATCCGACAACCGCAGCATTGCCCCAACCAGCATTCCTAGCTGAGGCCTACTAGAAGTTATAGAACTTTCTTTTCCTGTCTCAACATTTATAGGCTTTGCACCCTCGGTACATTTTAAGCAGTTGTTTCTGAGTAGAGATGTTCTGAAATGCAATCCATGCCAATGAAGTGTTTCACAGAAACCCAGCATGGGGCATCACTTAAGTTCCCCACCTCTTGGATGAAGCGCGGCAAACATCTGGTCAGGTACCCACCCATGCACGGAAACAACTATTCCCAAAATGCATTCGAAATTGTGCCCACAAATTACATTTATAACCCAAAGCACATGTTCATTTGCTAAAGAATAAGAATCTTAAGAATGTGCTTAACTGCAGCTGTTAAAGTAACAAATTAATAACAGTTTGCAAAAAAACCAACCAACCCGATAGCCTTAAAAAATACACAATTTCAGTGTTGCTTCATCACAATGCAAGAGAAGGTGCCAAAGTTGATTCCGGATCAATGTGTCATTTCTGTCTCAGAGGTTTCAATAATATATTCCAAGAAGTTAGCTATTTATTCTCTGCTCATTGAGAACAAGTCCTTTTCTTGGTGGAACAAGTTCCAAAGAGCCTAATTAACAATTTACAATGACTGTTTTCCAAAGTAGTTTAAAAGCAGATTTACAAATCCTTCCTGTTCTGTACACACTTCCCCCACGAATAAAACCCACATTCTGCTATGAGCTTCCATCAGAAATGCTGTCATTCCATAAGGTCATTTGTCTCACGCAATCCTAGAATTCACTCACACGCCATGCAAGGGCTGCAGGATCTGCACGGTCCCCAAAGCTCTACCACAATTCTGGCTGCTACCCTGGGGAGAAGTTGCAGATTCTGGCACGCAGCCTCTGTCCCTCAATGCAGCGTCACTGCTACAGAAAGACAGACCCACCTTGACAGGACACACAGTCTCGTAGTGCACCATTCCTCAGTGAAGTGGGAAGACACAGAATTACGCAATCAAGGACACAGCCCTAGAGAGACCGCATCATTCCCAACTCCAAATGCTGCCAAAAACTGTTATTTGCCTTTGCGGTGATTATACGGCCTGCAAACCCAAGAGCAATTTAGTTGTGCGCTAGTTGGAGGGTGGAAAAAATAAAGACTGAAAACAATTTCCAGTTCAAAAAAGCCACCTTTATTTGGGGGCTAAACATTTCAATTCCCTAGGCATCAAATTTTTAGACACCAGAGACTTTTCCAGCCTTAAAAATTGTAGCAAATGCCCATGTGGTCAGTTAAGACTGAAATACAAACTTTCAGAGCAAATACAAATATTTCAGAGCAAAAGCATTATTTCACGGATTATTTTACGAAGGGAAATGTTAGTATAGGCTTCCATACAATACATCCATTTCTCCTCAATAAGCTTAGAAGGGGTTATTTATACAATCAGCAACAACATTTGCCTGGAGATGTACAGATCCCCCAGAGTAGTGCTCATTATAGCACTGTCTAGAGAAACCCTGAGCAACACCCAGCTAACACATCATGCGCTGCTAAACTTCATCAGGATACCCTGCTACTGTGATGTGTAAAGGGTGGGTGGGTAACTGAGTTCCCAATATTTCTTAAGTGAAAGATTATCAAGAAGTATAGGTGAGAAACGCCTGTTCCTTAGGACTTAAAATGAACTTTCTGAGGGTGAGAAACATTCTACAGAACAGCAGGTTGCTCCACAAGGCTGAATAAAGGTGTTTATTGGTTACCTCTCAGCTCTCCTTTTTAGCAACTGTGATTGTTGGTTAAAGAGTGGCAAAGGATGCTTTTCATTCACCCATTTAATGCATGCTCCTTGGTGAGAAGGGAATCCTAAGGCATGTCGCGAGTCTGGAATGAGGGGATAGTAGTTACACCATAATAAGTAAGACAGAGGACAGGGCAAGTTATTGAACAGCACAAGAACAGTTCCTTGTGAGGCTAGCCAGTCTCAAGCCTCGAGAAGAGAAGACTGAGGGGAGACATGACAGCACACTTCAAAGACTTAAAAAGGTTGTCACACAGAGGAGAGCCAGGATCTCTTCTCAATCGTTCCAGAGTGCAGGACACGGAATAACGGGCTCAAGTTAAAGGAAGCCAGATTCCAGCTGGACATCAGGAAAAACTTCCTGACTGTTAGAGCAGTATGACAATGGAATCATTTACCTAGGGAGGTTGTGGGCTCTCCCACACTAGAGGCCTTCAAGAGGCAGCTGGACAGCCACCTGTCAGGGATGCTTGAAGGTGGATTCCTGCACTGAGCAGCGGGTTGGACTCGATGGCCTTAGGGACCCCTTCCAACTCTATTATTCTCTGATTCTACCTCTCAGCTCTCCTTTTTAGCAACTGTGATTGTTGGTTAAAGAGTGGCAAAGGATGCTTTTCATTCACCCATTTCAATGCATGCTCCTTGGTGAGAGGGGAATCCTAAAACACGTCGCGAGTCTGGAATGAGAGGATAGTATTTACACCATAATAAGTAAGACAGAGGACAGGGCAAGTTATTGAACCGCACAAGAGCAGCTCCTTGTGAGGCTAGCCGGTCTCAAGCAAGAATCCGAGTGGGAGAACGTGTCGGATGGCTAGAAAGAGTGGGGTGGCTTCCTTCCTTCCTCGTGCCATCGCCCCACGCAGGGGTGGGTTTGCCACGCAAAGGCAGATCCACTGACATCCCCTCACGCACTGGGAGACCCAATTAAAGAGGTCCACAGAGAAGCCCGGGCTGCTGGCTGAAGAGAAGGGGCAAGAACAGCGGAGCAGGGGCAGGCTGTGATTGAAAGGGGCAGAGGGAGGGAGGAGGCTGGAGGCAGAAAAGCTGGGGCCTGGGGGCTCTGGATGGGCCCCCATGACCCATGGTGGGGTGGGGGAGGTTTTTTTTTAAAAAAAAAACTCAGCTCTGCCCAACCTGGATCCCTCCAGATGCTCTGGACGATAAAGCCCATCAGCCCCAGCCAACACGGCTAATGTTCAGGGGCGATGGGAGCTGCAGTCCAAAACATCTGAGTCCAAAACAACATTAGAGCCGGTGTGGCGTAGTGGCTAAAGTGTCAGACTGGGAGTCGGGAGATCCGGGTTCTAGTCCCCACTCGGCCATGAAAACCCCACTGGGTGACTCTGGGCCAGTCCCAGACTCTCAGCCCAACCTACCTCACAGGGTTGTTGTTGTGAGGATAGAAATGGAGAGGAGGAGGAGGATTATGTACACCGCCTTGGGTTCCTTGAAGGAAAAAAAGCGGGATATAAATGCAATAAATAAATAAATAAATAAATAAATAAATAAATAAATAAATAAATAAATCTGGAGGCAGCCAGGTGAGAGGAAAAGTCGCTTTGGGAGCAAAACAAAAACAAAACAAAAGCCAAATCAACGTCCTCGTCTGGCAAAGCAGCAGCCGCAGGAGCCCTTCCCGGGGAGACACGGTGGCCGGGGGGGGGGGCGACAGGCAAGGGGGGGGCAATTGCTCATGGAGTGGGGGGGCTCGGATGAATATTGGGGGCACTCTTCCACCCCCAAAGAATCTGCATAAAGTCCTCTTTTCCTCCCCTCTTGCACGACACATGTGGAGCTACACGTGTTTCTCGCACACCCCCATCCCGCTCTTCACGCCCCCCAAGCACGCTCCGTGGGGCTGCTGTGGGGCGAGAGGGGGGGGGAGAGAGAGAGAGAGAGGAGGGGTCCCGGAGATAAACGGCTTCCTCTCTTCTCCTCCTACTTCTCCTCCCAAAAGCCTAGGTTGCGGCGGAGTCCCTCTCACACCCTCCTCTGGCCCCACAGCGGGCTGCCCGCGCCCCCGCCCCGCACTTGCCCCGCATCCGCCCCACGGAGGCACAAACAGCGCCGCTGCCGCTCACCTCCGCCGCCGCCTCGGAGCAGGCGCCGCCATCTTGCGCCCCCTCCCCGCAGGCTTATGAACGCTCGGCTGGGAGGCGCGGTGCATTGTGGGCGTTGTAGTCCTCTCGCCCGCCCTCTATTATTATTATTATTATTATTTATTTATTTATTTATATAGCACCATCAATGTACATGGTGCTGTACAGATTACACAGTAAATATTGCACTCTCTGAGTGCAATACCTTACATGTCTCCCTGTTATTATTTATTTTATTTTTATTTACAGTTATTGCATTTGTATACCGCCCCATAGCTGAAGCTCTCTGGGCGGTTCATATAAGATAAAACATTTTAAAACAATATACACAAATTAAAAACCACAAAAACATATAAAATGTGCATACAATTAAAACCACTGTTAAAGGACATTTTGTTCCTCTCAGCCCAGTCTTCCAACCTGTCCAAATCAGATTGCAGCCTCATTCTGAAATCATGGGTGTTGGCCAGACCGCCCAGAAACTGGGCATGTTGAGCCTGGAGAAGAGAAGATGGAGGGGAGACATGAGAGCACTCTTCAAATACTTAAACGGTTGTCACACAGAGGAGGGCCAGGAACTCTTCTCGATCCTCCCAGAGTGCAGGGCACGGAATAACGGGCTCAAGTTAAAGGAAGCCAGATTCCGGCTGGACATCAGGAAAAACTTCCTGACTGTTAGAGCAGTGCGACAAGGGAACCAGTGACCTAGGGAGGTCGTGGGCTCTTCTCCCACCCTAGAGGCCTTCAAGAGGCAGCTGGACAACCATCTGTCAGGGATGCCTTAGGGTGGATTCCTGCATTGAGCAGGGGGTTGGACTGAATGGTCTTGTAGGACCCTTCCAACTCTGCTATTCTGTGATTCTATGATTCACAAACTTGATAAGAAGCCCATCAATCTTATCATCCAGATCATTCATGAAGATATTGAATAATCCTGGCCCCAAGACAGAGCACTGTGGTGCCCCGCTGGTTACTGTTCTCCAACTCGATGTAGAGACATTAATGCTGACTCTTTGGCCGTAGCTAGACCTAAGGTTTATCCCAGGATCATCCCGGGTTCGTCCCTGCCTGAGTGCTGGATGCCCTGTGTGGCACTTAGATGAACAGGTTTGACCCCAGGACAATCCTGAGATAAACTTTAGGTCTAGCTACGGCCCTTGAGTGCAGTTCACCAGCCAGTTGTGGACCCACCTTATCCAAGCCAAACTTTAGCAGCTTGTTAATGAGAATGTCATTTGGAACCTTGTCAAAAGCTTTGCTGAAATCGAAGTAGATTATGTCCACAACATTCCCTTTGTCCACTAGAGTAGTTACCCTGTCAAAAAGGAGACAAGATTTGTGTCACATGACCTATTTTTGACAAAGTCATGCTGACTCTTAGCAATCGCAGCACTGTCTTCAAGATGCTTGCAAATGATCTGCTTTATTGCCTTCTCTAACTTTTTTCCAGGTATTGAGCTCACTGGTCGATAATTACTGGGATCCTCTTTTTTTCCTTTCTTGAAGAGGGGGACCACATTTGCCCTTCTCCTGTCCTCTGGCACCTCCCCAGTTCTCCAGGACTCCTCAAAGATAATTGATTGTAGAAGAGCCATCTGGTAGAGCTCCTGTGCATGCAAAAGGTTCTGGGTTCAGTCAGGTCTAAATGTGTAAGAGACCCCTGTCTGAACCTCTGGAGAGCAGCTGTCAGTTAGTATAGAGTAGGCAAGACTGAGCTAGGTGGACCAGTGGTCCAGCTATGTATATAATGCCTCTCCCTAGGTTCTCTGTATTACAGGGCTTGGTGGAGCAGGGGGTGTCATGCCTTACCTTGAGGAACATTCCTCTGATGAGGAAGAGGAGCGGGAGAGCCAGCCCAGCGGGCCCCAGGCAGAGAGCTGGAAGCTTCAGCTGACAGCACACCCCCTGGGACCAATGGAAGAGCAGCCTGGCACTTCTGGCAGCATTCCTGGAGTTCCCCAAATCCAGGAAGCTGAGCCAGAGATAATTCATCCTTCGGAATGACACAAGATCAAATGCCAGCAGCAGAGAGACAGGAAGAGGTCACAGTGCGTGGCCTCCCTTAAGAGCCACACGCTGACCTAATGAGACAGCTGTGCTGATTAACGGCCAGATTTCAGAGTAAAAGGCACTGCAATGGCTCACACCTCTGGCTGAATTACTTCCATGAAGTCTACCAGTTATTAACTTATGCTCCCTAGTGGATGGCCTGACACAATGCCTCTGTTTCTATGGGACGAGCTGCCAACATTTGGGTCATAGAATCATAGAATAGTAGAGTTGGAAGGAGCCTATAAGGCCATCGAGTCCAGCCCCCTGCTCAATGCAGGAATCCACCCTAAAGCATCCCTGACAGATGGTTGTCCAGCTGCCTCTTGAAGGCCTCCAGTGTGGGAGAGCCTACAACCTCACCAGGCAACTGATTCCATTGTCGTACTGCTCTGTTTTTCCTGATGTCCAGCTGGAATCTGGCTTTCTGTAATGTCTATGCAGGGAAGTCTGGAATGTCTATGCAAGGAAGGAGAACAACTAGTAAGAGAGAAGGCTGTTGACCAGGCCAAGCTAGAAAGCCAGGATCTGGATATTTATTTCTGGCTCAACTTGCCTGAAAAGGCAGTTGAGCCCTAGATGTTATAGTTTCATATTGTTTAGGCCTATTTCTAGGCTTGCAGCCCCTGACAATGTGACTCCAGTAAGGCGCAAAGTTGTACATGGAAATCTTAAATACAGAACAATAAAACAGGGGTTTTAAAAGGCAAGGCTTTAAAAATATGTTTTTGCCAACTCAGCCCATTCCTGAGAACTGTAACATCTGATAGTGACCGTAAGATGGCGATGTTGCTCAGATATAGGTCCAGCTCCAGTGCTTCAGGAGTTGTGCATCTCCGTAGTGTGTGTGTGTGTGGGAGGGTTCTCATAGGGCATTTCTGCTTTCTGGCCCCAGGGATATTCTTCTGGCATCAAAGCTTCAGAAGGCTTCTCATGCCACCAGGCTTATGTGAGGGGAGGCATTTGTAATGTGAATGGGAATTATGGCCGATCTTGGCTTTGCACTGGCCTGGTGAACCCAACTTAAGCAAAAAACGCTTGTACAAAAACAGGTTAAGCAGTTTAGACCCTGCACTATAGCAAATGGCTGTCCAAGCCTAGAACCAATGGCTACTGGTCCTGATAGCTATGTGCTACCTTCAGGATCAGAGGCAGTAAGCCAGGGAACATGGGTGGGAGGGTGCTGTTGCACCGTGTCCTGCTTTGTTGGTGCCTGGTTGACAGCTGGTTGGCCCCTGTGTGAACAGAGTGATGGACTAGATGGACACTCGCTCTCATCCAGCATCAGGGCTCTTCTGATGTTCTTATTCAACAAAGTGAGCTTTCCCACCACTTTATCACCAGGGCAAGTACTACCTCAACGTTGGTGTTAAGGCGCAGGCACAGGGCCATGAACAAACTACCTCCTTCCATGCAATTCTGACGAAGGAGAAAGGAGAGGATTGAGGCCCTCTTAAAAGCCTTCTACTGGAGGAGACTGATTCTCTTTTCCTCCCCTATTGTTTACTCCAACATTCCCTAACATGGAGCTCACCAGATGTGTTGGACTACAACTCCTATCATTCCCAGCCAGGTGTGGGCCGTGCTAACTGGGAATAAGCGTTGCACTCCAACACATCTGGAGGGCTCCCTGATTGGAGAAGGCTGGTCTGCTCAACCGGTAACAACTGTCTAGGCTCTGTCTTGCGTCCTTCACATCACATCCTTTTCTAAAAGTGGAGGTTGAACCTGGGACCATCTGCATGTTGTGTATGTATGTAGTATGTGCTCTACCACTAAGCCAAGGTCCCTCCGTTGGAGAACTGGGCCTGTTTTAAGGGGGTTGGATAAATTCCTGGAGGCGAAGGCTATCAATGGCTATTAGCCCTGATGGTTGTGTGCTATCTCCAGTATCAGAGGCAATAAGCCTGTGTATACCAGTTGCTGGGGAACATGGGCAGGAGGGTGCTGTTGCACCGTGTCCTGCTTTGTTGGTCCCTGGTTGACAGCTGGTCAGCCCCTGTGTGAACCGAGTGCTGGACTAGATGGACCCTCGGTCTGATCCAGCATTAGGGCTCTTCTTATGTTCTTAACATTATTGATTTGTCCCGGTCAACCCTGTGCTGCTTCAAGGGCAGGGCCGGCCCTCTGATGGCACCTAGGATTCTGCCTTGCACGCCGCTTTCCACGGTGCCAATCCGCCCATTCCCTCCATAGGTGCGCCAACAAAGCTACCTCTAAGGTAGAGTTACTTCAGACTGCAGCGCCCCTCCTGACACCACCACCTGCTCAAGGGGCTTAAGTGCGATCCTATTCCCTTTGTGGCAGCTTGGCTGAGGAGGGGATCATGGCCTTAAAGAAAAGTCCCCTTTGGCCATTTGGAAAATGCCATTTGGGATCCTGTTTAGCCACGGAGCAAGTAGGGCCAGGAAAAGTTGCTGTGCTGAAGAAGCAGGTATTAAGAGGGGACGTAAGAAAAGGAGGAAGCGACTTGATTAAGGATGAGTGAGAGCATGGATTTATTTAACCAAAATGGACATACCCCTTTCAGTGAGGCAATTCATAATGAGTTTAAAACAACAGATGACTACAAAGCAAAACAATTGACAACGAATTAAAATCAGCAACAGAACAGCATCTGCATAGAAAGCCATGCGTCATATAATAAACAGTTCTAAATTTGGCTAAACAAAGCGGCGTACACCTAGTGCCTAAAAGATAGTAACAGGTGCCATCCCAGAGAAGGCCCTGTCCTGAGAAGCTGCCTTATACTGGGTCAGACTATTTGTCCATTAGCCCTCTAGCATCTGCCCTGGAAGCAGTTGCCCAGGGTTTCAAGTGGAGAGAGGTCTCTCCCAGAACTTGCTAGCTGATCCTTTTAATTGGAATTGGACCAGGTGTGCTACCATTGACCTGCAGCCACTCCCTTAACCTGCAGTCAATAACCCAGGTGGAACTTGAACTTGTGATCCGCCACTCTGGAGGTTGGTACACTTTAGGCCAACTGGATCATTCACCCTAGTTGCCGCTCCCTCAGTGTTTGACGGTGGGAACACTCCAAGCGAGGTGTCGGCTGATAGTCTTCGCGAACAAGCAGGTTAATGCAAAAGAAGACGATCCTTCAGACTCTCTGGTCTCAAGAAGCTTAGTGCTTACGTGTCCAAAACTGCCCTTTAAATTGTGCCCAGAAGGAAGCTGAACACCAGGTGCGCCTTCTTTTAAGTACGGGTGAAGCGCGTTCAGCCAAGCAGGGCCCGACACTTCCACTTCTAAATGCTAAGAATTGTTGATTAGTAAGGAGCAGAGTTTGACATTCCCAAGAGAAGCTGAAAAGATCTGAAGACTATCTTAATAAGCAACTGTAGCTGTGTTGCTCATAAGAACACAGGAAGCAGGGAGGGGAAAAATAAAAGGTTGTGCTAATGTTGAAGTCATGAAGTCTGCGTGGTCAAAATCATAGCAGTAACAGCTAGATTATTTATATATATATATATATATATATATATATATATATATATATATATATTATAGGGATTAATCATTGTTTGTTTCTTGTTCCCAGAAGTCCTGGGGGCAGTCCCAGGAGCAACCTGATCCCATTCCATCACTGGGTTCTAATAGCCTAATTTGAATGTCTTCAACCTAAACAGCTTGGGGCCAGGCTATCTGAAGGAACGCCTCCTCCGTATGTACCTGCCCAGACCCCAAGGTCATCTCCAGGGGTCCTTCTCTGCGAGCCCCTGCCAAAGGAAGTGAGGCAGGTGGCTACCAGGAGCAGGGCCTTCTCTGCTGTGGCACCCCGGCTGTGGAATGAGCTCCCTAAGGAGGTTCGCTTGGCACCTACATGATATGCTTTTAGACGCCAGGTGAAGACCTTTTTATTCTCCCAGCATTTTAGCAGTCTATAAATAAATTTTAACTTGGTGTTTTAAATTTGTACTTTTGCATTGCTGCTGTTTTTATCTGGTTGAGCTTTTATATTGTATTTTGTATTATGGTTTTATACTGTTGTTTTATACTTTGAATGTTTTTAATTTTTGTGAACCGCCCAGAGAGCTCTGGCTATTGGGCGGTATAGAAATGTAATAAATAAATAAATAAATAACCCCCCCACCCCTATTTCATCTTAAGACTCTAACTATGCAAACCTCATGACTTCAACATTAAGTAAACTTTTATTCCTTTCCTTTTCCTTCCACGCCTAAAAATTCCTGCTTTTTATGACATCTTATTAGTGAAGAGATCTGGAGATCTTGAAAGCTTGCACATGATTTGTGACTTTTGAGTTGGCCTCTAATAAACTTAGTACCTTAATATGGATGATCCTAATAGCAGCCTGCAGGTGGTTTTTTCTACTGTTATGCAAATACTTGGACTGCTGTGTTTGCAATAATGCCATTTGCAGGTGGAATGCTTCCTATGGTTAAGTGCTGAACTGAGAGCGCTTGTCCTGCAAGGTAATTGTGGAGAGCTTCCCCTCAGCTGACCTTGTGCTGGCAGCAGTCTGACTTCTTTTGACTGGCTCTCGCTCTCTTCCTGGTGTACAAATAAAAATGTCACCCACGACCCAGGTGGGACTTGAACCCACAATCCCCAGCTCCGGAGGCTGATGCCTTATCCATTAGGCCACTGGGCCTCTGGTGTAGTTCTTTGGTGATGCTCTATTTTCACAACAATGCTCAGGACAGATGCCGACCTCAGCACACAAATTGCCCTGAGGATGTGTGTGTGGAAGATAGTTCTCCCTCCTCCTCCTCCTCCTCCTCCTCCTCCTCCTCCTCCTCCTCCTCACACAGTGGATTCCCAATGAAAAAGCAAATCAGGACCAGGACAAGCAAAGCCTGTTTTATCCCAGTTAGCATGTGGGCTGTGGGAAATTTCGGAGAGGCTGGAGTCTGCTGTTATGGGTCTGATGGTGTTTGTGATTTCTAGGGGGCAGGAGGCAGTCGCTCGCAGCAAAACATTCTTGTGGAATCCAAAAGTGTTACACTTTAAAGGGACACAAAACTCTTTGTTGTTTGCATTGACTGTGATGTCATTTTTGTAACATTTTGCCAAGTCACAAAAGCAAAAGATAGATCCCTGCTGCAAAGAATTTACAATCTACCTTTCAGCAACGGGCTTGAGTGATGCATAGTGTGCTTGGAAACTCCTAGGCGTGTGAGGAAGTACATGTGGGTAACTGTGGCGTTACACCACACAAGTCAGTTCCCAAATGTATGTCTGCAGTTTGTAAGTCTGTGGTGAGTTTAGAATGTTGGCCTGTGTGGGGGGAGATTGAATATCTTAGGAGTGGGGAGGAGGGATATATAAGGGGAGGACGGAGGGGATTGTGGGGGACTTTTGGGGTACTCTTAGAGTCTTTGGTGCTCTCTGTGTTTAGAGTGCTTAAGTTCTGGGAAATTTGAGGTTCAGGGTAGAGAGTGGTGTCTCTGGAGTGTGGTGTGCACGTAGTGGATGTATATTAATCAACACAGATAATAAAGAAAGCTCAAGAGTGATTGTGTGGGAGAAAGGAAAGCGTGTATGTGAATGAGTGAAAGGATTGGATGAAAGGTTTCAAAAAGGTTTTTAAATGTTTTATTTGAAACAAAGCCTGTGAACTTTTAAAAATAAATTTAAATTATTTTGTTTTTAACTACCACAAAAATCCCACCTGTCTGTTTGGCATTTATCATCTGAAGTTTACACATTTAGCAACCACTCTGACAATAATTCACCTCAGCACATATAACTCACAGTGTTTTATTTTATATAGTGAAATCCTTCTCTATTTAACCCCTTTCTCCACATAGTTTGGAGTAAGGAGGTTTTTATCCCTTGCCTCAGGCGTATCGAGCGGTGGTGCTGGGCTTGAGCAGGGAGCAGCCGTGGCCGGGCCTGGGGTTCAGAGCCTGTGTCGTGGCAGTAACCCATGTTTGCAATGTACCACGTCACTGTCTCACCCCAGGACTCTCTCTCTGATCTACCGTATTTCTTCAATTGTAAGACGCCATCGATTGTAAGATGCACTTTAATTTCAGTACCACCAACAGAAAAAAAAACTAAGACGCACCCCATTTTTAGAGATGTTTATATGGGGGGGAAAGTGCGTCTTAGAATCAAAGAAATAGGGTATACATGGTGGTAAAATCCTTTCCATGGGTTGTCTTTTGCGTTCATTGCTAGAGGGGTCTTTTATTTATTCATTTATTTATTTGTAACGTTTATATACCGCTGAATATAATAGCATCTCTCAGCGGTTCGCAACATTATGTACATCGTCAGGAATAAATACAGCTGCTTGTCTTGTCTCGCAGCATCTGCCTTGCCTTCCAAAGGGGCTATGTTCAGTCACTTATTTTATTTTATTTATTTATTTATTTATTTATTACATTTTTATACCACCCAATAGCCGAAGCTCTCTGGGCGGTTCACAAAAATTAAAACCATAATAAAACAACCAACAGGTTAAAAACACAAATACAAAATACAGTATAAAAAGCACAACTAGGATAAAACCATGCAGCAAAATTGATATAAGATTAAAATACAGAGAACAGTAAAATTTAAATTTAAGTTAAAATTAAGTGTTAAAATACTGAGAGAATAAAAAGGTCTTCAGCTGGCGACGAAAAGAGTACAGTGTAAGCGGCAGACGGACCTCTCTGGGGAGCTCATTCCACAACCGGGGTGCCACAGCGGAGAAAGCCCTCCTCCTAGTAGCCACCTGCCTCACTTCCTTTGGCAGGGGCACACGAAGAAGGGCCCCTGTGGATGATCTTAAGGTCCGGGCAGGTACATATGGGAGGAGGCGTTCCTTCAAATAACCTGGCCCCAAACCATTTAGGGCTTTAAATGTCACTATCATCACAAAGGGTGGCTACCTTCCACACTTTGAGGTTGCCCTTCCAGTGGGGCTCTTTACCTGAGAGGTGGACAGAAGTTGTAGACCACCCGGGGTCTGCTGGCTGCCAGAGAGTTTCCAAACCAAGCAGAAGCTACCACAAGGTTCTTAAAGAAGCGTGAATATTCAGGATCACTTCACCCAGTTTAGTTGTCCCTTTTAGCAACAGGTTGTGAGTAGACATTCTTGCTTTGGAAACTTAACACATAAAGTAGACCACACAAGATCAAAGTCAGCCAACTCCTGTCCTGTCTGGCTCCAGAGGGTTCACCCCCTCTTCCACCTGGTGTTGCTGTGATGTGTTACCGCACAATCCTATGCCTGTTTATTTAGAAGGAATGCCATGGAGTTCGGAGGGTTTACTCCCAGGTGAATGTTTGGTAGTCTTCTGAGCACTGCACATACATTGTTTGCTTGTTTTGAACTCAGTAATGCTAGCAAAAGCCCTGTTGAAGGTGGTAGAACCCCTGCCTTGAATGCAGAAGGCCCCAGGAACAGTTCTTGGCATGTCCAGCTAGGAAAGAAACTCAGGTAGCAGATGCTGTCCAAAACCTCTGCCGGAGAGCTGTTACTTGTTGGCATAGACCATCTTGGCCTAAACACGGGAGGGAGACAGAAGAAGGACAAATCCTGATCAGCAAAGAATTTGACTTAGGTGCTTCCAGAGGGCTCCTTGCGCTAGTGATGGAGAGACACCGTGCAGCTGTTTTGTCTTTTCCTCCTCAACGTGTTTTGCATACTAAGAAAAAAGATGGAAGGAGCAATGAGAAACCCAGGAGGGTTACAAATGGAAGACAATGTTGTCAGACTCCCTGTAATATTCTGTAAATGAGGTAGGGCAATTTCACAATAAAAGCCTCACCTGGAAGCATCCTATGTAATTGTTTTATTAAGATTTTACATGAGCCATTTTGGGCACTGAAAAAGCAGCATGTACATTATTTCAATAAGTTAATTTAAAATTGTTTTAAAAATGATTTAAAACTAAAAAATAATAATTCTGCACATCCAGAGACCATCTCCTTGGCCAGGCTGAGCCTCACTGTTGTCATGCTGTAGCTCTATCCAAAGCTTTGATTGCTTGCGGTGTCTTCTCTGAGTGCACCCTGATGGCTGCCAACTGAACCCACCATATGACTACATTCAGAGCCAGAATCAGGCCTCAGCTTCATTTTATGAGGCACGTTATCAGCACTTCTTGCAGAAGTTTGCGTCAAGTGCTGATCACGCAGGAGACAGCGGGCAAAGGGCTCCCACTTGGGGAAAAGAAAGCAATAGTCAAGTTTATTGTATTTAGCAACCAGCCATTATACAGTTTCACAGAGATGTGTTCACATAGCAATAAGATGCAGGTCAGTGAGGATAATGACCTCTTGGAGGAAGAGAAGGAACCATCTTCATCCTCGTGCAATAAAAAAAAGTTGGAACCCTAGAGAGTAGGATAAGAGTCCCAAGGCCACCTCCCAACACAGCGGACGTCATCACTTTAAGTTCAGCATGGAGTCCGGGGCTTTGAGTCCAAACAGGAAAATGAAATTCCGCCTGGTCTTAGTGGTCACAAAGGTGTGTTGCATGTATCCATACAGTTATGTATTTGCACAGCTCACCCCGACCCAAGCAGAAGGTAGCTGGACAAGAAGCCCAAGCAACAGGTGGGCAGAGACTTTCCTGCTAGGCTGGAGAAAGGGACTGACAGGTGGGGAATAGAGGACACAGCAGCTGCCAGCATCCAGGTACAGGATGAGGGAAGATTCCCCTGAGAAGGTTAAAGCTAAGAACTTAAAGCAAGCAAGAAAATATGTAAATAACTGATCAAGGGGACTGTTCCTTAAGGCTACATCTAAATCACGCGATCTGCTCTCTCTCTTTCTCTCAGTTTTTCATGAGGAATGTTGGAGTGAAAGACTGATAAGGGTACTGAGAGTTATCTCTGTGATACAAGAAGCCGCTCAGTGACTTATAATTCCTTCATCTTGGGAGGAATTGTGGAGCACGATGGGTTATGACATTTGAAATCAAACAGGCAGATAGCAAGCAGCACAATGGATAAAGTATTAGTCTCTGAAGCTGGTGGCTGTGGGGTCAAGTCCCACCAGGGCTGTGTGTTTTGGCATACTTTTAGGTATGCACCACAAAACAGGATAAGGAGAAATACAAACGCAAACAACCTTTCTGGGGCTTATGTTCAATCCAGTGAACGAAGACAAACACTACATTCAGGACCTTCCGAAGGATGATGTCATTCAAAATAGGGATTTGGCTAAAGAAGGTGAGTTAAGAAATAAACATTCCAGGTTCAGAATCCCAGGTCATGTTGCTGCAGGGCTCAGGAATAAATCTCTCTCAGCCCAGCCCCGTAAGACAGAGATAATGCCAGTTTATTGGAATCAGGTATGTGGATCCATGAAGGTATGTGGATCTTTGATGTTCAGGAAGTGAGACCCCCAAGTCCTGTGAGTCTTTCCAACCTTGGCTCCTGCTAAAATATCTGGAGGAGAAAGGAGAAGGGCATTCCAAAGCAAAGCATTATGTGCTCCTGATCCTCACCAGAGTCATGAACAGCTTGTGGCAGTCAGCCAGTTCTTTAGAGGTAATTCACTGGGTGGGAAAGAAACAGTGAAACTCTGTATATAATTAGCCACCCGCCTCATAATAAATCAGCCAAGGCTGGAAGACAAAGCTGGCGTGAGAACTCCCTTTCTTCTGGTTGCCTACCTGTACTCTGATCCCAGCAATGGAACGGACTTTCTGTCATTAGAGGCCTTTGTGATTCGGAAAAACAAAACAGCCTTGAAGCCGGATCAGGTCATAGGGTCATATACTTCAGCTTTCTCTTTTGCACAGTGGCCAAACTGATGGCCCCCGTGGGAAGTCCACAGCCCCACCATCCCACTTACATGCTCCAGCAACTGATGCACATAGGAATATTACCTATGACACTGGAGGTAGCACATAACCATTAGGGCTCATAGCCATTGAAAGCCTCCAGGAATATGTCCAGTCCCCGTTAAAGCCATCCAAGTTGGTGGTCATCAAATATGAGCTCATCTACACCAAGCAGGATATTCCACTATGAAAGCAGTGTATAAAAGGCAGGAGCCACACTATTGCTTTATAGCGGTATTGAAGCGCCCTGCAGGATCTACACTGCTGCTTTATAGTGGTACTGAAGTGCACGGACAACTGTTGGGGCCCAGGACACATCTACACCAAGCAGGATATAACCATGAAAGTGGTATGAAAGCTGTTTATGGTCTGTGTCAATGGGCCCCAACAGTTGTCAGTACGCTTCAATACCACTATAAAGCAGTAGTGTGGCTCCTGGCTTTTATATCCTGCTTTCATGCCGCTTTCATAGCGGAATATCTTGCTTGGTGTAGATGAGCCCTATATCTTATGCTACTGAATTCCACACTTAAACTATGCGCTGCGTGAAGAAGCACTTCCTTTTCTCTGTCCTGAATCTCCCGCTGTTTATCTTCATGGGATGATCCTGGCATCACAGAGAAAGGGGAAACACCACACTCAATGCCAGCTTTAGGTAGTTCTGCCACCACCCTCTGGACAATCCTCCTGGCTAGTGAATGCAGGGACACCCACAGCCCTTAAGCTCTTCCTCTAGGAATTGGGGAAGTGTCGGCAGACTCTCTCGGTTGCTGCTGGAAGGAAGCGTGAGTTTGTCCCCAGTTGCCCAAAGCATGTTGCCAGAGAAGATAAACCACAGGGTGCTCTCAATTAACCCGCCAACTTCCACTATTCTGAAATTAAAAGGTTTGTTTCTTTTTCCTTTTTAAGGTAAAAGAATTGAGAGAGAGGCAAACGAAGGGCAAAATAAAACAGAAAAACGGACTACGTATCCCGCTAGCCTACACTTTCTCCTTGGGATGTCTCTACGTTTGGGGCCTGCTATTATCGCCGGAGGAGTCTGTTCCTTTTGAGCTTTCCAGTTTGTCTGACCCTGTGACCTATCCCTGCGGGGTGTCTCTTTGATGGGAGTCCTTCACAGGAAAAGCCATCCTTGGAATGTTCTTCCTTCCCATGGGCAGCTCAGACTGGGGGAGACTGGGAGCTAAGCATCTGCAGAGCTGCGGGCGAGACCCCGGGATACATTCCCTAATGGTCCAGCCGCTACAGTGCTCCTGGTACCCCTGGGACTCACTCATACCCAGTGCCAGGAACTCTCCATGAACCAAGCTCTCGTTAGCATATCTGCAAGGCTACTCCCAGGGCTTATGGGGCCTGGGATAAGGTAGGATGTTGGGGGCCTTGCTCTTGTCCCCCACAAGGGCCCGTGCTCTGGCGAGCCACGCTGCAGGGCCAGGATAGGGGCCGACGGTGTGCACAGGAGCTCGGGTAGAAGGGCCCTTTCCTTTGTGGGGAGCTGACAGAAATTGCCCCAAGGTGAGGTGAGTGTGCAATTGTGCCAGAACCCACAGCAGCGACCTGTGTCTTTCTGAAAGGTGCAAATTACGGCAGAGACATGTGAGAGAGAGCAGACCTCACCCAGAGGGGTTCAACCATCCAAGAACACAGAAATCGATAGCTCAGGGAACACTCCAAAGCAGCTTTCCCCCAACCTGGTGCCCTCCAGACGTATGGACTACAACTCCCACCATCCTCAGCCAGCATGGCCATTGCACTTTAAATACTATTCAGAAGCTTCAGCTGCTCAGACTGCTACGGACAGACTGTCGACCTTGACTGGTTACAGGGAGCACATGATTCCCTTGTTACAATAGCTTCACCGGTGCCTGATCTGTTTCCGGGCACAATTCAAGTGCTGGTTATGACCTATAAAGCCCTAAACAGCTTGGGACCAGGCGAGCGGAAAGTCTGCCTTCTTTGATATGAGCCTTCCTAAGTCCTAAGATGTTTGGGAATGCCCTTTTCTTGGTACCGGCAGCATCAGAGGCACATTTGGTTGGTGACATGAGAGAGAGCCTTCTCGGTGGCTGTTCCCAGGCTGTGGAACTCCCTGCCAAGGGAATCCTAGCTCCCGCTCTACAGTCCTTCTGCCAGCAGGCAAATATGTGTATTATTCAAGCAGGCTTTGGGCATGTAAGCTGATGTGAAGCTGAAGGGTTTTTAAATTGATTGGTTCTGCCTATTTCTTTTGTTGTTGTTGTGTTTTTAATGAATCTGTTTTTATTCTCTGTTTTAATTAAGATTTTGTTGCTCTAAATTTATTGCTAGCTGTCTTGAGATCCAACATTTTTATTTTTTTAGTGGAAAGGCAGGATGGAAAATAAATAAGCCCACAGAATCGCTGACTGCACTTGTGGGGAGGAGGCTGAGAGGCAGGGACTTATCGAAGCTATGCAGCCGCGTTCACAGCTGAGCTCAGATATGGAACTAAGAATCCTCCCGCTCAGAGTCCACACTCCTTTGGGAAAACATTTCCCTATTTATCCTCTTTAGCGAGATGCTGACGGGGACGTTTGTCTTTCCCCTGGCTTTGCGCACATAGAAACAGCTTGACCCGGGCAGGACTTCTGTCCTAGAATCATAGAACAGTAGAGTTGGAAGGGGCCTATAAGGCCATCGAGTCCAACCCCCTGCTCAAGGCAGGAATCCACCCTAAAGCATCCCTGACAGAGGGTTGTCCAGCTGTGCGTTTCTTAAGGGATCACAAATTGCGTCACTGGTGACCCTAAACGCCTTGCCAGCTTTCGTTTGCCCAACTCTAACTTTAGGGTCTGCCCAAGCGTTTTGCTACCTGAGGTGAAGGACAAGATCATAGAACCATAGAATCATAGAATAGTAGAGTTGGAAGGGGCCTATAAGGCCATCAAGTCCAACCCCCTGCTCAATGCAGGAATCCACCCTAAAGCATCCCTGACAGATGGTTGTCCAGCTGCCTCTTGAAGGCCTCTAGTGCGGGAGAGCCCACAACCTCCTTAGGTAACTGGTTCCATTGTCCTACTGCTCTAACAGTGAGGAAGTTTTTCCTGGTGTCCACCTGGAATCTGGCTTCCTGTAACTTGAGCCCGTTATTCCATGTCCTGCACTCTGGGAGGATCGAGAAGAGATCCTGGCCCTCCTTTGTGTGACAACCTTTCAAGTATTTGAAGAGTGCTCCCCCCACTGCTTGTTGCGTTTTATTTTGGTGTGGGGACAGTCTGGATTATTTTCCCCTCTTGCTTTTTCCTTTGTTGGCAGTGTGTGCTAATGGAGTCTTGCTGATGAAAGGGGAGGGTGGGGCAGTTCTCCTCCAGCACATCGTCATAGGGACTTGTTAGTCAGTTGAATGGACTTTTTAGTGCTCTGCACACACCCTCATTGTCTGCAGAAATGAAGCCCAGTTGAAACTTTAAAAGTAATCGCTAGATAGCAAAGCCAGTGGGGGGGGGGGGGGAGACCACACCCATAAGAGTACCACAACTAATGAACTGGAGGAGGAAGGAGAAGGTCCAGGGTAGAGTGGAACAGCAAACAAGTGAAAACCCACGTGAAAGGGACCGTGTATGATGGAGCCCTTGATGCGCTTATGAAACGGAGGTAAAAAATGCAGAGACAAACCAGAGGGGGGGGGGAATAGGTGTGATGGAGCCAATATCACACACACTCACATTATGAGATTGCATCTGAGATGTCATCTTAGGGCACTAGGAAGCAGCAGCTGTAGTGGGCAAGGATGGGCATCTAGAGAGGCAAAAGCGTGGACAATTATACCAGGGAAAGGATAGCAGTAGTTGGTGGTGACGTTTCGTAGATGTTAGCTAAGTGGTGGAGCTCCAGCTTTGCGTGCAGTGGGCCCCGGGTTCGATCTCTGGCATCTCCAGGCCCTAGGGCTAGGAAAGTACCCTGCCTCGAACCCTGCCAAATCTTTGCTGCCAGTCAGTGCCACCAATATTGGCCTAGATGCCCAAGGTCTGACTCAGTAGAAAGCAGCTTCCAAAGTCCCTAGCTGGAGTGGGGGAAGATTCCCAGGCCGTAACCGCCCCCCCAACCCTCACCTCGATTCTTGCTGAATTGGCCTTTGTGAGGAAATCTTTCCCCCTCCACTGTCCCACAATCGTTAGTTTAAATCAACCTTCCCCGGCCTGGTACCTTCCAGATGCACCCTTCTTTATTTATTGTATTTATTCTGTGTATCAGGCTCCTGTTAATAGCATAGGAGCAGGTCCAGTTAAAACACAGAAAAGTGACCATCTTATGTGGTTGCCAGCAGTACATCAAATGGGGGGCGTGTGTGAGTGTCCCCACACGAGGGGGGAATCGTCTTTCCTTCCTGTCGCTTCTCCACCTGCGCGTTTGTCCCCCGTTACTTCCTCTTTCAGAAGAGGAAGTACACAACGTGCCCGTGGCCCATTCAGTGGGCCGTTTCGATCCCGCCGCTTCTCCTGCACACAGCAGCAGATAGGGGCAACGTCTGCCTCTAAAAGTAAGTCAGACTTACTGGGGTGTTCTTTTGTCACACAAAGAAGGCCAGAAGGGGCCGGAGGTGCACGGAACCTGTGAAAATGTGCAAGTTCCCAGTTGCAAGTGTGCAATAAAACACTTGTCTGATGATGCCCTGTGTGTGTGTGTGTGTGAGAGAGAGAGAGAGAGAGACCATCTATTCGGCCCTGGTTAGGCCTCATCTAGAGTATTGCGTCCAGTTCTGGGCACCACACTTCAAGAAGGATGTACCTGCCAGGACCTTAAGATCATCCACAGGGGCCCTTCCCCGTGAGCCCCTGCCAAAGGAAGTGAGGCAGGTGGCTACTAGGAGCAGGACCTTCTCCGCTGTGGCACCCCGGCTGTGGAATGAGCTCCCCAGAGAGGTCCGCCTGGTGCCTACACTGTACTCCTTTCATTGCCAGCTGAACACCTTTTTATTCTCTCAGTATTTTAACAACTAATTTTAACTTACATTTAAATTTTGCTGTTTTAATTCTGTATTTTAATCTTATATCAACTTCTGCTGTGTGGTTTTATCCTGGTGTGCTTTTTATACTGTAATTTGTATTTGTGTTTTTAGATTGTTGGTTGTTTTATTATGTTCTTCATGGTTTTAATTTTTGTGACCCGCCCAGAGAGCTTCAGCTATTGGGCGGTATAAAAACGTAATAAATAAATAAATATGGATGCAGACAAGCTGGAGCGTGTTCAGAGGAGGGCAACCAGGATGATCATGGGTCTGGAAACAAAGCCCTATGAAGAGAGACTGAAAGAACTGGGCATGTTTAGCCTGGAGAAGAGAAGGCTGAGGGGAGACATGACAGCACTCTTCAATGACTTGAAAGATTATCACACAGTGGAGGGCCAGGATCTCTTCTCGGTCATCCCACAGTGCAGGACACAGAATAATGGGATCAAGTGACAGGAAGCCAGATTCCGGCTGGACATCAGGAAAAACTTCCTGACTGTTAGAGCAGTACGACAATGGAACCAGTTACTTGGGGAGGTTGTGGGCTCTCCCACACTAGAGGCCTTCAAGAGGCAGCTGGACAACCATCTGTCAGGGATGCTTTAAGGTGGATTCCTGCATTGAGCAGGGGGTTGGACTCAATGGCCTTGTAGGCCCTTTCCAACTCTACTATTCTATGATTCTATGATCTTGTCCTTCACTTCAGGTAGCAAAACGCCTTCAGCAGATCCTAAAGTTAGAGCTGGGCAAACGAAAGCTGGCAATGCAATTATGGTCATCAGTGACGCAATCTGTGATCCCTTAAGAAACGCCCAAGAGGGAGAGAGAGGTGTCAGGAGGATCCATTACCTGCGTCCCCACCCATATCGACTTGGCAGGACTGAGGCTTTGTATTCGGTTCCCTCTCCAAACAGCCCCCCCCCACTAGTATTTGGGAGGGGATCAAGACATTGCAGCTATGAGGAAGTAACAGGAATTCTGCTACCAGGGGAATCCCTGAGGTCTCTTGCAATCCAAGGTCCCTTCGTGTTGAAAGGGTTTAGAATAATCCCCCATGAATGGGAAACATAAAGGAAAGGCCATGGTTTCCACTTGGCCTGAGAATCACAGAAGCTATCACAGGTGCCTGTTGAAGGAGAAAAAAGGAGGAGGCAGGACTTTTTGTCCCAGTGCAAATTATTTTCTTCCTCCTCAGGGGCATACTCACGTCTTCCTGAGAGAGACCGAGGGTGCCTCTACATTAAGCAGGAAAAAAAACCCCACACCCTTACTGTGGCTTTCTGCTTTCGTGTTCTTTGTGGTATTAGGATGGACTTCTTTAAACGGTACACACCCTGTTTGAATTGAGGGAGCGCCCCCCTCCCTTACCTAGCATGTGTGCAGAGGAGGGGGGGGTCTGGTTTTCTTCACTTGTGCTGTTCTGTTTCTTCACAGCCCCCAGGAAAGCCAGGACTTACTTCTGATATAAGATTGTGCTGTAAGACACGGAATAACGGGCTCAAGTTAAAGGAAGCCAGATTCCGGCTGGACATCAGGAAAAACTTCCTGACTGTTAGAGCAGTACGACAATGGAACCAGTTACCTAGGGAGGTGGTGGGCTCTCCCACACTAGAGGCCTTCAAGAGGCAGCTGGACAGCCATCTGTCAGGGATACTTGAAGGTGGATTCCTGCATTGAGCAGGGGGTTGGACTCGATGGCCTTGTAGGCCCCTTCCAACTCTGCTATTCTATGATTCTATACCTCAGCACACTTTCTTGGAGTAAGCCCCTTTGAACACAATGGGATTTACTTCCAAGTAGACATAAGATCATGCTGTAAATCTGTAACCCCCAGCATAGTTACTTGGGAGTAAGCCCCATTATACTTAATGGGGTGCCCTTGGTGGAGTGGAGGATCAGATGGGTCTCCCTTTGTCGTGCGTGTGCGTGTGTGTGTGTGTGGAATTTTACCCTCTTCTCCCTCTTATTTCGGCAAGTTCATAGTGCAAAGCCAGCTTTACACACTGCCAATTTTGTGCCATTAAGGGTTTATTCCAGCTTATCAACAATCTTTCTGAAAATGGGGGCGGGAGCTTGGGAAACGTCCTGGCTATTGATGATGTCATGTAATCGACCCAGAAACTTCTGTGGGTGGCCAGTCACAAGCGTGCTATAAATCGTTCATTTAGAGAAGCCCTCAGTCAACCAGACCTCTATTTCTCATCCACAGGATTGTAGCTTGGAAGTCCTCCATGAAAAGACTGCACAACACTTCTGTTCTATCACAGTGTCTAGTGCATGGCTAAATATGGCTGCAATCATTGGCCTGCTGCACCACTTCCAAAAGAAACCAGTGCAGCAATTGTGCTTTAAATGCGTGAAGTGCTTTTACAGGGGACAAAATAGAGGTGGACAAAATTATTCATGGGATGGAGAATGTGGATAGGGAGACATTTTTCTCCCTCTCCCATAATACTAGAACCCAGTGGGGTCATCCCACGAAGCTGATGGGTGGGAGATTCAGGACAGATTAAAAGGAAGGACTTCTTCACACAGCGCATCGTTAAATTATGGAACTCACTACCACAAGATGTGGTGATGGCCACCAATTTGGATGGCTTTAGAAGGGGGTTGGATAAATTCCTGGAAGCAAAGGCTATCCATGCCTGATGGCTGTGTTCTATCTCCAGTATTTGAGGCAGTAAGCCTGTGTGCACCAGTTGCTGGGGAACATGGGTGGGAGGGTGCTGTTGGAACACGCCCTGCCTTCTTGGTCCCTGGTCAACAGCTAGTTGGCTACTGTGTGAACAGAGAGTTGGGCAGGATGGGCCCTTGTTCTGATCCAGCCTCAGGGCTCTTCTTATGTTTTTACAGTCTTCATCATGCTCACAATACCCCTGTGAGGAGGGTCCCTCATGTGCTCATTTCACAGATTGGGAACTGAGAGACTTCATGGGCCAAGGTCTCCCGATTCCACGTTTCTGCTGTGCTCTGCCAGCTGAACAAGGCCGATTCGCTAGGAAAGGTTCTCCATGGCCTTAGGCATAAAAGCCCTCTCCAGTAACACACCCAGGGACACTCAAGGCAGTGCTGGGGTAGAGGGCCCCCAGGCTGGCCCTACCGCCAGGCAGGGTGAGGCGACTGGCTCAGATGGCAGAAATGGGAGAGCCCCTGATCATGTTTCCTGAATCCCCAGCCATTCCCCTGTGTGTGTGCCACTCGGCCTGCCCTGTGCCTCCTAAGCTAGCCTGCTGCTCTCAAGGGCAGCTGGTGTTTGGGGCACCCTCTTGTCCTTCACCTCAGCCAGTGAAATGTCTTGAGCCAGCCTCACCAGTATAATGCACTCTCCAGTGGGTGTTCCCCTGGTTCTCTTTGTTATTTTCACTATTTTGGGGGGGGGGTGTTTTCCCATCCAGGACACTACAATCCTGCACTATCCACTTACTTCCCAAACTTCCCTGTTCTCCTCCCTGCCTCCCATTTACTCCTGGTTCTTCCTCATCAGGCAGCACCAGAGGAAGCTGTTCCAGAAGGAGCTGGCCTCAGCACCCAAGCCAGACTCTGCAATCACACCAGTTTAAGCAAACTTTTAAAGTGGAGGACCACAGCAACCACCACATGATGCATTAATGGCTGAATTGTTTAGAATTAAAGCAGCCTTCCCCAACCCAGAGCTCCATCACACCACGACTTCCCGCACACTCGCCATGCCTGGTATGTATTTTTGCAGCGCGGGACTCACCCCTCCTTATTTGTTTTATTATGATTTTATTAGAATGTAAGCCTATGCGGCAGGGTCTTGCTATTTACTGCTTTACTCTGTACAGCACCATGTACATTGATGGTGCTATATAAATAAAATAATAATAATAATAATAATAATAATAATAATAATAATAATAATAATCCCTGTCCTGCACTCATCTCGCCTCTTCCCCTGCCTTTTCCGTCTTATTTTGGAGCAGAGAAAGTACGTTTCCCCCCTCCATGCACAATAAAGCCGCTCCTCTGTCCCGTGTATTGCTGTCCTTGTGCTATATTGGGCCATCCTGTTTATTGTTGGCGGCGTGTGTGTCGAAGCGTGTTCTCACTGACAAAAGAGGAGAGTGAGGTGGCTCTCTGCTCAACTGCTCAACCATGAAGGAGGAGGGAGAGAGGGCACCGAAACACCCTGTGGAGAAGGTGAGCGAGAATGCTGCCGCCCGGACTTGGTCCCATTCAACACTATGTTCTTACTCCTGAGTAGGTTTCCTGACCAGGGGCACATTTTCACCTTAAAAGAAATGGTGGGGGGACTCAAAAGAAACTCCAGCTAAGCGCGGGCACACCTGTGGCGGTTCACATCATGCCTCCCTAGAACTGCAAAGCTTCGCAGTTAAAGACTTGGTTTTTTTAAAAAAGAATGGAGCGAGGCACTGGTACAGCAGGACCTGAGCTGCAGTCTTCCCCTGCTGTAAACCTTTCCCAAGCCAAGCCTCTTTCCCAAGCCTCTTTTCATACACACAGGTAGCGGCAGCAACAGAATCGGCCCATGTGCCCCTCCTGCTTCCCACAAACGGCCCCCCTCCCTTCTCTCCCCAGAGTTTGTTTAAAGCACAGCATCCCTCCACCACACTAAAGGCCCCGATTGGAGTGGAAGAGGGCAAAGTGTCTCATTCCCTCCTCCCCTGCTTCAATCTGGGCCTTTTCTATAATGTCCAGGAATGACAACACTTTACCCTTCAAGGCCTTGATTGGAGCAGTGGGGGGGAAATGATGTACCTCCGGAAAGTGCATCATCCCCCCCTGCCACACTAACGGTGGCCTTAAAGGGGAAAGCATGTCATTCTGGGACAATATAGAAAATGAAAGAAAATCCCCCCCTGACACCCAGGATAGAACAAAAACCAGGACAAATCCAGGGACATCCTGACAGCTGGTCAGCCTAGTTTTACCATAATTGCACATTTTCAGGCTGCCATACTGTTGTATTTGCACAGGAATTAAAAAATATATAAAATATAAAAAAGTAACTGCAGGGGGAAGGGGAATGTAGGGTGTGGGGCGGGAGATTTCACCAGCACAGTAGAGCTCCAGGTGAAAAGATACATGAGCTGAAATAGCGCAACAATGCACAGACGTGAAAGTGCCCAGAGCTAGACTCGCTAAGGAAATGGAGGGGAAAACCGCGGACTCATAGCAGGGGAGGGGAAGTAGGTGTGATGGATCTCCCAATATGCACTCTCAGCATCACTGCCCCCTGGCCGTAGCTCAGTGTGATAGAGCCCATGCTTTTCACAGAGGGTCTCCAGTTCGATCCCTGGCTTCTCCAGCGAGGACAAAGCAAGGTTATGGCCTGAAATCCTGGAGAGCCATTGCTGCCGGTCTGTATCGACAATACTGGACTAGAAGGACCAAGAGTCTGATTCAATCTAAGACAGCTTCCTATGTCCCTGAACCAATAGAATCTGTGATTCTCAGCTTCCAGTCCCTGAACTGGAGGGCAACAGGTTGGGGAAGGAAGGCTGGATTATTTATTTATTTATTTATTTATTTATTTATTTATTTATTACATTTCTATACCGCCCAATAGCCGGAGCTCTCTGGGCAGATTAAAGCAACAAAGACTGTTGTACCTTTAAAGCCCAGGTGCTGAGCCTCTTAAAGCCCAAGGGCAGAATTGGAGGGAGCAAGGCAAAAGGGATAGGGCCAGAAAAACCAGAAATACCACACACAAAATACCCCACCAGCATAATTTAGGTCACAGTTCTTACTGCCAGTAATTAAGCTTCAGAAGAGGAAGCCCTTCAGCCTTTTAGGGTATCCTATGTAAACTGCCCAGAGAGCAGTGACTGCGGGGGAAACTGTGCAAAAGCTGGGAAGCCCCCAAATGATCAGGGGCGGGGCCAGGGGACACTGGGTGGCCATTGGGGGGACTCTGGATGGCAGGATTTGGCCCACTAGCCTGAACTTCACCACCGCTCCTTTAAAGACTAATACAGGAAGCAGCCCTGTACTTTGTCCGGCCATTTGGTCTACCCAGTCTAGGATTGCGCACTCTGGCTCACAGCAACTGTCCAGGAACACAGGCAGGGCCCTCCCCTATATTCTGCTCCATGATCCTTTTGGGTGGAGATGCCAAGGTTTGTACCTGGGTTTTTTCTTTTGTTTTTGCCTGCAGTCTGCTCTGGCACTGAGCGGGGGCTCTTCTCCCAAATGTTTATTGCGTCATCAGCTTTTGTGAATTAGAGACCCAACTTCCTCAGATGCATAAACAGCTGTCCTTAGTTGGCAGATATATATATTTATACAGATATGGGGGATCAGGAATGGTAAATACTACGATTAACAGTAGAATAGATCTGGGATCTTTCTAGGTAAAGCTCAAATGGATACAAAGCAAGAAGAGTGACAGTTCATAGCAGTTGTAAGTGAGGCTGTGGTTTCTCCTCCTCCTCCTCCTCCTCCTCCTCCTCCTCCTCCTACTACTACTACTACTACTACTATTACTAGTACAAGAGGTAGTTAACACAACAAAGCTGGGATTATTATGTTTTTACAGAGCAGTGCTGTTGTCGATGGTCACTGTTCTTACCTGGAGAAGAGAAGATTGAGGGGAGACATGAGAGCACTCTTCAAATACTTCAAAGGTTGTCACACAGAGGAGGGCCAGGATCTCTTCTCCATCCTCCCAGAGTGCAGGACAAGGAAGAACGGGCTCAAGTTAAAGGAAGCCAGATTCCGGCTGGACATCAGGAAAAACTCCCTGACTGGTAGAGCAGTACGACAATGGAATCAGTGACCTAGGGAGGTTGTGGGCTCTCCCACACTATAGGGGTTCAAGAGGCAGCTGGACAACCACCTGTCAGGGATGCTTTCGGGTGGTTTCCTGCATTGAGTGGGGGGTTGGACTCGGTGGCCTTTTAGGCGCCTTCCAACTCTGCTATTCTATGATTCTATGAGTCTATGCTCTTGCAAACATTTGGGCTTTGTACAAAAATGCCATGCGTTGTACCTCTTGCATTTCATGCCATTTTGGCCCCACTGTTTGCAGGCATAAGAAGCTGCCTTAGATGGAGTCAGACCCTTGGTCCACCTAGGCCAGTGTTGTTGACACTGACAGGCAGCAGCAGCAGCAGCTCTCCAGGTCATCCCAGAGTGCAGGACACGGAATAACGGGCTCAAGTTACAGGAAGCCAGATTCCAGCTGGACATCAGGAAGAACTTCCTGACTGTTAGAGCAGTACGACAATGGAATCAGTTACCTAGGGAGGTGGTGGGCTCTTCCACACTAGAGGCCTTCAAGAGGCGGCTGGACAACCACCTGTCAGGGATGCTTTGAGGTGGGTTTCTGCAATGAGCCGGGGAGCAGGGGTTGGACTTGATGGCCTTCTAGGACCCTTCCAACTCTACTATTCTATGATTCTATGGCGGTTTCAGGCAGGAGCTTTTGCAACCCTACCTGGAGTTGCTGGGGGCTGAACCTGGGACTTCCTGCCTACTGTGCCCCATCCCCTCCCTCTCTGACAAAGTGGGCTTTAGTCAACCCGAACTTTTGCCAGTCTCCCCAGATAAATGTATTGATTTTTAAGACTCATGTTTTTGACAAAACAGGCTAGAGGGAAGGATGTGATGCTGGAGTTGGAACCTTAATTTCCTTCCTTACCTTGCCCAGCCTTCCGCAGTTGGCACTACATCTCCCACCATCCCCAGCCAGGACAGTGATGGGAGTTGTAGTCTCACACATCTGAAAGGCACCAGGTTGGGGAACGCTGACCTAGGTCTTAGAGCAGCTCAGCCCCAGCGATTGGGTTAAGCCTGGGTGAGTCAAGAGCGGGCCCTAGCTTATTATCCCCAGGGTGGGGCCGGATTAGAACCACCAAACCAGAATAAATCTTCCTGCTCCGTTTGCTGTTTGTCTTGGCCACTTCATGAATTTAACCGCAAAAGGAAAGAACAGCCTGACCGGGGGAAGGCCCGTCTTTGCTGTAACAATCTTTCTGATTTTGTTCAAACAGTACGAATGGAAATGCTTAGAAGTATTGTCGGGGAGAATTGATGGGGACAGTGTGTGCGTGAGTGCGTGCGTGCGTGCGTACACAGTTGCCAGCTTCTGTGATTTTTAAAAAAACAGCCAGCCTTGCAGGTTCTTTGTTGTTTCGGAGGTGAGAAAGAGCTTGTTACTCTGATGCAGCAAAAACAGCAGAGAGCCTTGCAGTGCCTTAGAGACTAGCAGCTTTCGTGGACATAGATTCCAGCTGGACATCAGGAAAAACTTCCTGACTGTTAGAGCAGTACGACAATGGAATCAGTTACCTAGGGAGGTTGTGGGCTCTCCCACACTAGAGGCTTTCAAGAGGCAGCTGGACAGCCATCTGTCAGGGATGCTTTAGGGTGGATTCCTGCCTTGAGCAGGGGGTTGGACTCGATGGCCTTATAGGCCCCTTCCAACTCTACTATTCTATGATTCGATTCTATGAAAGCTTTCACTGCAGCCTTCCCCGGCCTGGGACTCCATTACACCAGCATTTTATCACACTGTCCTCCTGCCTTGTTCACCATTTTGCCCCATGACCCTCACACCACGACGTCCCTGTCCTGCAATTCTTTCGCCTCTTCCCCTTCACTTTCCATGTTTTTCCGGGGTAGTATTTTTTTCTCCACACGAGATAAAACTGCCCTTCCATTCCTGTGTATTGCTGTGCTCGCGCTATGTCACAGAACGTTCCTTCTTGGCAGGACCGGTGCCAGACTATTTTGCGCCCTAGGCAAGGTAAGCTACTTTCACACACACACACACACCCAAAAAAATGCCAACTTTGATTTTTAAGAACAGATGTTTCCTGGAAAAAATAAGACACACAAAACTTGAAACTGCTAAATTTATTTTAAAGTGCAAGAAATATGTCATGCCAATTATAGCAAACAAATTGGAAAGGAATGTCTATGGGTCTAAAATGCATTACTTAATAGGAATATAACCTCCAAATCATCCCCCCAACTCACACACGTGCGCACACACACTCTCAGCATCACTCACTCCAAACAAAGACACGCATGAACACATGCATTCACTCAAAGACCCCATGCACCCCATGCACCCATACATTCTCTCTCTCTCTCTCTCTCTTCCGGGCGCGTTCCGGAAGTCCGAACGTGGAGCTGCCCCACCCCCACCCCAGCGTTCCTGGCTTCGCTTCAGCTGGGCGGGTGCAGGGCGCCATCTCGCCTGCCCAGGCCCCGCTGAATCCTCAGGCTGGGCCGGCTCACAGCCAACGCGCATGAGTGCTGCTCTGTGCCCGGCGCCTCTCTTAGCTTGGCGCTCTAGGAGGCCGCCTGAGTGGCCTCTATGGTAGCACCAGCCCTGCTTCTTGGGGTATCTGCGTTGAAGGGCGGTTTTGCTGACGAAAGAGGAGGGTGGGGGCGGTTCTCCTCTAGCATGCTGAGTCGGTCGAACAGACTTTTGCTGCTCCAACCCCACTCTCGTTGCTCTATCATCCACCCGTTTCAACTTCCCTCTTCTTTTTGCCCGTTGTACGAGGTGCCCAGCCGATGAAACGCTAAATCGCTAAACCTTAGACCACAAAACCAGAGCGAGAGGGGAGGAAGGTGCCCCCCACGTCCATCAGAATGTCCATCAACCACAAAAAAACAATGAACTGGAGGGGGAAGGAGAAGGGGTGGGGTGGGGCGGCGATACCAGGAAGCGTGAGCCAGGGCAGGTGAAAAGGTAAACAAGGCGAAATAGCGCAACAATGCATGCACCTGAAAGTAACCAGCACTTGACGTGCTAATGAAATGGAGGGGGAAATCACAGGTGCATACCGGGGTGGGTGGGGAAAGTAGGTGTGATGGAGCTCCTGGTATGTATCATGAGTAATGGTACTATGTAGAGAGACTCAGGATTCAAAGCTGGGGCAGGAATCATAGAATCATAGAGTTGGAAGGGGCCTACAAGGCCATCGAGTCCAACCCCCTGCTCAATGCAGGAATCCACCCTAAAGCATCCCTGACAGGTGGTTGTCCAGCTGCCTCTTGAAGGCCTCTAGTGTGGGAGAGCCCACCACCTACCTAGGTAACTGATTCCATTGTCGTACTGCTCTAACAGTCAGGAAGTTTTTTCTGATGTCCAGCCGGAATCTGCCTTCCTTTAACTTGAGCCCGTTATTCCGTGTCCTGCACTCTGGGAAGATGGAGAAGAGATCCTGGCCCTCCTCTGTGTGACAACCTTTTAAGTATTTGAAGAGTGCTATTATGTCTCCCCTCAATCTTCTCTTCTCCAGGCTAAACATGCCCAGTTCTTTCAGTCTCTCTTCATAGGGCTTTGTTTCCAGACCCCTGATCATCCTGGTTGCCCTCCTCTGAAAACGCTCCAGCTTGTCTGCGTCCTTCTTGAATTGTGGATCCCAGAACTGGACGCAATACTCTAGATGAGGCCTAACCAGGGCCGAACAGAGAGGAACCAGTACCTCACGTGATTTGGAAGCTATACTTCCATTAATGCATCCCAAAATAGCATTTGCGTTTCTTGCAGCCATATCGCACTGTTGGCTCATATTCAGCTTGTGATCTACAACAATTCCAAAATCCTTCTCCATGGAGAGCTCCAGGCTGGAGCTTATTTTGAATCTGATGAAGTGGGGGTTTGCCACAGTAGAACTCTTCATCTTTAAGGTGCCACAATACACTTTTTTGTCGTAAATTACAGTTACTTATAACCTAGAGCATTCAAAACACTTCCCATGCATTAAGGGGAAATTGTGTTGCTTACCCAGGGTTTTGTGCTTTCTAGTCCTTTTGCATGATTGTTCTGGGCTGCATTACATGGGCGGAGAAGGGCAACCATTGAATTTAATACTTCCCCTCGCTTCACTTCTTCTGAGACAGTGCCATCCAGTGTCAAAGATCCAGCTTTCCCCCAAATATTACCATATTAAAAGTGGTTCTTTTTATAGCAGGATTTCTAAGGGATACCGCCAAAGACATCCTGGTTGTTGCTGACATCATGTAATAGACCTGAAAACCTTCCATGAGTGGCCAATCACTTGCGTGCAATAAATCACTTGTTTAGAGGAGCCCTTGGTCCATCTAGCCCAGTATCATCGACACTGACTGGCAGCAATGGCTCTCTGAGGGTTTCTCGAAGGATTAATTCCTAGCCCTGAGTGGGAGACAGTCTGCATTCAAAGCCTGTGCTCTAGCATGCGGCTACCTAGCAAGACTTAAACTTGGGACTTCTTGTTCTACTCAGTTTCAGCTTCTATGCCCTGATTCCTCATTCTGTTTTTCGTTTTTAATAGTTTGCAACTAGTTTCTAGATTATCAACCAAGAAAAGAGGTAATAAAACATAAGCAAAGGAGTGTTATATTGTTGTTATTTTAAAAGTGTACCAAAAAGCCTGTCCACATTTCATTTGGTAGGAAAGGTGGGCTGGCCATCATTTGTACACTCAGCAGGCAGCTGTGACCAATCCCAGTACTCTAGGAAGTGCACCTGTCTGATGCACATGCCCCCAACTATGTATTTGCCTCATTAACACATTCATAGTCTGGTTATATGCTTTTTAAAAACAACAACAACAAGCATGTGCCCTTAAGAATGCAGTATATAAACCAGCCCTGTGCAGCTCACTCCTCTCCATTAAAGTGATCACATATTGATTACTTTGGTGCTGTCTGTCTGGACACTTCAGAGGGACAGATGCTTGAGTTGTCCAAGGTGACGGATCAAGGTGCTTGCTGCTGAAACTGGCTGAAATGACTCCTGGGTTCTCTTCCCACCTGGAGAAAGGGCATGGCAGAGAAGCAACAGCGTGATTCCAGATGCCTGGGTCGTAGGCTTTAGTCGTTCCAGTGGGAGAAAGCTGGGTGAAACAGGATCTTTACATTCTTGATCCCAGAATCCCACATGAAGAAAACAGCAGAGATCTCTTCCCATCCCCCTAGTAGCTGGGGAGGTGAAGCTGAAGGAATGGTGGCACGTGCATAAACAATCATCACTTCAGCACGGTTACTAACGGGGACTGGCCAATGAGACCACATCACGCCAGTCCTTTTCCAGCTTCATTGGCTGCCAGTCCAGGTCCAGGCCCAATTCAAAGTGCTGGTATTAACATTTAAAGCCCTAAACGGCTTGGGGCCAGGCTATTTGAAGGAACGCCTCCTCCCATATGTGCCTGCCTGGCCCCTAAGGTCATCCTCAGGGGGTCCTTCTCCATGAGCCCTGCCAAAGGAAATGAGGCAGGTGGCTACCAGGAGCAGGGCCTTCTCTGCTGTGGCACCCCGGCTGTGGAATTAGCTCCCTAAGGAGGTTTGCCTGGCACCTAAACTATATTCTTTTAGATGTCAGGTGAAGACCTTTTTATTCCCTCAGCATTTTAACAGTCTATAAATTAATTTTAACTTTGCTGTATTAAATTTGCATTTTAAATTTGTATTTCTGCACCGCTGCTGATTTTATCCTGGTTGTGCTTTTATACTGCATTTTATATTATGGTTTTATACTGTTGTTTTATACTTTGAATGGTTTTAATTTTTGTGAACCGCCCAGAGAGCTTCGGCTATTGGGCGGTATAGAAATGCAATAAATAAAGAAATAAATATTTAGAAATCACCAAAATTACACTATTTTATAGAGACCCTGTTCAGACAGCACACTGAGCCCACAGTGGTTAAGCATTTTGAGCTAAACATTGGGGCTTAGCATGTCATGTGACCATGGTGGCTACTACATAACCTCGGTTTAAACATTTTCACTAAGCATTTGCTGCAAAAGGGTTAGTGGCATAACCACGGCTTAGCATGTCATCTGAACAGACCCAGTGTATTTGCAGTGGCACAATGAGACGCAGCCTCTGCCAAAACACTCTCCGTTCGCAGCTCTTCAAAGTCATCCTTTGTGCCTTTTCCTTTGTTGCATGCTCACAGCTCACACCTCCCTTCCCTACAAATGTGTCAAGGCTGCATTCACAAGCAATGCCTAATAAATCAGGATCTGATTTATTAGGGCCAGGATCTCTTCTCGATCCTCCCAGAGTGCAGGACGCGGAATAACGGGCTCAAGTTAAAGGAAGCCAGATTCCAGCTGGACATCAGGAAAAACTTCCTGACTGTTAGAGCAGTACGACAATGGAACCAGTGACCTAGGGAGGTTGTGGGCTCTCCCACACTCGAGGCCTTCAAGAGGCAGCTGGACAAGCATCTGTCAGGGATGCTTTAGGGTGGATTCCTGCATTGAGCAGGGGGTTGGACTCGATGGCCTTGTAGGCCCCTTCCAACTCTGCTATTCTATGATTCTATGAAATCAGCCTTTGCAATTGCCAGTATTTATAATTCACATGAGAAACCTGCATCAGCTAAAATGTACGTTCTGTTTTTTCTTCTTCTTCTTAATGGCTCTTTTTTTTCTTTTTTCTTTTCTATCTGAGGTTGTCCACTTTTGTATTCAAAACTTCTGCACCTTGATCTGACCTCCTCTGAGCATGTGCAAAGTACTGCCCCCCCCTTCCAGGAGAGAACGCCAAGGAGCTATGTGCACGGGCAGCGCGTGTCCTTTCTCTCTCTTTTAATGCAGACTAAAGGGCGCAGTGAAATAACAGGGCAAGAGTGAGCAACACGCCTCCCCCCACCCTAATCCTTCCCCCCTCCCTGCTGGCACCTAGCCTGGAGGATCGAATTCTGGCTGGGACAGCAGCGCTCCCACTATTTGGCGACTTTTCTGTTTGTTTGTTTGCGTGACGCCTGGGCCACGCAGGTGACTCACTCTGGAAAGAGATCTGAGCATCCCTTGCGAAAGGGCCCTGTCTGCTGCCCCATCACCTCCTCTTCTTCCGCCCAGCCTGGGTTATGCAATAGCGGAGCACCCCCTTCTCCTCCAGACGGGATGTGGCTGGGTGAGCTCATAAGGGCGCTTGGGCAAGAGGCTGGAGCGCACCCATTTCCTCCCAGCCTGCCTGCCTGCCTGCTCCTCGTGGCCCTCCCGGCTCAAGCAAATTGCTGCCTCTCTCCTCCTCCTCCTCCTCCTCCTCCTCCTCCTCCTCCTCTTGCCAAGAGTTGCTGCCTCTCCGTCAAGGTGAGGCACCTGCGGAGCTGGACGGGTTCTGTGGAATGGTTAACCCGAGGCAATCTCACCCTGAGCCAATCATCGGAGGCAGCGCAGCGGAGCAGCCGAGAGACTAGGGCGCCGAGCCTCCTGCCCCGTCCTTTCTTGGCGGAGCCTCCCTCCCTCCCTGGCGGCATCAGCAGTGGCCCTCCTGGCCCCAGAAGGACCTCTCCCCTCGACGGCCTTGCCCTGGCCTGCCCAGCCATGCTGCTCACCTTGGCCCCCCTCCTGCTGCTCGGCCTGAGGCCCCTGCCTGGCGCGGGGCTGCTGCTGCTGCCGCCCAGCCTGGACCCCGCCGTGCAGGCGCTGTGGACTCTCCTGTCGCGGAGCGCCGAAGGCTCTCTGCCCCGGGGCGCCGTGGAGGACCTGTTAAATATCGCGGCGGCTCGTGTGCAGTGCCCAGCAGGGCCGTGTGGAAAGGTAACGAGGGCGCAGGCCGCCGGGCGCAATCTTCCCCGGCCTGGCGGCAGGCAGATGTGCCTGGGTCAAACTCCAGCGCTGGGGGCAAAGGGCTAAAGGGCGCCTGGCAGGAAGAGGCACTGCTGGCAGGCTGCAGTCACTTGGGGAGCGGGAAGCGGGCCTGAGGGTGGGGTGGGGGGCACCCAGGAGAGGGGCGCGAGACCACAGGGGGCCCCCGAAGCAGTGAGGGTGCGGGTGTGCCTGGGCCCGGCTGGAAAGGGCAGATGCGCCCGCTCTTCCAACCTTCCCAGAAAGGCGCCCTGCTCGCGGCTCCCGCTCCCCTGGTAAATCATTCTACCGGGATTTGCCTCTGGGGAGGGGGCGCTGGGTGAGAATTGCGGCCAGTGCAAGCGGCCATCCTTCCTGCCTCCTGCCCGGGGTCTGTAAAAGTGAACTCTCGGAGGGGTGTCTGGGAAGGTTTCCGTGTGGCCGTCTTGTTTCCAGTACTGACATGTAAGTCCATGCACCCACACCTGTGCGCACACCCCAATGTTAAGGCACCACCGCAGTGTGCAACCGGCCCTCTAATCCGCTGCCGAGGCTCGTTTTGAACGGGTAATAACAGGTTGTCAGGCAGTGAGGTTTTGCAACTACAACTTTAACGCAAGAGAACAAACAGCGCAGCTCTGAAATCGGCCGAGAGCGGGCGAAGGCAGAACGGACGAAGGCAGCTCACAGTAGTTGGAATCACTAAAGCAGCCTTCCTCAACCCGCGCCTTCCAGATGTGTTGGACTACAGCTCCCATTAGCCCCCGCTGGACCGCTGAGGCTGATGGGAGTTGCAGTCCAGCACATCTGGAAGGTGCACTAAAGACTTCAGGAGTGCGTGATGGTGTGTGTGTGTGGTCGTGGGGGAGGCCATGATCCCTGAGCGTGAGTCCTAGGGTGCTTCCAGACAAGGGTTTTATTGTGCAATTGCCCTGCCTCGTTCACAGAATTTAGCGGGGGGTCCAGATGATGTGACCTTTCATTTGTAGCCCTCCCATGTTTTCCCACCACTTTTCCCATCCTTTTCCTTCATCCGTTAAGGAGGAAAAGACAGGATAGCTGCACAGTGCTTTTTTGACTGGTGGCACTGGGGAGCCCCCCACGGTCTTGAAGCATCCTGGGGCCACTGGTTTCATGTTGGGAGGCTATGAATTTGCCATCCCATCCATCCCGCTGGGAAGGGCTCAACAGCCATTTAGACCACTGAAAACAGAGAGGTAAAAGCACAGTTCACTCCCTCCCCCAGGTCGCTGTCAGCGTTAGATTGTAGGTAAAGCTGTGGGGGGGACTAATCCACGCTGCTGGCTGAGTACAGAATGACTGGGGTGGAGGAGGAGCATTTATCCCAGATTAATAAACACGAAGTGACAAGAAATTGATTTTGGAGAGCTGACGTAATTTAGTGACAAAGGAGCCTATTAAATGCATATTTATTTATTCATTTTTGCAGTTATGGTGCTGTTTTTTGTTTTAAAATGCAAATAGCATTAGCTGAGTGTGTAGTGGGGAAGAGACTCTGATGATTCATGGTCTTGCGGAGATTTAACTCATTCCTGCCCCATCCCAGTCCAGAGGAAAACCCCTCTTCTGAAGCTAAGGGTGCCAGAAGGGGGATTTCCTTCTAAAGCAAATACTAGTATGACAAATTCTGGATCTAACTCAGTGTGTGCATCCAGGAAGAAGGAAACATTGAGCAAAATCTTGTTTTTAAAGATTTGCAATAAAGCCCTCTGGCCCTGATAGCTGACTCCCTGTTATTTGGGGTCTGCCAATCCTCCCAAGAGTGCTCCAGTGGGATTTCACTGTCAAAAGCAGCACCAGTTGAATTTCTACTTCCCATGCAGCTGTCAAAGGTGCAGATGCCCTATTGAAATTGCTCTATGGATAAGCCTGCTCATGCAAAGCTTGACCCTGGGGTGGCCAATTTCTGAACCAGCCCCTGTAGCTGAGCCTTTAACAGCAGCTTGATCTGCAGGAATGAATTATGCGACCCCCAACTCATTCCTGCGGACCTAGGTGCTGTTATAGACATGGCTACAGAGACTGGTTCATAAGATGCTGAATGTACCTGCTTTGAGGCCACCTGGAAGAAAGGAGGAGGGGACTGGGCTGGTTGGGTGAGGCCCCTGAGCCCCCCTTCCCTAGAGTGGCTGCCCCTCCCCGGATCCCTTCTGCATGAGAGAGAGAATGTAGAAGGGAAGGCACACATTATATTTTACTACTTACTTCCCAGAATACCAAAGGGTCAGATACTGGGGAGGAATTAGGGCGCAAGTCTAGAAAAACAGTGTGTTGGTTGCAAATAGTCATGCTTAGAATAGACCCATTAAAATCAATGAGTTAATTCCAACGTGCTTGTCCCATTATTTATTTATTTATTACATTTTTATACCGCCCGATAGCCGAAGCTCTCTGGGCGGTTCACAAAAATTAAAGCCATAATAAAACAACCAACAGGTTAAAAGCAAAAATACAAAATACAGTATAAAAAGCACAACCAGGATAAAACCACGCAGCAGAAATTGATATAAGATTAAAATACAGAATTAGAACAGTGAAATTTAAATTTAAGTTAAAATTAAGTGTTAAAATACTGAGAGAATAAAAAGGTCTTCAGCTGGCAATGGAAGGAGTACAGTGTAGGCGCCAGGCGGACCTCTCTGGGGAGCTCATTCCACAGCCGGGGTGCCACAGCGGAGAAGGCCCTCCTCCTATAAGCCACCTGCCTCACTTCCTTTGGCAGGGGCTTGCGGAGAAGGACCCTGTGGATGATTTTAAGGTCCGGGCAGGTACATATGGGAGGAGGCGTTCCCATTAACTTCAATGGGTCTTCTACCCTAAGCTTGAGAAGGTCTGGATCCAACCTAGTGTGTCTATCCAGGAAAGAGGAAATTTATTTATTTATTTATTTATTTATTTATTACATTTCTATACCGCCCAATAGCCGGAGCTCTCTGGGCGGTTCACAAAAATTAAAAACATTCAAAGTATAAATCTTGAGTGCCTTGCTCAGCCATACCCAAAATGTACCTCTGGCATCACCCGGCAAGTTAGGGACACCCCCCTCAACCTGGGCAAAGGGCTGGGAAATAAATGGAGAATGCTTGGGAGGCTCTTTAGCGTTTAATGAGGGTGTGGAAGAAGGCATCTTAAGTGCCCCTTTCCTCACCTCTGCAAGACCAGCTTCCCTTGTCCAAATACCTGCCGCTTGCCAACGCTAAAGGAGTGTGCGCATTTCTTCGTTACCTGGAAGAGCTTCTCCCCAACTCATTAGGCCTGATTTGTAAGAACTCTCAATGGTACTTCAAGCTCACCCAGGAATCTGGTCAATTATTAACAGTTCTTCCAGACCGTAAACAGACCGGGTTCCTCCCGGTTAGGAAGAAGCCCCTTTCTCTCCCGGTCCCATCCGATGATAAAGCTTCATCCCACATACCTGCTTCCCTGGGATTATCCCCGTAGCGCTAAGCTTTCGTGGTTGTTGTTGTTTTTGCTACCGGGCGACAGCGATCCTTTGCATACCAGGAAGTGAGTTTAAGTGGGGAAATGTAAAAAAAATCATTAAAAAATCAATGGATGTCCCAATTCAATTTAAATTTGGTATGCTTAAAGCTCTCCCTAATATCTATTACTGTGCCAATTTTGGTGTCTTTATCTTTAAAGCTTACGCAGATGTAATAATTTCTTTAAAATCCTGCTCCTGCGCCCCAGCGGCGGCTCGGAAGATACGCTCAAAAAGTAGGGGCTAAATACGGCGAATGTTTTTGCTTTATTGCACAATGAAGGCAGGATGCCTGGGAGTACTTCACAATCAAAGCAGATTATATGGTGGAAAACTTCTGAGTCCTTTGCATGCAATTCGCAGGGATTGCACAGTGTAACGCTGGTGTGATAAAGCTCACAGTATAGGCAAGCGTTTAGTCAAAGGGATTCTTAAAGTATTATGATTTGTCTTTTGGGAAACCACCGAAAAAGAATGAAAAGGAAAACCAAAGGGGGAAAAAGTGTCTTGGGGTAATGGAAATTGCCCGGGTAGTGAAGTCACTTGAAGACGATTTCTGAACTGTGGCAAAGAATAAACCACAAAGTAGCCTCCCAGTTTTAATTCAACAGCTTCTTTTATACTGAAGGGTATTAGATGGTTTTAAAGTATTAAGCCATTAAAAACACTTTAGAAAACCACAGTGGGAATGCAACCTGTCAACAAGATCTCCGCTGGGGCCACGGCTGCCAACTTTTTGGCTGATAAGGGCTTCTGTGCCTTTAATAACTGTATGACAGGCTGAAATGTGGCAGGTGACACTTCACTGCTTGTTCCACCACTTCGTCTCCCTCTCGGTGAGAACAGAATGCTGCCTGCTATGTTTCTGTCTGTCTTGGTTGCATCTCTCTGTTCAATCCCCATGAAAAGCTGCAGCCTTCCCAGTGAAAAAGGAAGATTTCACCCCTGAAAACTAACTAGCCAGCCAGCCAACCATGTCTTTTTGAACCTTTCATCCCATGCTGGGGGTCATGGAATTGCTCTGTCCCATGTTCTGCTGGGATCATAATTTCTCCCCCATGTTTAGCCTGCAAAAACAATGGACAGTTGTGTGTTTGATCACTGCGGCGGGCTGAGTTGAAAAGTTGAGCTTCACACTCTATTTGTGAGAGGCTGTCAGACCATGTGAATCATACCCTGAACCATCTGGGATAAGATGAAGCGTGCGTCTGGGCAGGCTCAGCCTACGTCAGTGTCTCAGCAGCGACAGCCCCCCCCCGGCCGTGTTCCTGGTTCCTGCATTTCCCACCCAGGATTTGTCTTCAGAACGTTCATTTGACTTTTGGCCTAGGTCCGGTCACAGACAGAAGTGCCTCTGACCATGTGCAAGCAATGCTGATTTTCATGGTTTTCACAACTGGTTCCCAAGCTCAGCTAAAAACTTTTCTTTTTTTTCTAAAGCTTTTAGAACTTGATTTTGATCTGACTTTTATACTGTTAGTTTTACTCTCCCCTGTGCCCGTTTGGTGCATTCTCTTCCCCTTCTTATTGTTTTATTATGATTCTATTAGAATGTGAGCCTAGGCGGCAGGGTTTTGCTATTTTATTGTTTTACTCTGTACAGCACCATGTACACGGATGGTGCTATATAAATAAATAAATAAATAAATAATAATAGAAGGGAACAAGGCATTCGTGTCAAATGGGACAGCTTCGGAGCGCAAATGAGCTCCTGCTACCTTTTCCTTTTAAGAAACTGACCACGGGTGTATTGACAGAGCTAGAGCTTTATCACACCAGCGTTATACTGTGCAATCACTGCAAATTGCATGCAAAGGACTCAGAAGTTTTCCACCTTAGAATCTGCTTTGATTGTGAAGTACTCCCAGGCATCCTGCCTTCATTGTGCAATAAAGCAAAAAAGATTCGCTGTATTTAGCCCCTACTTTTTGAGCGTATCTTCCGAGCCGCCGCTGGGGCGCAGGAGTAGGATTTTAAAGAAATGCTTACGTCTACGTTAGCTTTAAAGATAAAGACACCAAAATTGGCACAGTAATAAATATAGAACTGTCACTTGAGGCACAGGTGAACTCAGTGGCAAAGAGCACCTTTTATCAGCTTAGGTTGATATACCAACTACGCCCTTATCTGGACAGAGATAGCCTAGCTACAGTTATCCATGCTCTGATAACCTCTCGCTTGGATTACTGCAATGCGTTATACGTGGGGCTGCCTTTGAAAACGGTCCGGAAGCTTCAGCTGGTACAAAATAGGGCAGCAAGGTTATTAACAGGGACTGGCCGGCGAGATCACATTATGCCAGTCCTTTTCCAGCTTCATTGGCTGCCAGTCCAGGTCCGGGCCCGATTCAAAGTGCTGGTATTGACATTTAAAGCCCTAAACGGTTTGGGGCCAGGTTATCTGAAAGAACGCCTCCTCCCATATGTACCTGCCTGGACCTTAAGATCATCTACAGGGGTCCTTGTCCGTGAGCCCCTGCCAAAGGAAGTGAGGCAGGTGGCTACTAGGAGGAGGGCTTTCTCCGCTGTGGCACCCCGGTTGTGGAACGAGCTCCCCAGAGAGGTCCGCCTGGCGCCTACACTGTACTCCTTTCGTCGTCAGCTGAAGACCTTTTTATTCACTCAGTATTTTAACACTTAATTTTAACTTAAATTTAAATTTTACTGTTTTAACTCTGTATTTTAATCTTATATCAACTTTGCTGTGTGGTTTTATCCTGGTTGCGCTTTTTATACTGTATTTCGTAATTGTGTTTTTAACCTGTTGGGTGTTTTATTGTGGTTTTAATTTTTGTGAACCGCCCAGAGAGCTTCTGCTATTGGGCGGTATAAAAATGTAATAAATAAATAAATAAATAAATAAATAAATAAATAAATATTAGGGAGAGCTTTAAGCATACCAAATTTGAATTGAATTGGGTCATCTGTTGATTTTTTAATTATTTTTTAAATTCCCCCCCTTAAACTCACTTCTTGGTATGCAAAGGATCGCTGTCACCCGGTAGCAAAAACAACAACTGCAACAGTTTAGCTCTACGGGGATAATCCGAGGGAAGCAGGTACGTGGGATGAAGTTTAGACTGGGTTTAGGAATGGCCAGTGGCTAAACTCTCAGAGACTAGAGCTGTGGGCGGTTTGGGGGTGGACATTGTCAGGGCTGGCCAGCCACTCCTTTGTTAGGGAAATTTCTTGTTAATTGCCCAGGGTGGGTGGTTGATATTTTTCAGTGGGAGTGAATGGTTGGAAAATACCTGGAGATCTCTCTTGCCTGTTAGCCATCAGAGCTTTGAGAAGGAGGCACCCTCTCTCTCTCTCTCTCTCCCCCCCACCCCCAATAAAGGCAGCACTTGATTGTGGTGCCTGCATGAGGGAACAAAAGAAGCAGTTGGGGACAGATAGGACATGAAGGAAGGACAGTAAGAGTAATGTCAGAGTATGGATTGCTGTTGAATCCTGGATTGTTGTTACGTGTGAACCCTGCACTATGGCTTAACAATGGGTTGTTAACTAAGAGCAACCCAGAATCCAAAACCCAACAACAAAACATGGGTTCCCTTCTTGGGTTATTCATGGTTATCAACCCATAATTAAATCATAGTTCAAGGTTCACATGTAACAATAACCCACAATTCAACAACAACCCATGATTCAACCCATACTCTGGGTTGTCATTATGTGCAAACCAATACAGAGAGAGAGGGGTATTGGCTGAAGGCACTTTGTGATGCAGGGAAGCTTTCCGTAGGGTTCAGAAGTAGAGGATCTGTCATCCAGTAGAGATGCAAATGCTGTTTGCTTCCATTATGATCTGCTTGTATATCTGTAAATAAAATCAGTATTATCAAAATGTCCCGATCTCTAGTTCTCTCTCCAGTCAAGGAAGATCAATCCAAGTGGCGGAAACCTCGGAAATTCTCATTGCTCCGAAAAGTGGTGGGGCGAGTGAAACGCTGGTGTGGGCAGTGGGATTGAGTTTCCTTGGAGAGGAACTGTTTGAGCTGGTGTGACTGAGCCAGTGGGGAGGAAGGAACAGCATTGCCTCTGAGCTCAAACAAAGATGTTGCAAGAGCAAACGGAAAGCAGAGGGTGTGTAACTAACTACTGCATTGGTTGTAACGCGTAGTGATGCCCACGCTATGAATAGAACTTCTAGAAGTTGACAGGCTGGAAGATATAATGTTAGAATTGTTTTTTGCTGGGAAGCAAAGCCAAATGAAAGCTGAGGGTGTGATTTCAAGAGTTATGCTCTAGAACAGCCACTGAAACTCTGCCCAAAGAACTTGTGAAGTCTCATGCATTTTACTCAGAGCTTGGCCAGTGGGAAGTTCTTCTGCTGCAACCAGTTACCTAGGGAGGTTGTGGGCTCTTCTCCCACACTAGAGGCCTTCAAGAGGCAGCTGGACGACCACCTGTCAGGGATGCTTTAGGGTGGATTCCTGCACTGAGCAGGGGGTTGGACTCAATGGCCTTTTAGGCCCCTTCCAACTCTGCTATTCTATGATTCTATGATCAGGAAAAACTTCCCGTTAGAGCAGTACGACAATGGAACCAGTTACCTAGGGAGGTTGTGGGCTCTCCCACACTAGAGGCCTTCAAGAGGCAGCAGGACAACCCTCTGTCAGGGATGCTTTAGGGTGGATTCCTGCATTGAGCAGGGGGTTGGACTCGATGGCCTTGTAGGCCCCTTCCAACTCAGCGATTCTATGATTCTATGATTCTGCCCAAACCCCATAAATGAATGCAAATGGTGCAAGTGCATTTCTGGCACAACAGCCAGACACTTCAATCAGGCTTGCAAAGGAGAGCTTCTTGTAGAATCAGACCCTCATGATCAGTCCTCTTCCTTCTTGGGAACATGGGTAGAAGGGTGCCTGTTGCATCCATGGCCTCCTTGTGGATTCCTGGTTGACAGCTGGTTGTCCACTGAGTGAACAGAGTGCTGGACTACATGGGCCCTTGGTCTGATCCAGCATCAGGGCGCTTCTGAGGTTCTGAGATTCACTTCTGTCTCTAACGGCACCCCCAAATAAACCCACTGCCATCTCTGCAGGGCTGCCTTTAACTCCCCATCCACTCACCTGCATTTACCATCACAGTTCAGAAAGCTTTTCTCGCAGCTAGAAGGAAAAACACAAACCCCCCCCGTCGCCTCCCCGCCCCCCACTCGTGTATCCCAGAAGGTGTGTCACCTCCCCTTTGCTATGATCCACAGTCTGGGGAGGGGAGGGGGGGAATCAATGGAGCCATTATTTATTTATTTAGCAAGGCCTTTGCTTCTCCTTCACATCAAATGCATTCAAATACTCTGCCCCTTCCTTCCCATTTGATGTGTTTGCTTCCAGAAGAGGGGATGAAAGCAGCCTGTGTTTGGGGTTGTCCTAGTTACCATCCAGAAAGCTCAACGAGAGTCTTTCCTGGGGTGAGTGGGTGGGCAGAACGTTTAAAAAGAGAGAGAATGCAAGGGAAGGAGTGGGGGAGAGAGAGATAATGGTGGTACTTTCACCCAGCAACCACATTTAGTCTGATCACCAATGGTTCTTCCTGACTGTTAGAGCAGTACGACAATGGAATCAGTTACCTAGGGAGGTTGTGGGCTCTCCCACACTAGAGGCCTTCAAGAAGCAGCTGGACAACGCTCTGTCAGGGATGCTTTAGGGTGGATTCCTGCCTTGAGCAGGGGGTTGGACTCGATGACCTTGTAGGCCCCTTCCAACTCTGCTATTCTATGATTCTTTGATTCTACCCTCCAAATGAAATATAGAAGTTCAGAGGCAGCGCTACATCTTATTTCCAAACATGCATGCGGACTGCACATCTGCAGGGGCACCCAGGCACGCTAAGTTCCTGGATTTCCCCTCCTCCCCACCCCGCAAAAGCACCTCTGTTTTTCCAGGGTTCCCCGTTAATCCGTTGGTGCTCCTATTCCTGCTTAGCGCAGGCTGTGGGGGAGAGGAGAGCAATGTGTCCCAGCCTGCTCTGCCTGCTCTCCTTCCTCCTGTTTCGCAATGAGGAGACACGCAGGCACCTGTGACGACTCCGACTCTTTGACTTGGGCTGGATATACCAGCCTCCCCTGGGGTGCTCGTACACTACCCACCGCAGCATGAAGAGAGGTGTGTGCATACTCAGGAGGAAGGGATGACTCACAGAACTGAAAGAGAAAAGGCTGGCGATAACCAGACGCAAAGGAAGCGGGAAGGCGTCCTGTACCTTTAATGATGGTGCTGAAGAAGGAGTTTCGGCAGGTGTGACAGTGCTGCAGGGGAAAGAAAAGTTGCGCCTGCTGAAGTCAGGGTTGTTTGAAGATGGATTCCTGCATTGAGCAGGGGGTTGGACTTGATGGCCTTAGAGGCCCCTTCCAATTCTATGATTCTATGATTCTAAGTTGCAAGTGTTAAAGATGGTCCCATTTCCCACCATTGCTTAGGGAAGAGTTATTCCAGAGCATTACGGAAGGAGGTTTCTCAGGCTTCATTGGTATCAGAGCTGCTCGAGGGAAATATTAGGGAGAGGTCATAGGTATGTGTCAGCACATCTGTTTTGCATGCAGAAGATTCCAGATTCAACCTTCGACTTCTCCAGGTAGGGTTAGGAGAAAAATCTTGCCTGAAACACTGGAGAACTGCTGTTAGTCAGGGTCAATATTACTAGGCTAATTGGACCAATGGCTAGACTCGGTATAAAGCAGTTTCCTGTATTCCACAATGTCTAAGCATCCCCCAGATTGTAAGATGATTCTGTAGGGACTGCTTATGGATATGGCTTTCCTTAGCTGGAGCGTGTTCAGAGGAGGGCAACAAGGATGATCAGGAGTCTGGAAACAAAGGCCTATGATGAGAGACTGAAACAACTGGGCATGTTTGGCCTGGAGAAGAGAAGATTGAGGGGAGACAGGATAGCACTCTTCAAATACTTCAAAGGTTGTCACACACAGGAGGGCCAGGATCTCTTCTCGATCCTCCCAGAGTGCAGGACACGAAATAACGGGCTCAAGTTGCAGGAAGCCAGATTCCAGCTGGACATCAGGAAAAACTTCCTGACTGTTAGAGCAGCACGACAATGGAACCAGTGGCCTGGGGAGGTGGTGGGCTCTCCCACACTAGAGGCCTTCAAGAGGCAGCTGGACAACCATCTGTCAGGGATGCTTTAGGGTGGATTCCTGCATTGTGCAGGAGGTTGGACTCGATGGCCTTGTAGGCCCCTTCCAACTCTGCTATTCTATGATTCAGTGTGACCACAGTGCTATCAGATTCAATTTATAGATAAGTGGGAAATTGCCAAAGTAGTTCAGGACGGTCACCTTTGATTTCAAAAGAAGAAAGGTCTCTAAAATGAGGGGACTTGTAAAAAGGAAGTTCAAATGGAAGTCAAGTAGTTGAATCTCTCCAGAATGCTTGGATGTTACTCAGAAGCAGAACAGAAGCTCAGCTGCAATGTGTATAGCACAGATCAGGAAATGTACCACCAGGTCTAAAAGGTCACCAGCAATGGTTAATAAACAGTGCCATGGAAACTGTTAAAGAAAAAGGGCTTCAGAAAATGGAAGTCTTTCCCAAATGCAAAAACAATCACCGACTTATTTATTTATTTATTTATTACATTTCTATACCGCCCAATAGCTGAAGCTCTCTGGGCGGTTCACAAAAATTGCAAAAAAGAAATGCAAGCAGAGAAATGCAAATAAGACTTTTGAAGAGCATATCACTAATAACATTTAATTTGTTTATTTATTTATTTATTGCATTTTTATTCCGCCCAGTAGCCGAAGCTCCCTGGGCGGTTCACAATTTAAGGTCAGCAATTAAAGATATGCTTAAATACACCAGAAGCAGGAAACTGGATAGGGAGGTGGTTAAACTGTTGGATGACAAGGGAGTTGAAGGAATCCTAATGGAGGATAAGGAGATCGCAGAGATGCTGAATGAATTCTTTGCATCTGTCTTCACTGTGAAAGAAGGATTGCAGATAACCGCCTGAACTGACACCTGACAAGCCAGCATCCACTGTGTGAAACTGACAATGGCCAAAGAGGAAGGTTCAAACTAGACACGGCTTTAAATGTAACTTTGCATTTAAGATGTAGGTTTTTAGAAATGCAGGTAGCATCAATGGTGGGGGCGGATAACGGTCAAAACCACAGCAGACTGGGAAGGGGGATTTAATTGTTTCTTCTCCAGCTGCAGTTCTGAGAAGAATCATAGAATCATAGAGTTGGAAGGGGCCTACGAGGCCATCATAGTCCAACCCCCTACTCAATGCAGGAATCAATGTACATGGGGTTCCCTGGTAGTCGCCCTTCCAGAAACTGACCGGGCCTAGGCCCGCTTAGCTTCATCAAGGTTGCAACATCCCATGCCATCACACCATCCTTCCTGTGAAGCCGGCATGTGCAGGTGTATGAGGGGAATCCCACATTGGTGCTAATGGTAGATTTCCTTCTAATGCAAATATCACTTTCAGAGGGAGGTATCTTCCTCAGGACTTCAGCAGGAGAGGAAGGGCAATATTCTCTCCCTCCATCTGCACCTCAAAAGCAAAGACGCAGGGTCACCTTTCCTTTAACTCGAAATCGTTTTACTTAGCCTTTGAGACAAGTTGAGACTTGCCTATAGCACAAAGGCTCTGCTCACATGAAGAATGACTTGCATGTATGAAACATAGTGTTACAGACACAGGAAGCTGCCTTACACCAGCTCAGATAATCGGTCAAGATAGCATTGTTTACAGTGACTTGTGGCTCAGATGAGCGGTCACTATAGCATTGTTTACACCAACTTGTGGCACCTCCCAAGTCTCCCATCAGCTCCTATCTGATCCTTTTGGCTAGAGATACCAGAATGTGAACCTGGGGCTTTCCACACATGAATCATCTACTCTACCACTAAGCTGAAGCTTCTCAGATAAAGCTAATGGTCACCTTCCAACTTCCAGTAACGGAGGCCTTCAGCATTGTATGCAGGTTGGGGTGGTGATACACAAGTGGTATACCTTCTATCTATCTATCTATCTATCTATCTATCTATCTATCTATCTATCTATCTCTCTGTATCTGGCTTCAGAGCAGGATACGGAGTTGAGACCACTATGGTCACCTTAGCGGATGATCTACGCCTGAGTACTGACAGGGGGAGTGTGTCCCTGCTGGTACTTTTGGACCTCTCAGCGGCTTTCGATACCATCCACCATTGTATCCTTCTGGATCATAGAATCATAGAATCATAGAATAGCAGAGTTGGAAGGGGCCTACAAGGCCATCGAGTCCAACCCCCTGCTCAGTGCAGGAATCCACCCTACAGCATACTTGACAGATGGTTGTCCAGCTGCCTCTTGAATGCCTCTAGTGTGAGAGAGCCCACAACCTCCCTAGGTAACTGATTCCATTGTCGTACTGCTCTAACAGTCTGATCGCCTGAGGGGACTGAGAATTGGGGGCACTGTCCTTCGGTGGTTCCGGTCCTACCTCTCAGGCAGGTTCCAGATGGTGATGCTTGGGGATAGCTGCTCCTCAAAGAAGGTGCCACCCTTTCCTCAATGCTATTGAAACTGCTGGGAGAGATCATCCGGAGGCCTGGGGCGGGGTGCTATCAGTATGCTGATGACACCCAAATATACTTCTCTATGCCTTCAACAACAGCGTCAGCGAAGGATAGTGTGTCTCCTCTGAATGAATGCATAGAGGCAGTAATGGGCTGGATGAGGAAAAACAAACTGAAGCTGAATCCAGACAAGACAGATGTGCTCGCTGTCAAAGACCACTACCTGGGTTTGGAGGTGTGCCAACCAGTTCTGGATGGGGCTACACTCCCCTTGAAAGACTGTGTTCACAGCTTGGGGGTGCTTCTGGATCCGTCGCTCCAAATGACAGCTAGATAGATGTGACAGCCAGGAGTGCCTACTATCAGCTTTGGCTGATATGCCAGCTGCACCCCTTCCTGGAGTCGGAAGACCTAAAGACGGTTGTGCACGCGCTGGTAACTTCGAGGCTCGACTTCTGCAATGTGCTCTACATAGGGCTACCTTTGTGTCTAGTCCGGAAACTTCAATTAATTCAAAATATGGCAGCCAGGCTGGTCACTGGTACACCTAGTGGGGGACCACATTACGCCAGTTTTAAAATCTCTTCACTGGCTGCTAATTAATTTCCGGGCGAAGTATAAAGTGTTGGTTATTACCTTTAAAGCCCTACACGGTTTGGGTCTCTTCTCGATCCTCCCAGAGTGCAGGACACGGAATAACGGGCTCAAGTTAAAGGAAGCCAGATTCCAGCTGGACATCAGGAAAAACTTCCTGACTGTTAGAGCAGTGCAACAATGGAATCAGTGACCTAGGGAGGTTGTGGGCTCTCCCACACTAGAGGCCTTCAAGAGGCAGCTGGACAACCATCTGTCAGGGATGCTTTAGGGTGGATTCCTGCCTTGAGCAGGGGGTTGGACTCGATGGCCTTGTAGGCCCCTTCCAAGTCTGCTATTCTATGATTCTATGATTCTACCTGCGGGAATGCCTTCTCCCGTACAATCCGCCCCGTACCCTCAGATCCTCTGGGAAGGATCTACTTCAGTCTGCCAAATTCAAGCTGACAACCATTACCCAGAGGACCTTCTCTTCTGCTGCTCCCAGGCTGTGGAATGTCCTGTCGGAGGAGACTGTCAACTTGACAATCTTTTAGCATTTAAGAAAGCTATAAAGACGGCTCATTCCTGACCCATTTGACAGATAGCTGTGTGTTGCCTCCTTTCCTTTCTGGAAAGGAACAATCAGTGTCTCCCCCCCACACACCCATTTCCTCATTGCTTGTGTTGATGGCTTTCAATAAGTAACTTTTCTTGCCCTTATCAGTGCAAATTAGAACGTTTTCCAATCTTTCTTCTGCCCCTTCTTCCCCCCCCCACCGAGGATTGAGCGCTGCCATTCTTCTCTTTCAACCCCCTTGTTTCAAAGTGGGGGTGCTTCATTGCAATCATTTCAAGAAGCACCATTTTCACCCCACCCCAAAGAAGGTTCCCCCCCACTCCATCTATGCCAAGCGGGCGGCCTTCATCTGTTGAACCTTGTGCTTTTGCACTTCCAGCTCGTGGTTTGTTCCAAGAGTGAGTCTGGTTCCGCTCTGTAAATTTTTAGTATTATCAGGTAATCAGCTGCTGAACTTAGTCTGTAATGAGCCGGTTCCCTTCTCATTTTGAATGAAACTCCAGCGACTGACAGATTTGTTTCTTTACAGATGTGTAGAGAAAGTTGCTTGAACGTGCAGCACCAAGGCAGTCACAGAGAGTAAAAAGAAGAGGCAGAGAGAAACAATTACTGTATTTCTTCGATTGTAAGACGCCATCGAATCTAAGGCGCACACTAATTTCAGTGCCACCAACAGGGAAAAAAAGCTTTGATTCGAAGAAAAAATAAATTTCTCCAATCAGCCAGCAAAGCAATTTTACGGTACATACACGCAGCGGAGGGGGAGAGGAACAGGGAGCGAGCGAGACACAGACACGCGGGCGCGCACCCACACGCACACGCGTAGAGGCAGGTTACATGAATGGGAAGCAGGAACCAATCGTCCCCTGCCTGGGAACGGACAGCCACACATGCATTCAAAAGCTGGTCTGCACCATTCACACGGACGGGAGGGGGTGGGCGGGCGAGCCCAACCAGCGCTGCTCAGGTGATTCTTCCGCTTCCCATCTCCTTAACAGAGGCGAGGCCGAGCTCTTTGGAAGCTCGCTGGCCTGATGGAGCAGGGGTCCCTCCCAGCCGGCTCCTGGTGGCAACGTTTGAGATGCTCCGAGACGTTGCCTCTCTCCCCCCCCCCCCGCTTCTCTCTCCACTCCCTTCTCTCTCGCTGGCTCTTCACCCCCTACCCTCTTTCCCCGCCTGTCCCGCTGCAGACTCGACAAATGTAATTACCGTATTTCTTCGATTCTAAGGCGCCATCGAATCTAAGGTGCACCCAATTTTTAGAGCTGTTACTTTAGGGAAAAAAGTGTGTCTTAGAATCGAAGAAATACGGTACAATTATAGCATAATGTTAGAAGGTGATTCCAGAGATAAGGAACCGCAAAGATACTTGTTTGAGAGACACACGCACACTCACACACACACCCAAGAGCCAAGCCAGTCCAGAACCGGGTTCAAGTGACGGACAGTATTCTCATACCTGAAACTGTATCAACTTTAAACCTTTCTTGTGTTGAGCGGGACTCAGTGATACACGTTTCAGTACAACTCATTCCCTGTAAGCTGTGCTCTCGAAATGCCACACACTACTCCCTAAAGTGGCATTTCGAGAGTAAAGTCATTTCCACCATACACAAAAGTGACTGTGCTAAAGAAAGCAACAGGAAATATAACTGAGGGTTGCTTGGTCACGTCTAAATACTTCTCTCAAGAAATGTGTCAGCCGTGAGCAGCAGTGACTGTTTTGCAAGAATCGACTGGGTGTTTCCATTTTATTTTCCAAAATATGGAAGATGATGGCCCGGTTCAGAGGTCATTTCAGGGCCTGTGGTTAGCAAAACGGTGGCTCTCTGTGGTTTGGACTAACCACACGCCGTGCTGTTGCACACAACACTATAGCCTGGAGAAGAGAAGATGGAGGGGAGACATGAGAGCACTCTTCAAATACTTAAAAGGTTGTCACACAGAGGAGGGACAGGATCTCTTCTCGATCCTCCCAGAGTGCAGGACACGGAATAACGGGCTCAAGATAAAGGAAGCCAGATTCCAGCTGGACATCAGGAAAAACTTCCTGACTGTTAGAGCAGTACGACAATGGAACCAGTTACCTAGGGAGGTCGTGGGCTCTCCCACACTAGAGGCCTTCAAGAGGCAGCTGGACAACCCTCTGTCAGGGATGCTTTAGGGCGGATTCCTGCCTTGAGCAGGGGGTTGGACTTGATGGCCTTGTAGGCCCCTTCCAACTCTGCTATTCTATGATTCTATGATTCTATGATAAGCCTGGCCCATTTCCTGGTTTCTGACACCACACGCTAAACTGTTCAGCTGCGCTCCCGGGCCCTCCGAATGTTCTGAGCCATTTCCCAGGGTCTTTTGCGTTATGAGCGCCTGAGCAGCCGTTTCCCGGCCACTTCTTTTGTCCAATTCGATGCTGTTTCCAGCGAGTGTCTTGACACGGGGGATCCTGGTGTCAGCCCCTCTCTCACCGGCCAGGACGCTCGCCACCATTTCCTTTGCCGGCACTTATGAGCGTGACGCCCACTTCCCCCTGTGGCCGTTCTTTTTTATCAGTGATTGAAAGCTCCATCACAGCTTGGAAGAAACGCTGGCTAACGTCACTTCTCCGTGGACACACAGTTAATTCCTGTTTTCAAACAAGGTGCACGAGGGCCATTCAGTCCCTTGTTGTGAACACACTGCTTCTCCCACACACAGCAGGAGAGAGCAGCAACTTCGGTTTAAAAAAATATTTCGGCATTTTTCTGGTTTTTCTTGCGGCACAAGGAAGACCATCAGGGGCGGAAGGCGTGTGTGCGAGAGGCAGACGACGTCATGTGAGCTACCTCCGAGGGATCCGTGAGTGCCCAGGAACGAGCGTGCAATAAAACGCTCGTCGGATGGAGCTTTGAGTGACGGCTAGGAATAGTAATTTGACCGGTCCTGTGTAGAAGGCAGGTCAGTGAGAGGGGATTCCGAAGGCCTTTCACTGTAGGGTGGCCCTATGAAAAGGAGGACAGGGCTCCTGTATCTTTAACAGTTGCATAGAAAAGGGAATTTCAGCAGGTGTCATTTGTATATATGGAGAACCTGGTGAAATTCCCTCTTCATCACCACAGTTAAAGCTGCAGGAGCTATACTAGAGTCACCAGATTAAAAGAAGGAGCTTTAACCGTGGTGATGGATAGGGAATTTCACCAGGTTCTCCATATATACAAATGACACCTGCTAAAATTCTCTTTTCAATACAACTGTTAAAGATATAGGAGCCCTGTCCTCCTTTTTCATTTGGATATGTGAAGGATCATAGCAATTAAAAGATGGGAGCCCATACAGCACGTGGGAATCGGCCTCGAGATCACGAAATGGTGTCCAGTGCAGCTGTAGCAGCATGGCAGGAATCAGCAGCGGAGATCTAGCTTGCTGTCTAAAGCGTCTTAGCCGATGAAGGACACTCTTGCTGCCTAGCTCTATGATACTGGCCAATAAACCCCGGGGGGATCACGTACAACACTTTAAGCCAAAACAGGGTTAGTGAAGATGGTCTGACTGTGGTTACAAAGTGACCAAGGTTTAGCAAAACGCATCGCACACAGCACACTAAAGCCTGCTGCTTAACCAACATCCCTTAACCGACAGGGTTTAGTGTGACGTCTGATTGATGTCTTTTATTTTCATGTAAGTGTGTGCAAGTTTTGGAGCTATACTGAACTCTTCATCAGTCCCTCTCCTTTCTTTCTCTTGCAGTGCATCTCTGCTCCGGAGATCTTTGAACTCGCAGGGAAGAAAACGCCTGGTGATGCCAACCTCACATCCTCAGAGCTGCTGCACTTCTCTGTCGGCCTGGTGTTCTACCTCACTGATCCTATGGCAGCCTGCCAGGCAGTGACAGCGGGACATTGGGTGGAGAAGGCCCGGGCTTTCCAGGCCAAATTCTCAGAGGGGAACTCTGCAGGAGGACCCACGGAGGAGAAAGTAGCTGAACTGATGGCAGCCATCCAAAGAAACATCAAGGGTAGTGAGGGAGAGGAGGTAAGGAAAGAAGTGCTCTCTCCCACAGTGGTCAGGGTCAAGAAAAAGATATAATTTTTGGAATGCAAAGTCTGTCTGTTGCTTTTTTATTTTTAAAGAATAACTTTTTTTTTTTTACAGAAGTGGCCAGGAAAAATGGATTTTTCAGGTAACTGATGGCAGAGGCCAGTGCAAAATGTCACCTGGAGCACTAGAATGGTTTTTGCTTGCTAGCGCTCCTGTGCCTTTAATGCATGGCTTCCTGTAACTTGAGCCCATTATTCTGTGTCATCCCAGGGTGCAGGACACGGAATCATGGGCTCAAGTTACAGGAAGTCAGATTCCAGCTGGACATCAGGAAAAACTTCCTGACTGTTAGAGCAGTATGACAATGGAACCAATGACCTAGGGAGGTTGTGGGCTCTCCCACACTAAAGGCATTCAAGAGGCAGCTGGACAACCATCTGTCAGGGATGCTTTGAGGTGGATTCCTCCACTGAGCAGGGGGTTGGACTTGATGGCCTTGTAGGCCCCTTCCAACTCTACTATTCTATGATTCTATGATTCTATTGTACAGGTAGAGCTTTTCCTGGCACAGTGATGGACTGACAGGGAAAGTTTTTCCTGTTGAGTTTCTGCCTGTCCCCCTTTGTAGAAGGGGGCAACTCTACAAAATCATATTGCTATCTTTGATAGCCAGGACGAGGAGGAAGACCCAGCCTGGGAGTGGCTAAAAAAATGTCATAATATCTGCAATTTTAAGTAGCTGCGTTCAAAAAATGAGCCAGCAGACATATATATGCTAAGAGTTACACAAAAGAGAAGAATTCCACGAAGTGGGATTCCTCCTATTACCACGGCACTGGGATGTCCAAATCTTCTCTAGAAGGGTCTTACAGGTACAGTCAGGCGCCTTCTCATACAAAGAGCCCTTCTATAAATCTTCAAGGCTACCTGCAAATGGCACAGTACTTTCTAGTGAAAGGATTTAATGTTAAATCTAATGGGGTTTTTCATTTCACAGAATCATAGAATAGTAGACTTGAGAGGGTCCTATAAGGCCATCTAGTCCAACCCCCTCCTCAATACAGGAATCCACCTTAAAGCATCCCTGACAGGTGGTTGAAGGCCTCTCAGGTGGGAGAGCCCAGGACTTCCCTAGGTAACTGGTTCCATTGCCATACTGCTCTAACAGACAGGAAGTTTTTCCTAACGTATTTGTTAAATATGAGAAAAGCAACTTCCACTCTTTAAATATTATTTATTTATATGTGTATCCTGCCCTTCCTCGCAAGGTGCCCAGGGTGGCACTACCCATATGAAAACAGTATAGCAACTTTCTAGTCCTCATTGTTAAGAAAGTGTAAAAACATGCAGGCTTTTTTATTGTTATTGCTGGTATCCCATCCTTCTGTTACTGCTTCTGCATGGATCTGCATGCAAATAGCATCTGTTGCTACCTCTACATCGTACTATATAACTTACCATGTAATAAATGAAATGAATGAAATAACTGAATATTAATCAAATGATAGCATTTATTAGCCACTCTTCAGCCATGGCTCTCGGTGATGTCCAAAAGAAAGTGTGAAAAATAAATAAATGGCTAAACTGAGAAATCTCAGCAGTTCAGCGTGATGTCTAATCTACTCTTCTCCACCTCCCAGTCCTGCGCAGGAGTGGCCCAGATCCTGGAGAACAGCACCTTGATCTCCAGGCGAGTAGCACCTGAACCAGCTGGGCAGGTGCTCGCAGCCCTGGCCTACCATGTGCTGAAGGGGAGCTGCTTCCATGCTCTCCCTCCTGAGCACTACTTTGTGGACTACATCTTTCACCGCTACAGCAATGAGTCTCACAACCTCACACTGGAAGGTAAGTCGTTGCACCACCACCGGGGAATTTGGTGCTCAGCGAGGCAGACAACGGCCAAGGGTTTGTGCGTGGGCCTTCGGTCCTCCTGAAGTAAGGCAGAAGGTTCGCTACAAGACTTGCCTAATTATGCATCGGTTCAGGACACTTGTGCCTTCAGCGGAGGCATTTTTTTGCCCACTCAGCTGTCTACGCGCAGGGGAAGCCACGCAATGGATGTGCATCTGCGCAGCGCCGGTTAGACGATGCGGGCGCAGCTTCGGAGCCATCACGGGGCTTCCTTGCAATGCTGCGCTTGGTTCATCAGTTGAAAAATGGATGAACCTTTGAACATAAAAACATCAGAAGAGCCCTGATGCTGGATCAGACCAAGGGTTCAACTAGTCCAGGACTCTGTTCACACAGTGGCCAATCAGCTGCCTACAAGTAGAACATTGTAGGCATTGTAGAACATCAAAGTGCTGATATTAACATTTAAAGCCCTAAATGGCTTGGGGCCAGGCTATCTGAAGGAACGCCTCCTCCCGTATGTACCTGCCCGGACCCTAAGGTCATCCTCAGGGGTCCTTCTCTGCGAGCCCCTGCCAAAGGAAGTGAGGCAGGTGGCTACCAGGAGGAGGGCCTTCTCTGCTGTGGCACCCCACCTGTGGAATGAGCTCCCTAAGGAGGTTCACTTGGCACCTACATTATATGCTTTTAGACGCCAGGTGAAGACCTTTTTATTCTCCCAGCATTTTAACAGTCTATAAATAAATTTTAACTTGGTGTTTTAAATTTATAATTTTGCATTGCTCTTGTTTTTATCTGGTTGAGCTTTTATATTGTATTTTATATTATGGTTTTATACTGTTGTTTTATACTTTGAATGTTTTTAATTTTTGTGAACCGCCCAGAGAGCTCCGGCTATTGGGCGGTATAGAAATGTAATTAATAAATAAAATAAATAAATAAATAAATAGAACATGAATGCAACACCTCCCTCCTGCCCATGTTTTCCAGCAACTGGGGTACAGAAGCAAAGTGACTGATACGGGAGGTAGCATATAGCCATCAGGACTAGCAGCCACTGGCATTCTCCATGAATTTGTCCAATCCCCTTTCAAAGTAATCCAAGTTGATGGCCATCGCTACATCATGTGGTAGTGAGTTCCACAGTTTAACTCTGCAGTGTGAAGAAGGACTTCCTTTTATCCGTCCTGAATCTCTCCCATTTCCACTTTCTTCACATCATGCATAATTATGTAAACCTCTATCTTGTCTCCCCTCACTCACTTTTTAAATCTAATTTAAATAGTCCTATAGGTTGTAACCTTTTCTCATAGGGGACTTGCTACAGCCCCCTGGTCACTTCTGTACTTTTTCGAACTCTACAATATCCTTGTTTTAGAAAGTTTGTGTGTGCGTCTTGTACACTTAAAATAGAAAAATGAGGAGGACGAAGATCTCAAGGTCTCACTCAGATTTAACAGTCAGGTCATAGAATCATAGAATAGTAGTGTTGGAAGGGGCCTACAAGGCCATCAAGGCCAACCCCCTGCTCAATGCAGGAATCCACCCTAAAGCATCCCTGACAGATGCTTGTCCAGCTGCCTCTTGAAGGACTCTAGTGTGGGAGAGCCCACCACCTCCCTAGGTAACTAATTCCATTGTCGTACTGCTCTAACAGTGAGGAAGTTTTTCCTGATGTCCAGCCGGAATCTGGCTTCCTGTAACTTGAGCCCATTATTCCCTGTCCTGCACTCTGGGATGATCGAGAAGAGATCCTGGCCCTCCTCTGTGTGACAACCTTTCAAGTCTTTGAAGGGTGCTCTCATGTCTCCCCTCAATCTTCTCTTCTCCAGGCTAAACATGCCCAGCTGTTTCAGTGTCTCTTCATAGGGCTTTGTTTCCAGTACCCTGATCATCCTGGTTGCCCTCCTCTGAACACGCTTGGTCAGCCTTGGTCTGCTCCCAACAACAGCTACTTTGGATATGCAACCAAGCCTGGTAGAGGCTGCAATTGTGTTGGATGGCAGAGGTGGGCTTTGATAGAGAGGGCAACAAGCAAAGGCCTTAGAGAGAGTTGAAGGTAAGTGGGTTGGCAGAGGATGTACGCTAAGGCCAGTGTCTCCTCTGTGTTTGCAACAGCCTTGAACAGTCTAATGGAGCGGTTGGAGATCGGCCCTGAGGCATTGCAGAAAGGACACGACCACGGTGACCATGCCCATGAGCACAGCCACGACAGCCATGCACACGATGACCACCACGACCACCCACATGACCACGCGCATGACCACGGCCATGGTGACTCTGAGGATCACTCGGACCATCACCACGGCAATGAAACAACAGACCATCACCACGGCAACGAAACAACGGACCATCACCATGGCAACGAAACAGATCACCACCACCACGATGATGATGAAATGGACCACCATGGCAACAAAACGGTCCGCCGAAGGAGAGGCCTCCCTGTCCCGAAAGAACCGGACGTCGTCCCCCGTGAAGTCTGGGATACGGTGAGGAGCATTGTCTGTTGCATCACCGGTAACCTCGCGGAGACTCCACACCTTGGTGCCCGGAGCAGGTTTTACTGGATATCAATAATGCTGATTATTTATTTATTTATTTAGAATGTTTATATACCGCTCCCCATTGAAAAATTTCGGAGCGGTGTACAAGGTAAAATGAAAATAAAAACAGAATAAAACAGTTAAAAGAAAATTTAAAAAGAAGCAAAAGACAGAAATCCAAGGCTGCATGTTAAAGAAAGGCTTCTTGGAATAAAGATGTTTTCAGGAGGCGCCGAAAGCAGTACAAGGTTGGAGCCTGCCTGACCTCCAGAGGCAGGGAATTCCACAGGAGGGGGGCCACCACGCTGAAGGCTCCTGCCCTGGTGGACTCCAATCGGAGGATGGATCTAGGTGGAACCATCAGGAGCAGGCCCTCGGATGACCTCAGTGACCGGGCAGGTTGGTAAGGGAGAAGGCGCTCTCTCAGGTATCCTGGTCCCAAGTTGTTTAGGGCTTTGTCCGCAAGTACAAGAACCTTCAACCTGGCCCGGTAGCGAATAGGCAGCCAGTGCAGTTCCCTCAGCAGAGGAGTTTCATGCTGGAAAGGGGCAGCTCCAGACAACAGCCGAGCTGCAGCGTTCTGCACTAACTCCAGCTTCAAGGGCAGCCCCACATAGAGCGCGTTGCAGTAATCCAATCTTGAGGTTACCAATGCCTGAACCACCGTGGCCAAGCTATCCCTGTCCAGGAGAGGCCGTAGTTGGCGAACCAACCAAAGATGGTAAAAGGCACTCCGAGCCGTGGCGGCTACTTGAGCCTCCAGCGACAGAAATGGGTCTAAGAGTACCCCCAAACTACAAACCTGTTCTTTCGGAGGCAGTGCAACCCCATCCAGAACAGGCAATGAGCCTGTCTCCCGGACTCGGGAACCACTCACCCACAGGGCTTCCGTCTTGCCAGGATTCAGTCTCAGTTTATTGGCCCTCATCCAGCCCATTACTAATAGGTTGCTAATAGGTTTCCCATCACTAGCGAAGGGCCTGTTTGTGCTCCACGTTCCATGAGGGAAAGGGACATTTGACCTGGAAACTTATGTACCCATGAATGGTTTCCGGTTTCCATCAGAAAGGGCCTTTAACTGGAAGCAAAGCGAAAACAGTCAACCCCTTTAAAAGCTTGCCTTTTTCCAATGTAGAAATTGCTTCTATTCCACAGAGATAATGTGTTTCACCTGTTCAGGGCCAGCCCTTCTGTGAGCCTGGCTTAGGCGGGGCAGGAGGGGGAGAACGCCTGTTAATGAAGGAGTGCCTCCTCCCCTAACGACCTGCCAGTTCTTGTAAGATCTTCTGCCAAGGCCCTTCTGCATCAGTGGTCTGAAGGCCGCCTACACAGGAGCAAGGCTTTCTTGGCAGGGGTGTCCTGGCTATGAAATGCCTTCCCCAGTGAGAGTTGCCTGGCACCAAAACTTTTACGTACTCAGGCATTTTCTAAAGTTTCCTTTTGCTTTGCTGTTTCCTTACTTTTGAGTTTTGTATTTGGTTTATGCTGTACATCACTCTGGAACCGGAAATGATCAAAGCCAGAATGAATAGAATGAAAAATAAATGTCCAAATGTGAACTGGACGCATGGAGGGGGAGGGGGATTGTGCCAACGGGCCCTGCCCTCCATCCGTTTGGTCAGTGTCTGGAAAAGAAACTGAGAATCAGGCTCAGATTCTAGTTTGGGGTGACCATATGGAAAGGAGGACAGGGCTCCTGTATCTTTAACAGTTGCATAGAAAAGGGAATTTCAGCAGGTGTCATTTGTATATATGGAGAACCTGGTGAAATTCCCTCTTCATCACCACAGTTAAAGATGCCAGAGCTATACTAGAGTGACCAGATTTAAAAGAGGGCAGGACACCTGCAGCTTTAACTGGTATGATGTAGAGTAATTTTCATCAGGTTCTCCATATATACAAATGACACCTGCTGAAATTTCCTTTCAATATAACTGTTAAAGATACAGGAGCCCGGTCCTCCTTTTCATAGGGTCACCCTATTTATGCTGTACATCGCTCTGGAACCGGAAATGATCAAAGCCAGAATGAATAGAATGAAAAATAAATGTCCAAATGTTAACTGGACGCGTGGAGGGGGAGGGGGAGGGGGATTGTGCCAACGGGCCCTGCCCTCCATCCGTTTGGTCAGTGTCTGGAAAAGAAACTGAGAATCAGGCTCAGATTCTAGTTTGGGGTGACCATATGGAAAAGAGGACTGGGCTCCTTTACCTTTAACAGTTGCATGGAAAAGGGAATTTCAGCAGGTGTCATTTGTATGCATGCAGCACCTGGTGAAATTCCCTCTTCACCACCGCAGTTAAAGCTGCAGGAGCCCTACCTTCTTTTGTATCTGGTCATGCTAGGTAGGGCTCCTGCAGCTTTAACTGTTGTGATGAAGAGGGAATTTCATCAGGGGCTGCATGCATAACAATGATACCTGCTGCAAATCCCTTTTCCATGCAACTGTTAAAGATACAGGAACCCTGTCCTCCTTTTCATACGGTCACCCTAGCTGTACCTTTGTCTGGCAATGGCCAGGGTGGTGTTGGTGTCGGTAACCATTAGGATTGCCATCTGACCAGGAAAAAACTGGCCTGGCCAGCTCTTCTGCATTTAATAGCAGTCTGATCTGCAGAAATAGCTACAGATGAAATTGATGTGTCAGGCAGGATGATTACAGGGTCTGTTGAAAGTTGGCAGCCCAGTCTCCCTCTCTGATATGTGTATGTGTTGCTCATGGGTCTTGGGGGGGGCACATCTTTCTTTCCAGGTCTGCCTCAGCCCTAACGACCTCTTTGAGATTTACGGCGTTGACGCTGGCGTAGGAATCTCCCGTCCAGATTTCACCCGCCTGAGTCCAGCTCTGGTGCAGCAACGGCTCAGCAAGGCCTGCACCAGCACCCCTGGCAGCCCCCATACCGACGGGCAACTCACCACGGCAGAGAGTGAGTCCATCCGCCACGTGTCTCTAAGCTGACTAGTAAAAGGGCTCAGTGCTCTAGGACCCTGTCCAGAACTGAACAGCTGGGTTGGAGGTCCTCCTTGGGGTGTTTCGGCCTTTGATTGATTGATTGATTGATTGATTGCACTTATATACCGCTCCCATAGCCGGGCTCTCTGGGCGGTTTACAGAAATTCTAAAATTAAGATAAAAACAAGTATACAAAATTTAAAATTCTAAAACACAGAACATACACACATAAAACATTAAAAACCGTTAAAAAACTAAACATGTGGGTGACTAGGATGTACCACCATATGCCTGGGCAAAGAGGAAAGTCTTTACTTGGCGCCGGAAAGATAGCAGCGTTGGTGCCAGGCGAGCCTCGTCAGGGAGATCGTTCCAGAGTCTGGGGGCCACCACCGAAAAGGCCCTGTCCCTCGTTGCCATACTCCGAGCCTCTCTGTGTCAATGGGCCCCAACTGTTGTCAGTGCGCTTCAATACCACTATAAAGCAGTTGTGTGGCTCCTGCCTTTTATATACCACTTTCATACCACTTTCATAGTGCAATATCCTTGGTGTAGATGAGGCCATGGATTTCTTACAGGCTTGGAGCACAGTCCAGCAGTACCTTTCTCATTCATTTCAATGGGGCTGGCACAGGAGCAATTCCTGGTGTATATTGTGCCCTTAGGCTTTGTCAAGCCACTGGGGCAGGGAGTTCCACAGGTGTGGGGCAGGCAGCCACAGGAAATGCCTCTGCATATGCCACTGCCTTGCAGGCTTTCTGCATGGATGGAACCAACCTCAAGAGGGTCTGCTTGAAGCCTCGTGGAGGAGGGGGAGAAATGTCTGCCGTCTAACTCATGCTTAGCTTACATGCACAAAGTCCCAGGTTCAAGCCCGGCATTTCCAGGTGAAAGGATCAGGTGGCAGAAGATGGGAGAAGAAGGCTCACTCTGGCTGAGACCCTGGACAGCCGCTGCCAGAGTAGTTAGACTAGATCAACTAATTGTCCGGTTGCAGGAGCCTCAGTTGGGCTGTGGACTCATCCGCCGTGCCCTGAGGGGAGGGGGTCACTCCATCTGCAGTCTGTCTGTCTGTCTACCAGCGCATTGACTCTCCTTTCTCTGTGTCATTCACCTCTGCCCCCTCCAGAGTATATCTACGGCTCGCTCGCCACGCTGGTGATTTGCCTGTGTGCGCTTTTTGGGATCGTGGTTCTCCTGTGCACGGCTTGCATCAGTGCCTACCAGTATGTGATCCAACTCTTCGTCAGCCTGGCTGTGGGATCCCTCACTGGGGACGCCATGTTGCACCTCATCCCCACGGTCAGTATAAGGAGGGGGGCGTGGGTTTTGAGCCTGTGCTGCATGCGTGCGTGCGTGTATTTGGACTGCGTTTTCAGAGACGTTCACATCAAAGCAAGGCTCTTGGCAAGACAGGTCATCTGCCAGCTGATTAAATGAAGCCTTGCCAAACCTGCTGTCCCAGGTCAACTCCCTCAGCTCCTTTGCAAGACCTCAGCTGCTTTGCAAGACCTCAGCTCCTTTGCAAGTTGCTTGAGATAAAAGCGAAGCAGAAGAGAGAGGCATATTGTCAATTACAGAGAAAATGATAATGACTTAAATGTAATCTTCACCCCACAGGACATCAACACAAAAAGTACAATGTGACCCTCAGCGTTTCATAAGATGTTCGCACAGTGGGTCCTGGCTCCCTAATCAGACTGCATAGGACTGATGCCATAATACTTTTGCTTTAGGCTTTCAGATTCGAGTATTGCCTTAAGGAACGCAAATATTGAAACAGGTGCCTTTGTTTCCTTTCATTTTGGGCCCCAAAAGGAAGCCTTACAGTTCTCTCTTGGGCATTCAAAGTTGGGAATTAGGGGTGCTGGGGGAAACACACACATTTGTTGAGTGAGTGAAGGTTAAAAAGTATCTGAACGCAAAATATGTGAAATGTGCAAAGAGCTGGCAGGTTGTTTGGAAAAAGAAGTGTGGATGCTTGACTGCGTATAATTCAGCCTTTCTCAACCGGGTGCGCTCTGGATGTGTTGGACTCTCAACTGCCAGCACCCCCAGGGGATGCTGGGACTTGTAGTCTAGTAATCTGGAGGGCACCCGGTTGTGGAAGTCCACTGTAACTCATCACAAGCGTGTGGCCTTCAGAAACCAGTTGCAGCCTGTTGGGTTTGATGCCCCCCAACCATGCTTTTCTCCCGCTGTTATCATTGCAGTTCTTGGGCCTGCATTCCCATGGCGAGGGTCACGCGCACGACTCCCATGGAGCCGAGGGTCAAGACGTCCTGTGGAAGCTCCTGGCTGTGCTGGGCGGGATCTACCTCTTCTTCCTCCTGGAGAAGTTCTTCATCCTCTTGGGGCACTCGGACTGCGAGGTGGGTCAGCTGGTCGTTTCTGGTCCGCATTCACCAAGGCAGCTAAATTGGGCGCAGCGACGCGGCACGTCAACGATGACGCATGTGCGCAAGGCTCAAGGGGGCGCTGTGGGGCAGGGTGCACAGGAAGCTGACTCATAGCGATTGGGTCAGACCCTTGGACCATCAAGCCCAGTACTGTCAACACTGACTGGCAGCCATGGCTCTCCAGGGTTTCACGTGGGAGTATTTCCAGCCCTACCTGGAGACGCTGGGCATTGAACCTGGGACCTTTCGCATGCATTCTGCGCTTGGAATCGTTGCATTGCCAATGTTTTAAGAAGTGCAAAAGTGCAGGGAATGCAAGAGGCGCTGCTGCCCAGGTTGAGCTGTTCTGTATCTCTAATGCTGAGCACATGTACACACCCACACCCACACCCACACCCACACCAGTGTCCAGGGCTCATGTTTGCTTGGAAGCCACCCCTTTGGGTACAGAACTCCTGTCACCGAGTCCCAGATAGGCGAGAGTGCTTAGAGTGCTTTCTGGACATGTTCAGAGACCCTGTTGTCTTTATTAAGAACGTTAAGAAGAGCTGTGCTGAATCAGACCCAAGGCCTCTCTAGTCCAGCAATCTGGTCCCATAATAGCCAGCCAGATGCCCCAACAGGTCACCCACAAGCAGGACATAAGAACTGCTTTATTATTACGTTGTGCGTTCTAAAGCAGCCTCCCCCCCGATGCCCTCCAGATGTTTTGTACTTCAACTCCCATCAGCCCCAGCCAGCCTCACCAATGACCATTGGGGCACTTCCACATGTCGTACTGAGGCTGCTTCCATCCGCCCCCAGTGCACCCTGAAAACGATCGTGTAACTTGCATGTGAAAGAGGCGAGGAAGAGGCGTCCTTGCCGGCACCGGCACCGCCACTCAACTCCCTCCTCGACAGCCGGGACGGAGAGCTCGGCGGAAGAAGGTGGGGTGGAGAGCGGAAGAAGCTCTCCACTCCGCCTTCTTCTGCTGAGCTCTCCGAGCCGGCCGGTGAGGAGGGAGTTGGGTGGCAGCACCGGTGCCGGCAAAGACGCCTCTTCCTCGTCTCTTTTACAGGCAAGTTACACGATCGTTTTCGGGGTGCACTGGGGGCGGATGGAAGCACCCTGAGTACGATGTGTGGAATCCCCCCAGGGGAAGAGTGATCCAAGGCTAAGCGCTGGCATTGGAAACAAGCGATGTGGCTAAATCTGAAACTCCAGTTAAGCCCTCTGCCCAAAGGGTTAATCCCTTTGCATGGCCTCTGGTGGTTAATTCCTAAAAAGACATGGATGCTTTTCTGTGCTGGATGGGTGCCATGCTTCCTTATCTCTTCCTAGGAGGAATCTGAGTCCAGCAAGGGGCACCAGTGTGACCACGGCCTGTCTCTGCAGCTATACCAAGACGAGATGAAGAGGCGGAAGCAAGAGAAAGGCGCTTCCAACGCTGACCTGGTAATTTGCCCATGTTAATGCTACACTAATGCTTAAACTTCTTAACTACAATCAACCTCTAATTTGTTTACACCTTGAGATTATTTGTAAGACTGGAGAAATGCCCGGAGCAAAACCAGGATCAGGACCTGCGGTGCTACAGAGTAGGACTGCTCCTTCCATCCAGGGTCGAGAGTCCTCATGTCTACCATGGTGGTTATCTTAACTCTGATACACAGAGTTGGCTGGAGAGGTAGCTTAGAGGCCCCTCCTACTATTCCAGGGCCTGGTTCATCTCAGGGGTCTGGAAACAAAAGCCCTGTGAAGAGAGACTTTATTCCTCATATTGAGGCAGTAGCTAAATCCTGTCGTTTTTTCCTGTATGTTATTGCCAGGATTCGATCATTTTTGTCTGTCTCTTCTGCCAAGACTCTTGTTCATGCATTGGTTATTTCTCGGTTGGACTACTGTAACCTTCTTCTCACTGGCCTTCCTTCTTCTCACATCAGTCCGTTGGTTTCTGTTCACCACTCTGCTGCTAAGATCATCTTCTTGGCTCGCCACTCTGACCATAGAATCATAGAATAGCAGAGTTGGAAGGGGCCTACAAGGCTATCGAGTCCAACCATGTTACTCCACTTCTGAAATCTCTTCATTGGCTTCCAATTCACCTCAGAATCTAATGTAAACTTCTGTTGACCTACAAAGCTTTTCACTGTCTAGCTCCTTCCTATCTTTCCTCTCTCATCTCACACTATTGCCCTGCTCGTGCTCTTTGCTCCTCTGATGTTTCTCACCTGCCCAAGGGCCTCTCCTTCCCTTGCTCGGCTTCGTCCATTTTCTTCCGCTGCCCCTTACGCCTGGAACGCTCTTCCAGAACATTTGCGAACTACAAATGTTCAATCGCAGTTTTTAAAGCTCAGCTAAAAACTTTTCTTTTTTCTAAAGCTTTTAAAACTTGATTTTGCTCTTACTTTTATACTGTTAGTTTTACTCTACCCTGTGCCTGTTTGGTGCATTCTCTTCCCCTTCTTATTGTTTAATTATGATTCTCTTAGAATGTAAGCCTATGCGGCAGGGTTTTGCTATTTTATTGTTTTACTCTGTACAGCACCATGTACACTGATATATAATATTATATTATTTATATAATATTATATTATTTATATAAATAAATAAATAAATAAATAATGAAAGAACTGGACACGTTTAGCCTGGAGAAGAGGAGATTGAGGGGAGACATGATAGCACTCTTCAAGGACTTGAAAGGTTGTCACACAGAGGAGGGCCAGGATCTCTTCTCGATCCTCCCAGAGTGCAGGACACGGAATCAGGGGTTAAAATTACAGGAAGCCAGATTCCGGCTGGACATCAGGAAAAACTTCCTGACTGTTAGAGCAGTATGACAAATGGAATCAGTTACCTAGGGAGGTTGTGGGCTCTCCCACACTAGAGGCCTTCAAGAGGCAGCTGGACAGCCCTCTGTCAGGGATGCTTTAGGGTGGATTCCTGCATTGAGCAGGGGGTTGGACTTGATGGCCTTGTAGGCCCCTTCCAACTCTACTATTTGATGATTTTATGATTTTAAAAAGCATTCAGGAGGGCAGGTGCTGCCAGCACCTGCCTATTCTCTCCTTTGATCAAGGCTCTAGTAGAGAACTCTGATCTAGGACCAGTATTCAGCCCCATCTAATGGAGGAGGAAGGAATAACCGTGGATGTGGAAGGAAATCTGTGGACAGAGGGAACCATTTTTTATTCCAGGATCGCAGGCAGAAATAGGATTTTCTCATCACCTGTGACCTGATCCTCTTGACAGGAGGGATTGGGGATTGAACTCGGAACCTTCTCCGTACACAGCTCTACCACTGAGCGCAGGTCCCTCCGCGGTTATGACCCCGCTTGACTCCCCCTTTAATTACAAAAAGAGGAAAGAAAATCACTCTTGCCATTTTGCAGGGCAGTGATCATGGGTCACTTCATTGCCCTTTACCATTGCTGAATGGTTGTTCTGCTGGTGGGTTTCCAGAGCAGGAGAGGAACCAGCAACCAAAGAATTAAAATCAAAACAAAAAACACCCTAAAAATACTTTATAAAAACAGTACGGGTGGAGTGTGGAACTGTGTTGCTCTCCGTTAAAGACACAATCACAAACAATATACAATACACTCCTGTGACTGTGAGGAAACCACATGGTCACCATAGCCAGAGACGGCTTATTTGAGGAAGAAACTGCACTTCCTCAGATGCAAAAATGGCCATTTGAAGACTGGGAAAAGGCGACATCCTGACTAAAGAAGCACAGCTGCCAGGAAAGGTGTAAATATAGACTGTGTGCAACAAACCAATAAAAACGTGAACTGATTATGCAAAAACCTGGTGGTGCAGAAAGGTTCTTCTGTTCTGTAGTGCAGGACGTCTTCCGGACGCATGCTGTAAAAAAGGCAAATGCAGTTTTAGGTTACATCAATAGAAGTACAGCATCAGAATCACTCTCTGGTCAGACCTCACCTCAAATATTCAGATCAGTTGGCATGAGTTCAAAGTCAACAAAGATGACCAGGGGACTGGAAACGAAGTCCTACAAAGAAAGATTGAAGTATCTAGGTATGTTCAGCTTTTGGGAAGAGAAGACTAAAGGGGGGTATAATAGCACTTTTCAAATACCTGAAGGGATGTCACACCTGTTCTCTATTTATTTATTTATTTATTTATTTGTTGCACTTCTATACCACTCCCATAGCCAGGGCTCTCTGGGCGGTTTATAGAAATTCTAAAATTAAGATTAAAACGAGTATACAAAATTTAAAATTCTAAAACACAGAACATACACACATAAAGCATTAAAAACCGTTAAAAAACTAAACATGTGGGTGATTAAGATGTGCCGCCATATGCTTGGGCAAAGAGGTAAGTCTTAACCTGGTGCCGGAAAGATAGCAGCGTTGGCGCCAGGCGAGCCTCATCCGCTCACTCTCCCGTTCTGCCTTTTTGTCCTTTCCTGCAGGTGGCAACGGAAGAGGCCGATTTCAGCCCGGTGCAGAAGAAGAAGCCCAGTCGGGGTGAGGAGGGGCATTGTGCCTTCAGCAATTGTACCGGCATCCTAACCCTTCTGAAGGCTTCAATGAAATGGCTTCCCTAGGAGCAAGACACGAGCTTTCTGACAATCAAATCCAATTGCATTTTCCATCCCCTCTCTCCCTCCCCTGCCCCAACCCCCCATTTCTTCCACCAGTTGCTTGGAGCTGCGCCGGCCTTCTGCCCTCTTAATGAGCCCAATCTCGCGGGCCGGAAACCTTGTCCTCCTCCAGTTCAAGGGAAAATGTGTTTGTCCCTAGATTTGGGAGTCTCACACTGCAGGTCCAGAACCACTGGATCACCCAGGTCTCCTTTGCTAGGATGTCTGGCTTCTTCCCTCGCCCAAGATGTCTCATTAGGGTCTACCAAACTTTTCTGGAACGCCTGTCCTTCATTTAACCTTCCTTCTTTTACCAGCAATCTCTAATCCACCCCTTTCATAGAATAGCAAAGTTGGAAGGGACCTAGAAGGCCGTCAAGTCCAACCCTCTGCTCAATGCAGGAATCCACCCTAAAGCATCCCTGACAGAGGGTTGTCCAGCTGCCTCTGGAATGCCTCTAGTGTGGGAGAGCCCACAACCTCCCTAGGTCACCGGTTCCATTGTCGTACTGCTATAACAGTCAGGAAGTTTTTCCTGATGTCTAGCTGGAATCTGGCTTCCTTTAACTTGAGCCCATTATTCCGTGTCCTGCACTCTGGGAGGATCGAGAAGAGATCCTGGCCCTCCTCTGTGTGACAACCTTTGAAGTATCTGAAGAGTGCTCTCATGTCTCCCCTCAGCCTTCTCTTCTCCAGGCTAAACATGCCCAGTTCTTTCAGTCTCTCTTCATAGGTAGGGCGACCATATGAAAAGGAGGACAGGGCTCCTGTATCTTTAACAGTTGCATAGAAAAGGGAATTTTAGCAGGTGTCATTTGGATATATGGAGAACCTGGTGAAATTCCATCTTCATCACAACAGTTAAAGCTGCAGGAGCTATACTAGAGTGACCAAATTTAAAAGAGGGCAGGGCACCTGCAGCTTTAACTGGTGTGGTGAAGAGGGAATTTCACCAGGTTCTCCATACATACAAATGATACCTGCTGAAATTCCCTTTTCAATACAACTGTTAAAGATACAGGAGCCCTGTCCTCCTTTTCATATGGTCACCCTATTCATAGGACTTTGCTTCCAGACCCCTGATCATCCTGGTTGCCCTCCTTTGAACACGCTCCAGCTTGTCTGCGTCCTTCTTGAATTGTGGAGCCCAGAACTGGACGCAATACTCTAGATGAGGCCTAACCAGGGCTGAATAGAGAGGAACCAGGACCTCACGTGATTTGGAAGCTATACTTCCCTTATCTGAAGTTCTCTGCTCTTTCCTGCCTATGCCTTTGCCTCCTTTTGGAAAAGGTACTCAAAAACAAAAAGCACACCGACCCAGGTGGGACTTGAACCCACAATCCCCAGCTCCGGAGGCTGATGCCTTATCCATTAGGCCACTGGGCCACTGCTGACACACCCCTTTAGTCGATGGAACAAATGGTGTATTGTATTACTGATTGAATTCCTAGCCCCAGGGGCCCTGCGTGGGGTTACTGACAGCTCAGGACGTGTCTGGCCTCTGCTTTCCAGAAGCAGTTTGCTAATGTCATCTGTTCCGCCAAGCCGCCGGGATACAAGGCAGCTGGCAGGGAAGGGAAAAGAAATGAGGCCAAGGTCATCACTCCGCATGCAGTGACACCCTGCCCTGTCTTTTCCCCGCAGAGCTCCGCATGCTGCCGTACATGATCACCATCGGAGACGCCATCCACAACTTTGCCGATGGGCTGGCCATTGGCGCCGCCTTCTCCTCCTCCTGGAAGACAGGGCTGGCCACCTCGCTGGCGGTCTTGTGCCACGAACTGCCCCATGAGCTAGGTGGGGCACCGCGAGCGTGTCAGCGGCTGCCGGAGTTGGGTCTTTTCATGCCAGTAGCAGGGAGGGCAGGGGGCCTGGGGGTGAGTGGCGAGGCGGAAGCGGGCGCATCTCAGGAGCTTGAGCCCAGCTGTGAGTGACCTTCCCCATCACCACCACCAAGGAGAAGCACACGAGTCGCATGACCAGCACCAAACTTCACCTGGATGGATTTCTAGGCTCAGGCAGCAGAGGGCAGGGGAGGGTTCAGCACCTGGCCCGTTTTTAGCCCTTGCTTAGCGAGACTTCAGGCACGTGCTTGTCAAGGGAGAGCTTTTATTGCCTGCATTAACATACGCAGAGGAGCCGCGTTTTGTCCTTGTCGGAATCATAGAATCATAGAATAGCAGAGTTGGAAGAGGTCTACAAGGCCATCGAGTCCAACCCCCTGCTCAAGGCAGGAATCCACCCTAAAACATCCCTGACAGGTGGTTGTCCAGCTGCCTCTTGAACGCCTCTAGTGTGGGAGAGCCCACAACCTCCCTAGGTAACTGATTCCATTGTCGTGCTGCTCTAACAGGCAGGAAATTTTTCCTGATGTCCAGCTGGAATCTGGCTTCCTGTAACTTGAGCCCATTATTCCGTATCCTGCTCTTCCCTGCTTCTGCTCAGCTCCAAGTCAGGAAGCAGAATTTAAAAACAACAGTTCTGGGGTCCGTTAAAAAACAAACTTAGTGTTGTTAAATGCTGTTAAATGCCTGGGAGAAGAGAAAAGTCTTGACCTGGTGCCTGAAAGATAACAATGTTGGCGCCAGGCGAGCCTCATCAGGGAGATCATTCCATAATTGGGGGGGCCACCACCGAAAAGGCTCTCTCCCTTATTGCCATCCTCCGAGCTTCCCCTGGAGTAGGCACTCGGAGGAGGACCTTAGATGTGGAGCACAGTGTATGGGTAGGTTCATGTCGGGAGAGGCGTTCCATCAGGTATTGCGGTCCCAAGCCATATAAAATGAATTTGTTATTAAAATAACAGCCACACATTTTAAAATTCAGCAGGGTAGGCCTGCCAGAAGAGAACAGTCTTTGTAGCTTTCTTAAATTCAGAAAGACTGTTAAGTTGATGAATGTCCTCCGGCAGGCCATTCCACAGTCTGGGAGCGGCAGAAGAGAAGGTCCTCTGGGTAACAGTTGTCAGCCCATTTTTGGCAGACTGTAGTAAATTCTTCGGACCTGAGTGCGTGGGGCAGATTGTACAGGAGTGGGTGACCCCTCAAGTAACCTGGACCCAAATCATGTAGGGCTTTAAAGGTAAAAAAAAACACTTAAAAACAACAACACTGAAAGCAATATACAAGAGTTAAAACAACAACAGCAAAACGCTGGAAATATAGTAGTAAACAATGCACCGGTTTTTGCTTATTTGCTCCCCACGGCCCGGGCTCACAGTGGGTCCTGACAGCTTTCTGATCAGGCCTCTTCTAGAATGAGGGACCTTGGATGCTGAGTGAGCTTCATCCTTGAGCAGGGATATTAAAGCAGGCGTCCCATGTCTAGCCCCAGATTCCAAGACCACAGTGTGTATCCCTGAAGTTGGGGAATCAGCAACCAAAGAGTTCATGAAGGAGAAGGCTATGAATGGCTACTAATCAGGGTGGCTGTATAGAACCTCCAGGGACCGGGGCAGTATACCTCTCCATACTGATTGCTGTTGAGTGGGAGGGTGCTGCTGTTGCACTCACGTCCTCCTTGCGGGCCTCCTAATGGGGCATCTTGTGGGAGCAGAAAGTTGGACTAGAGAGGCCTCCTTATTCTGACCCAGCACGGCCCATATGATATTCTCACTGGGGGTGTCGTGTGAGTCCTGAGCGAGGACTTATTTGTGGCTCTCTTCTCACCTTTGCAGGAGACTTTGCTGCGCTGCTGCACGCGGGGCTGAGCGTCAAGCGGGCGTTGCTGCTGAACTTTGTGAGCGCCCTCACGGCCTTCATCGGCCTCTACATTGCACTCTCTGTGAGCACTGGAGAGGAGTTTGAAGCGTGGATCTTTACCGTGGCCACGGGCCTTTTCCTTTACGTGGCACTGTGTGATATGGTGAGTAATGGACTCCCCACCCCGTGTCCCAGCATCGGAGGCGAGTCACCCAGTGGGTATATCTGCAACCTCATTTTGTTGTTTATTCGTTCATTTGCTTCCGACTCTTCGTGACGTGGGATATAACAGATGACACAAAATTGGGTGGGATAGCTAATACCCTGGAAGACAGAAACAAACTTCAAAGTGATCTTGATAGGCTGGAGTGCTGGGCTGAAAACAACAGAATGAAATTTAATAGGGATAAATGCCAAGTTCTACAGTTAGGGAATAGAAACCAAATGCACAGTTACAAGATGAGGGACACTTGGCTCAGCAATACTACAAACGAGAAAGATCTTGGAATTGTTGACCATATTTGGGAAACCAAAAAAGAGGACACCTAGTGTGTGTGTGGGGAAGCAGCTTTCTGAGTCCTGCAGAAAGTACGTTATTCCCCCGCCACCTTAAAGAACCCGATTGGAGTGGAGGAGGGGAAAGGATTTCATTCTGCACCCCCACCATCCACTCCAATTGCGGCCTTTTCTATAATGTCCACGAATGACCCACTTTCCCCTTTAAGACCTCAATTGGAGCTCGGGGTGGGGGAATGATGTGCCTCAAGAAAGCATGTCATTCCCTCCTGCCATGCTAATGGCAGCCTTAAAGAGGAAGGTGTATCATTCCAGGACATTATTGAAAATTATAGAAAATCCCCCCTGACACCATGGAAAGAACAAAAACCAGGACAAATCCGGGGAAATCCTGACAGTTGGTCACCTAGTTGTAGATCACAAGCTGAATATGAGCCAACAGTGCGATATGGCTGCAAGAAAGGCAAATGCTATTTTGGGCTGCATTAATAGAAGTATAGCTTCCAAATCACGTGAGGTACTGATTCCTCTCTATTCAGCCCTGGTTAGGCCTCATCTAGAGTATTGCGTCCAGTTCTGGGCTCCACAATTCAAGAAGGACGCAGACAAGCTGGAGCGTGTTCAGAAGAGGGCAACCAGGATGATCAGAGGTCTAGAAACAAAGCCCTATGAAGAGAGACTGAAAGAACTGGGCATGTTTAGCCTGGAGAAGAGAAGATGGAGGGGAGACATGATAGCACTCTTCAAATACTTAAAAGGTTGTCACACAGAGGAGGGCCAGGATCTCTTCTCGATCTTCCCAGAGTGCAGGACATGGAATAACGGGCTCAAGTTAAAGGAAGCCAGATTCCAGGAAAAACTTCCTGACTGTTAGAGCAGTACGACAATGGAATTAGTTACCTAGGGAGGTTGTGGCCTCTCCCACACTAGAGGCCTTCAAGAGGCAGCTGGACAAGCATCTGTCAGGGATGCTTTAGGGTGGATTCCTGCTTTGAGCAGGGGGTTGGACTCGATGGCCTTGTAGGCCCCTTCCAACTCTGCTATTCTATGATTCTATGATAAATATTGAAAATTAATAAACAGGGAACTCTAGTAAATTCTCAGCATCCTCACCAAACTATAATTCCCAGGATTATTTGGGGAAAGCCATGGAAGTCTGCAAACTTTTTTTTTTGGCCAGGGATCCTGTGCTTTTAATAGCTGTCCCAAGCAAGGTAATTCAGCAGGTGACGTGTTTACCCTCAGGGCACTGCGTGCTGGGGAAATCTTCACTTGCTAAATTTCAGCTTGTCGCACAATTGGCTTTGAGTGAACCCCCCAATAGTAATTAAGGCCACAGATATTTCGGGGGGGGGGGGGGCGGAATCTAGACTTTTAAAGCCATGACTGTTAAATTGGTTTTACATCAGCTTCATAGACAGTCTTATGCGACCATGTGTGACAGCTGTGGGAAAATTCAGAAGTGCAGCAGCAGGAGGGGGACATTCATGAAAGGCACAGAGGAAAACTTTAGGTTCAATCAGGGACGCAAGAGGTATGAAAAACTGTCTCTTTCCATATATACCTGCCCAAACACAAAGATTGTCCTCAGAGGCCCTTTTCTGGGTGCCCCTTTGAATGAGGAAAGGATTTTTCTTATCAAGCAAAGGGCCTTTTCAGTGCTGGCACCCTGGCTGTTGAATACCCTCCCCAGAGAGGCTCAACGGGCAGCTACACTCTGCTCTTCCTATTTTCCCAGGCTTTTTAGACTTTTGGTTTTTACTCTATTACTGTATTTTGTAGTTTTGTTTGGTTTGAAAACTGCCAAAAGAGCTTTGGATAATGGGATGTATAGAAACGTAATAGATAGATCGATAGATCGATAGATAGATGAATTGGTGAGCCTATAATCTTTGTGGGCCATTGCCAACCCCTGTCTGTGCTCTCTCTCTGTCTCTCTGTCTCTCTGTGTGTCTTTGTCGCAGCTCCCGGCCTTGATGAACGCGAAGGACAAGCGACCTTGGCTGCTCTTTGGCCTGCAGAACGTGGGCTTGTTGTCCGGCTGGGCCATCCTGCTTCTGCTCTCGCTCTTTGAGGAGAAGATCAATGTCTGAGCAGACCGCTCTTGCCTGGACAGGGGTCGGCACCTCTTGCTGACCCGGGAGGCAGCAGAGCCTCTTGTGACCCGCCTGTGGGCATGATGGCAAGGTCCAGAATGTGCTTTACCAGAGACTGGAGAAAAGGGGTGCAGCACCAGGAGAGGCAGATTCAGACTCCGGGATCAGCCTCTGAACCAGACCTCGGGGCGTCCAGAGAAGCCTGGGGTGGCAGGCAGACACCCTTGTACACAGCACGTCCATACCGCCTCTTCCCCCATTTCTATTTATTGTATTTATTATGGCTCTTCTCACACACGTCGTCGTCATCGTCCCCCCACTCCTGGAAGCCTAGGACACCTGTGCACTTCACCAACCCTCGCCTCCTTGCAGACACCCATTTCTGCTCCTGGGCAGTCCAGGTCAGTTCAATTCCTCACCAAGCAGAATCTAGAAGGCAGTTAGTGGTTTCCAGGTGTGGCGGCCTCTGACCTTCGCCCTCTAGGACCTGCTTTTCCAAGAGAATATTGCTCGAGAAGCCCCCTTCCCACACCCTGGGATCAGGCCCGCAGACTCACAAAAGACTCCCACGTACTTATATTTGTTCCTTAGTAGTTCTTAAGCCAACACCTGCTGAGGAGGGGGCAATTAGAACAACCTTCCTCGACCTGGTACCCTCCAGATATGTCGGACTGCAACTCCCAGCATTCTCCAGCCAGCACGGCCATTGCCCGTACTTCTTCACACAGAGCATAGTTAAATTATGGAACTCACTACCACAAGATGTGGTGATGGCCACCAATCTGGATGGCTTCAAAAGGGGGTTGGATAAATTCCTGCAGGAGAAGGCTATCAGTGGCTGCTAGCCCTGATGGTTGTGTGCTATCTCCAGTATTTGAGGCAGTAAGCCTGTGTACATCAGTTGCTGGGGAACATGGGTGGGAGGGTGCTGCTGCACCATGTCCTGCTTGTGGGTCCCTGGTTGGCCAGTGTGTGAACAGAGTGCTGGACTAGATGGACCCTTGGTCTGATCCAGCTTCTGGGCTCTTCTGATGTTCTTATGTTCTTACCCCACTACTATTCATAATGGGCAGTAGAGTGGGGCGGACCCATGGTTAATTTAGACAGCTTCCTACATCCAGCTTACTGATGCAATCCATTGCATTTGAGAAATTGGCCCCACCATGTATTGCAACTTCATCAGCAGAAGGTGGATTCCTGAACTGAGCAGGGGGTTGGACTCGATGGCCTTGTAGGCCCCTTCCAACTCTGCTATTCTACGATTCTATGAATCCGTGGCCAGTTTCTGCTGCATCTCTAATCACCCTAGAAGCTGCACCTATTGATTCGAAGGTCTCTTTCCCCCCTCCAAATGCCAGGTGTCTGGAACTCGGCTGTGGATATTCTTTAGTAAAGGAAACACACTCTGTATATGCTCCACGGCACTCTAATACTCCTTCATTGGTGCTTTAAAAGGAATCTGTTCTGTGGCCTTGAACCCAATGATGCCCCACCAAAGCTCCAAATAATTTATCCAGGAGCTTCTGCTTCTCTCTGCACGTGGGATCCTTTCTCCAGAGAAACACAAGCTGCTTTCCAAACCCAGATCTCTCTCTCACCCACCTGCGCTGTGTCAAGCGCCAGGACAGTCATACACACAGGGCAGACTGATGGGTATAGGTAGAAGGTCCTGTGTCTCCTTTGTGTGGGATCTGTTGCATCATGCCTCATCAGTGGGAAATAAAATTAGCCATTTTAAACATTTCAGGCCTGGTATTGCTTGTGTTATTGGATCACGGTGAAAACGTGGGAGCGGTCCAAGCTAGAGCGTGCCTCTGGGGCGATTTTCAAATTGGATGGCTCCACAAACTGGAGGATAAAATGGGAGAAACACAAGGTAACTCCAAACCCTAAAGAAAAGTGACCATGCAGATATAGCACAAATATAGCATTGTCATCAGTTTCCCCAACCTTTTATATTGGGACTGGAGCTTTCTGATATGTCCATAAATGATCTGGAGTTAGGGATGTGTAGTGACACAGCTGGGTTTGCTGATGAGCCAAATTATTTAGGGTTTGTAGAACAAAAAGGGATTGTGAAGAGCTCCAAAGGGTGACAGATGCAGTTCAGGGTAAGCAACTGTAACGTGATGCACATCGGGGCAGAAAATCCTCATCCCACATATATGCTGCTGGGGTGTTGAGCTGGCAGCTGCTGCCCAGGAAAGGGATCTTGGAATTGTGTTGGAGAAGTTCAGTTAAAATGTCGACCCAGTGTGCAGCTGCCATGAAAAAGGCAAAATCCATGTTGGCCATAATAAGAAAAGGAATCGCAAAGTAAATTGCCAATATTTTATTGCCATTACACAAATTTATGGTATAACCACATTTGGAATAGTGTATACAGTTCTGATCACTGCGCCTTAAAAAGGATATCGTAGAGCTAGAAAAGAGGCAGAAAAAGGCAACTAAAATTATCAATGGTCTGGAGAAATTCCTGTATGAAGGTTAAAACAGTGACTGTTCAACTTGGTAAAAGGATGAATGAGGGGAGACATGATAGAGGTTGCAAAATCAAGCATGGTGTGGAGAAAGTGGATAGGGAGACATTTTTCTCCCTCTCTTAATACTCATCCCATGAAACTGAATGGTGAGCGATTCAGGGCAGATAACAGGAAGGACTTCTTCTCACAGCACGTAGTTAAACTATGGAATTTCCTACCACAAGATGTAGTGTCGGTCACCAACTTAGATGGTTTAAATCAGTGGTCTTCAACTGGTCCAGACCTGAGACCCACCTTGGACTCCTAACCTGTAACCTAGGACCCACTTTCACAATTGCCCAACACTGCGGCAACAATTTTGCCATGATCTCATGACCCACTTTTAGGTCACGACCCACACCACTGGTTTAAATTATACGATTTCATGGAGGATAAGGCTATTGTTGGCCTCTAGACTCATGAGGGCTATGTATTACGTCCAGATCCAGAAGCAGTAGGCCTCTGTCTATCAGTTGGCTGAAGGACATGGGCAGGAGTGTGTTACTACACTCATGTCCTGCTTGTGGGAATCCGGACGCGTCCTTGCCGCCGCCGCCTCCCCGCCGGCCTCCTGCTGCCTGGGTAAGAGCGACCCGGCCCGGGTCGCTCTTACCCAGGCAGCAGGAGGCCGG